>NW_028227263.1:7160000-7760000 GCF_978045245.1 Mus caroli | reverse complement strand
GTAATAGCTAGAAACTGGAAACAACCTAGAAGTACCCAAACTGCGGAGTGGATAAAGAAAATGTGGTACATCTACACAATAGAATACTATTCAGCCATTAAAAACAAAGACACATGAATTTTGTAGGCAAATGGATGGAACATGATAATATCATCCTGAGTTAGGTAACCCAGACCCAAAAGGACATACATGGTGTGTACTCTCTTCTAAGTGGATATTAGTCATCAAGTACACTCTACATTCTACAGACCCAAGGAAGCTAAACAAGGAGGGCCCAAGCAAAGATACTTGAATCCCACTTAGAAAGGGGAATAAAGTGCCGGGCGAGGCGGCGCACACCTTTAATCTCAGCACTCAGGAGGCAGAGGCAGGCGGATTTCTGAGTTTGAGGGCAGCCTGGTCTACAAAGTGAGTTCTAGGACAGCCAGAGCTGTGCAGAGAAACCCTGCCTTGGGGGAAAAAAAGAAAAAAAAGGGGGGGGGGATAAAATAGTCATGGGAGGCAGATGGAGAGAGGGAACTGGGTGAGGGAGGGGAAGGGGATGGAAATGATAAGTGTTCAGGATTAGGTGTGGGGGGAGAGACAGGAGAGATGGCTGGAAGGCCAGGAGAGTGAGTGGAAATCTGCAGCTAGTGGGAGTGGGGGTGGGGTGGGAGTGGGGGTGGGGTGGGAGTGGGGGTGGGGTGGGAGTGGGGGTGGGGTGGGAGTGGGGGTGGGGTGGGAGTAGGAGCATATCTAGGATGTGCCAAAAACCTGGAACGGGAGAGACTCTCAGGAATCTATGAGGGCAACTTTAGATGAGACTCACAGCAGTGGAGCTACGGAAAGGGCCACCTCCTGTAGCCAGGCAGGACCCCACTGGAGTGATAAGGACAGCAACCCACCCACAAAATTTTGACCCAAAATTTGTCCTGTCTACAAGAAATATAGGGACGGGGGATGGAGCAGAGATTGAGGAAATGGCCAACCAATAAGTGGCCCAACTTGAGACCCATCCCATGAGCAAGCACCATTCCCTGAAACGATTAATGATACTCTGCTATGCTTGCAGACAAGAGCCTAGCATAACTGTCCTCTGAGAAGCTCCACCCAACAGATGACTGAAATAGATGCCGAGACCCACAGCCAAACATTGGATGGAGCTTAGGGATTCTTATCAAAGTAACTTTTGAAAAAAAAATTCAAATGAAACTCTCTGTGGTTTTTACCGAAGCAGCCTGAGTCTGTGGAGGTGAGTGGCAGGTGTTGAAGTGTCACCCCTGGGAACAGGAAGAACCCCACTGTTCTAGTTACCTTGGTGTCTGCCCCCTGGTAAGGTTTTCTCTAGGCAGATCTGCATGTTTCAGGATGGTTTTGCTCCTCTGGTTCTTGCAAGGCACAGAGATCTTGGAAATCAACTCATCTGTGGTCTTACACCATTCCTGGTTGTTACTGGACATAGTAAGGTTAGGTGCGGAGCCTCGTCAAATTCAAACACTCAAACACTGCTCATAATATGTTTTCTTTTACCTCTAGGCTAAAATGTCATATCGTCTCTAAAATTTGCAACAGAAAATCTTTTTATTAAAAAAGTTTATATTGGCTTCAGAAAGGGTAGCAATAACAAGCACCTTTGTTTTGTTTTGTTTGCTTTGTTTTATTTTGCTTTGTTTTACTTTACCTGGAGGGTGGGCTATCACATTTAGGGCCATGTATATGCCAAGCAAGGGCTCTACCTTTGAACTATAGCCCAGCTCCAGAGACATTGTGACTTAATAAGACTGTTTTGGTCACTCCCTTGCTCAGGGCTCCTAAAAGCCTGGCAATAATATCTAGAACTACACAAAAGTGCTGGTAGCATCCTTTGTCCTAATACTTGCTTATTGACTTGTATTCAGCTCAGTGCTGCTGAATACCATGGCATTGTCCTGGTCATGGAGACAGTCTTCTGTTTGCACAAGGTGACTCTTGGCACCACCTAGATGGGGGCTGATCACCAGAAAGATGCAGACAGATCTTACAGCCTGAACTACTCAGCTCTACTCCTTTTCTGGGAACAGGAAAGGACCTGAAATTGTAGACAGCGCTGTAAGAATTGCAGAGCGCTTCCAGGTTACTGAAGTCTTAGAAGTCTTGGGAGGAGTCAGTGGATCCTAGGAGGAGGGAAACTCTTGCCCCAAGGCCCCTGCTCCATGGACCTCTTTCCTCTGGTTGTTCATTAATGTCTCATGCAATATCCCATACAACAGGCCAATAAGTGTGCTTCCCTGAATTCTAGGTTCTTAGGTCCAACAACTGAGCCTAAGGAAGTGGCATTGAGAACCATCAACTTACAACTTGGAGTTTTGGAATATTGCAGCCTGTGTTTGCCTTGGATGCTGAAGTGTGGAGCTCAGTTGAGACTGATCCTCCTCTTGGGTCCTTCTAAGTTTGGCCAGGGTCAGAACTGAATTGAGCTGCAGGATACTACCTTGGTTGTCGCTGGCGAACTTGTGTTATATGGGAAAGTCCTCTACATTTGGCCACAATGTGTTGTGTTTTAAGTGGAGAGAGTTTAAAAATAAAAAGAGTTGTCCTGCTGTGTGCAAACAGGAAAGGCTAACAGTTTGAGATAAATTGATCTTCATTTCATTTAAAAACATTCAGCAATAGTTTTATATCTTTATTTTACAAACAATCTATAACAATCAGGAATCAATGTTAAATTTGGCCAAATGGCTCTTAGGTATTTGTTATGATAGCTGTGTAGTTTGTTTTCCTAGGATTTATTATGCTAAATTATACTAGTAAATTTGCTATTTTCCTAGAATAAGACATTTTTGATCATTTTCTTCTCCATTTTAGATATTCTGATAGATTAGACAAAAATATGTTGTCTAATACTCATTTGGAATTTAAAAATATTTATTCATAGATAAAATTACTATGCACTTTTACTTTTGTGCTTCTGAAATTTTTCTGGCTGTCAGGGATATGTGCAGCAAACTGGGAAGCCTTCCAAATTCCTATGTGCTAAAATAATTTAAATAGCCGAAGAATGATCTCTTTTTGAGTTTTGAAATTACCTGCTTGTAAAAATGCCCAGGCCTGGCATTTCTTATGAGATTAGTTCTGGGACACCTTTAAACATTTCATCTTTAAAATTAATTTTTAACTTCAAGCTATATATGGATATACTTTTGTTATGGTAATTTTTAAAAAACATATAGGACAAGTTCTCTCCTGGTTATTTCACGCCTTTCCCATATCTCTTGGCAGAAGCAAGGGTTATACTAGGTGTAGCATCTGCCAGATATTTCTTCTGTGCATCTCAAAGTGGGCACACACACCGAAGAAATGTAATTTTTTTCTTTTTGCGTTATTTTTAGTGAAACTAGGTAATTCTCCATATGCATTCTGGGATGTCTTTTCTTTTATTCATAATCCTTCATTTCCCATGTGACTATTTGTGTTAATTCTACTTCACCACTCCTTAAAATATCAGATGGTATAAACCCATTTTTTAAAAAAAGTTTTTGGTGCTGTTTCTTATTAGTTCGTTCTTATTTTCTAGTATCTTAAGCAAGAATAGACACATCCATTCTCCCCAGATATCTTTAATTGCCTTGACTTTTCCTTCTCGTTTTTTCTCTGTCCCTTCCACTTGATCAGTCGCTCACTCGTTCACTCCCCCAGAACTTTCTGAATTCTTCAGGTTGGGCTAGGTGTGTTTCAAGGGACTTGCCATTGTGTCTGAGAACAGACCCATGTCTCAGCCAGAGACCGCTGCTACCATCTGAGTAAGATGAAAGTGATGGATGTGCAGTGCTCACGGATGCTGATTTCAGTGACTGGTTCCTCCGTGTGGGCATCCTCTCATCTGGCTGTCTCCTCCAAGGTTGTTTCTCAGTGGATATGCCTGATTGAGCTCACAGAGTCTGTCTTTGTTTCTTCTCTGTATTTGATTAGTTTTCTGTCTTTGTAACTCATTTCTCTTTCTTTGTTAACAGAATATTGTAGATATTTTTGTTTTGCTTTGTTTGGGGGGTTGGCTTGCCACAATTGGTTGCCCATAAACCATATTTATGCTTTTGATCATTTTAAGGTGGTCCCTTCATTTCCTGTTTTGACTGTGCGGCTTTTACTTCTTCCTTTCATTTTACTTTATTATTATTCTCTTACATTCTCACTTTGCCCCTTTATTATTTAAAATGAAGGCATTTTAAGCCCACAGGTTGCTGTGGAAAGTGTTTACTACACATTGAGAGTCAATAGTCAGTGGATTCCTCTGGTCTCCAGTGGGATACATACCCACCTGCCTGTCCTACTCAGGGGCTTCATGGATTTGTGAGACCAATGGAAGCTTTCTCCCCACTGCTACACTGGCCAAGAGGCATAATTGAGCAGTAGCATAATACTGACCAAGTAGCAAGGCTATATAGCTCTGGAGCTAGCCTGTCATATGACGGGCATAAGTGAACTCTGGTGACCTGTTGATTCCACAGTACAAAAGAAGGAGATGCAAGAGGAGGTGTAAAAGATGGAAAGACACATCTGACATCCAAAAAGACAAGCCAAACCAAGCCAGCCATCTTTGCATATCACTAACCTGTTCCATCTGCTTAGAGCACTGATGGAGGCTCTCATGGTACTCACATGTCAGGGATTCTACCCTGTTAATTCATGGGTGTGTACACTCCACTGTTTCCCACATGATGACTCTGTGTGTGTGTGTTTATTCATGCATGTGAATGGTATAGATGTGTTCATGTCATGGTGTATGTGTGGAGGTTAGAGGATAACCTTGGGAGGCATTTTTTTTTCCTTCCCACCTATTTGAGACAAGGTCTCTTTCTTGTTTGCTATTGCATACTCTAGGCAGGCTGGCTCACAAGCTTCCAGGAATTCTGTTCCTGCTTCTCCCTGTAGGGTCCCTGGGATTACAAATGCACACTGCACATCTGGCTTTACATAGGTTCTGAGAACTTGAGCTTGCATGGCAAGTCCTTTACCCACTGAGTCATCTCTTCAGCCAGTGGTTTTATTGGATTTTATATTTTGTTTCCCTTTTTTGTTTCACCTTTTTCCTCCTATAATCTGGAGAGACATTCTTCAGCCAGTCACCCAATTGACCAGTGAATTATTTTTCCTGAGTTTAGCTCAGTTCTTGTTTCCTGTTGACTGTTTCATCTCAGGGTCCTGCTCTTTAAAGATAAGCACTCTTCCTGGTCACAAGCACATGCCCCTAGATACTTTCTTTAAAAATGCAAAATGGTGAATTCAAGGGACTTTCTTCAGTTCATTGCAGGACATCTGGCTCCCAAGAGGATGCTCTGATCCTGGGTGATTGCCTTTCTTTTAGTTCTGAATCGGTATGAGGGATATTTGTCTCGTGAGCTCATTCCTGAAGAAGGCTGCAGACCTCATGGTTCTTACACGGACTTATCAGAGTATGAAGCATACCACACATGTCAAATCAAACACACAAAGAGGAGGGCAGGGTTGATGCTCTGAATGGAGGCTGGGGATAGGTGGCGAGGGGCTGAGGTTCCATTTCTGTGCATTCACCTTCTGTTGCTTTGTGGCCTTCTCAGACAGGTTGACTCAGCACTCAGCTCTCCATAGCTAACACTAAAAATTCTCCATGACCTGCCTGGCCTTGTCCTGGATTTGGTCTGCCTGACCTTGTATACACATCAGAGGAAATGAGGAGACCAACCGGGAATCTGTTGGCTTAGTGCAGATCCCCTGTCCCTCAGAGAGTGCATGGAAGTTTCTAAACATCCTGCAGTGTGAATTCCTCAGACACAGTTGGAAACCCTGTCTTGTGGACACCATGACTCCAGCATACAGAGGTTAAGTGCAGTCCACTCCAGGGAGAGCCTCCCAGGTGCAGCCTCTTTCATTTCTGTCCAGCTTCCTCTACCAGCAATGATTAAAATCTACTCCTTGGAACACCACCTCAGTCTAGAACTTACTGCTTTGAGGAGTTATCACGAACCTTGCTTGTGTTCTCTAACAAGCTGTTCCAGTCAAATACCTCTTCAGTTACTCCTTACTGCCCTTGTTCCTGAAGCCCTGCTTCCCAGACCGCTCTGCTCAGAAGAGGTCAGCTCAGGACCTTCTCTGTCTTTGCTTATACTAGATCCTAAAGAATTGGTGCAGGGGCAAGAGACACTCTGCTCTGCCATCATGCCCAATGCTCAGGGTTTACTTCCAACTTATCAGCATCATACAACTGAAGCAACTTGACCCATATCTGTCTATAGCCCACTAAACCACCACACATCTATCTTGACCTTGTGGTATATTCATAGCCTATTCAACCACACATTTGTCTTAACCTTGTGGTATTTATACCCCATCAAACCACACACCTGTCTTGACCTTGTGGGCTCCTTACATGTTGCTAAACCACACATCTATCTTGGTGCTGTTATTGATCTTTTGAGCTTAAATGTAGGACATTCTGATGTCTTACTCCATGTACATTGGTACACTGAGCTGCACACATCCTTCCTTCAAGCCCCTCCCACTATACACAGTGATGTGCACAAGTTAGCTTCACTTCATTCCATTCTTATAAATCTCCATTTGGGAGGCTGACATATCTTAGCTTTTTTATTTTGGGAATTAAAATATAGTTACATCATTTGCCCCTTCCATTTTCTCCCTCCAACCCTTGTCCTGTAACCTCCCCCCATTCTTTGACTCAAATTAATGACCTCTTGTTAATTGATATTATATATCCATAATAATTTGTTCTTAAATATATAAACACAATCTGCTTAGTCCATATAATGCTACTGGAATGTATATGGTTTCAGGGCTGATCACTTATCATTGGATAGCATTTAGTTGCCTGTAGTTCTTTGTGCAAGGTTGTGGCCCCATAAGATTTTTCCCCTCCCATGTTAGCACATCTAATCTTTTCAAAGATATGAATACAAACATCTGGAGTATTTTTAACAGTCAAAGACACTTTTTAGAGACACAGTGACCCTGCCCTCATGTAAGCTGCTGTCCTGCCTTGGGCATCACCCTTGTGTCCTGGGCACTTGCCTTCTGTTTCTGTGGTAGGTTAACTTCTGAGTAATGAAATAGGATGCTCTGTAAGGAGAGGCTTTCCATTGCAAACATTTTCCCTCCTTAGTTGTGTTTTTCTTTGCAGTAAGTTCTCTGCTGTGACCAGCTGACACACAGAGCAGATTAGGAAGCACTCGACCCCAGCATTTGTCCCTCAACCTGCAGAATGACCTGTGGGAGTGTCTTGTGGTCCATCTTACTGGAAGGAAATGACTTTGTTCTCCTTGCCTTTGGGGGATTCACTTAGGTCTGGTTTCTCACACCCCAACCAAACGTTCTTAGGACACATCCCTATTCCTCCCTTCATCCAGAATGCACAAACTACTTCTTACATGGGGTATCCTGAGCTCCCCAGGAGGGGCAGGTTCTCCTTCCTGTGCCTGAGCAACCCTGTGTTCAGTGATCTCATCATACAGAATGGTCCAGCTTCAACCGAGTGCCCATCACAGTGGCAGCCGCTCTGCGATGCTTATGCCTTCATGGAAGCACAAACACCAGGCCAGTGCACCTAGTGTAGGTTCATGGCCTAAGGATGAGCCGCTTCACTGTGTAATCTCTGTGTAGCTGCAAAGGCAAGGGGACCACCAGCAAACAACACTAAATATTTAAGGGAAAATTCTGTGCACAGAGTCAGAGCACAGCAGGTAAAGGAACATTCTTAAGTCCTTTGAAGGCTTGGGAGATCTCTGAAATCAATTATGTGGAAATAATAAGGGGAAATGAAATTATAGACTAATAGCTGTGTGCACTGAGATGTGAAAGTTAGTAACAGTAGATTAATGCAAAAATTTGGCACCGTGCACACATGTGAACATATAAACAATTCATACTTGACCTACATACATTCTACATGCTACTGACTTTCGTAGTAGCTACATAAGCCACATATATATCTACTACAAAAGTACACTATACACAAATCATACACACACACACAAACACATGTGTGTTTGTGTGTACTACATATTCAAATATACACCTTACACAGATTTTGCATAGATCATACACACATACCTATGTGCACATGTTGGGGTTAAGAGAAGAGTTTCCTGGACGTGCTCACAGACTTCAGAGAGGAAAGGGAACCATCATGTGTTACAGGACAATCAGAAAAGGGAAATCTTGGGACTTGGGAGCTCAGTGGGTGACAGTGAGGCGTAGAGGAAGGAGCTCTGGACTTAAGCCTGCTCCCACACATAGGGTCTTACCTTGTGCGTTTCCTGTGACAAGGTTAGAAGTATTTATCTTCAGGACATACAGTGCAAAGCATGGGACCAGAGCTCTGTCTGGACTGTAGTAGAGGCCAGTCATGGCTTTTTCCACAATGAATGAGCAAGGGAACCGAGTAGACTGTTTGTAAGAAGGGAGATCAAGGATAAGGAGGCTGTGAGATGGTAAGACTAGCGTTTAGATAACAGGAATATGAACAAGAGTCCTGGCAGCTTATTGGCAAGCCATGGACATGTCTTCCTAGGAGGATGAATTGCTGAAGGCTCACTGCTGTTGGGCATTTATTCAATATTAGTTGATTACTCCTAGCCAGGGAAATAAAAGGAAGGTAAGACTAAGTGTAGAATTGTAAGGGCAGCATGGCAGAGTGATCCTGACAATTATACGATCTCATATAAGGACAGCATGGGGAAACTTACATGGGAACCTATTTAACGTGAGTTAAATAGGAAAAGTAGAACCTAGCTAGAATTAGCAGACAGAAATTGTTTAATCACCATACTTGTTTATTAAAAGCAATAAAGACCAAAATTTAAAAATAGAGATCTGAAAAAGAATCAGTGGGTGTTTTTAAAGTACAATGGACCAGGCTCAGGGGATCATTCAGTCAGTCAGTGCTTGTCTTCAAGACTTGAATTCATTCCCAGAACCACAGAAAACCCTGATATCACTTGTGATTCTAGTGCTGGGGAGGCACAGACAAGGAGATCTGTGGGCCTTGCTGGCCTGTCAGTCTAGCTTACTTGGGACATTCCAGGCCAATGAGAGATTCTTTTTCAAATGAAAAAAAAAAAAAAAAAAAAAAAAAAAAAGCAAAGTCAGACAAGACAGTATCTGCAAAGTATACCCAAGGTTGTCTTCTGGCCTCCATGTGCACGTGCACACACATACATGAATTGACACCATTCATCTAAGAACATATATGCACACATGCACTAACATGTACACACACACATACAGAATGCAGTGGATTAGATCAAGCTAGACATAGTCTAAGTGACCCTTAGTAAGTTGGAAGTTTTAAAGGAAAACTCTTAAGAATTAACCCTGTAAAAGACACCAGAACCAAATATGCAGAAAAGACAGGGAGGGGACTAGAGGGTATGACTTGCTGGTCTAGTATACATGAAATATCAGTCCAGGAATCCTAGGTCTTGGCTTTGCCAGCTGTCTGCCTCCTGGCACCACAGCAAAAGGTGAAAGATTAGACGAGAAAACAAAGATACAAATCCCCAAACCACAAGAATGGCAGGCACACTTGGACACAGTCTCAGGAAACTGCATGAAGGCAGTCAGAGGAAACACCACAGAAAGTGGAAACCAGCCAGGCTCTCAGCCAAAGGACAGACTAATAACTAGAAACAAAGTGGTCTTCCAGAGATAGCCATGTGGTCACCACAGGGGACATCACCATGCACGTGGGCTTCATTGCAGCTGGTCACTGGAATAAGACAGTCACTCCTTAGACTCTGGTAAAAGGCTATGTTCATTACCTGCCATGCAGGCAAGTCTTCATGCTTTGGCCTTTGCTCTGCCCTCTACCTCCACTCCAGGAAGTCCATACTAGGTTAGATTCTTCTCCTGGTAAACAGAGAAGAAGCCATGGCTGTACAGATGTTAAAGCAAAGTCACAACACAATATTGACAAACTCTATGAAGGGAGTCAGGAACAGTCTTTGTAGAAACGTATAGTGGTGCTGTGTGGGGAAGAAGAGAATTAAGTGGCTAATAAATGTGCAAAGTTCTTCAATGGTACTAGAAAGGAGGGGGATGTAAATTAAAGCCAAAATAGGACACTAACCTCCAGTGGCTGTAAATGACAGAAGACTTGGTGTCAAACGGTGACATGTGAGAAGCTATTGATCCCAATGATGGAGGGAAAAAGACTACAGACCCAAATCATTGTGACTAAATTAATTAAAGCAAGGTTTCTATTTGTGTACATGGGCTGCAACCCGCTAAGGTGAGGTTTGAGAAGTTAGCACTGGATTTGAGGAAGACAAAGCTTTTTTTTTTTTTTTTTCGAGACAGGGTTTCTCTGTATAGCCCTGGCTGTCCTGGAAGACCAGGCTGGCCTGTCTCTGTATAGCCCTGGCTGTCCTTTGTAGACCAGGCTGGCCTCGAACTCAGAAATCCGCCTGCCTCTGCCTCCCAAGTGCTGGGATTAAAGGCGTGCGCCACCACCGCCTGGCAAGACAAAGCTTTTATAGCTTTAGGGGTGGGGGTTTCCAAAGCAGGCTGGGGGGTTGGTGGGTGTGGTTACAGGAGCAGATCATAAGCATAACAAGTTAGTCATAAAAACCCTTTTAAAGTAAGGTATGGTTGCCAGTTGGTGATTAACTTTTTGAAACAGAGACAGGGTTGCTGTTTCTTGGAACAGGCAGTGCAGAACCATTTCTAGTCAAAGTCACAGGTGAAGCATAGCCCAATCCTTGAGAAACAAGAGGTTTAATCCTAAGCAAGAATGAGCTAAGTTGTCTTTACTACAAGGTGGCTCTCAAGTCTAAGATGGAGGCAGACTGGTTCATCAAAGTCAGGCAGGAAGACTGATGGAGGATGATCGCATTAATGTGAACTGGGACTTTAACACCAAGACAATGCTAACCTTCAAGGGAGGGATGGGTATGGGAGGGGAGGGGAGGGGAGAGTGGGACATAGCTGTGGCTCATAGGGCATCCAGGCAGTGTCTGGGCTGGGGTACTGACCATGGGCCGCTGCATGAAGCTATGCCCCTGTAGTACTCATTTTACAATAGTGCAGCTAGAAGGCTTCACAAGGAATTCCACAGAGACTCACTGTGCAGGATCCACATAAGGGACAAGGAGGGGTGAGAAGCCACCTTGAGTGGGTCAGGCCAAACCTATTGTCTTGGGAACAAGCTTCTCCATCTCAGAAGGCGAACGAATGGCTGAGCACTCTAGACCTGAGGATGCCGTTCCACCTCCTAGCTGGGGAGTGTGATCAAGTCCTAGATGGGACCTGACTACAGCTGCTCTGGGAGGATGACCTGGTCCCAAAGCCCAGTGCTGAGTTCTGCCCCAAGGCAGCACTTCCATCAGCTTTCCCCATCCCTCTGAGGATCTCTCCTTGCTTGGGTGTTAGCAGAAAAGAGGGGAAAGGTCTGATACAATACTGCTAATTACATTAAGAAGTAAATGCAAAACAAACAAACAAACACCCACAAACACAAACAAAGGGGCAACACAGCATCACTAGGGCGTGGTTAGTGAAGCAGACTCAGGGATGTAGAACTCTGCAAATGAGGTCAAGGGAGGTCAAGAAAGGTCAAGTACATTTCCCTAAATGACTTTTGCTTCCTTGAAAAGACCCTTTGGAGAAGGAATCTTAAAAGGGCAGGACACCATTCTTGGAACTAGTCTAATTCACCGATAATGCTGTTTCCAAAGGAAAGCATTTCTCTAGCACAGAGCTAAACGCAGAAACCCATAAGTCAGGCCTAACAACGAGAGACGTGAATAAAATATATAAATGTTTAATAATGGTGCGGATAAACCAGACAGAGATTTCCTGAAGCAGGGCAAGCACTGATCATTTGTAGATTACTTTGAATAAGGGTCAATTTTTGTTTTAAGGAAAACAGCTGAAATGTTAAATATTTATGAGGCTGAGTCACTGCTGCAGGGGGCGGTTGTGGTCCACGCTGACTGTCCAGGAGCAGGCTGCTGAATCACACACTGTGATGTCTCGTATTCTTCAGGGCTATTAGAGGGGGTCAAGGACAGTATAGGATCATTTATCATCTAGGGAAAAAATAACACCAAATGTAGATTTTTCTCTGAATCGACCCAGACTGAAAGAGGGGATTTACAAAGCCCAGTGCTGGAGTCACCATGTAAATTGCTCCTATCAGTTTGTTTGGATGAACTTAAGCCACAGTGAGCCCTTCCTCTGGCTGTAAAAGGGGATAATGACCCTCTCTGCTGCTGGTTTTCTCATTAAAGCACCATAAATCTGGGAGAGGCAAAAATTCTGTCAACTGTTCCCTGCAAGTTCCATAGCTGCAAAGTACCTCTCCATTCCTCTCCCCGTAGTTCAGGAACCTGGAGGGGTTTTTGGCAACTCTATCAAGTTCTTTACTATGTCATGAGGAGTTTGGAATGGAGAGATAAGTAGTTTAGAATGTGCTAAGGGGAATCAGATGGCATGCACCTTTGTATATATTGAGGACACATAAATACACCCCTATATCTTGTGCAGTTACATAAGCAGGTTTAAATGTATATGTGTGTCATATTCATAAATTCAAGATATACATATACATATGCATATTATATGCAATTCTTTATTACTCATATATTTATAAGACATGCATTATATAGATAGATATAGATAGATATAGATAGATATAGATATAGATATAGATATAGATATAGATATAGATATAGATATAGATATAGATATAGATGATATAGATGATATAGATGATATAGATGATATAGATGATATAGATGATATAGATGATATAGATGTAGATGTAGATGTAGATGTAGATGTAGATGTAGATATAGATATAGATGATATAGATGATATAGATGATTGATATAGATGATATAGATGATATAGATGATATAGATGATATAGATGATATAGATGATATAGATGATATAGATGATATAGATGATATAGATGATTGATATAGATGATATAGATGATATAGATGATATAGATGATATAGATGATATAGATGATATAGATGATATAGATGATATAGATGTAGATGTAGATGTAGATGTAGATGTAGATATAGATGATATAGATGATATAGATGATTGATATAGATGATATAGATGATATAGATGATATAGATGATATAGATGATATAGATGATATAGATGATATAGATGATATAGATGATATAGATGATATAGATGATATAGATAGATATAGATGATATAGATAGATATAGATGATATAGATGATATAGATGATATAGATGATATAGATGATATAGATGATATAGATGATATAGATGATATAGATGATATAGATGATATAGATGATATAGATGATATAGATGATATAGATGATATAGATGATATAGATATAGATATAGATATATACCTGAATTTGCAATTTTCAGACACAGGCAAGTATGTGTGCAATTGCATGCTCATTCACGTTTTTTACTGGGCACAGTATGGATGGCACAGTATGGTATTACCTCTAGACAGCAGTGATGTTTGTGTTGTTAGCTATGGGATACCCAGATTCTGTCTGGCACTGTGATGCTTAAGTCTTATATGGCCTTCTTCAGAGGGCACACTCTGGGCTGGTCTCTCTCTCTCTCTCTCTCTCTCTCTCTCTCTCTCTCTCTCTCTCTCTCTCTCTCTTCCTTCTTCCCCTTCTCTCTTCTTCTCTCTCTCCATTTTTTTTGAAGCAGGGCTTCTTTGTTTAGCCCTGGCTTTCCTATAACTTTCTCTGTAGAATAGGCTGGTCTCAAACTCAGAGATTCACCTGCCTCTGCTTTCCAGCTGCTATGATTAAAGGTGTGTGCCACCACAGCTCAGCTGGCGTTCTCTTAATTGGCGAGAAACTGCCATTTCCTGATGCATTGGGAGCCACTGGTTTTCTTGAAGAGGCCGACTGCTACCAGGGCTCAGCCCTAAACTTTACATAGCAGTGTCCACAAGATTATATAAGCGAAGCTCATATCAACTCTCTTAGCAAGACCCTAATCTACAGCAAATGTGCTGACCTGGTTAGAAGAGTTTCCTAACCCACATGTGACCCTGTGAGGTCCCTCTTTCTTTTTAATCCTGGAGATATCTCTATCTCTATCTCTATCTCTATCTCTATCTCTATCTCTATCTCTATCTCTATCTCTATCTCTATCTCTATCTCTATCTCTATCTCTATCATCTCTACATCTCTATCTCTATCATCTCTATCTCTATCTATCTTTCTTACTGCAGAGATCAGAGCTGTGTACGGCTCTGAGGATGCTGCTGTCCCTGGTGGGCTGTATGTGCTTGATGCTTTCAACATAACTTAACCCTCTTGTAAGAAGCCCAGTGGCCTTGAGATCTTGGCTCTTTACCCACCAAGGCCTCCTTGGTGATGGGCATATGTTGGCTGACATCTCCGTGTGTCCACAAGAGACTTCACCTAAGAGTTCTTGGTCTCTCAAATGATTTTAAGATGGTTGTCCTGCATTCTGGGGATGTGTGGTAGTTTGGTGGACTTGGAACTTTTCTAGGGAACTCTTTTGTGATACTGTGGTGGTTTGAATATGTGTGGCCCAGGGAGCAGCACTCTTTGGAGGTGTGGCCTTATTGCTGTACTTGTGGTTTTGTTGAAGGAAGTGTGTCACTCTGGTAGTGGGCTTTGAAGTTCTTATGCTCAGTGTGTAATGAGAGCCTCCTCATGGCTGTCTGTAGAAGATCCTGGCTGCCTTTGGATTAAGATGTAGAACTCTTGGCTCTGCCATCACCATGTCTGCCGGCACGCTGCCATGCTTCCTGCCATGATGATAATGGACTGAACCTCTGAAACTGCATGCCAGTTCCAATGAAATGTTGTCCTTTATAAGAGTGCCTTGGTCATGGTGTCTGCTCACAGCGATAAAACCCTCACTAGGACAGACACTGAGGTTCTTGCTACCTCCCCAAGTGTCTCTATGAAGATCCAGATTTTCTGCAGTCTTGGCCTTGTGAGCTCCTTTGCTCTGTATACATCCAGGATCTGTTCACACTTGAGCTTTTTTCTTTCTCTGCCTCTTCCCCTGAAGCTCAAGGGACAAGACTGGCTTGTTCCTAGGCCAGGATGGACTCTGACCTGGTGTGCTGGCTAGTTTTGTGTCAACTTGACACAAGCTGGAGTTATCACAGAGGAAGGAGCTTCAGTTGAGGAAATGCCTCCATGAGATCCATCTGTAAGGCATTTTCTCAATTAGTGATCAAGGGGGAAAGGCCCCTTGTGGGTGGGACCATCTCTGGGCTGGTAGTCTTGGTTCTATAAGAGAGCAGGCTGAGCAAGCCAGGGGAAGCAAGCCAGTAAAGGACATCCCTCCATGGCCTCTGCATCAGCTCCTGCTTCCTGACCTGCTTGAGGTCCAGTCCTGACTTCCTTGGTGATGAACAGCAGTATGGAAGTGTAAGGCGAATAAACCCTTTCCTCCCCAACTTGCTTCTTGGTCATGATGTTTGTGCAAGAATAGAAACCCTGACTAAGCCATCTGGTGAACCCTCCCAAGCTGAGCCTCCCCCATCCTCTCTCTTTATTCCTAGTACAAGGGATATAGATGCTTTTGTGATGTTCTGCCCAAAGTGGAAATCCAAAGACTTTAGGATGCCTTATACCTTCCCCAAGAGACCATGAACAAAGAAAACAGGCTCACATGGAGTGACCATCTGCACAATTAGTACCAAGAGGAGATGGTAGGTTGGCAGTGGCACTGCTGCAATAGCCATTTCTTTGTGGCATTCTGTCCAGTGGCAACCCTGGGAGTATTGAAAAGGAAGGCTGCCTGTCTCTTCTGTCCTTCCTTCCCTTTCTTCCTCCTTCCCTCCCCCCCATCTGTTCCTCCTTCCCTCCCTCCCTCCTTCTCTTCCTGTCTCTCCATCTGTCCTTCTATCCATTCCTTCCTCCTTTCCTCTTTTCTTTCCTCCCTCCATCCCTTCTTTCCTCTCAATATCTTTCTCCTTTTCCTTTATTCCTTCTCTTTTTTTTTCTCTGATTTTTTCAATTCAGCGTCTTTCTGTGTAGTCCAAGCTAGCACTGAACTTGCAACCCTCTGCCTCTGCCTCCTAAGCGCCATGATTACAAGTGCATGTCACCAGGCCCTGTTCCATTGAGGTATGGGCTATGTGTGTCTCGCTCTCTGTTGGCTGCCTCCAAACTGAAGCATGAGTTCTGTGGATCTATATGTGGCTTTCTCACACACTGACCCATTTGATCCCGCTTTTTTCATTCATAGTCCCTGTTCTCTCCAGAAAGATCAGGTTTTCTCTAGAGATCTATGACAGGGTATTTTTCTTCCAGTCTCTGCTATCACCTCAGACCTGCTGGGCTTCTCAAGTTCCTTGAATGATCTTTTGCCTTGAAGCCAGACAGGTTGTCTATCCTTCCACACAGAGAGTCATGCCAGAATGGTCTGTCCTTCCCATGTGTGATCACCTACTTTCATGCCTGACTTTGTGGATAAAAGGCCTGGATCTTCATAGATCTTATCACTTTCACAGGCACCATGTTCCACTGGAGTTTGAGACTATCAAAGAGAGGTGTTCACAGGTTATTTGGCAATTAATGAAAACAGCCTTACACAAAGAGGATTGGAAGTGAAGACACGCATAACTGGGACACTTTGAATAACAGACTGGTTTATAACGCCATGGAGGCACATCACCAGCTGTGAGGAGAGAAGAGTTTCAAGAGAAGGGATGAAAAATTCAGGAGGAAGCCATCTTCATGAAGACCTCCTGAAAACACGGAGACCTTTCAGCATCTTCTGGGAGCCGGAGGTAACAAGTTCTACAGACTGTCTCAGACAGTAGGAGCAGGACCCGTTTCTTAGACAGGGTTAGTCTTTACTGCTTTCAAACAGCACAGGGTCTCCTCAGAGGATCTCCTTATCAAATCCTATATCTAACTGTCACAACAGAGACAGCAAGCCTCCCTCCTGGCTTGGGACCTGTGAAGATCCCAAGATGGACAGTTTTGGGAGGAGTCAGAGTCAAAGTGTCCCCAACAAATGAAGGACAGAAGCCAGCCAGAGCAAAGTCGCTCAATCCCTGGACATCACGTTAGCTTTACTTCTGGTATTCCCAGTTTCTAGCCCTTCATAGTAATCATCTATTCATATTTAACTTATTCGATTTTGAAGGAATAATTTCAAGTTTAGGAAATCTTTCTTGGGAATAGTACACAATTCTACCCAGATTCGCCAATTTCAATATTTTTAATCTTATTTTTATTTTTTTCCCCAAAAATGTCTTGCACAGTCTTCTTCCCCTCTGCCCTAGTGAGGAATTAGTCACCCATAAAGCTTCCTACTCTTTCAGTCTTAGTAACTTATCCAGTGCTGCGAGGCAACCTACAGAAGGGTTTATTTGGGCTTAGCTTCTAAAGGGAGAAAAAGTCATCACCAGCATTATGGGGAAGCATGGTAGTAGGCAGGCATGGTGGCCAGAGAAGTAGGGCAAACGCTCTCATCTTAAACAGCAAGCGGAAGGCAGAAAGTGCCCTGGGAACAGCAACAGGCTTAGAAATGTCCAAGTTCACCCTCAAATGCCAGACTTTCTCTAGCAAAGTCACACTTCCCAAACATAGCTAAATCACATCACCAACTGGGGACCAAGGGGTCAAATGCATGAGACTCTGGGGGTGGGGGGCCATTCTAATCCAAACCACTACATGGGAATCCAGTATTCAGAAAATAAGAACTGTACCTGTGGGACTCTGAGTCAAAATACCACGGGAATACTGCACATCCATGTTTATTTCAGGGCTGCTCACAACAGCTAAGCTATGGAGTCACTCTCAGTGTCTGTCAACAGATGCATGGATAAAAAGAAGGTGGCGCATAGACACAATGCTCTTTTGTTCAGTCACAAAGAAGAAGGACATCATGTCATCTGTTGGGAAATTGATCATCACATTAAGTGAAATATACCAGACTCCAAAAGACAAACGTTGCAAGCTCTCTTTCACTGTGGATCTTAATATGTATACAGATGCATAAAATCATTTATATGCAGACATGAAAGCAGGAGGGAGCATGGGAGAAGGAATAAGGCTAGTCACGGGGAGGAAGGAGGAGTCGGAGAAACTGGGGTATTAATATGCTTTTCGTGGTTTTTTGTTTGTTTGTTTGTTTTTGATAGGGTCTTTCTATGTCCTGCTGGCTGTCCTGGAACTCACTAAGTAGGCCAGGTTGGTCATGAACTTACAGAGATCTGCCTGCCTCTGCCTCCCAAGTGCTGGAATTAAAGGCATGCATCACCATGCCAGCTGCTTTCTGTGTGATTTGATGTGCTCTTTTTATTTTTCTTTTTCAGACAGGGTCTTCTGTAGCTCAGGCTGGTCTCTAATTTGTTACATAATTGAGGGTCATTTCAACTTCCTGATCCTCCTGCCTCTATCTTTTGAGTGCTAGGATTACTGTCACAGGCCACATGCTGTGTTTATGAGGTGCTGGGAATTGAACCTATGCCTTCACACATGCAGGGAAAGTGATCTATCAAGTAAGCCACACCCCCAGCTCCCTCCTAATACTTTCTGATTATGTCTGTCTATCTGTCTGTCTATCATCTACCTACCTATCTGTTCATCTATTTTTTGCATCAAAAATATGTGTCACGATAAATTTGTCTAGGACTAGACATTTTTAAAATGCCCTTTCACAAAGAACCGTCCTAGGAAATTAGGATCTATGCACCTCCTGGGCTCATGGCTAACTGAACATCATGAACTCCAGCCCTCTCATCAAACAGAACAGGAAAGAACCCTGCCTGTCTGCCTATTTGTCTTTCTATCTGAATCTATGTCCAGGTCTCTAACACCTTTGTGATCACAGAACGATCTCCATCCACTCCAGTGGGGCTTTTTGCAGCCTGTCTATGTTTCCCATTTGTACCTCCATTTGCCAATAGTGACAGCTGAGCCCCCTGTGTCGTCATGGCTTTGCCACGCTGTTTGGTCCTGCTGGTGCGGGAAAGCTTCCAGAACTGCTGCTCCATTCTACTGTGAAAGCCGCTGTTTAGGGATGCTGTTTCAGTCAGGAGCCTCCTGCCTTGAATGATGAAAACGAAATACCATGCCGAAAGCAGCCGTTTCCAAGCACAAGCAAGAGACAGCGGAGGGGCAGAGAAACATGTGAAAGGATGGAAACAAACAAGGTTAGTCACGCAATCACACAGCTCGCTGGAGAAGCTTCCTGGCTGCTGTGCACAAAGGTGAATCTTAAACAGCATGCAGGAATTTTCCAACTCCAAAACAGAGCCCATAGCTTTAGAGGCCAAGACCCTCAGATCCTTGCCCTGTTGACCCACAGGCTGCAGAGGTCTGCAAATCCCACTGGGATCAACTTCAGTGTCAGTCCGTGGTCGTGTGTGGAAGATCTCCATGAGGAAAACAAAAGGCACTAGAAAACATGAGGGCAAAACCTTTCTGCAGCCATCACAGGCATTATGGGTTTTGCATTTCCAACAGCATAACCAGAAAGACCCCTGAGGCATGGGCTACAAGATGCATGTCCTCAGAAGATGCAGCCTGAGCAGGTGGATTAAGGTCACCCCAGTCAGCTGAGGACTGTCCTCTGAAAGCCTACAGACAGACCCCAGATGATCATTCCCGATCCCGTCCAAGTAAATGAGAGACAGTGGCTCCCAGTGTCTGGCATCCAGTAAAAGTCTCAGTGAGGCAAATAGAGAACAGAAGAAAACATGCTCACACGATGGGACTCATGTCCAAACAGCACAGGGAGCATGGAATGTTCAGTCACAGGTGACACATTTCAAGTAAAACAAACAAGTACACCCTCTTCAACCCCCTCACAGCTTCTGAGAGAGACACAGGGACAGAGAGAGACAAAGACACAGAGACAGGTAAAATTAACGTGGATCTGAGAATGTAGCTTGTGGGGTCTGCACAATCAGATTCAACCCACCATGGCTTAAAGTATTTTTTTAGTGAATGTGGTAACACAGGTCCGTAATTCCAGGTATTCAAGAAGGTAGACCTGAGAGACCTCCTGAGCAACTCAACAGGACCTCCATCTCAAAATAAAAGTAAAGAAAACGGGTATGGGATCCTCAGTGCACTTGTCTAGCTGATGAGGCCCTAAGTTCAATCCCTAATACTTGAAAAAGTTATAAAATGTGTTGTGCTGAGCATGTGGAAGTCTGCATCTTACAACTATTCCATAGACAGTGTGACAGTTGTTCACATAGCACTCAACTTGTCCTAGGTTCTGTATACAGGAATCTAGAGATGGTTTACACGAGTGTGTGGTTAGGTTACCTGTGCATAGAGGAGCCCCGTGGACACTAAGGTAACCGGATAAACAAAATATAATGAATCTCAAAGAGAAACAGCATCAGGATTTGTGAGAGAACAGCAAAGGGTTTGAAAGGAGAAGAGAAGTAAGAAGGTGATGAGGACAAATATTCGAAGAAATGATAGCTGAAAAAAAAATGTCGAAATCTGCTAAGCCCTGAGAATGGAAATTGAACAAATCTCTACTGGGAAGGAAGGGAGGGAAACCATGCCAGGCCGCACATCAATCAGATGGCTGCAGGGAAGAAACCTCGGTGCGTCTTATGTAAGAGATGTATCGATGAATGTTCTGTAATTGTGCAAGAGGAACAAAACAGACTGACACTTGCTTTGCTTTAGCAGTGTAAGTGCCTGGGAAAATGAACGGAACTTTTTGTTCACAGGAACAAAATACCCTTGGCTGAGGATTCTATGCAGAATGGTGTCACTTTTCAAAGGTGCAGAGGGCTTCTAATCTTGCATGAGGGACTCAGGGTCTGTAGATAACAAACTCTTTCAAGAAACCACCACAAATTCTGGACTCAGCACCAGGGGTACTTATCTAAGCCAGTGCCACCCTGAGGCTCCTTCTGGATTCTGCAGCCACATGGTATGTCAAGGGCAACAGAACAGATGTGGGAACCTACACCCTGCTGGCCCGGGGAACCCACAAGCCAGGCTGTGGAACCTCACACATTGCAGAGAATTGTTGAAAACAGAGAAGAGAGCCCTGACTCTGTCTACCCACTTCTCTGACTGATCCCAAACACGTGCAGCAAACTCTTGTATCACAGAGACCAAAGTGTCTAGCTGTGCTCTACATTCCCAAACGGTGCCAGCAGTCAGGGGTCCCAGTTAGGAGCCGGAAGGGGGATTTCACATTCAAATCATAGCAGTGTGTCCTCCCAGTTTGCCTCTCCTGAGTTTTAAATCTTATTTTAATTAACAAAACTCTAATTTTAATTAACAAAGAGAATTAAAAAGCCTCAGTAGAGAAATAGAAACCACGAAGAATGAAAATTCATGAATTTAACAATCTAGTTTTCTTTAAACGCACCTCTTCCCGCCTCTCTCTGTGCAAGTGTGTGTCTCTCCCTGTGTGTGTACGTGCATGTGTGTGTATGTGTGTGTGTGCGTGCACATCTCTCCCTTTTTGTGTGCCTGTGTGTATGTACATCTCTTTCTCCCTTTGTGTGTGCATGTGTGTGATATGTGTGCATGTGTGTGTCTGTGTTTGTGTGTGTGCCTGCATGGCTGTGCCATGGTACTCATGGATCAGAGGGCAGCTGGTGGGAATTGGTTCTTTCTGTCCACTGTGGGTTCTGGGAATCAAACCCAGGTCTCCAGGCTTTCGCAGCAGGCCCAACAATTTAGTTTTGAGTAAAAACACTCATAAAACAGGCACAATAGAACTTGATACTAATGGAAATTATAAAGAGAAATACAGAAAGATTAAGGTGTTTCTTTAATATATTTTTAAAACTTACGCATTTATTTGGTGGGGCGTGTCATGCAACGGCGCTCTGGTGGAGTCAGAAGACTTGTAAGAGCTGCTTCTTCCGTTCTTCCTTCCATGTGGGCCCTGGGAACCGGACTCCTGTTATCAGGCTGATCAGCAAGTATGTCTCCCCACTACACTTATCTCTCCAGCCCTGTTTTTAAAATCTTAAAAAAAAACACACACACAAGCCTAAATGGTTTGCTGGAGTCTATGAAACAGCTCAATATTCATGTAATTGGATTGTCAGGAGAAAAGAAAGGAGAGACGGGGAGCGAGAAATGTTTGAAGATTTAATGTCTAAATACTCTGAGGCTGATGTAAACCAGAAAGACGCTAAGTAGACCACAGGAAAACAAAGTAGCCAGGCTGCACATCATTACTAACCTGCTGGAAACTACACGGAGCAAGCAAATGTCAACAGCCAGCAGAAAAGAATGGCTTGCTCCTTTCCTGGTGACCTGGATACAATTAACAGCTGGTCTCTGACAGAAATCCAGCAGGGACAAGGGACACAGCATTTACAAAGCACAAAAACCCAACCCAACCCCAAAAAAACAACCGAACCCAGAAAACCACACACACACACACACACACACACACACACACAACTCCCCCTGGTTTTGAGAATAAGCTACATTCAGAATTGTACAGTGAAAACGCTCTTTCAGGTTTAAGGTAGTATAATGTAAGATAATATAAATATTTTTTGATAATTTTCCATGAAGCATCTTTTGATTATTATTTTAAAAAAAGCAAATATAAGCTATTCAGATTGAAGGGAATGTCAAGAGATACAAAACAGGATATTTTGTAGGGAATGAAGATCAGGATCCGAGGAGATGGCTTCAGGGTGAAGGCTGAGTCTGGATCCCCAGAACCCATGGAGGAAAAAGTTGTACTGGTGGGCACCTGTATGCCCAGCATGGAGTGGGTAAACACAGGCTGGTCTCTGGAGGATGCTGGCAAGTATCCAGTCAGATCAGTGAGAGATACTGCCTTAAAAATAATGGGAAGAGCAGTAGAAGAAAGCAACCACCATTGATCTCTGGCGGTCTCATGCATGCTGTTGTGGTTTGTATATCCTTGGCCCAGAGAGTGGCACTATTAGAAGGTGTGGCCCTGTTGGAGTAGGTGTGGCCTTGTAGGAATAGGTGTGTCACTGTGGGTGTGAGCTTTAAGACCCCCATCCTAACTGCCTAGAAGTGAGTATTCTGCTAGCAGCCTTCAGATGAACATGTAGAACTCTCAGTTCCTCCTGCACCATGCCTGCTGGACGCCGCCAGGTTCCTGCCTTGAAGATAATGGACTGAAACTCTGAACCTATAAGCCAGCCTCAATTAAATGTTGTCCTTATAAGAGTTGCCTTGGCCATGGTATCTGTTCACAGCAGTAAAACCCTAACTAAAACACATGTACACATTTGTGTGCACACACTTGTTCACATGAATCTATGCCATACATGTGCACACTGGAATGAAGAACAAAAAATGGTAAATATTTTTGTTCCCTTCAAAATCCACACTACTGTGAACTATAGACAATGAGCCTGACCACACTCAAATTAAGGAACTATGACCTGTTTGTTGAGTGTTAGGGAATGGCTTGTAGATTGCGACAAAGACATCACTGTGTGGAAGAGGCAGATCCACAGTGAGGAAGGAGAGAAAAGATACAATCTTTCCAATTTGGATATAAGAGAGCATTAGGCCAAAGATAAGAACTGTAGTTTAACGCTGGGAGAATTCCACTCTCACAGGGGACATTTTGAGAATACCAAACCAGTTCACATGCTCAGTAGGGCTGAATAGTATGCAAGTAAAGTGGTATCAGGAGCCTTGCTTCTCCAAGGAGAAGAGTCACAAATAAGCGGGAGAGGCTGGCCTGGATGCCGTGGGTCTGGAGAAGGGCAGGGATCCTCTACGAACTTATTCTGATGTATTATCATAGCTTGAATGTGGAATGTCTCGTATGGCTCATGCACTCCAGCCAGTGGCATTGTCTTGGGAGAACTGTAGAACTTTCAGGAGGTGGAGCTTTGCCGGAAGAAGCTGGGAGGCTGGTCTTAAGGTCTTCTAGGCCTGCTTACTCCCTGTCCTCTTTCTGCAGAGATGTGAAAAGTCCCAGCCACATGATCCCACTGCCATGATGAGCTGTGTCCCCTCCAACTGTGAGCCAAATCAAATCCTTCCTCTCTTAAGTTGCATGTGTCAGATGTTTGGTTGCAGTGGCAGGAAATGTTACAAAAAGGTGTATCTATTCAGACACAGAACAAGCTAAATGCCCAGTGGCTGTGATAAAACAGGGTCTGGCAAAAGAAGGTGGAGGACTCACAGCATAGAGTGCAGTCCATCATGGTGGCAAGACCTTGAGACAGGTGGCCATGTGGCATCCACAGTTGGGACAAAGAAGAAGAGGAAGATTGCTAGTCTTCAGCTTGTTTTCCTTTTTATGTGCACTCCAGGACCCAAGCTCGCGAGTCTTCCCACATCAGTAAACCTAGATAACTCCTCCCAGGCATTCCCAGAGGACTGCTTCCTAGGTGAATAGCATCCTGTCAAATTAATAACCGATATAAATCATTATATCAACAAACATGGGGCACCCAAAAAGAGAACCCATGGCATTCAGAGAACTATTCAGCTGCCAGCTCTTCAGACAATGGTCTATTCCCAGTTCTGATGTGTAGTGTTTGGCAGTTCACAAGCTGTCAGTATTTCTGACATGGCTAATTTCAAGGGATAATTGTGATGCCGGGAGATGCAGATGCTTGGCCTTGTGAGTGGAGGTGAGCGTACCATAAGATCAAACCATTTTTCTGGAGCATAAAATTTCTTAATAAATGCAAGAAGTTGCAAAGCACAAAGTACATTGTTTTAAAAATATGATAAAATTATGGAAGAAATCAAAGGCTAACATATTTCTAGAAAAATATTTGTTTTCGGGAATTAAAAATTGTATGTGTGCCAGGCGGTGGTGGCACACACCTTTAATCCTAGCACTTGGGAGGCAGAGGCAGACAAATTTCTGAGTTCGTGGCCAGCTTGGTCTACAGAGTGAGTTCCAGGACAGCCAGGGATACACAGAGAAACCCTGTCTTGAAACCCCCCCCCAAAAAAAAAAAATTATGTGTGCATCCCAAAGAGAAATAAGGGGGAAAAATAAGAACAAACAAGATCTCAACTTATGAGTCTTATATTATCTTGATATAAAATGACCATTATAGCCTTTAGATAGATCAACCAAACAGCATTTCTCAGAAGCACGTACACAAAAACAATGGCCAGCTGAATCTAGTCCCATTCCAAAGGAACAGTTTAGGCAGATCAACAGAATTCATCATATTAATGCAAGAATGGCCTCAGATTGAAATTCCATCACAGCCATTCACACTGATGATGGAGTATGAATGAACACTGTGTGATTATCTTAATAGATGCAGAAAAGGCATTTGTGAAAATTCAATATCCATCCATGAAAAAAAAATACACACACACAGTAAAACAAATTCTTTTAAAAATTTTTTTATTAGATATTTCCTTCATTTACATTTCAAATGCTATCTCAAAAGTCTCCTATACACTCCCCCCACCCTGCTCCCCTACCCACTCACTCCCACTTCTTGGCCCTGGCGATCCCCTGTACTGGGGCATATAAAGTTTGCAAGACCAAGGGGGCCTCTATTCACAATGATGGTGGACTAGGCCATCTTCTGCTACATACACAGCTAGAGACATGAGCTCTGGGGTTACTGGTTAGTTCATATTGTTGTTCCACCTATAGGGTTGCAGACCCCTTCAGCTCCTTGGGTACTTTCTCTAGCTCCTCCATTGGGGGCCCTGTGTTCCATCCAATAGCTGACTCTGAGCATCATTTTCTGTATTTGCCAGACACTGGCATAGCCTCACAAGAGACAGCTATATCAGGGTCCTTTCAGCAAAATCTTGCTAGTGTATGCAATAGTGTCTGCGTTTGGTGATTGAGTATAGGATGGATCCCCGGGTGGGGCAGTTTCTGGATGGTCCATCCTTTCATCTTAGCTCCAATCTTTATCTCTGTAACTCCTTCCATGGGTCTTTTGTTCCCTATTCTAGGGAGGAATGAAGTATCCATGCATTGGTCTTCCTTCTTCTTGATTTTCTTGTGGTAAAACAAATTCTTATGGACTGAGAAATATAGAGCTTCCTGGACATGATTAGTAGACTCTATAAAATAACACAGCTACTATGATATTCACTAGTGAAGTAGACTTCCCCTGAACCCCACCCCAAACTGCCACCACAATAAGACATGACATAGACATTAAGAGATATGGTTACATATATTGGAACCAAAGAGAGAAACTTTTTAATCATGGATTGTTCTTGATATCCCACTATATCTACAGAGCAGAAAAATACAATTACTGAGAATTTTAAACACGGTAATGAGACACTGCAGCATCTATATTTTAACTGTAATTTTGAATTCTATATACAGTTGAAAGGTAATTTTAGAGATTAAATTTCACAGAGAATAAAAACATTTCCATTAAAAATGAATAACAAGATGGTTAATCATCTTGTGTATCTACTCAATTATTTCCTCAAATGTGAACACATAAGGGCATCAAACAACCCATATACAAGATTGCAATTATGATATGCTCCTTAGATAAATTAAGGAAGACCTAAACATGTTTTAAAAATACTATATTCAGGTCACAGAAAGCTGAATATTGTTAGGAGCCAATTTTCCCAAAATTGATCTGTAAATTTATTGAAACCCAGTTAAAAAATATCTGCAGTTTTCATTCCTTAAAATTTAGAACAGAAAGGAAAGGTTTTAAACAATTATTTTAAAGATGGAAAATGAAGAGCAGGCTCATCCTGGATGATTTCATGTTTATTACATAAAGCTGTGAGGTCAGGTAGAGGCTGGTGTTCAGAGGTGGACCCACAGCTGCGAAGGAGGATGTGTCCCTAGAATGGACTCACACTCCCCCGTGGTGTAATTAGGGAGGAAAGGCCAGGCCTCCACCAAGCAGTGGTGGGAAATAACTCAAGAGCATTGCAGTAATCACACGAGGGCCACCGTTGGTGGCGAGCTGCACATTGGAGATACTCTTCATCAACAAGAAGAAAGGGCAGCACACAGCAGTGGACTGAAGCTCAGTGTACAGAATACGCAGACACAGGAACTGCCTGCTTGGTGAGTCCAATTACACAGACTTCTGGCAAAGGCTTCCCTGGGGCTAGGGCTAGGGCTAGGGCTAGGGCTAGGGCTAGGGCTAGGGCTAGGGCTAGGGCTAGGGCTAGGGCTAGGGCTAGGGCTAGGGCTAGGGCTAGGGCTAGGGCTAGGGCTAGGGCTAGGAGTACGGTGGGCTGCAAAGAAGGGGAGATGATGTGGAAAATGGAGTGCTTCTAACAATTGTATGCAGTTGCCCAAACCTATTGAATTTCACACTTTAAATTAGAACTTAATAGTGCAGAAGCCATGGCTCAATTAAAGCAATTAGAAGTGTTAAGCGGAAAACTCCAAACACAAATCCAGGGAAGTGTCATTCTCACCCACTGGGACATCAGCAGGAGAATGGGATGATGGCCAGTCTTTACCTGATATTCCCATGGGCTTGTGGAACTCCTTGGCCATGTCTTGACAAAGACAGCTTGTTTGTGTCATACCCCCTGTTACCTCGAACTGGCTGGCCCTAAGTTAATGTTGTTCACACATGGTGGCTCTAGATCTTACTCAGGATCAGTGCCCTGCTTTCCTTGTCTAGTTCCCAAGGCCATTCTTTTGGAAACTGGTGATGGAGTGGACATTCGAATCCCCACTAGGAGAGAAGAATCTCTTCTGTGAAGCACATGTTCCATGTTAATAGCATGTTTTAACATCTGTGTCCTGCCCTTTTTAGGGAGATCTCTAAGCTAATGGTTGTTTATTCCCTTTTGGCCACTTTGCTCCACTGATATTGATCAAGCTATTTCTGCTTATTAATTGGGGAATCCACTCTGTGTGCAAATAGACCTTGAGTTGGAAAAGCTTATACTTACATTAATGTGGCCATACTGATGCATGGAGGCCTTGGGGAGGCCAGCCAAGGGCTTCCTTTGCATCCATAAAGTTTTTTAGAACATGTTATGCACAGACCTATGAGTATATAAATATAAATGCATGTTTACATAATTAGTATCACATTATAAAATATATTTATAAAATTAATATAATATATCATTTATTATAAAATAGAAAAAAGAATTCTCTATAGTCTGAGGGTAGTCAGGGTTGAGGACCTGCCAGATGTTATATAGGAGGAACACCTATATAAGCACCTATATAACCATAGGTGTGTCAGTGTCTGGTGTTCATAGACATCAGTGTATGCACGTGTAGGTGGAGAGGGAGAGGGAGTGGCAAAGCAGCAGGGGCTGGGGACCATCTGCTCCTTTCTCATTTTTAGAAGACATATGAGCATGTTGGCCTTCACCTTCTGTGGGTCTGTTCCTAACCCATACTCCTGGCACAGTGGGTTTTTCCACATTCTGCAAGATTCATTTGTTCAACATGATAAAGTGTTTCTACTAACAGAACCATTGGTGTGTGATGCAAAACCCAGCTGCTTCTGGGGAAACTCTGTGCCTTGAATGTAATAACTGTCTACCCTGGTGGGGCCTGGGGCCACTGGCAAGGAGTGTCACTTATCCCTCAGGGTTCAGGCATCCAGAAGTGGGATCACAGGAGCCATGTTCTGAGACACCCCCACACACACACACACACCCATATGCTAGTGAGGATATGGTGTGGGCAAACGCACCTGCATTGGATTCTAGGACCAGCATAGGTGTGATATTTCCAACCCATTCTAAAGGGCTGGCGTTTTGGGCCTGGAGGACACGCTGTCTACTGACCCCCTACAAGTCTGTGTGTGGTGATTCCAGGCTAGATGCTGCCTCCTGAAGCCAAGAAGGCTCTGGCATATCTGGAACAGAAGAACATTGGAAGTTAGACCCTCTCAAGGGAGAAGGGGAAGAGGGCAGGGCCGTGGAGGGGTAAAATTCTAAGCTGGAAAGGGAAGAGTGGTCTGGTAAGGCAGCAAGGTGTGAAGCCACTGAGGAAATGGTGCTGGGGTGAGATCTTGTTTTGGGGGAAGACACTGCTGCTCTGCACAGGGGTCTGCTCTCTCACAGCCATTTTATCTGTGATTACCAACACCCCAATTCCATCCCCTGCATCTTAGCTTCTCAATGAACATTGATTCAAAAGGTCTTGCAGCCACTGAATGAAGAATGTTAGCAGAGACATATTTAGCTCTTATTTTCAGTGACGGTTGTGAGGGTTTGATGCCCATGAAGTTCTCTTGGTCTGCTCTGCTGACAGAAGAGCATTCAGCTACCTTAGCACTGGAGACAACACAGACATGATGTGGTTGGGAGGCCCATTTCCTGATCAAAAATCAGATTGAAGAAGGTCAGGATGGCTCTGACCAAGCACTACTGTGCTTTGGAAGGAGATGTGAGCTTAATTGAACAGCTCAGGCCAGTAGGCCAGCAATTGATTTTGTGTAATACAGAAACACAGGGAGAGAGCTCCAGGAGAGATAGAATCTGCACAGATGGTCGCTGAAGCCACTGGAAAGTGAGCAATGTTCTCAGTAGGAATGGCCTGTAATTCTAGAACCCGCCTCAGTGATTTCCTGGAACATTAGTCCATTGATAATCTTTTCACTGAACCAGAATTGTAAGGGTATGTGTGTTACATGTCTGAATGCATGCATTTTGAACTTGTGCAAGTTTATGTGCATGTGTGCATGTTGGTGTACATAAGTGTACATGCATTCATTTTGAACTTACATGAGTTTGTGTGTGTGTGTGTGTGTGTACATGTGTGCATAGCTTTTGAAATGTGTGAGTTTGTGTGCACGTGCATATGTGAGTGTGGTGTAAATGCTAAAAGTCATGTCATGTGTCTTCCTTAATTCCTGTCCCCTTTAGTTTTAGAGACAGTGTCTCTCACTGAATCTGGAGCCTGCTGGCTCTGTTCCATTGCCTGGCTAATGAGTCCTGGAATCTTCCTGTCTCCACTTCTCCAGCGCTAGATTATGTTCATGCTCCTGTGCCCAGCTTGAGTGTGGAGGATATGAAATCAGGTCCTTGTGTGCACAGCAAGAAGTTACTGACTGAGTCATCTTCCCAGAAGTAAGACTGAGGGGCTTTGGTGACATTACTTTGGACCTCTTCAGAACCTAAGTCTATGATCCTTCATCAGAATTTGCCTAGTGGATAGAGATACACACACTCTGCTCTTTTTGTTTTAGTAAACCAAGGCTTTGTGAAAGCCAGGCTCTACATTTGATGCATCTGTAGCTGGTCCTTATGTAATCAAGGCATGTACACATTAGGCAAAGCCTGGCTCATTTCAACTGCCAAATCCAATGCAGTAAAACCAGGACTTTTGTTCAAGATGTCTTCCCATATTAGCAAAAGAACAGTGAACCCCAGAGTGTCGCTTCCGTCTCACTGGCTGGTCTCTGGCACAGTCACTGCTGCCCGTGGCTCACAGGGCTTCAGAATTCATGAAGGCCTTATCTCATGCTAGGTCTGAGCCAAAGTTTGTAGATGATAGCATCCAGGTGATGTCTCAGGCACATCATCAGGAGGTTCATCTTCAGGGCTGGGACACCTGTCTCTAGTCTGAGATGTCTGAGACCTGCAGCAATCTGGCTGGAAGGTGCATCTCAATGTGAGGTGATGAGAGAGAGGTGGCAGACAGTGATGCTGGGAGCAATCAGCTGAGAGCCAGCTACACAGTGGATGATGGAAGTCAGGAATCAGCACGGGTGTTAAAGTGACAGCCAGCAGCCAAGCTGCAGGCCTACAGCTGGAAATCCACAATCATCCCTGAGGAGTGTTTTCTTCACCAGCTGAGAGCAGTCCTGCCACTCAGAGGTCAGCAAGTTCATGTCTGCCCTGAGTGGGGCCTTCTGGGAACAGTGTGGGGAAAAACAGCAGTAGGGCCAACGATTTCAGCATCCAACAGGTTTTAATACTGGTAAAAATGGGGGATAAGAAGACATGTCGCTGCATCTTGACTGATGAAGGATTCCATATAAACAGCCCGTGGGGCAGAGTTTCAGGCCCCAGGTAGAGGTTGCTGCCTACTGAGTGACCAGACCCAGCTGGGAGTAAGTAGTGAGGAAAGATGCTCCCCGGACAGCATCTTCTGGGAGCCTCTGTGTGGTCCCCAGGCTCCGGGCTGAGAGTTGTGCCTGACAGAAAAGGATAATTCTGCCAGATGGGCAAGATGACCCTGGGTGACAAATATTACAAAAGATCAATGCAGATGTACTTAAGAAATAATTCTGGCAATACCCTGGCTATGTAACCAACCCCCCTCCATCTGCCCAAGTAGCCAGACTTGCAGTCTCTTGTCTCTGTTTAAATAGTTCAAAGTGTAACCGGAGGCCAGGACCTGAAAGGATTTAAAGATGACAGCATATGTAAAATGCCTAAGGTGTATATACGTTAGTGAGATCTTCAGTTCAAGGCTGACTCTTATTTGGGCATTAGCCCCAGTTGGTTGTGCACTTTAGTAAACAGTGGGTGAAGAGAGATGCTATTTACATATTAGCTTCTACAGAGAAAAGCCTACCACAGCACCAGCTGTGGTGCCTTGCTCTGGATAATACACGTTTGTTTATGAACACTCCCCTGCTTGGCCTGATCCTGTCTCCTTCCTCCACAGTGAGGGTGCGTGTTTACTTCCCCTTTCTTGCTGGTGTTCACGTGAGCAGGTCCCTAGGGCTAGGACAGGCTGTATGGTGGCAGATTGAAGCAGACAGCAAGCCATGTGTGCGTTGTTCTTCTACCTCAGAGGGCAGCACACTGTATGCACTGGCATGCCCTCTCCCACCTCAGGACACATATGCTTGCTATATGGGGTGCAGCTCTGAAACTGAAGGCAATAGCCCACACATTCTGTAGAGTCTTGCCTCTCAGAATGCACATCTGCCCTGAGGTTATCTCATGAACTCTAAACCAGGCATGAGGAAGCTTGGATCCTGAGTTAGAAAGGAGGAGTTGCCTGGGAGATGACCCACGAGCCTCTGGAAGATGCTCACTCAGGCACATACAAGGCTCTGCTGTGAGCCAAGGCCATTCATCCTTACAAAACCCAGAGAAGCCCCTGGACTTCATTGGACTGTTTCTGGAGGTCAAGACAGAAACTAACAAATTACTGAGACCATCCTCGAGGACATGCAGCATTGGGGGGGGGGGTATCTAAGGCACTGAGCAGTCCATTGGAAGAGACCCTTTCGGAGGCATCCTTACACCAGCTACTTATTATCTTTGAGTTCACTTTCCACAGAGTTAGGATTGCTACTTTAAGTTACATGGAGGCCTGTTTTATTAACATAGAGGAACAATTTGCCTTTACAGTGGATCCTAAGAGCTACCAAATATAGGCTTTTATTTTGTTCTATGCTTTCGGGTTAAACATTAAATCAGTAAGGCTGTCACAGCAGAAGCTGGGCGTTTCCGAAACTCAGAAGAAATTCAGTAGCCCATAAGATGACCAAGTGGACCTGGCGCTGGTGGCAAGCATCATCCACGGAGCTTTCCCAAGAACTGTCACCAACTGACACCACCTCTCACTCACAGCCATCCAAGGGCTCTTGCTGCTGACTCCAGCCCTCACCCACAAAACTTCCCTGAACATTTTATATTGCTTCTGGAAAATGGGATGCTTCTCTGGAGAGTTGGTAGAACGGAGTTACCAGCTCCTCTGAGCAGAAGGAATAGTATGCAAACTTTCCAGGCCGATGAAGTAGCTTGTGCTCATGAATCCAGGTGATCACATGCCTTTGGGTTCCTGTGATGAGAGCACCTGAACTGAATTCCCAAAGCTTTGGGGTCCTAGAAGACCCTGGATGCACATTTGCATCATCATGAGAAGAAGTAGTGTATACATGGTGTGTGCTATAAAGAATCCTTATAGAGCCCAGGTGGGAAAGATGTGTTATCCTTGAATGTGGCCCAAGATTAGTTCGGTAGATGGCTTGATGCCACTGCACAGGAATAATCACTTATGTGCTGGAGTCTTCTCCACCTGCTGCCCCAGGGGGAGTATGGACAAGTCCTTCCACCACCTTGCTTTAAGAGCTGGAACAGGGAAGGAATTCCTTGGCTTAGCTCAATTCAATTAAGAACTATTAATTGGGCTTCAAAGATGTTTAAGGCAGTGTCCCCAGTAATTCAATTATTTGCAGGTTTCGTTTGAATAGCTGATTTAAAAGCTCACTCCTTATAGAGGAAACAAAGGGTAATTGGCAATATTTAATTTGCAAATGCTTGCCCCAAGGTAATGGCTGCTAGGTAGGAGGAATCTTCCTACAGGAGCCTGGGATGTGTGCAGCAAGCCTGTCTGAGGGTAATTACTACTTCCTATGGCTTAGTCAACTAGCAGGTGCTGAGGTACCCTCCCTGCTTTTCCTTAGCCAGACTGTGTCCTGGGACAGAGACTCTAGCTCTTCAATGATGGTTTATGGCCAAGTCCCCATCTGTACATAAGGACTGAGAAAAGCCTGTATTAAAAGGATTCTGTGAATCCCACAAGAGATACCCCTCATGTGTACAGAGATGATTTTTACCTTTAGGTAGAGAGGGTTCAGTCCTTATGAACTACCATCTACATCTTTCTTAAAATGAGAACGGAACCCCTCTATACACACTGGATTTGAATACAGTTCTCAGTTCTCTTTGTCTGTCTAGTGAGATGTCAATTAGAGGCCTTTTGTGCAACGTGGGCAGAGTGTTGGTGTGAGTTCTCTAAGCTTTATGGGGGAGTAGCTACGCTGTGCAAACAAACACAGCTATGCCTTCCCTGGCACCAGTCCTTCCTTCTCTCCATAGAGACAGAATTTAGAGTCCTCGTCCTTCATCTGAGATGCAGGTAGGGTACACTTTCTGACCCCCTTGCTGTAGAGGAGTTTGGGCATCTGCAGGTTGTCAATGCAAAAATAAAGCTCTCATTTTAATTGGAAGGAGATCATTTACTCTGGAGCCAAGTGGGAGTGACCATGGCCCAGGGACATATTCAGTCGACCCCACATTTCATGCTTTGTTGTGGAAACAGTTTCACAAGGCTCTATAAAATAGTCACAGAACAAACAAAACCATTAAAATCACTGGTGTGGACATCAGGTAGGTCGACTATAGCACAAAGTGGCAAGTCACAGGTCTCGGTTACCGCGTGACAACATCCTTAGCCTTTGGGTTGGTAGAAAGCTAAGGATTCTGTTAGTAAATTCCAAAAGGATTTATCTCTCTTATAATCATAAGGATGGATGTTAGGCCAGACACAGAGGGGGCAATAAGTGGATATAAGGGGGATAGAAAGGATACCCAGGATAATTTGACCCTAGACTTGTAACATTCCTGTTCTGCATAGTCGCAGAAGTTCTAACCAGACACCCTTCTAGAACCTTTAACACAAATGTGACTTTTCCCCACTGAGAGCCTCAGTCACAAGGTATTGGTTAACCATTGCTTATCCAGGCGTAAGGAAGAACAGGCATCATTGGCTCCAGTCTCGGGCCAGCCTCACAAGTCCCAAGGACCAGGGACAGTGTCCTTCAAATCAGAGTCCCTAGACCTTTTGTGACATTGACCTTTCTGTTGTTCAAGCCACAATCGAAATGTTTTACTTTCCCCTGGTGACTATGTTACATAGCACAGATTCCCCAGCAGAACTAAGAAAGAAGAAGGCATTTTGATGTGTTTGGTTCAAACCAACTTCCAGGTAAGTCAGCCTGGGAAAGGGTCTAGGGCCTGTGATGAATTCCATGGCTTAACTTGTAACTATTTAGAAGAAATATAGCCGAAAGCTAGCCAAAGCAAACCCCTGGGCAATAGGCTCTCCTTCCAGTTTCGAAGGGACAGCTATCTGAGGATCTTAAGCATACTTGTTCGGAAAGTGACAGGCACACCGGTGTTCTGGAGCTGCCATATTGGAGGTGGCCTAATAGGCTGCAGGTCTGCAGGCAGACCCCCCCTGTGCTACCTCCTCCAGCTCAGCAGCAGACAGAGCAAGCACATACACATCTCACCTCTGTGTGCAGCAGTGCAGCAGACAGGCTAGAACCACTCTACAGATGGAGTCAGAGGGACATGAAGAGTGGCGGTGATATTCCCTGGGTCAGTAGGCCCACAGCCCTAGAAAGGAAGGCTGAGCTGTCCCAAGTCCCTGCTGTCTCTACCAGCAGGATGGTGTGCACCTGAGAGACCACATCTTCTGACTAGGGACAGCTCCATCACAGATGTGCCCGTTTTTCCTTGAGAAACACCCACAGAGCTTACAAGTTTCATTTTAAGATTCACTGACTGACTAGCCATGGTTTCCGCTTTCACAATACACTTTAAGTCATTTTTCATTTGACCCGATTTTAGTTTTTGATGAAACGTATTTTTAGGAGCTGGAGACATTGCTTGGTGGCTAAGAGCCGTGACTGCTCTCACAGAGAGGACCCAGGTTCAGTTCCCAGTGCCTATGCGACAGCTTGCAACTATTTGTAACTCCAGTTCCACAAGATCCAACACCCTCTTTTGACCTCTGCGGGCATCTAGAAGGTACACATATATGCTCATACATGCCTGTAGGCAAAATAATCATACACATAAAATGAAAATAGGTTTTAAAAAACAGACTTTAACTAACCTTAGGAATATAAAAACCAGAGAACACCGTGAGAACTTGTTTTTAGAGAACTACACTGCATGATAGTGTATCTCTCTGGATAACAAGAAGGGGTCAGTGTCATTAAAGCAAAGGACCAAAGGACTACTGAGTTCCAAGGTAACAGCAGCCAGAGGGTCCTGTGGGTTCTTGCCTGCCCCTTTCAACACAGAGTGGATTCTCAAAGCCATGGATGCACCAAAAGCAGGGAGAGGTGACAAGAAGGCAGGGCCTTGCCCCAGGGCTTGCTTGCCTTTCTTTCTCCAGGCAGATTTTCTTGCCTCTGTTCCTTTTCCTAGAATCATGAGTCAAAGCAGATGGCAGCACCATCGTGGTAATTAAATTATCCAGAGCCTGAGTGATTGCACTTGGAGGCCAAAAGCAACAAGCAAGCTAAGTGTGAGAAACTATAGGCCCTCTCCACGCTGATGGGCTCCCCCTCATTGACAGGATAAATCTGATTGGGATTCAGATGTAGTTAGTCAGTGACAATCTCTAATTTAGGAAAAACGTTAAGTTAATTTGTAATTCTAATGTCCTCTAATGTCAAAGAGCCATGAGGAAAAAACATCCTCTTAGAGTGGAAACTGGAGAGATAGCTTAGGAGTTAGGAGCCCTGGTGGAGGAGGATCCCAGATAGCAACCATCTGGAACTCCAGTACTGGGCGGCAGGGGGGCAGGGGGGTCTGACACTCTCTTCTAGCCTCTGTGGGTACTGCATGTATGCTCTACAGATAATACACAGGCAAAAACACTCATACAAGTAAATTAAAATAAGTAAACCTTTAAAAACTGTTCTGAAGTGATGTCATTGCTGAGAACAAGGCTTTCTCTTATCGTTCAAGAGGGGAAAGATCCAGTTCGCAGTGGAGTGACTGCGATTCCGTGATCTCCTCTGTCCTGTGACAATTGGCAACGTTTATAAGGCCGTCAGAGTGCATTGGAACTGGATGGGGAGGAGCAAGCATCTGTGTGACAGAGAAGGCTGGAGGGTGAGGCTGTGCTGGCCAGAGAGAAGGGAGGTAGTGATGGAGTGGAGGCCGAATTGTCATGGAGGTCGCTGACAGAGCAAGGATAAAGTGGCCGGTGTGGTTGGTTTTATTTTGGAACTCAGAGAGCAGTACCACAGGGAGGGGGCAATGGCCCCCAGCAGGGAGAGGAGACTGGATGAAGAGTGCATGATGACTCTTTTGCTGGGATGCTAATCGGCTTCAGGGCAACTTTCCTGAAAAATCATGTTGCTCTGCTCATGTGAATGACACAGACTGTCTCTGTGGACACCCAGGCTGCCTCCATATTCCTTCTTAAAACCAGGCTTATGCTAGCTTTCCTGTGGTTTGCTGAAGACAGAAGAGGCACTTAAATGGCAAGAGGGGAGAGAAGTCAGAGCAACGCTGGGAGGGAGGTAGTGAGTCTACCTCCTGCTACCCTTGTGTGGGCTTAGGCAGGATGCACTAAGGGTCTGGAGGGAGGCATGGGGGTGCAGGTGGGGTAATGCCTTGCCTGGAAGATTGGCATAAGGGTGCCAGGTGGACCCAAGGTACTCTTTAGAGCTTTGTATTGACAATGAACATTTGTTACATATATGCATGCCTTAAGTGTTAAATGTTATGATAGTCAGCTTCTGTTGTAATCAAAGGTCTGGGGAAATTCCCTTTACAAGGAAGGCAGGCTGATTGCTCTCAGGGCTTCAGTCCATGGTCTCTTAGTTTTGGCGTTGGGCCTGTGGTGAGGCATATCTCAAGGTGAGGAGTGCGGTAGAGAAGAGCCAAGGTACCAAAGGAGAGAGAGGAAGGGACCAGGGTTCTGATGTCCCCTTCAGTGGCACATGCCCTATGACTCACTTCCCTCCCAGGAGACATTGTTTCTACTACCATTTCCTGATAGTGACAAAGTCTGAGATGCAGACCTTCAACCCATGATCTCTGGGGGACATTTCAGACCTAACCCACAGCATGGAGCACATTTATACTGAAAGATAGACAGACAGAAAGATGGGCGTGGGGGGATGGGGGAAGAAAAAGAAGAAAAGAAAGAACAAAAGAAAGGAAGGAAGGAAGGAAGGAAGGAAGGAAAGAAGGATGGAAGGAAGGAAGAAGCTGCTTCATCTAAAATTGGGCTTAGCTATAGATGCCTGCATTTCTGTGCACTGAATGTGGAGGAGACAGACTGGTGGCTTTCTTGGGGCCTGGCAGAGAAAGGAAAAGCAGCTTGTAAGCCAGGCTTTGCCTCTTAGAGGTCCCTAGGGAGGTGGCTTGGTGGCATTGTGGAGGAACTCTGCAGGACATGGTCTGCTGACCATGGTCAGCTGAAACTCATGGGGGAAGACCTAGCCTGAGGGTGCAGCGCAGAGTGGCCAACTGGCCACACAGCTGCTTTGCATAATGAGCCTGAGAAATGCACTCCACGTCCCCCTACCCCCACCCCCCAAGGGAAATCTGTCCAGAAATGAACTTCAGTAGACACTGCTACATGGGAGGCAAGATTTGGTGCCATTACCACCCAATTTTTTTCTGATAAATGCTTCTCTGCTGTGAACCTACAAATCACATTCATTGAGGTTTAATTAATGTTAACTGTGTGACAGGCACAGCTCTGAGTGTCTCATTCCCTAGTCCCCAGCTCTTCTGGAAGCTGCCATTCACCGTCTAAGAGCCTCTTTCTGACTGAACCTCCAGACTCTGACCTCAGTTCCTGAGAGATGCAGAGCCTGGGCCATATGAAGCTTACAAGATTCAGAACTGAGGCAGCTGCAGGACATCTTTAATCTTCTCAGTACACCTCTATGATTTGAATTTCAGATAAACAAGGACTAAGGCTACAGCAAAAATATTCCATGGGCATGTTTATTTCAAAATACTTAGGATTTCATCTAAGATTCAAGTTCAACTGGGGACTATTACTAAAGCACAGAAAATTTAAATACATGCACCAAATTACAAAGTCAGGAAGTAAGAAGGCAGGATTTGAACCCAGGCCAGAGATTTGAACTTCTGTATTCTTATTTGAACTGTCTGGTTATTCTTTGTATTATAAAGAGATGAAGTCTGTCTTGGGCTCTTACTGGCAGAAAGAGACTAACTGACTGAGATTTATGAATGTGATGATATTTATAAAGGGATCTTGGTGGTTTGAATTGAAATGGTCCCCAGAGACTTATGAGTTTGAATGTTTGGCCCAAAGGAGTGTCACTATTAGGAAGGGTGGCCTAGATGGAGTAGGTGTGGCCTTGTTGGAGGAAGTAGGTTTTTGTGGAGATGGGTCTCACATATGCTCAAGCTAGGCCTAGTGTGGCAGTCTCCTTCTGCTGCCTGTGGATCAAGGTGCAGAACTCTTGGTTCCTTCTCCAGCATCACATGTGCCTTCATGCTGCCATGTTTCTCACCATGATGATAATGAACTAAACCTCTAAAACTGTAAGCCAAACCCAATTAAATATTTTTCCTTTATGAGCATTTCCATGGCGTCTCTTCACAGCAAAAGAAATCCTAACTAAGATAAGGATATTTGATGGCTCAGGAAGCCTGAGATGGGATTTCCTGTGAAGTTGTGTTTGCCTGAAGAAGTTGTACTAACCCCAAGATCAGAAGACAAAGAAAGGGATAAAGGAATAAATGAATACTCCAGGCAGATGAATTGGTTTGGGGAAAGTCTGTACTAGTGAGAAGTTCTCGCTAGGAGAGAGATGGGCTACATAATCTGAAGGGCTCAGGAGACAAAGAGAAGGCAAAGCCCCTCATCCAGAAAATCCTTAGGAATTTTCAAGTGGAGAAAAACCCATTGACACCATTGCAGTGCCTCAGGGGTGCCATACACCAAGGAGCAGACCTAGCTCAGAAAGGAAGGCCAGCAGGCCTGGAGTGGATGAGGCAGGGGTGGTGAGCCTGGGGGCAGGGCTTGTGCAGCAGGGATAGACAGCAGACCCAGTGAGGCACTGGAGCCTGACAGAGGGTATCCAGCTGAGAGGCCAGATGGAGATTTCCAACTTCAGCCAAAGGGCGACTGGCAGTCATGGCTCTCCAGCCAGGTGATGACATGACAGGTTGTCATATTAGGACAGTACTCTGGCTGCAGAAGGACTGTGGGTCAAGTGCCTGGTGAAAGCATGGCTACTGCCACATCAACTTAAAACAAAACACGTCAAGGGCTGCCCTGACAGTAACTGGGTTTACAAATGAATTCCAGAAAGCTTCTGGTACCAGAGTCCAGGAAGGGTCCTCAGGAAACTGGGGTGGCAGCTCAAGAGTCAGAGTAACCACAGGGCTGGGTGTGAGCTAGGGGGATGTAGGGGTTCATACCTGTGCAGTGTTGTCTGGGAGGATACAGCCGAGGGAGTGGTCTCAGCTTTCACATGCAATCCTGGTCTGAGCTGGAGATAAATAAGTGGGAATATGAACCCAAAGATGTGGACCAGAGTACTCAGATAGAGAGAGTGGACCAGGACAGAACTCTCTAGACCTTCTAGTGGGACAGACTGGCTCTGGAAATCAGGGATGTAGGCTAGGAAGAGAGGTATGAGTCAAAGACCTCCATGCTCCTTAGGGCTGTGCTCCCAGATGGTCGAGGAAGAGAAGAGGCCTAGCCCAGTAGCAACACGAGGATGCACACAGCTTGTTTTCTGGACACAGCTCAGATCTAGAATGAGAACATCAAAACTCTGCTTCACGCATCAGGCAGTGGACCAGACGGGCTGATTCTGGGACACTACCTCACCTGTGAAGTCTTTGGTAGTGATGGTGTCACAATTCTGATTCTTTCCCTCCTATGAGGCACAGAAGAGGGACACAAATCCCTATAAAGGGACACAAGTCCAGTGTGTTGTTCCTGGGCTGAATGCTGGCTTACGGGAGGACCACCCTTGATCTACAGTTTCTGCTCTAGGTCTAGGTCAAGAGCTAGGTTGAAGAGACACTGACTGTGCCCCAGGCACCCCTGGTAACAGGAAACTTGAGCAACACACAAACCTTTAGGACCAGTTGTCTTAGTTTCTTTTCCTGTTGCTGTGGTAGGAATACCAGGACAGAAGCCACCCAAGAAAGGAGGGGGTAAGGGCTTAATTTGAGCTCACAGTATGAGGTCCAGTGTGGCAGGGGTGTCTTGGCTGTAGGAACTTGAAGCAACTGGTCACATTGCATCTGCAGACAGGAAGCAGAGGAAGATGACAGCCTATGCTCAGCTTGCTGTCTCTATTTTATGCAGCCTAGGATGGCAGCCCCGGGAATGGTGGCCCCCACTTTTAGGATGACTCTTCTCACTTCAGTTGACCTGATGAAGATAATCCCCCAGGCATGTGTGGAGGCTTGTCACCTAGGTGACTCCAGCTCCTATCAAATTGGAAATCAACACTAACCATCACACCTAGGGTATCTAAATATCACAGATTACTTATATACCATTGTATACACATAAAAAAAAAAAACCATGAAAGTAGTATTGGGATAATATACCAAAAAGAAGACATAGTGTTTTGCAAATGTAGGTGTTCTTTATCTGGTGGGTGAGGTAGGGTGCTCAGCAGTTATAAGGAACCTAGATCTGCCCAGGCTAAGGGAGGTGCTGAGATTTCAGGATCTGTGCCTTAGAGATTCAGATACTAATGTCAGCAGCATGCCACCAGCTGTGAAAATACTGACGTGTGTGACAAAGGAGCCCTGTCTGAAGACTAAGAGGAAAAGCACACTGCTGAGGATTAGATATGGGGAAGCTTTTACTTAAAAGATGCACAGAGAGAGCTTTAGCATGGAGCAAGAGCAGGGGTGGGGTCACAGGAATAGAGGATCAGAGGGAGGTGGAAATAATACCAGTTTGTAGAACCCAGAGAAGATAGCAGCAAGCCCCCAGGGTAAGGGCAAGAACCAGGGCAGCCTTTGGAGAGGAAAGGGGCAGAAGGCTACTGAATAAGGACTACAGTGGTGGCAGGGGAGGAGGGGAGCTTCTGAGCCCAGGAGAAAGAAAAGCTATGTCTTTAAAGAGCCACGGATCACCAAGTGTCTGTTTCTGAAATAAAAGGTTGATTGATTCAATAATGGGGAATTCATACATATAATTCATTATACCAGTAGGGGGAAATTCATCTAATCAGAATAAAAATCATGAGCTGAGGTTTCTGGAGATGCAAAGGACATTTGATAAAATCACTCTCTATTTATGAAAACAGGAAGGGGCATCAACACAAAGAGTGCTAGCTGAGATTAGAAGCAAGCCTTCAGAAAAACACTTGTTCTGTCTTCTTCTCTGTTGTTGTGACAAATTCCCTGACCAAAGTCACCAAAGTTGGAAAGGAAAGCATTTATTCAGTTTCCAGTTCCAGGTTTAAGGAAAAGTTGAGGCAGGGACTCAAAGCAATCACATAATATTCATGGTCAAGAGCAGAGAGAAACAAAGCCCAGAAACTGCCTGATTGCTGCTGCCTTCATTTAACTTTCTTCTGTTCTATAGGTCTCAAAGCCTAGGGAATGGTGCCGCCCACAAAAGGATGGAGTGTCCTACATAATTAACAATTACAACATCCCCCCCCAAACATGGCCACAGGGTCAACATGATCTAAATAATTCCTCAGTTGTAACTCTCTTCCCAGATAATTCTAGGTTGTAGCAAAGTGACATTTCAAGCTAACCATCACACACTCACTGAAGAATATGTCAGTATATAAACTTGGTAGAGCATGTGAAGTTTCTCCAAAACGTTGGCCATGTGATTCCTGGATCCAGCTCTGTGGTCAGCGTGGGGAGACTGCCACAATCAGGAGCAACATCCTGTCTGTGATCTGTGTTCCCCTTCCCTCCTAGAATGTTCTTTCTTAGAAAGGATGGGTTATGTCACACTTCAACACATACTGTCATGAAAGCACTGAAAGGGGTTATCAAGCAGTTGGACTCATCTCCATATGCTTCTGATGTGAGATATTTAAAGGAGCTTCCTATGCCCAGACCCTTTTGCCTTGTCACCCAAAACCTGCTGGCTTTGGTTTGAGAAAACCTTTGCCCTAATCCTCTATCTCCCTAGTATTGTTATAGTTTTGCCAATTTATTTCTTTTTTTCTTTTCCGTAGAAACTCTCTAGGTACCAGGGATGAGTGGGAGACTCAGGCACAAACTCCACACCAACCCCTCCCCTTGTCTTGGTACAGTGGGATGCTTCTATGTCCTAAGTCTAGGGACAGGTGGAGGGTCTCTGGTGTGAATGAATGTTTGATTTTGTTGCATGGAGGCAGCATATGCTTCTCCAGCTTCCCTATACTCTCTGATGAAGCTGCTGGGATTTGCATTAGGAAAGGATTAGGCAGGAGTAGTTTGCTTCTGTTGTCTTGCTAGACAGGCTCAGGCTTCTGTGAGTACTGAGAAGACAATTCACAACAATGGGAAATTGGATACCCGAAAAAGGAAGCATTTGAGGGTGGGGTGTGGATAGCCCAAGATAGGTCTTGATGGCCACAGTTACCTAGGAAGGCAGAACATAAAACTTCCTATGAAGGAGAAAATAAGGGGAAGTGTAGAGGCCATGGCTTCTACCCACAGGTGCCAGCTCAGCAGTCTGTTTTACTTCTTTCCTGTTGCACAGTCCTATCTGTCTTCCTTTTCTATAATCCCAAATATTTGACTTTACAGTCTAGTCTTAAAGCCAGACCCTAGATCTAAATTCACTAAAGAGAGCTGTCAAAACAGCCGAGACCCTCCCATCTTCACTAACATCAGAGAAAAAAGACAACCCTCAATATTCTTTGTGTTCTGGCAATGACTAGCACACTTTCCTCCAGGCCTCCTAGGAGTGGACTCTGTGTGAGGTGGGACCCCTAACCAGAGTAGGGAGAAAGGGGGCTCTTGATTCTCAAGCTTCTTCTCACTCAAGTCTGAAAAGGGAAAGAGAGCCAGCATTCAAATAAAGGACTTCACAAACTGAGGGTGTGCTAATTAGCATGGTTTTACATTATTAATGAGTATTTAAGGGTATTTTAATGATATCTCTCTGTCTGAGCGGTAAGGAGCAATGGATAACACCAGAGGGCATAATTTGAAAGGAAAGATTTGGTAGACACGTGCCTGTCTACATGGTGGAGGTGTGAACCTGGAGTTAATTGATCTAGGACCCTAGCATTTCAGAAGTTAAAAGTAAAACTGAAGGTAAATGTGAAACTATCACTGCATGAGAGGTCTGGATGTGCCTGATGGCTGACTCTGTTCATTAAGAATTTTGTGTCCCCACTAATTCATCTTTGAAGCACTAACCCACAGTGTTATGGTCCCTGATGCAATTAATGTCCTTGTAAATTAGGGAAAGGGTATTGTTCTCCACCAAGTGAGGCTAGAACAAGAAGGTAACTCTCTGCAAGCTAGGAAGCAAGCCCAAGAAAGATGCAGATCCACAGGCACTGCCATTTTGGATACCCAGTCTCCAATTTCAGTGTCAACACCCACAGATTGTCTGTGCTGTTTTGTCAAGGCTATTGAGATGGCGAGTATATCCTTTGCCCGGGAGCAGGTACTGCCCACTGCCCATCTGACTCTAGTCAAGCCACGGGGCAGGCCTACAGAAGGAAAACTTGAGCTTCTAGGTGATACTTTATGATTTTGTGTTCTTAAAATTGAATTCCTGTGTCACTGTCTTAGAAAGGGCAAAGTTAGCACCATCCCCAGTCTCCTACCCTGTCACTTTCTGCTTAGGAGTGGACATGCTTCCTAGTGGAAAGGATGGAGAGTCCGTGGTCTGTGAGGCCACACGTGGCCTTCGTCTCACTTGACCAGCTCAAGCATTTGTTGTGTCTGCAGGAGATGTTGTGAGAGTCTAAGAGAAGGTCCTGACATATGGACCTCTTTGTTGGTTCCATTATGTCTCTAACTTCTGGATGGACATGCGCATTGCTACGGACCATTCTCAAGCTTGGATGTGGAGAATCCTTACTAAGGGAGAGCTCATCTGTGGTCTGACTTCACAGTTCACATCCCAAGGCAAGTCTTTCCCTAAGCTATCTACAAACAGTGGCTATCTTCTCTTGGCTTCTGACTGTCTAGTCTTATAAAATACACTTCAGCATTACAAGTTGCTTTGTGGGAATCACAAAGAAAGAGTTGGAGTTAAATTATTGTTTGCTAAGCTATAATTAGGGAATTAGGCAGGAAGAGTAGAAGATGCCCAACTTTTAGAAATAAATAATTTGCAGATATCTGGGGTCTACAGAACAAAACAAAACAGAACAGAACTGTTCATGCGTTCTAGTAGCTTACCCATGGGTATACATAGAGGAGATAGAGAGAAAGACTATGTTATTTTGTCATTTTTAATACAAACATCATGTTATGGTTGTTCAAGTTACAAAGTAAATATGCATTCAGAACAGGAAACTGGAAAATATGCAAGGACTACAGCACAGAGATAAGCAAGTAAGGAGAGCTGCCTATGGCTCCTGCGCAGGAGGACGGCATGCTGTTAACATTTGGGGTTAAGTCTTCCCAGCCTATTTATGTGGCTATAATTTTATTCATTACCTTTTTAAAGTAAAAATGTCACTGTGACACAAATGCTTTTGTAGATTGCACAAAAGATGTACCAGAGAAATACAAACCAAGAAAAGCTGGGGTGGCTATTAATATGCCGAATTAAATTGCATTGCTAATACCAGCTGCAAGCACTTAGAAAATAGCTAAAAAGATGTAGCTGAAAAGATGTCAGGTATAAAGCCTATGAAAAGGAACATGATCATTTCTTTCTAAAGTTATCTAAAGGAGGCAGAGGTAAGGGAAGAGGTGTACCATGTGCATGGATAGGAGACACACTGTTGTGAAGATGAGAAGCCCACCAGATCCAACTCATAGACACGCTGTGCTGGGATGCTCTCATGTGTTGAGCAGTGTGCCCAGAAACATGATCTCAGATGGTCTGCTGAGTTCTGCTGGGCACGCCACCTTCGTTTACTGAAGCAATCTCCCTCTGCTTGCTATTCAGATTTTTATCAGGCATATTTTCATGGGCGTAAAATGAACTATTTGAAACCCTTGGCTATAGCTTACTGACTGCATTCCTAATGATTTACTCAGCATAACTGCTCATAGGTAAATCATGAGCCCAAAGGGCATAGGCATTTTTATTTATTCATTTTCCACCTTTCCTACCTGATGTCTTTTGCTCAGACTGTTGGGGCAGAGTCTCACATTTCCCCATTTCCTCACGCTCCAGGCATCACCACTCTGTCCATCGTTGTGAATGGGAGATCTAGAATGTACCCATGCACTCCTACTCTCCCAGAAACTCTGTGGAGCAGAGAACATCCCAGCATAAGGACTGTTTGGTGTAGGGCAGACAGTTTTGAATTAAAAAAAAAAATAAGATGTTTATTTTCTGTTGTTTGCTGTTCTTTCCTTTTCTGAAAATGTTAATTAACTTTTTATTGATTCCTTGTGAACTTCACAGCATGCACCCCAATCCCACCCATTTCCCCATTTCTGCACATCCATCCTCTGCCCTTGAAACCTTACCTCCCAAAAGAAAAAATACATTGTGGATCCTGTGCCACAGGATCTCCCACTGTATACCTGGTTGGAGGCTTCTGGCTTCTGCTTCACTATCAATACTAGAGTCTCATTGGGGCTCCTCTCAGATTTCCTTTTTTCTTCCCCCCCCCCCAATTTCATGGAGATTCTGCAGCTCTGGATCTGCAGGACTGGTCCCTTCATGTGCTTCAGCAGTTCACGATGGGTAGATATTGGGGTGGGCCAACTCAAAAACCTGGAACTAGCCCTGGTAACTGGTCAGCCTCCTAGCTCCCTTGCATCCACACCATCAGGGTGGACTCTCCAGCACTGCCTTGACTAGCTCATTCAATGCTGCATCTGGCAAGGGGCAAAGCCAGCTCTCCCACTCTCATGCCCTCAGGAAAGGTTCATCTGCACCCACATCATGAGGGCAAGCTCTACTGTGCTGCCCAGGAAAGGTGCAGACCTACTCACCCAAGTGTTGCAGCTAGTGAGAGATAGGGCCAGCTCTTCCACTTTTATGATTTAGGGCCAGCTGTCCTGCCTGCCACAGGTATTGAGGGGTGAGGGGGGAGATGAGGGCATCTCTCCTTTGCCCATGGCAGACAAGTTGTGGGGCCAGCTCTCCCACACTCACATCTTCGTGCCTAGCTTACCCACTGCCCCACCACCAGAGCCAGCTCTACTGTGCTTCCCAGGTAAGGTTCAGAGCCTGTTTTCCCAAGTGCTGCAGTTGGTGAGGCAGGGCCGGGTCTCTTGCTTTCATGACTCTTGGGCAATCTCGCTTGCCCAAGGTATCAAGGGGCAGGGGAGAGGGCATATCTCTCTCTCTTGCTAATGCCATCACACAGCAGAAAAGTGTCAGGGCCAGCTCTTCCCTGCTCACACTCTCAGGGCTGGCTCACCTGTAACTCTTGTAACAGGGCCAGGTCTACTGTGGTTTGTTTTTATTATTATTATTATTATTTTTTTTTTAATTTTGGACAAGGCATAAGGCTGCTTTCCTTGGTACTGCAGCTGGTGATGGGTGGGAACAGTTCTACTTTCATACCTTCAGGGCCAACTCCCCCATAATGCTCAGGCAAGGGTTGGGATCAGCTATACACAACCCTCAGACATTGACATGGACCCAGGCAGCAGTCCAGACCAGGGGCACCTGCCTGGCCTTTGGTGGTAACAGATCTCTGCTGCTGCAGGGCCATAGACCCAGACATGACCCCTGGTGGCAGCACGGGTCAGGACCTCACCATGGCCTTAGGTGGCATCACCAACTACTCGCATCAAGCTCTTCCTCACTACCCTTGAGCCTCCAGTTCTACCTGTCTTCATTGTGTAAACATTCTTCTGTGTCCCTTCTCCTCCACATGTCCACCACTTACTTGCTCATCTCAGTGGAGCTTGGGGCCTCTGGCAGCGAAAGGAAAAGATGAGGACAGATGTTGTATTTTGCACTGGATGCTGACAAAGGAGCAGAAGAATATGGAAGAACTGAGGTTTATGTCATCTGTCATAATCTACAACGGAAAAGCAGTTCAAACATGTTGAGATGGGCACCCCATGAGTCCAGCAAGCACCTCTGCTGTTTCCAAGATGGAGGGGCATGGCGACTGTCTTACAGACTTACCTTTCCTTTAAAACCCATGTTTCATTTCCCATTTCTACTGCGTCTTTATTATTAAAATCCAAGGGAAACTGTGACATCATCAAGCAGTGACTGGTGAAATATATTAATGCTCAGAATTCCTGAAAGTGTTGGACAGGTTCAATATGCAACTACATGTCAGACCAGGCATATAGATAGAGAAAGATCTGAGAAGGCAGCCCATGGCAGTCACTGCTCTCCCAGTGGTCTCTGAAGATCCCCTTCATAGCAGGTCTGAGCAATGGTCTTTGACAGGTGATACACCTTAGGGCATTTATGGGGTTCTTAGATATCTAATACTATCATTTATATAGAGGAAGTTTCTGGCTTCCATGTTTTCCTCATGTTTGGCAGCATCCACTAAGGACCCAGATTTCATTTCATAATTGCTTCTACTGTGTACTTTGCTTGTGGAATGCCATATACTTTAGATTTATATTGTATTCTTTTCTGTAGTTTCTTTGGCATAAATAATAGACAAATTTATGTGTTTATAATCCACACACATCTGACAATAATTCTTAGCTTTAATACATTTTAAAAAGTTGGATGTAATAAAAAATGAGCTATTATTTCTCCTAACAACCCATCAGTGCCTTAGGTTTCTTGATAGTTCCTGGGGATCCTGAGCAGGTATATTAGTAACATCTGGGGAGCCCCTGCCTAGTAGCACAGAAGGCAGTCTGTTTCAGGTCCCCAGAGTCAGAAACCCTGCTCTGTAGCCTCAAGATATTATTTTTCAAATATGTTTATAATGGTGTGTGTGTATGTGTGTGTGTGCTTGTGTGCAGATTTGTTTTGATAATTTATAAATATCAGATAGTCAAATCTATCAACAAACACAAAAAGTGTCTTTTCACTTGTTGTTTCAATTAAGTGTATAAGTATGCAGACTGCTTTTAAATCCAGAAAGAAATATCTTAGAGTATTTTGACTTCATGGTCTTCAAAGTCTCCATCAAACCCAAATATAGAATTGTCCTTCCACTCTTGGGTTTTGCCAACCACCTGCAAGTAGCCAGGAAGTAAGACTGTGTCCTTGTGACAATGTCTACAAACCTGAGTGCCTCTGCTGTCCTTTGGTCCCATGATGCACCATGTGACCCCATTATGCTTATGAGGAAGAACCTTGCTCATGTAGGAAGGTTCTCTATAGATCATATTAAATCCCCAGTGACCTGGGCCCAGCTCAGTCTCAGTGAGTGAGTGCCCATGCTGTGTGCTTGCATGGCCTGACTCTAACTGTTCATTAGTAAAGAATGAGACATGCAGCAGACTTTGGCTTTAGAGCCTTGCTGACACATGGCTCGATAAGTTGGCAAAGGAACCAAGCTTAGAAAGTTCCATTGAGGTTTGTAGCTTTTTGACAATGTGTCTGTACTCCTAGATAAACCTTCTACCAATTGAAATGTGACAAAAGACCATATAAATAGAGGTCTGAGTGGATTACACCATAAAGAATATCCTCGTTAGGCCCAGAAAACCTTCAGAACAAGATACTATCTCTCCATTTGTCACTTAGAAGATACACAATGTGTGAGGACTCTGGAAACATTAAGGAGTGCTCGAAGAGGGGAGAGATTCCAGAAGCCTGTGATAGCATCATGGATCGATACAGTGACTAATTGAATGGAGAAAGGACTGGAGGCAACCCTGGTCTTAGACATCCTCACTTTTATCTGGCTGTATCCATACTTCTGAAGCTCCTTTGTGCCTCAACCAAGACCACATCTTCCCTGGATGGACTTAGCCGGGGCCACATTTCACAGCAGAGAATGTCATTATTCAAGACATGTGCCCTCGGAGCTGCACTCCCAGGCAATGTGTCCATTCAATCATTTTCCAATCCGTTTCCCTTGTGAAATTCATTATTTTTGTGGAAATAAATATCTGTCAAAATATAATATTAGGGTGGCATTTGACGACCCTCACATTTCCCAGTGATAATAGCACCACATCTCTTTTCTCCTTTGAACGGGACTGATGAGTCTCTCTGAGGATGAGCCCCCATTTCATCTTGGGGGCTGTTTCCCTGTCATTGGATGGTAAATATCCTTAATTGGTCAGGATGCTCTCCTGGCAGGAATCTACTGCAGAGGAGTCAGAACGAGCCCTGCTGCACAGTCTAGGCCAAATGAAGGCTTCAGCTGAGAGGCACAACATCCCATTATCACTCATCAGAAGCACTTGTACTTAACATTTGGCCACACTACCATGTTCACTAAGAGAACTAACTGACTAGGTGTCACAGTCAAGCACACGGGCATCTTCCAGTTAATATTCATCTCACCTTTTATAAGCAAGAAAGCACAAAAGCAATCGCGATGAGAGTCCCGTTCAGAGGTGAATCCCATGATTCCTGCTATCCTCTGCTCTCCAGAGACCCTGGCATGGGGACCAGGCACAGATGTGATCTAGGGATGTGTGGTGCTGATACAGAACCCTAACTCCCCCATTCTGCTCATCCTAATTCGCCTCCTAAAATCCTCTTCCAAGCACACCTGCTGTAAGTGATATGAACACAGAGGAATGGAGAGTGGATGCCCACAGGACCAGCCACCGAGCATCCGGCTTACAACCCACTATAACACCTGCTCCCAGAGGGAGCCTTGGCTGCCAAATGAAAATGTCCAGCCATTTAGGAAGATGAATGTAACAAGCCTTGGCTTCCTGTACAGAACCAACACACAATAAACTCCCCCTGTCCTGAAGCTCAAAGCCTGGCAGGTTTGGAGTGCTGGACATCCTGGCTTCCCTCTGCTACAATGACTGAACACTGGTTGCAGCAAACCTTGTCCCTTTCCTCTCCGCACAAACCCCACTGAGTTTACTCTTTTTGTTGCTCTCTGCCCACTCAGAGCCCTAGACCCCAAATTGCTTTTCACAAAACGCGAATGACTTGCTTTTGAAGTCGCCGCACTAGGGAAAGCAATTGTAGACTTGATTTAACCAACCAACACTTATGCTAAGCCCCAAATTTACAGTCAAACTGTTCTTGGCTCTTCTCGTAAACACATTTCAATTGAAAAGCACAATTTCAGACTTGAGGTGAGGCAAACCATCCAGCTGAACTTAAATGGAAATAAAAAGAAACAAGGCATGATAGCACATGGGGAAGTAACAAGACATCTAAATTCATTCTGAGACCAGAGGCAAGGAGCAGAATTTATGAAACCCATGAAGGGAGACCAACACAGTTCACAGTCTAACCTGGGATAACGTGGTACTGGCAATGAAGAGAATGGAGGATGGTGGTTCACCACCAGGAGTAAAGGTTAGGTATGAAACTTGAAGGATTAGTTTGCCAAAGGGAATGAACCAGTAGAATGGAGCGCTGCTTCCATGGTGGAAACAAGGTCTTGGTTCCCTGTAGCAACGAAGCCTTGGTTCTTCAGGGTCCTCTGGGAAGGTAGCTTTCTGAGGTGAAGTGACAGATCTGAATGACCTGATTTTAGAGAGTTTCTTTCTGGAGTCTGGTATGAAGCTAGCTTGGCTAAAGTTCAACATACTCTTTGGTTGGAGGCTCCAAAGATGGTGGAAGGTTTAAATAGTGACTAAAACCCCTTCTTCTGAAGTAGGTTTTGAAAGTGAATTTTGGACTAGGTGTAACACGAAACATGAGAATAGAATACACGCTCAACAAGCCTCATGTGTAGTGGAAACAGCGAGTGAGCATCACTACACAGTACTATGAGATGTGGTCCACATGTTATGAAATGATGTCATTGAGCTGCCTGGAGGGGAATCAGGATAAGGGCAGGTGACATCGGCTATGCAGTGTTTTGGCTGGGTAAAAGTCTGTGATCTTCATCCTATGGACAGTGCAGTCATGGTAGTGCTCCTTCTTCTACAGATAATCCCAGGCAGGGAGGAGACAGCCAGTGCGATATGTTATACATTCTCTGTTATACACAGAGGAATGGAGAATGGATGCCCACAGGACCAGCAAGAGTAGCCAGCCTCTGGGGAACTGGATAGGAGACCTAGAGTCATGGGAGTAAGAGTTGACAGCAGCATGAACAAAGCAGACAAGAGGATGAGGGCAAGCCAGGAGAAGAAGCCTAGAAGAGGAAGTCTACAAAATGTGGTATAGAATGACCTATGGTGGACAGTGATCTGAGTTTGTCAATGGTGTGAATTCTTGTCTAACTAATTGGATAATGGAGATGATTCCCAGATTGGGGGTACTAGGAGGAATCAGGGATGAAGGAGATCATGAGCTACTTTTTACAAAGATATCTTGAGTTGGCACAACTATGGTATATCCAAGTAGAGTTTCTCCTGTAAATGGGCTTGGAGCAGAGATATGCATGGTGAGGTAGAAGCTTATGATTTGATGACAGTAGCAATTAAAGTTACAGGTGCAGAGGGAGGATACAGGTGGATAGAAGGAGACAATGAGATTCATTGATGAAGGAACATGAGTAGGTGGAGGATGATCTGTAGTTACCTGACCTCAGGGAGAGTCACCACAAAGAACGTTTTCAACAGCAGGAAGATGCAGGGAGGACAGAAGGATGAGCACTGAAGGACGCTCACCAGAGATGAGACCATCATGGAGACTTTACCTGTGACAGTGGGCATGGCCTAAAGCCCATGTGGTGCAGCTGGGATGAACAGCAAGTAAGCAAAAGGAGGCAGAGGAGAGACGACGAATCTTCCGGGAATCCTGCAGGCCTTTGGGTTCTCATGGAAGCCAAGTTCTGGTGTCCAGACTCATCTTTAAAGACTATGTTCAGCATGACTCTGAGGGGCTCCCCAGTAGAGCACAGCTGGATGGACCTGGCATGCAATGGGAATTTCCAAATATCTAATGACTGAGCAGAATAAGCCATTCAGTTTCCACCTGCTGGTTCAATCCTTTTCCGGCAACTCTAATGTACGAACACCACGAGGAGTAGGGAGATGTCTGAGGGGAATAAGAACATGTTCCTGGGCTCCCAGGAGTCCATCTCAGTGTGGTAGAGATTATGCAACAATGTTTGCTAGAAAGGAAATGGGCAGATTACAGTGGAAATGAGTCAGAAGCATAGGTTCGTCAGCAAGTTTGGATGTGTGTGAGGAATCGTTGCTGGAGGTCTTACAGACAGGATGTTAGGGCAAGACAGAAGTACCAAGCAGCAGGCTTCTGGAAGTCTTTGAAGGCAGCATGTCATCTCTGGACAGAGGAGGCAACAGAGCCTACATTTGGAAGGTAAGAAAGCTTAGCCAGGCGGTAGCTGGGTTGAAGAGCTGCAGGGAGGCAGGACTAGACATCAGCATCCCTTAAAAGCTGCAGAAACCTTGGTCCCCAGAGCAGGAGCAGGACTCCTAGTAAGGATCCGTGCTTTCATTCACCTGTGGCTGCTCAGTCCTTGCATCAGATGGGAAGGTCATTGCTGTGTGTGAGCTCAAAGATGGTATTGACAATGCTTCATAAACAGATGGACACATCCAAAAAAAAAAAATGGAGCTTCCAAGCATGGTCATAAATCCTTCGGCTCAACACTGACTGCCTTGACGCCTCCCCTTGACATTAGCTGTGAGGCAGGAGAATACCACCTGCTCTCCCTGTGATATTTTTTTTTCTATTATTTTAGGAAGCTTTCTCCAGGCTGTGACATTTCACAGCAGGGTGGCATCAAACCAGGTCTCACCATGCCTCTTAATTTAAGTACATGCTATATAATGCATCTTTCCAGAGAAACTCGGCTTTGCCAATAGTCTAGCTGCTAACAAAATTCCAACATGAATATGCGCTGCTCAGAAGCAAAACACCTGTCAATACTTGGCCTCCAATCTCAGACTCAGTCCCTGCAACTTACACAATTTATGAAGGCTGTTATTATTTCATTGCTTCAGAATTGGGGGACTTGAAGCTTAATAACACGTCATACAGCGAGTGCCACTCTGCATAACGGGCTGTGGCAGTTCTCGAGAGCATTCTGGAAGTTCACTTGGTGTGACAGGAATGAATATAAAATTATTCACAATAGATACACCAATAAAATGAAAAAAAAAAACTTCTTTCCATCATGAAAGCATTCTCCCATGTCCCTGGCTGTCGCTCAGTAAGGGGACAGAGACCAGAGAGGATCCTTGGCTCTACTCCAGCATTAGCCCCTCCAAGGCCAGCTTTGTTTCCCTTGGCAGTCCTGAGAAATACATTCTCACCTTTCTATCGACTCTAGGTGACCAGTAGGAGTCTGGCTTTTCACATTGGACCAGTAGGGACCGGCCTTTCCCCCCTGAAAAATGGCCTCTTTGATCTGGCATCTCTGGGCATGCTCCCTCTGGGGAAAGCCAGTGCCCTGTTAAATACCTGAGCAGTATGTCTGAGGCAGACCAATTAACCCCCGGGGAGGCCGTGTGGAGAGAGAGCAAGCTCCTGTGTTATTTTAGTTTTCTCCAGCCATCCAGGAAGCAAGCAGGCTTTGGTTTATGGAGTCTGTTATAAAATGCCTCTGCCTGTGACTTAGAAACCTGTGGGGCGTGGCCAACGCTGCAGTTCCCTGACAACTGGGGGAAACAATGTGCTTCTTATTTCTCCTTTAGGGCTGATTTGAATTAATCAGGACCAATGTTCCTGTTCTCTCTCTCTCTCTCTCTCTCTCTCTCTCTCTCTCTCTCTCTCTCTCTCTCTCTCTCTCTCTCTCTCTCTCTCTTTCTCCTAAAGATTTAGATCAGTGTTCACTTAGGCCAAATCTCTTCTCCTAAATCCCAGGCATTCTGACTATAATGACCTGGTTGGCCCATCTGAGGCAGGGGATCTCTGTTTACACAGTGAAGGCCCTGGTATTTTAGTGTCTCACCAGATTACTTATCTGCCTATCATCTATCTAACATCTATCTATCTATCTATCTATCTATCTATCTATCTATCTATCTATCATCTATCTTTTATTTATCTATTTATCATCTATCAATCTATCTTCTATTATCTATCATCTATCACCTATCTGTTAATTATCTATCTACCTATCATCATCTATTAATCATCTATCTTCCATCATCTATCAAACTTATATCTGTCACTTATCTATGTCACTTCTTCTATCATCTGTCTATCATATATCTGTCAATCATCTGTATAGCATCTCTTTATCTTCCATCATCCACCTATCCATCTATCCATCCACACATCCAGCATCTCTGTCTCTGTCTGTCTCTGTCTCTGCCTCTATCTCTGTCTCTATCTCTGTCTCTGTCTCTGCCTCTGTCTCTGTCTCTGTCTCTCTCTCTCTCCCTCCTACCCTGCCCACTCTCTCTTCTTCCTGTGCCAGCTGAGTGATTCATGGGCAGCCGGTGACATGGCTCAGATAACTCCAGTTGAGTGGAAAAGCCACGAATAAGGACACGCATTTTAATGCACAGCACTTTTGTTAAGCTATTGGTGCATGAAATAAACAAACAGCTGAATGATGGGAAGTAGGAGCTTTTCCAAGCAGACGATTCTGCAAGTCTACAATTCAGTCACGGCATACCCAGAGCCTCTGCTAGGGAGATGGCTTGGTCTTCTTTTTTTTTTTTAAGATTTATTTATTGATTATATGTAAGTACACTGTAGCTGTCTTCAGACACACCAGAAGAGGGAGTCAGATCTCGTTACGGATGGTTATGAGCCACCATGTGGTTGCTGGGATTTGATCTCTGGACCTTTGGAAGAGCAGTCGGGTGCTCTTACCCACTGAGCCATCTCACCAGCCCTTGGTCTTCTTTAGTAGACAAGTGTCTATGGCTTTAATTCTTTTCTGAATGGCATAGCAGTCAAGATGGTGTCATCCTCTCACCTGTGATAGTTGGAACACCCAGGCTGCAGACACTGCTCTCTCTCCAGACTATTCCTGAGGCTGATGGTGATTCCTCACAGTATAATGACTCTGTGTTGTAGGTAACAGCTGTGTTTACTGCAGTGTGCACTGGTCAACATACAGGTCAGAACCCGCCTAGAGCAAGGGGAAGGTGGAGGACCCACTTCTCAGGAGTCAGTGTTAAAGAGAAAGACAGTCTGCCATGGCCTCTTCTGCCAGGTGCCTTGTGAGTCACGGATTTGTACAGAGCATACAGAAATTGTCTTGAGGGAAGTCTGAGGAGGACAGAGCAGGAAGTTTAGGTGATCTGGAGTGTTAGACCCCAGGGCCAGCTGCTGTGGGAACCGGAATGACAGGGCCAGGCAGAGTTCTTAAAAACCTAGACACAAGTTCACAAACGGAAATGTAGGGTTTTTAGGATTCCATTTTAGTCAGAAGTGAAAAAGCAGCCATTAAGGGATCACCCCGCATTGCAAACTTCTCAGAGAACCTTTGGGAGGCTTCTCACTGGTGCTCCTTGCCATGAAAATTCTTCCAGAAAGACCATTCCAGGTGGCTACCTCTGCTGCTCAGGCCTAAGAGCCTGATGGATCTTGGGGTGGGCCTGGTTGCTGCAGCAGGCTGTGTCTATAGTTACCATCTAGGCATCACTCTTTGTATCTGTACTACTTACTGGAGGATGATGGGAAGTTGGGAAGTAGCCTCTCTCCTCTTTGTTTTTTTTATTCTATTCTTATTCAAACACACTTTCATTTTGTAGCATCAGTGGAACCACCTACTCTAGAGACAGAAGTAAACATTCTAGTCATTCGGAACATAAAGTCACTCAGTAGGAGAAGGCACCTTCAAGCGTGTGTGCCTGCTCTTCCCTGGCAATGCTGCTGGGGTAGCCCTGCGGTGAGACGGTGAGATGTACTTCCTTGCTGATACTGGAATGCAATTCTGACAGCTAACCCCTGCCTTGCCTCAGACCGGCTGGAGTGACACAGGGTGTCCTTTCTCTGCATTTCATCCTCTGTCTGAGAAGTGTGCCAATCACTCTGGAGGTGGCAGTCAGCAAATACTGCTCGTAGGCATGAGATGTGAGCCTGCTCGTATCCCTTGTCAATGGTCTGTCTGAGGCACAAAGAAAACCCCATGGCAGTCAGAAGTAGGTAGCACAGGAGACGCTTCCTGTTCAAACAGTCACGTTCAATTGTTTGTGATTCATCGGAGATCTCTGTGTAGAGGTTTTTAGGCAGTGCCCCCAATTTGCATCTCACTGTTCTTAATTATGGAAACCGTTGCCACAATCTCACTCTAAATAAGATCAGGGTTAGTTCTCTAAGGAGACATGTCTGTGATGAACAGCCAGACTTCCTGGCAATGCTTGTCTTAAGTGAGCATCATGCAGCCCTGCCCTTCCAGTGGAGAATTTGGCGTACCAAGGTGTCAGGGTTGTCTTGGGATGGATCAAGCAGAAAGCCAGGCAGTTGTGACTATCACAAAGGAAAACAGGTATGGTGGCAGAGGTGCCTCAGCTTAACGGAGATGCCACTTCTCCATGTGGTCTGAACATGGCTATCTCCCTGTCTTCCCACTGCTTCTCAATCCTTGCTCTGCAGTCCTGGAATTTCAGACATGACATCATAAAGAAATATCTGTATAAAAGCCCTTTTTGTCAAGAGGAAGCCACGTATTTCAAAAAGTCCTTTGGCCGCTCATCTAGCCCTGCAATGAGCACTTCCCTCTCAGGCCCAATGTCAGCCTGACTCTGTGATGCTCCTCACATCTGGCCAGCACTGCCGGGAGCTCCGAGCCACACACAGTAGCTTCTGCCTAGTACGGTGTTCCTACCACAGTATGAGTCATATTCCTACCACGAGAACCCTGGAAAGACACAAATGACCCAGCCAGCATTGTGGATTGCCACAGAGCACATCACATCGGGATGCAGTCATTTAAAACAGTAAACATCCATCATCTCATGGGTCTGGGGACTAAATCAGGATGCAGGTGACTTCTGTGAGTCCACTTCCATGACCATCATTGGGCTGTCAGGGTGTCACCGGGTCTAGATTTTATGTTTAGTCTTATAATTGTTGCAAAGATTTAATTAAGAACAGGAGTTCTGAGCAATGGTCTTATTTTCTTCCTATTGCCAAGAAGGTTCCTTTCTATCCTTTCCCCCTGTGTCTATCCACTGGCTCTGCTCACAGTAGATGGGTGTGAAGGCTACTTGTCTAGTTGGATATCCTCGGGGCCCATGAAGAGACTGCTCACAAATTTATCTTCCTGCCAGTGGGTCTTCTACTGCAGGCCTGATGCAAAAGCTTGGATCCACATGTCTGTCACTGTCACCTTGGCTCTAGAGCACCAGCCTAGGCACCCACTTCCCAAAGTAACACAGAGACCCAGAAGTAGAAGCCATCAAGCTCCATTGAAGGATAGGTTCAGAAGAGCACATGGTTATGTCTGCCTCCGTCTTTGGGCTACAATATGTCACATCTGATCTCAGATTTATTATGGGAAAATGGCAGCTGCCCTGTGGGAAGAGGTACATTTAGGGTTCCATGGTAAAGAAATGAGAATACTGGAAGAGGTGACCAACCAAGGATGTAGTAGAAATTATTTAAAATTCCAGCCTGGGACTTCTACTGCACCTTGATCATTTTGTTCCCAGATAAAAGACACACTCACAGCCTTCATATTTACCATATGCCTTACATAGCACATTAGCTGCATAGCTGCCTACCCTCCATGCTGTTAGAATCTGCTTTTCTATTGATAGCTCCACGTTATTATTTATGATTTACTATGCTCCATCTGGGCTGTTCTTAGCTCTGATTGGGCAGTCCTCAGGGCCATGTTCTCCTTTTTCTTAACCCACAACCATTTCCTTTCTCCTCTTGCACATTCTTCCTTTACCCCATGGCGGCTTCCTCCTCCTCCTCCTCAAACTCCTCAAACTCCTCCAACTCCTCCTCAAACTCCTCCAACTCCTCCTCAAACTCCTCCAACTCTTCCTCCTCCTCCTTGTCCTTTCTTACTCAAGCCCATGAACCCTCAACCCTATCTATGTTTTTTTCTGCCCAGCTATTAGTTGTTGACATCTTTATTTACCAATCACAAGAGACTGGGGGCAGGGTTACTTAGCATCTAAGGACTCTCTCATCTTTGGGACAACCAGTTTGGGGGATTCGTATTAGCATTAGCATATATGCAGCATCAGGCCAACCCACTACAAAGGACATTAATGGAGTCTTCATGTTGACTGTGTCTTTTCTACTCTGCAGTAATCTACACTTTCTGGGCCTTTTGGATTCTTGCTTCTGATTAGCTTAAGGAATGGGTACACTGAGGCAAGTCTATAGGGAGGTATAGGACAAAATCTAGCCCATCCTTCTCCCTTTACTTTGTGAGGTACTCCCAGAAATGACTGCTCTTCCTCTGTGGCTCCAGTCTACCTCCCTGTGGTCATCTCTCCAGTGGCTCTCACCAAAAGGTCCAGGCTGGGTGGTTTGCCTGCACCATTCCTGTTCAGGCTGGTGAGTGGCTGCCTGCAATGCTGCTGTGTGGTATGTAAGCCTCAGCATCCTCTTGCAATCATTGCCTCACCTGGACTGCCATCTCAGTACTAAATCCCACCATCTCGCTACTACATCCTACCATCTCAGTACTCATGGGTCTCTTAGGAGATCTTAGCAGACTAGTGCTCTTATGATTCCATCTCTGTCCTTCTCTCTGAAGCACACCTATCTTGGGTTAGGACAAGTAGGCTCAGGTCAAAAGAAGATGGGGATACATATTAGTATATGGCAAAAATAAGCCTCACTTTGACTTTTAAGGGAGCGTGTTTGTTTGTCTGTTTGAGGAAGCAAGATATGTAAGTTCCTTGATTTACAGTGAGGTTCTCTGGATGAACCAGTTGTAAGTTAAAACTAACTTACACCCACGCTCCATCCTAGCTCAGTGGTACACAGAGTGCTTCAGCTCATTCCACTCATAGGGCTGAGACTGCCTCCAAGAGAGGATCTTGCCAGTATCAATTGCCCAGAAAAGAATCAGGATCCCAAATCTAAAGTATGGTTGAACATGAAGTAAGATGAAGTTGAAAGCCCCTGTGTCAAAGCATCTAAACCCAGAGCATGGATTGGCTGCCGATCTGGATGCAGTACCTACCTCTTCACTTAATTCCCCACGATGTTTTTGACTTAGCAAATGACTTATGTTCTTTGCAAGTCACCAGGCTGATATATTGATGCTTGGGGTAGGTCCTTGGCCATGTTTCCCTCTCCACAACAACATAAAGACACAAACAATTGTCCTTCTGCCTTGCAGGGTTCATGAGATGAGTTCTTCAGCATGCAGTGGTGGAAGAGTTTTGGGTCAATAGTGGAACACCCTAGTTCTGAAATGCAGCTTTCCCCAGTGGTTCCCTTCCCTACTGTATCACCATAAAATGTCTACTGCTTCATTGAAATCCTGTGCTGTAAGAGGGCTCTTTGCTTGGGCTATGCACAGAGAATAAAGACACAGACGTGTTCATTGGTGTGGCTTGTGGAAGCTCCTTGCTCTAATAAAATTTAATTTGAAATAGTAAACCGCTGCCTTTCCATGACACATATATGGGGATTACATAATTATAGAACAAACGGCTTTTCTGAGAAGGATGTGAAAACCAGTGATTTAGCACACATGCCGTGGAAGACTCACAACTCTCCACTCCTCATTAAATGCCGGCTGTCCGTTCAAATCACTCTCAGTGCGGTGGCTACCTCCCGTTCATTGATGATCATCAGAGCAGCCAGGAGAGCCTTCAGTTTCATGCCTCTGCCGGATGAGAGATTCTGTTGGACAGGTTTCCACGGTGATAGACAGAAGCAATATCTCTCAAGCTACAAACATTTAAGTCTTTATAAAGACGTTGTGCCTCATAAGATACGTGGCGAATATTTACCGAACACCTGCAGTCTAGACAGAGATTTTCATTAAGAGTTGAGAGGTATTTTAAGTCCTTTCAGGACACATTTCTGTTTCCTTCTATTTTCTTATCGCTCTTGTTTCACCCATCTGATTCTTTGTCAGAAAAACAGATACAACCCCATTACTACTACTGCAGATATGTGCTTTTTCTGTGTAGAAGTCCAGAGATTCTTAGAGTACTGAGACCAAACATTTCTGTTCTGATTCACAACTGTGATGGTCAGAGCAACTTCAGATTTTCCCAGAAAAGGGTGTTTGATCAAATGCATTCCTGTCCTAACAGCCATTGCCTTACCTACAGCTCTTACTCTGAGAACCCCACAGACCCCAAAACTCAGTAGAGCTGAACCTATCAGCCCTCCCAGGTCTACTTCTATCCTTCTAGTACCTGGTCTATCACCCAGTCATTTAAGATGTCCTTGGGACAGCTTCTGATTTCCTTTTCTACATCTGAATCCCATGAGTAGGAAGCCATGGACCAAAGGGGATTTCAACAAATGAAATGGATGTCTTTCTTCTTCAACATCATTGCTAAACTGCATACAGCCAGAGCCTCATAGTTGCTTTGGTGTGTACAGTCAGAGCCTCAGGGTTGCTTTGGTGCATACAGCCAGAGCCTCATAGTTGCTTTGGTGCATACAGTCAGAGTCTCACAGTTGCTCCCATGGGCTATTTGAATCATTCATCCCATTGACACATTAGCTCAGCTACTGCAAAAAAAAATCACACGGTGCTGCACCCTGCTTTTAATTTGTTGTTTCCATTTGTGTTAAGTTCTTGCCCTCACTTCCACAAGTAAAATATTCTCATACTGCCATCATTAAGGCATTGCAAAGGACTTGCTTTATATTTTACTTTGAACTTCTTTTTATCATAGTTTAGATTTTTTCTTCTTTATACTTTCTCCCCGAAGGAAATTCTCCAAGGTATGTCTGTAATGTCTGTCTTTAGATTTATTTGTATTCTTTAAGTTTTCTATTTGTTTGTTTTATCTGAAACTAGGTCTTACAATAAAGCCCAGCTAGCCATGAATTCAAGATCTGTTAGACCCAGACTCCTGGGTGTTGGGATTACAGGCATGAACCACTGTGTCCACCCCATCTAAAACCATTAATAAGCTTAATGTTTGATATATGTGAATATGCAACTTATCTATAAGATATTGTGTTATAAACTTGCATCTTTTCCTCCTCCCCTCGCCCCCCCCGTCAGTACTGTGTTCTTTTTTTTTTAATTTATTTTTTTAATTAGGTATTTTCCTCGTTTACATTTTCAATGCTATCCCAAAAGTCCCCCATACCCACCCCCCCAATCCCCTACCCACCCACTCCCCCTTTTTGGCCCTGGGGTTCCCCTGTACTGGGGCATATAAAGTTTGCAAGTCCAATGGGCCTCTCTTTGCCATGAGCCATGTCACCGGCTGCCCATGAATCACTAGGCCATCTTTTGATATATATGCAGCTAGAGACAAGAGCTCCAGGGTACTGGTTAGTTCATATTGTTGTTCCACCTATAGGGTTGCAGTTCCCTTTAGCTCCTTGGGTAATTTCTCTAGCTCCTCCATTGGGGACCGTGTGATCCATCCAATAGCTGACTGTGATCATCCACTTCTGTGTTTCCTAGGCCACGGCATAGTCTCACAAGAGACAGCTATATCTGGGTCCTTTCAGCAAAATCTTGCTAGTGTATGCAATGGTGTCAGCGTTTGGAAGCTGATTATGGGATGGATCCCTGCATATGGCAATCACTAGATGGTCCAACCTTTCGTCACAGCTCCAAATTTTGTCTCTGTAACTCCTTCCATGGGTGTTTTGTTCCCCTTTCTAAGAAGGGGCAAAGTGTCCACACTTTGGTCTTCGTTCTTCTTGAATTTCATGCGTTTAGCAAATTGTATCTTATATCTTGGGTATCCTAAGTTTCTGGGCTAATATCCACTTATCACTGAGTACATATTGTGTGAGTTCCTTTCTGATTGGGTTACCTCACTCAGGATGATGCCCTCCAGGTCCATCCATTTGCCTAGGAATTTCATAAATTCATTCTCTTTAATAGCTGTGTAAATGTACCACATTTTTTGTATCCATTCCTCTGTTGAGAGGTATCTGTGTTCTTTCCAGCTTCTGGCTATTATAAATAAGGCTGCTATGAACATAGTGGAGCATGTGTCCTTCTTACCGGTTGGGACATCTTCTGAATATATGCCCAGGAGAGGTATTGCGGGATCCTTCTGTAGTACTATGTCCAATTTTCTGAGGGTCCGCCAGACTGATTTCCAGAGTGGTTGTACAAGCTTGCAATCCCACCAACAATGGAGGAGTGTTCCTCTTTCTCCACATCCTCCCCAGCATCTGCTGTCACCTGAATTTTGATCTTAGCCATTCTGACTGGTGTGAGGTAGAATCTCAGGGTTGTTTTGATTTACATTTCTCTGATGATTAAGGATGCTGAACATTTTTTCAGGTGTTTCTCAGCCATTCGGTATTCCTCAGGTGAGAATTCTTTGTTTAGCTCTGAGCCCCATTTTTTAATGGGGTTATTTGATTTTCTGGAGTCTACCTTCTTGAGTTCTTTATATATATTGGATATTAGTCCCCTATCTGATTTAGGATAGGTAAAAATCCTTTCCCAACCTGTTGGTGACCTTTTTGTCTTATTGACGGTGTCTTTTGCCTTACAGAAGCTTTGCAATTTTATGAGGTCCCATTTGCCAATTCTCAATCTTACAGCACAAGCCATTGCTGTTCTATTTAGGAATTTTTCCCCTGTGCCCATATCTTCGAGGCTTTTCCCCACTTTCTCCTCTATAAGTTTCAGTGTCTCTGGTTTTATGTGGAGTTCCTTGATCCACTTAGACATGGCCTTAGTATAAGGAGATAGGAATGGATGAATTCGCATTCTTCTACATATTAACCGCCAGTTGTGCCAGCACCATTTGTTGAAAATGCTGTCTTTTTTCCACTGGATGGTTTTAGCTCCCTTGTCAAAGATCAAGTGACCATAGGTGTGTGAGTTCATTTCTGGGTCTTCAATTCTATTCCATTAGTCTACTTGTCTGTTGCTCTACCAGTACCATTCAGGTTTTGTCACAATTGCTCTGTAGTACAGCTTTAGGTCAGGCATGGTGATTCTACCAGAGGTTCTTTTATCCTTGAGAAGAGTTTTTGCTATCCTAGGTTTTTTTGTTATTCCAGATGAATTTGCAGATTGCCCTTTTTAATTCGTTGAAGAATTGAGTTGGAATTTTGATGGGGATTGCATTGAATTTGTAGATTGCTTTTGGCAAGATAGCCATTTTTACTATATTGATCCTGCCAATCCATGAGCATGGGAGATCTTTTCATCTTCTGAGATCTTCTTTAATTTCTTTCTTCAGAGACTTAAAGGTCTTATCATACAGATCTTTCACTTCCTTAGTTAGAATCACGCCAAAGGTATTTTATATTATTTGTGACTATTGAGAAGTGTGTTGTTTCCCTAATTTCTTTCTCAGCCTGTTTATCCTATGTGTAGAGAAAGCTCATTGACTTTTTTGAGTTAATTTTATATCCAGCTACTTCACTGAAGCTGTTTATCAGGCTTAGGATTCTCTGGTGGAATTTTTAGGCTCACTTATATATACTATCATATCATCTGCAAAAAGTAATATTTTGACTTCTTCCTTTCCAATTTGTATCCCCTTGATCTCCTTTTGTTGTCGAATTGCTCTGGCTAGGACTTCAAGTACAATGATGATTAGGTAGGGAGAAAGTGGGCAGCCTTGTCTAGTCCCTGATTTTAGTGGGATTGCTTTAAGCTTCTTACCATTTACTTTGATGTTGGCTACTGGTTTGCTATAGATTGCTTTTATCATGTTTGGGTATGGGCCTTGAATTCCTGATCTTTCCAAGACTTTTATCATGAATGGGTGTTAGATTTTGTCAAATGCTTTCTCTGCATCTAATGAGATGATCATGTGGTTTTTGTCTTTGAGTTTGTTTATATAGTGGATTACGTTGATGGATTTCCGTATATTAAACCAACTTGCATCCCTGCAATGAAACCTACTTGGTCAGGATGGATGATTGTTTTGATGTGTTATTGGATTCGGTTAGCGAGAATTTTATTGAGGATTTTTGCATCGATATTCATAAGGGAAATTTGTCTGAAGTCCTTTATCTTTGTTGGGTCTTTCTGTGGTTTAGGTATCAGAGTAATTGTGGCTTCATAGAGTGAACTGGGTAGAGTACCTTCTGTTTCTATTTTGTGGAATAGTTTGTGAAGAATTGGAATCTTCTTAGATCTTCTTTGAAGGTTTGATAGAACTCTGCACTAAACCCATCTGGTTCTGGGCTTTTTTTGGTTGGGAGACTATTAATGACTGCTTCTATTTCTTTAGGGGATATAGGACTGTTTAGATCATTAACTTGATCATGATTTAACTTTGGTACCTGGTATCTGTCTAGAAATTTGTCCATTTCATCCAGGAATTCCAGTTTGTTGAGTATAGCCTTTTGTAGATGGATCTGATGGTGTTTTGGATTTCTTCAGGATCTGTTGTTATGTCTCCCTTTTCATTTCTGATTTTGTTAATTAGAATGCTTTCCCTGTGCCCTCTAGTGAGTCTGGCTAAGGGTTTATCTATCTTGTTGATTTTCTCAAAGAACCAGATCCTTGATTGGTTGATTCTTTGAATAGTTCTTCTTGTTTCCACTTGGTTGATTTCGCCCCTGAGTTTGATTATTTCCTGCCATCTACTCCTCTTGGGTGAATTTGCTTCCTTTTGTTCTAGAGCTTTTAGATATGTTGTCAAGCTGCTAGTGTGTGCTCTCTCTAGTTTCTTTTGGAGGCACTCAAAGCTATGAGTTTTCCTCTTAGAAATGCTTTCATTGTGTCCCATAAGTTTGTGTATGTTGTGGCTTCATTTTCATTAAACTCTAAAAAGTCTTTAATTTCTTTCTTTATTCCTTCCTTCCTTGACCAAGGTATCATTGAGAAGAGTGCTGTTCAGTTTCCATGTGAATGTTGGCTTTCTATTATTTATGTTGTTATTGAAGATCAGCCTTAGTCCATGGTGATCTGATAGGATGCATGGGACAATTTCAATATTTTTGTATCTGCTGAGGCCTGTTTTGTGACCAATTATATGGTCAATTTTGGAGAAGGTCCCATGAGGTGCTGAGAAGAAGGTATATCCTTTTGTTTTAGGATAAAGTGTTTTGTAGATATCTGTTAAATCCATTTGCTTCATAACTTCTGTTAGTGTCACTGATATTATTTCAAAGAAACCATTTGTAGCAGACTGAATGAGAAATGTCTCCTACATCCTGAGTATCTGAGCACTTGATTTCCAGGTGGTATTGATGTTTTGAGAAGTTATGGACCACATGGGATGTAAGATTGCTCCAGTAAGTACAACACTTGGGGTGGACTTTGAGGCTTACAGCTTCCCTCCACTTCCTGCTTCTCTCCTTCTCTTTGCCCCTCCCTCCCCATATCCTCCACCATGCCTCCTGTGTGCAGATGACATGTGATCAGCCAGCATGTGTTCCTGATGCCTGTTGCCTTGCCTTTGCTGCCATCATGGACCCTTATCCCTCGGAAACCAAAAGCCAGACATAATCTCTTCTCCAACTCATTCTTGGTTGTGGTCTTTTATCTCAGCAACAGAGCAGTAGTTAATACACCATATTTTAACTTTTTTGTTACATCTTTTCCAATGTGTGCAAAATAGAAAGCATAGTGTCCCAGACCCTGTGTCCTTGATGATGAATCACGTCCTGGCTATTCAACTAAACTGTAGCCATGTCCCAGCACTTGAGCATTTAGAAGCAAGAAATGGTTATTGAGTGATTTTTGTCCATCAGTGGTGCCAAGAAACAATGGCTGATTTCATATATCATCGTTGCTTTAGGTCCTAGACTTGATTCCTAGCTGCCTTATACAGAATCTTGGTGTTTTTGCTTTCTTGCTTTCCACGGTCTCTTCCTAGATGCTTGAGTGGGGTGCTGGGCTTTTGCTTCTGATAATTCTTCTTTTCTGAGGAGTGCTGGTTGCAACCGTGATCAGCTCACAGGCCACCAGGGCTCATCTACACTGGCACGGGGTAAGTATTCTAATGGTGTGCACATTCGTGATTGCTCCATCTTCTGCCTCTGCTTTTCTTTTTATGGATATGTAGCTTCCCTTGTCAACTGTTGTGGCTTTTTCCAAAAGCATCTTGCACTCATTACTAAAAGTGCCACACTCGTTTCTCTGAGTTCATGTTTAAACATTATTTTTCCATATTTGTGTTAGCCTTTATTCCCCCTTTGCTCTAAATTGTTTCTCATTTCTCAGAGCTCCTTTTTCTTAATCTGGAGTCTGCCTTATGATGGAGAAATTTAACATACTTACAGTTAATGTGGCCATGTTTATGCCTCATTCCCCATCCTATTTTGTGAGTTTATTTATCATATTTCCCTTATCTTTTATCTCTTCCCATTGGACAGATTAAAGTTTTTGTGCTGACCTAAAAAAAAGTATACATTTATGTCTACGTTTTAGGTGGGTGACTTCAGATTATTAAGATCAAGATTGTCTCGCTGGACATGGTGGCACAGTCCTTTCACATTGGGTCCTTAGGAGATTGAAGCAGGAGGATAACAAGTTCGAGGCCTGCCTGAGCCAGTGTGGAAAACTTAGTGACACCTTGTCTCAAATAAAATGCAAAAAGGTGACCAGGGTACAAATCAGTGCCATGTTTGCCTGGCATACCTAAGGACCTCACTTCAACCTGTTATACCCAACAATAAAGGGAAACTATTGTCTTAATGTCTTTTCAATTTCTTGACCATAGCAACATCCTCCTGTCTCGTAGACAAAATGGCCTTAGCAGATCAGAGTTGTGCCTGCCCTCTCTCCTGTTGTGGTTTAAGTGTTTGTGTCCTATTTAAAGTTCCTGTTGAGAGTGAATCCCCAATGCATGGTAATGATAAGGTGTGCCTTCTGGGGGTGCTTTTTGAGCCCTCCTGTAATATAGGGATCAAGGGGGTGATAGCTCCCTTTCTATCCTTCTGTCCCTCTATATGAGGAACAATGAAGCCTCCATCTTGCTGGAACCTAGATCTTGGGTTTTCCAATCCTTAGGGATGAGAAAAAGTAAAAATGTTTTTATTTGTAATATAAGTTAACGAATATTTTTCTTACAGTAGCAGAAATGGGCTATTTCCTCCCCACTCCCATATCTTTAGATAAGTTTTCTTAACGTCATTGGAGAATTCTCCAATAAGATTCAAGCTGTCAAACGGAAGAAGCAAGCTCTTCACATTTGAAGCTCCTGAGTGGCTCACAGACCCTTCAAGAGCTGGTACCAACAGGTCTTGAATACAGATTTAAGAGGCACACTGAGGATTGTTAAGACATGGATGGACACACGGACAGATTGGCTGACTGACAGGAAGCATGGCAAGGGGTCTGAGATGGCATCAAGTGTATGTGGCAGAGTCCAAGACCCCTTGTCATGAGCGTGTTTATGAGGAAGGGTAAGTTTCCCGCCAGGAGCCTGCCGCCAGCTTGATTCCCAAGCAGGGAGCACTGAAGGGCTTGGGGAGTAAGATGTGTGTCTACCAGTGCTCCTTTTGATGTAAATTCACTTTCACAGGTAAGAACTATCTGCGCCTAGAGGTTTGTTAACTAAGGTTCATGAACAGTGTTGTCAGTGGGGTGCCTGTCCGTATCTGGAGGGGTGGGAGAGACCGCTGCAGATGTTGTGACCCCAGAATCAGCCTGATCTGGATGCTAACATTACAAGGACCTGCAAATACAGTCTCATGACATCATCATCTAAGAACCACAGAGATCAGATATCTACAGTGGTAAGATGGAGCAGGCTTGTACCAGCACAGGAAAATCTATTCTCTATGTCTTTTCCCAGCTCTGTAGTCAGTGATGCCAAGACAGTAGGTTGAAACTGCTCATGTCAGAAAAATTTATACAGCAAGAATTGACAAACATTACAAATATGCGTGTATTGTCCCCCAGGAAACGAGCTTCAAATGCCCCATTAAGATGCTTTCTGATGCTTCCTACATATTCATCAAGGACACGGAGCCAGAATATTTTTTCTCAAGATATTGAAGCTAGATTTTTGGCACAGAGATATTTAAAGGAATTTCTTCTTTGCAAGTAGTGGGGGTGGGGTGGGGGATGGGGGGGTGGAGCATCTGGGTGTGAGTGGAGAATGACTTATGCTGAAGGCCACAGCAAGCCTTGACTTATCCCCTGGGAACGGCTGGCAGAAGCCTTGCCAACCCTCTCACCCAATGAGCTGAGTTAGGTAAGATGGCAAGCCCCACCCTATCCCTGAGCACTGTTCACAGCTGCTTCTTAGGCATCTGAGCAGAGACCTCTGAATTAAGCCATCACTGGTCCCCAGGTGGATCAGGAGTGGAGCAGAGGAGGGCAGCATACCTGTTTCACACCCTTGTGTGACTAGGCGACACATCCCAGGCAATGATTCATGTCCAGTCTTTTCCTCCGAACATGTGTTGGATTCAGTGAGTCTAAGTAAAGACATTAATTACAGCCCCACCAGGGTTTGGGGGAAATTCCACCTCTCACAGGTTCAGCAAGTGCTGCCTAACAATCATGCTAAGATTGCAGGACGAGCTCAGCCATGCTACCAGCTCGCTCCTGTCTGTGCAGTCAAATCTTGTCGTTGCAGTAAGATACAGCGTGTTCTTCCAAGGCTGCTCCCCAGTCTCTGTGAAGTTGTTTGGGAAAGAGTTAACCTGTTCATACAAATATGCCTCTGCATATTTTTTAAGTCACAGGGTTGCAAGTAGAATTATTCTCTGTTGATATCTTCCTTCCGAGAGCGCGAACACTCTTTTAGAAACCGTTAAGAAGCACCGAGGTCTAGAAAGACTGTTTTTTAAAATTATTATTTGTGAAGTCTGAAGATTTTCTTGGAATCCTTAAAGGGCAGAAATCAAAAGCCAGGCCGCTGAGTGGGTGCACGCAGCCATCTTGGTTAAAGGAAGTTAAAGAGATAAGAGGTGAAATTGGCCGTCTCCCGCACATTATTAATATTGTATGACTCTAAAGTGATGTACGATTCCAACATTGAAGCCAAATGCAGACGAAACGGTTTCTTAGATCAACCTCAAGGAGAGCAATCGAGATGAGAAGTAATCAATGAGTCTGAATCCCAGGATTAATTCCCAAAGTGACCAATATGTTCCACTCAGTCTCAGACCCTGTCCTGTCTGAGTGAGGTGGGGTGAGATCATTTCTGCTGAAGGTCAAAGGAGTTAATACTTATAAAAATGACCAAGGTGCTCCAAGAACATAGGAGGCATTGTAAAGACAGGTAAATCCCCCCCCCCACACACACACACACAGGAGAATGAAACTGTTCCCAGGTCATCAAGGAGTTAGAATTGAGGTAGTCAGGTGTCTCCCTGAAGCTTCAGGTGAACTACTCTTGCAACCTCAGAGCTGAGGAGGCACCAGAGGGACCTCTTGCCTGTGTGAAACGACAGAGGGCCTTCATCCTCAAAAGACCTGCCGTCACTATGATATCACTTATATTGTGGTTTTGAGTGCCGCTTCCCAACCTGTGGGCTTTTCTAGAGAACCGTTCAAAAATGTATTCAAAAAGGGACATCTAGTCCATCATGATTTATGAGGCAAAGTGGGAGGGTCTTACTTCAAACAGGTCAGCCACCTGTGGAGCTTTCATAATGAAATTTCTTTCCATTGTCCAGAACCCACTGTGTCTGTGGGGCTCAGTGTCAAATTAGAAAGGAGGATTTCCATTACAACTTGGATTGCATTCTCCAGAAAGAGACCTGAAGTAGGATTTCCTATATAATAGGACTCTGCTAGCTGTCTAAAGGAAGTAGAGTGGAAGAAGGTAGGCGAGACCAGAGAAGAGGACAGACAGATGCAGTGTCCAGCCAAGATGCACAGGAGACACTTAGCCTCATTATGCAGGGCACACTGAAGCAGAGTAGGTCTCAGGGGTGAGATCTTGATGGAGGAGAATCTCACCTTCCACTCCTACAGACACCTCTTAGGACACTTCGGATGTGAATCCAGATGCTTATGGGAGTCCAAGCATAAGCAGAGGCCAGAGAATGCACCTGCTGCCATCACTGTGGGAGAGGTAAGATTAAGGAGCAAAGGCATCTGAGGGGCAAGGGCAGCAGGGACAGCCATTACTGCTATGCTTTGTGCTATTTGAAAGAAAAATTTAAAATACTAGCATATAGTACCGTACTTCCTGTATGTCCCGAGTCTACAGGGCAAAGAGAGCACTGCGGGGCTTCCGCTGTGGACTAAGAAAGACCTAAAGGCAAAGGAGTCTTGAAGTGCTGGAGACACTCCAGGCTGTCACTCTCTCATTACCCTGGGTTCTTACTGACATGCCCGTGAGAACCAATCAGAAAGAAAAATGAAAATGTTCTTATGTAGCTTTCCCATAGCTAGTGAGGAAGAGGACACTGACCACCCCAGATACCAGTCAGCAAGAGAAGAGGGAAGACAGGCTGAAGAAGCAGGGAGACCTGAGTTCTGGGCAAGGAAAAATGGACAAAGAAAACACAGGTACTGACTTCTAGGAAGATCTTGAAACCAGGTCTCCTAGCTCCATGTGTCTGTCCTCTGCCTGAGGATGGCAGTCCTGGGCATGGAGAACCAAGAGTGGAAGGAGTCATGTCCAGTTGGCTAAGCCGGTCAGGGCCAGTCAAAGGGAAGCTTAGTCTCCCAAATCCTGATGCTCTACATTTCCCCAACAGCGCCTCTGGGAAGCTCTTCTGGAAAAACTCCAGAGCGGGAGCTGCCAACTGTCGGGCAGACTTGGTGATGGGACAGAAGAGTTAAAGCACCTTAAATGAGGGAGAACCCAGAGTATTCCTAGGGACACCAGTCCCCAAAGGGCACTACATCCCTCCATATGTGTCAGGGTCCCCATCCCCTATACCCTGTTCTTATCCACAAGTGCATTCTGAATGGCCAACATCAAGGACAGGGGTGGGGATGCATTTTCTGAGGACTTCCCCCTGGTTCAACTTCCTGCTCTCTTATTTATTTTCATAAGCAAGCAGCAAGAATTGTAGAATAAAAAGCTTTTTGTAAAAAAGCAAGCACAAGCACAGAGCAGAGGCCACCCTGAACAGGATGAAAACAGCCAGAACGAATGTATTTTATTTATTTTTTATTTTTTTAAACAGATTTGCAAGTACCATTATAGGGCTAAGATTTGTTTTTTTTAAAAATGGAGTGGATCAAACAAGTATTTGTTTTCTAAACAATCAGGGAACTCACGGAGATAAAGGCAGCTAGCTCCCATACAGAGAAGCCCCTGCTGTCCTGTGCCTGTGGGCTGAACACTAGGGGCTTAGTTCACCAATAGAAATTGTGGCTTAAAATCTGCCAAGTGAATCAAGCATCGTTTTCCTATGTAAATAGAATGGTGGAGATGAATTATTCAGGAGTTGTAGCCAGGGCATTTGCATGCATCCATCATGTATGTGGAGGTATAATACAGTATATCTCTCTCAAGATGTTTTCTAGTATTTATGAAAACAATTCATAAAATTAAATCTCATTAGTTCTAGATTAGCACTTGACATTCGTCAGACTAATGACTCTGGTTGCTAGGGGGGACACCCGCCCGAGTGCCTGTGCACCTAATGTTTCTCACCGTGGTGATCACTTGATCACTGCTCAGTGCAATGCCCCGCTCTTCTTTAAAGATTACTTTGTCCCTGGGAAAGTATATTTTGTATCTGTCTTGAAACTCAAACCTCCCATTTCTGGAGGAAACTGCATTTTTGTTCAGCTTCATATTTAAAAACAATCTTGTCGGTTGAAGCCTCCTGGAAGACATCTATAGATGCAATCATAGCCATTTATCAACCATGGAAGTTTCCTGCTTCTCCAGGCCATCGTCGACAGTGAATATGCAGTGTCGATATTCTGCTCAGTGCTGATATGATTACCTGGCTCAGTGGAGAAGGCTGAGCATTGGTGAGTGCATCCTACCGTCAACACAAGTACCCCTTGGCTGGGTAGTGGATCATCTACTTACTCAAGAACATTCCTAAGGAGCCATTTATACTTGTGTCGTTAATTCCCTATGCTCACTCTCGATCAGACAGATGCTCTGTGTTGTTGAGAGGCTCACAAGCCTCTCGTGGGATGTCTCGAGTACTACCAGAGAAGTAGAGCTCTAAGTGGGCTTTATATGCAGACTAGTGTATCCTCAAGACTATTAGCATGTAGTTTTTATAGGACTTTGCTTTGGGAGTAAACAAAATAAATCAAAGCTAGGCCAAATCCCGGCAAACAAAGATTGTTTAGAACATTTTCCATCAAAGAACGAAAGGCCTAGAGAAGTGGCTCAGTTGTTAAAAGCACTGGCTTCTTTTACATAGAACCCAGTTTGATCCCCTTTGCTCATAACTTTTCTGAAACTCCAGTTCCAGGAGATCTGATGCCCTCAATGGGCTTCCAGCATACACGCAATACACATACACGAATGCAGGCAAAACATTCATACATGTAAAATAAAAATATTAGTTCAAAAAAGAACCAAAGGATGTTACTGTCTGAACTGTTATCAATAAATTATGTATCTTTCTGATTGCCAGGTCTAAGCATATGCCTCCAGTGGGCTGCATGTCTCCACGTAGATGTATCTAAACTGAGTACCATGCTTGCCACAGAGCATGGCTGAGGGAGCAAGCTCATCTATGAGAGCCCATTCTTTATTACTTACAGAGAATCAAGCTGTGGGAACTGGCTTGAGGCTCTAGGTAACTCAAGCGAGAGGTCAAGACCACAGAGAGCCCTGGACTCTCCCGATTCGAGATGATAATGAATCCCTGATAAAGACCCACTAGGAGGGGACTGAACCTAGAGGGCCATCATTTGTGGAGTGGTTGCCTGGAGGAAGAAGAAGTGGCTAGAGACACAGTCCAGCAGGCATCATCTACAGAGGGGCTGTGGCAGAGAAAGAAGACATGGCCAAGGGCACACGCACCAGCAGGATCAAGGAGCAGAAAGTCAGCACACAGAACCCATGAGGTTTGGGTCATTTTATGGGAAGGAGGCATCTGTCTCTTCTGGAGATGGAGAATCAGCAAGTTGCAGTTTGCCTTGCAAATACAGCTTCAGGGACCGAGGTGGGCTGGGAGGGGTGCAGGCAGCAGCTGAGGTAGGAGTGTGAAGAGTCTTTGCCACCAGGCAGAGGAGCTGGATCCCTTGGAGGCCATGAGAAGCAGCAAAGTGGGGCTGAGCGATGGCTGTCAGACAGGCTCTCCCAGAAGCCACTGCTGGCATAATAACCAAAGAGGATGCTCACTGGGGTGCACTGTGAGCTATATGGCTATGACATTTCTATTTTTAGAGTGACCTGTAAGCTACATGATGGCAGGGACAGCAGCTCATTTGCATGCTTGGCATTTCCTGAAGTATCAACCACACTGTATGACATAATCACTGTCCAGTCTGGTGGGGACACAGGGACCAAGAAAGCCAGGCTTATGGAGCCTGCTGGGCAGATCACACAGGAACTTGAGAGGCTATCCTAGCATGCATGTCACCTGAATGGCTCCTGGATTGTGATATAAACAGTATTATGACCTAGATGTCAGCCTTCATGGTCCTTCTTAGAGCTTTGAAGTCTGTCTAGACCATGTAGCTGATAGCATTCTCATCAAAGAGCATAATATGTATTAATCAGGGAGCTGTGCTTTAGGAATGGTTCTGTTGAGAGAGGGAGGGGGGGAGAGAGAGAGAGAGAGAGAGAGAGAGAGAGAGAGAGAGAGAGAGAGTTAGTTGAGAACTAAGTTGGGTAGTCTGGCTTCTATTTCCTTTCAGCCCTGACTTTGAATAAGTTCTCACTTATTGGCATTTCAAAGGCTTCTGTCCTTGGGGAGTTCACCCACCCACCCCCAGAACAAGCTCATTACCATAGAGGCTGCTGGCCAGGGACTCTGAGTTTTATCTGTTCACCTAAGCCCTGCTTTCTGCCACCACACTGGTGCATGCTCACTCTGCACTCTTGGTTGTACTATAGAATCAGTTACCCATCTCTCCAACAGGATAGAAGATCTGGTGAAATCTATATTGATTTTTTTGAGCACTGCCCACTTGTTAGAAAGTGGTGCCCTTTCATTACATGGTCTCTTGTTCTGTTTATGTGTTCTTAGAAGCTGGGAACTTTTAAGCACTTACACGCCTTCTCTAGGTTATCCTTTCCCTGAGGGCATCTTCAGCCTAGCTCTCTGGTATTAATAAGGGCTTTGTAAAATAACGTTAAAAAAGAATCACCTGTTGGAGGGGTGAACTTCTGAGTCAGTGTGGCCTGGAGGAGTATTAGGGACCAAGATCATTCCTTGCTTTCCTGTTTCTTTTTAATTAAGTTCAGATTCTATTGCAAAGTTCAAGGCTCAGAGTTTGTTCAGTGAGCCTTGACCTTGCACATTCACAGGCTCCCCGCAACCCCCACACACTGCATGTCGTTGTCTATAGTGTACACACTGCGACTGTCTGGACTCCACCCCCACAGTTACCTAGCAACAGCCAGGTATGCTCCTCCCCATGGTTACCTAGCAACAGCCAGGTATGCTCCTCCCCATGGTTACCTGGCAATGGCCAGGTAGGCCTGGCCCTATAAAAGGGGCTGCTTGCCCCCTCCTCCCTCTCTTACTCCTGTTTCTCTCCTTTGCCTCTTGCCCCCTTGCTACCCCTCTCTTCCCATTCCCCCTCTCTCCATGTGGCTATGGCCGGCCTCTACTCCTCTCCTCTCTGCCTTTCTCTGCCTCTGCTACTCTCTTAACTCCCCTCCCCATGCCCTGAATAAACTCTATTCTATACTATACCCATGTTTGTCTAGTCCCTCAGGGGGAAGGGATGCCTTGGCATGGGCCTGTTGAGGCACCCCCTTCCCCCACACCCCATCAGAACATATTCTTATAGCTCTTTCTCTTTTTATGATCACAATAGTGGCATCCCTGCCACCCCTCTCAGTCATGTGCCCTGTCTTGTTGAGACATGTCTACAACTGCACTTGTTAGAACTCTTGACTGTAAATGATTCTACTGAGATCCCAGCCATGAGCAGGAGAGCCCTCCCCTGCCCAAAAGCAGGATATGAAAGTAAGGAGATGTGCACACAGCTGGCCAAGGGTGAGGGGAAGTCAGAGGACCCAGTTTATCCTGGAGAGCTCTGAGTCTTCACTTTGGAGTGGCAAAAGGCTGAGCTCCCCAGGCCCGGGGCAGTGAGGACTCAGTGTCCAGGTGAGTACATGCTTAGCCTACAACAACCTGTCCTAGCCTTCTCTGCCAGGCATTCCTCTTATTGTTGGTTTCAGAGTGTCTTGAGCAGTTCTGTTTTCTTGACCACAGCCTGGCTGCTTGGCAGCAAGTATCTTGGTCCATAGGAAACTCTGCCCAAGATGAAGCCTTTGAAAGAGAGAATTGGGAACAGGAAGAGTGGGGAGCAGGTCTCCTGAGGTGAGCTAAGGGATGTGGGACATCTAGGGACCAGTGTCTGTCGTCACCTACATAATAGATTCAGGGTTATGGATCTACGAACCACCATCGCATCTCAAGTCTCTACTCCACTGCAGAGGAGAATCTGGGAGCTTAACCTCATGCCATGCCTGGGTGCTTGACTAGACCTTAGGTGTTGTCCCAGAAGATCTGGAGCTTGCACCCTCCAACCCTTTTTCCAGGAAAGTATTTGCAATCCAGGCATTGAAAAGTGTGTGTTAGGGGCTGGAGTGGTGGCTCAGTGGTAGAGGGCACGGTTTGAATCTTAGTACTTGCATAGTGGCTTGCCATCATCTATAACTCCAGTTCCAGGGGATCTGATACCTTCTTCTCACCGCCACAGGCAAAGAACACACCCGTGGAGCACTTATATCTGTAAGCGGCAAAACACTTACACATTTAAAATAAATGAATAAATCTTTAAGAAAAGTATGTGTATCTGTTTAACATGCTGTCTACACAGACACATAGACACACAGACAGATGACAGACGCACACATGCACATACAGACAGATACACATATAAAAAACACATATACACACATTACAAACATGTGTGCATACACACACACAAACACACATATTCACACATACCACCCTTTTCAAAATACAGCAAGTACAAACCGAAGTCAGCCAGTGTGAAATCTCCCCCTCATCTGCCTGCACAAACCTGCTTATTAATTTGGCCTCTTTCACAGCTTTTTTTTTTTTTTTCTGCTTCCAGTTGCTTGCTATTGAGGTCATGGTTGACTGTGGCTTCCTTCTCAGTGAACTGAAAATTTGAAAACAATGTCAAAACAAAAGACTGTTGGTTTCTTTCCGTGGGTGGTTAGGTGCCAGGTGTACGTTAGTTCCTGGGAGTCATTAATGACTATTAGCTACTTGGTGGCACTCACCTCACACTGAGGCCTGTTATTATGGTTATGCCCATTTTATAGCTCAAGTATTCAGAGATAAGCTACCTCCCTGCTGTTGTGTGGCCTCTGTACAAGTGGAATGCAGAAGCCTCAGCTCTATGCCAGCCACACCGACCCTTGGGCCCTCACTCCATCTCTACCTCTGTTCCTCTGGTCTTTCTTTTTTCCCCTATCCCTTTTATCTCCTGGATTTTCTTCTGCTCTTTTCTGTGCCCAGCCTTGAGCAGCAAGGATTGGGAACTTTCTGGGACAGGGGGCTATCTCAGCAACATTCCTTATCCCCATGGCTTTCTATATGCCCAGTAACACCATGGCTAGTCACGGTGGATGCCCAGATGCTACTGTGATTTGAGCTCCTTCATTTGGCCAGGCTGATGGGGAGTGAGCCCTATATAGAAGTACCAAATAGTCTTTGATGAGCCTTGGAGATCTAGGTAAAGGCTCCAATCCTGCCTTGGCACAGTCCTGTCCAAGTCAGCATGGCTCCACATAATCTCTGCTTTGGGATCCTATTAGGACAATAGAATAGATATTTGAAGCCACTGAAGGAATCCCTGGCATCTGTCACACTAGCCCTTTTTCAGAAAACCCAGATCACCTCTTTCTTGTTTTAACCCCTCTGCACATCTTGAGTAAGGCTATCTATCGCCAAGTCAGAGATGTTTGGCCCACTCTCCTCTCTCTTCCTAACGTATCCACCAGGCATGTTCTGGGTGAACATCCTTTTCCAAACATAGCCATGTGCCTGAGCCTCTGTTCAGGTAGAGCTTAAACTTGTTCTCCCCAGCAACTATGATGGTGGACACCCATGCAGGGGACTCTGACAGAGTAAGAAGAGCAATCAGGCCTGCTCTATATAACCTCCATAGACTCTGTCTGTCTGAGCCCTTGCACGATACTCTTTCTTTTTTGCCAGAGCATTGTGGAACACTATGCAGTAGAATTGCAGGGCAGGCTGGTTCCTGCATCAGCTAGATTCCCAAGTAGAAAAAGGTGTGAGGGCATCAGACAATGATTGCTGGCTCCTCCATTAAGAGCAGGCCATAGGTAACCTACAGACAAGTATGCTCAATGTGCTACTCAGACCCAGAGCATCTTCATCTATGTCTTCAACACCATATAGGGTTTCCAGGGTTGGCATGGAAATCCTTTACAACAGGCCAGGAGAGAAAATGATGTGCGGAAGGGAGCCACACAGAGGGTTTCATGCATTTAGCCCTTAGGGGAGCAGGGGTCTCCACCACGCATCCCCAGATGCATGACCTCACTAAACTTCAGGGGACCCCTGGAATGTCGTTCACTCAGATGCTCCTTCCCCAGGGAACATTTACCAAAGGGAGAGCCAACAACCTCTCTGGATATCTGATTGGTTCATTTCTGAGGCCAAGATACCATGAAATGAAATTTAAGCTCACACAGATTGTGTGTGACAAGAGGTGAGCTCCATCTCTGCACAGAAATGCCCTCTGGCCAGAGGCATTGTGATGCCCTAGTGTGAGCAGCCAGGAGTATGGGATGCAGCATGATCTGCTCTTCAGATTCCTGGTCCAGGCTGAGAATGAGGTTGTCTGGCCATAGGTGTTCACTGTGTACCAGGTCTACCCTCCCAACAGTGGCTGACCAGGAGCTTGTAGGCATCCTTTCTGAGGCAGGATAGAATGTGGGATGGCAGAGCAAGGACACCCAGGCTGAGACACTCTATAGTGGATTCCAGGTATCTCTCCTGGGCTACTCTCTCTCAAGGGGTGATTCTGTGGGAACCGCATGACCACTCCTTTTGTTTGTTTGTGTTTGGTTTGTATTCTTTTTTTTTGGGGGGGGGGAGGAATCTTCTAGAATATTGACTGGCTTCAGAACACTGTAAACTGGAGTGATGTTGGACTGGGTAGATGGTGCAATCACTGAAGGCTACAGAAGGATGAAACTGAATGGGGTAAGAGCTGAACTCATAAGCTCTGAGCTTCCTAGACTGCATCCTAAAGATGCTGCTCAAATAGTCTTCTCTCATCCTGGCCCCAGTCCTGTTCACTCCCCATGAATGCCTGTTCCCTAGCTGATCATAGACTGCAATCTCTTTGAACCAGGATGTGAGCTCCTCCCCGCCCAGCTTTGCCATGGACCTGGCAAGGGTTGTCAGTGGCATGGCCAGTGGCTGAATGTACTAGTGGGCCAAGTACACAGCAGCAGATATCTCTTCAAATTCTGGATGCCCTTTCCTCAAGCACACCATGTGTGAGTCTCGGGAAGTTGCCTTTGGCTGAAGGATGGTGGGAAAATGTCTCAGAAATACCGTGGAAATCTGAATAATTCCCATGAGAAGGATTTTCCCATCTGGCCCCAGAGCATTCTGTTTGGCTGAAAACACAGCTGAGCTGATAAACGTGCCTCCTTCTGAATGAAGAATTGCAGGTGGTTTCCAGGAACTGTGGTAGAGAAACCAAATTGTTTTCCAACAGTTTCTCTTTCAAAGGTCATTTCTCTCAAAGGAGAATGGGTAACCTTACAGCAAATGGTAGAGCAGATCACTTGGGGCTTATGCTACATTGGTGGATTTGGACTAAGGCCTCCCTCAGGAGTCTACCTGACTGCAAAGTGGTGGGGGCTCTGTTGTCCCTGGCCTCTTGAAAGCATCTGCCATTTGCTGAGACACTTGTATTGTTTCAACAACAACACAAGCCTAATTTTCCCATCAAACCCTGAGGAAAGAGTTGATTTTCCAAATTTCAAGCTGTTAAAATCAGCCCTATGGCTCATTCTTTAATCAGCATATGTACAAGCTGCATACATTTAAATCATTGCAAATACCTGTGGCCTGAGCCTGCACATCACATGCTAATAAAGGCTCTGGGTTGGTTTTTTTTTTTTTCCCCTAGGAGTGAAATTCTTGACCACCATTAGGCACCCGCTGCTCATGTATTTCTGAGAATGCAGCAGTATATTTTTGTTGTTGTTGGTGTTTTTTTTTTCTAAATACACTACCAATTAGCTTTCGTTTCTTAAAATAAAATGCTTTTAAATGTGCCTGGGAGTACAGGTGGAGGCAGATGATTCACATTTGGGGATTTGAAGGTGGATGGTGTTCAATGCATTTCAAGTCCCACAGTACCCATGGCTTCCTCAGAATGTCATGCATCTAAGACTCGAAGAGCAATGACCCCAAGAGAGATCCCCCAGGAGCAAAGTCCCCTATATCATGAAACTGAGACTTTGCTGTACGGTCAACCAGTAGCTTCTAAGTCTCAATCTTGCAAAGCCACGGTCCCAACAGGCTGGAGACCTGAGCTGGTAGTTTCTGCAACCCAAGCTCTAGGAGGAGGGCTAATCCAAGGAGAGACCTGCATAGTGTTGAGTATTAGCAGAGGGTTTCTGGAATAAGCCAAGGGATATTGTGTGAGGACATGATGAGGTCATATGGCACTGAGCTCACTGGCTCCAGTCAACAAAGGCCACACAGAGCCTTGTGGTGGCCCTACACAGCGTGTGGTGTGTATCTGTGGTCCTTTGTGTAGTTTGTGCCTGGTTCAAGGAAAAGACCATATGGGGAACTACTTATCTGACCTATTTGAGTCCCCGCTACTGACAGTCCCTGATGCTGAGGGGATCATCCATGTTCAAGAATCCAGTGACACACTTCTGCTAGCCCAGACGGCAGTGTCATAGGTGCTAGATGAGTGAGACTCAATTAGAAGGTTTCGAATATGCTTCCCAGTGAGGGACAGAGACACTCTGCATCTCAGATCTGTGATGGTAATCTAAGGTGCTGACGTCAGGCTACATACAGTTGTATGGTTAGATGAAATCCTAGGTTTTCTTCTGTTGCTGTAAAAAGATATATGGCAGAAGTGACTTTAAAAGAAGAGGGGCTTCTTTGGCTTATAATTCCAGGTCACAGTTCATTGGTTTTGCAGAAGTCAAAGCACAACCCGAAGCAAGCAGTCGTATCCACAATGAAAAACTGTAAGCCATCCTGGCCTAGGACAGCCCTCAAGAAGACTCTCTTCCCAGATTATTGTAAATCTGTGTCAAGTGACAATTAACCATCGAAGATGTACCCCATTGGCTCGGCACAGTGCAAAAAAAAAAAAAAAAAAAAAAAACCAAAAACCAACAAAAAAACAGTAACAAAACCAAAATCAAAACTGGCCCTCGTTGCCATGACTCCTGTCTATGGGTCATTTAAAGAGAAGTCCCAGCCTGGTCTCCTGTGTGTACACGCTAAAGATGTTTCATCTTCATGAAGTTCCCAGGAAGTTATGCGTTTCTTATGTCTAAAGAGATTGATCTGCCGGGCATGGTGGCGCACGCCTTTAATCCCAGCACTTGGGAGGCAGAGGCAGGCAGATTTCTGAGTTCGAGGCCAGCCTGGTCTACAGAGTGAGTTCCAGGACAGCCAGGGCTATACAGAGAAACTCTGTCTCGAAAAACCAAAAAAAAAAAAAAAAAAAAAAAAAAAAAGAGCGATTGATCCATGTCCCCTTCCATATGGGTGGCCCACAGCAGAACTGACACCATGCCTAGTCTGACTGAGGGAATAGGGGAAGTGTGCTGACCTGAGGGATCATGGGTAGTTGACCCCATGAGGACTCTACCATAGCCTTCTACTCATCCTCTTCGTGGGGAGGTACCTGTCCTTATTATTGTGAGATCTAGGTCAGCTAGCTAGAGTCTGGAATCTTCATTGCTGATGATGGCAGAGAACCAGGGGGCAATGGCAGCATTCTTTATTTGACCTTGGGCTCTTCAGACCAAAGTCCTTCATACATGTGACCTACTTTCCTTCCTGTGTGGGGCTTGGATTCAGGAGGTGAGTCAGGTACAGGGCAGGACAAAAGAGATGTGGACAGGACTCCAAGGCCTCCTCCCTCTGTGGCCCCATGCCCTCATGCAGTGTCCCCCCAAACTTAATAGGAACCAGGAAGCTATGCTCCCTGACCAAATATTGCTCTATTTTGTGTGGTATTCAAGCTGAGGATGTTTGCCACTATGTTGGCTTTCACAGAAAACACACACTGAGCCCTGGTTTGTGTCCCAGGAATCTCCAGCTTGGTTGAAACTCTCTTCTATCTTCCATTGCCATTCATTGGCCGTACATTTCTACACCCTGGAGAGGCGTCAGTGGACAGGAGGGATAACTACAGGCAGATAGGCTTCCAAGGAGCTTTCAGAGGCCTGGAGCCTGCTGTGTAGAGCCTGTGGTGTGACATGTAGGCTCCACCTTTGGCAGGACACAGTAGGAGAAGGAAATATTAGCATTCATGTGGCCTCTGCTTACCTCTGCATCTGGAAAACCCTTTCTTTGAAAGCCCTAGAGTGAGGAACAGAATTGCCAAGAAATTCTGACTAGAAAGTAGGCTTGTAATGACCTTGAAAGCACACCTTAACACCCCTCTCTCCTCCCTGTTTGTTTTAGGTGCCAGCTTTGCCACCAGACAGCAGCAGGGATACAGTGCCCCCTCCGGAGTTTTTATGAAGTAGGGAGAGGGGCATGAGTGTGGGTTGACCTGTAGGCCAGCCATTGGCTTACAGACAGATGTCCTTTGAAGGACACAGTGTTGGTTGTAGAGAGAGGTAGAAGCATATCAAGTCTGGGATTCAGGCCGGGAGTGATGTGTAATCTCACCTGTGTAACCTCCTCATCTGCTGGCCCTTTATCTTGTGCAAAACTTGTTCACATCTGACTTGACTGTCTAGGTCTCTAAATGCAACATGAAGTTATCAAAGAGGGAAAGGACAGCTGTGGCTGTCAGAAATGGGGACAAGCTTTGGGCAGGAAGATGGGAAATGGGAGGTCAAAGGTCCCGGGATACGGGCCTGGGGTGCAGCTCTACAGGAATGTTAATGTGTTGCCATGCAATGATAGAGCTGTGCTGGCAACAATCGGGATATTTCCAAGCAGCTCCTAGAGCAGATTTTCATTGTTCCCAGCACAAAGAAACGATAAGTGTCTGAGCTGATTGATGTACCAATTATCCAGATCTGATCATTAGACTTGTAAGCAAGTGTTGCAATGTCATGCTATACCCAATAAATATGGAAAGCCACTATGTGTCAATTAAAATCAATTGAATAAATAAATACAATTTATCAAAAGCACAGACCGAAAATAACAAGAGTGTATCCTCTGAGGGTAATACAAACCTCTTCTGGGTGTGTGTTCTGCTCTGATAGGGGAGAAACTGGGGCCTGTCTTAAGGAGGGACAAGAAAGTGGTGTGCCCTGGGGAAAGCCCAGGCTAACCCCTCTTCTGGCTACAATAGTGAGACAGTGTCACTCTGGCCTGCAGCCCCAGAAGGTTTCCTAGACTCCTCCAGAGACCAAATGGATGGATAATGACACTGTGTTGCGAATGGTGGCCTGGACCAGGGTGAGCACTTGGTTAAGGCAAGAAGGCCATGGACAGGGCTCTCAAAGCCAGTGCTGAGCTTCACACAACAAATAGTCTGCTCTGGGGGAGTTCCTTTACATGAGTGAAAATTTTAAAGAAAAATTCAACATGGTGGGTGGTGAGGGGGGACAGTTCTTTTCTGCCCTGTAAAGTAGATACTTTGACGGGTCTGATAGGTGCTTAACCTCTAAGTGGGCCATCTGTCTCCCTCCAGTCCATCCCATGCACCTGATCAGCTCCCAGCCAGCATGGCACAGACTCGCCTGCTGGAGCAGAAGTTAGCCATTGCAGACTCTGACCCAGAATATGGGTTGTTTTAAATGTAAACTCAGGCTACTCTGAGTCCAGTCTCAGAGAAACAGAAAGGGCTCTCTTGGTGTCTGTGTTACCATCTTCCAGGGGTGCTGGTGGTGTAGGGAAAGTCTGTGCTCTTTTCTCTTCTGTACCCCTCAATGACTGAGAAAGGTTTTCAAAAAGGAAATACCAATTCTCTCCTTAAAAATAACAGAACGGGACACAGCACAGTGTAGAACTGGGATGCAGATTGCTATGCACATGTCTCCTCTCTGAGTGGTCCTCAGTGTTTGAGAACTCATGAAAAGCTTTCTGAATAGGAGTCCTCTAGGACCCTCTTTAAATACTTCTCAGGCTGCGCTGTGTGCTATGGTGAGGTTCAAGTGAGAGACAAAAGTCAATGCCAAGCGATTAATTTGTACATTAACAGAAAAGATGGTTAATCTTTCTGTTGTTTTTAAATGCATTTATTTCTGAATTTGCCACTTATAAGGCTGATATGAAGTGTTCTGGTTGATGTAGAATCCAGCTTACTCGTTTATTTATTCACTAGTTCATTCATTCATTAGTTAACTCTCTCATTTATTCACCTACTTATTCATGCACTTACCCAGTTCATTGTGTCTCTACAAAGCAGCTTGCACTAGGGTGCTTGCTTCACACCCACTGACTAAATTGTGAATTAACACGTTACCCATTTCATTCAACACCCAATCTAGCAATGGTGTTTCTTTCTCCCCTCCCCTTTCTGCCCCTTCCTTCCTTCCTTCCTTCCTTCCTTCCTTCCTTCCTTCCTTCCTTCCTTCCTTCCTCCCTCCCTCCCTCCCTCCCTCCCTCCCTCCCTCTCTCCCTTCCTTCCTTCCTCCCTTCCTTCCTTCCTTCTTTCCTTCCTTCTTCCTTCCTTTCCTTCTTTCCCCTCTTTCTTTCTCTCCTTCCTTTGCTTCTTTCCTTTAGATAAATACTCCTCACTCTAGTCCGACTCTCCCGAGTCCTTCCCTAATAGGCTCCACTTCAGTTCTTTGCTTTGACTCTGGTTGTGTCTGCAAAATCCAGTTCTAGCTGGAATCTCTCCCTGAATCTCCTCAGAGCAGGGCTCTGACCTTCCCTGTTCTCCTTCAGTATTTCCGAAAATTCCTGGCCCTCTCTTTTTGGTCCACTTCCAGCAAATCCTAGCAGGTCATGTGAACAAGAATTCCCACCCTTGTTGGTACCCATGGGGGCCTCCCCCTTCTCAAAGGGGAAGGGGACGAGGGAGTGGACTGGAGGAGGCCTGGGAGGAGCAGGGGGCTGGGATCAGGATGTAAAGTGAATAATGAATAAATACATTATTAATGAAAAAAATCTCTAACCCTTGATGCCTATTGGGAACTTCAAGCTTATGCCCCGACCTGTGTGCACATCCTCACCCTGCTCATGTCCTTCTATATCCCTGACATTTTCTTCTGGGGCTCTAGATCCTAAGTGCAATGTGTACTTTCCTTCAATACAACACATTCTCACTCACATTCCAAGCCCTGGCCAGGATGGCTAGTGCCCTTGGTCGCCATCTTCCCTGACCTATGGAGAAGGTGCCCAGGCAGGCAAAGTCAACACAATACAAGACACTGAAAATGACTGGCTGCTTTTCTTTTCTTTTTTTTCTTTTCTTTTCTTTTCTTTTCTTTTCTTTTCTTTTCTTTTTTCTTTTCTTGGGTGTCAGGAAAAGAAGAGAAGAGAAGTAAAGGTGTCCTGCTATGTCTCCAGCATGTGACCCTCACTAGATCACCATTCTGTAATCAATTACCAGCCTCCTCTGTAGCAAGGTGTGTGTAAGCATGGCTGAAAGGAGGGAGGGGACAGAGAAAGAATGGCTGGAGACTGTCACCTGTAGAAGTGGAGACTACATGGCAAGGGTTATAATTTATCATTGCAGTGATGAGCAATGTCACTGTCTGACTCTTACTCCATGGTATGGGACCCTAGGACTGCAGGAAAGGTATCTCTGCTAAGAGGGCCAAAGCTGTGTATGTGCACTGATCCTGGTTAGCAATGAGAACAAAAGCCTACTAAAGTGGGCGACTGTCGCACAGGATGCTAGACCAGCAGTCACTCCACTCAGCACATAAGTGACTTCAAACCTGGAGGTACTGGGAACTTCCACAGGTAGGCTCTAAGGTTTCAGGGGTCTATGGTCTCTCTTGATCATTGAGAACAAATCTGGCCTGGTAAGACAGTCTTGAGAGATGAACGAATCAGGGTGCATAAAAATGACCTCACTTTCACACAGAGTTCGTAAAAAATGTCAGCCTCTCAGTCCACAAGACGTGGGAATGAACCTGAACTGCTCAGGTGACTCAGAGCCTGCACACTACCACACCATGAATTTATTCAAAGCTATTTGACCAGACTCAGCCAGGACCCCAGGCAACAAGAAATGGCCGAGTCAGCAGAGGAAGCCGGAGGGAGTGTCTGTGCTGAGGGGATAGAAAGATTAGCCACAAGCCACTGACCAAGAATCAGGCAGAGACATTTATTGTCTCTTCCATGAAGAGCAGGTACTGATGGAGAGGGAGAGGGAGAGGGAGAGGGAGAGGGAGAGGGAGAGGGAGAGGGAGAGGGAGAGGGAGAGGGAGAGGGAGAGGGAGAGGGAGAGGGAGAGGGAGAGGGAGAGGGAGAGGGAGAGGGAGAGGGAGAGAGGGAGAGGGAGAGGGAGAGGGAGAGGGAGATGGGAGAGGGAGATGGGAGAGGGAGAGGGAGAGGGAGAGAGGGAGATGGGACAGGGAGAGAGGGAGAGGGAGAGGGAGAGAGGGAGAGGGAGAGGGGGAGAGGGAGAGGGAGAGGGAGAGGGAGAGGGAGAGGGAGAGGGAGAGGGAGAGGGAGAGGGAGAGGGAGAGGGAGAGGGAGAGGGAGAGGGAGAGGGAGAGGGAGAGGGAGAGGGAGAGGGAGAGGGAGAGGGAGAGGGAGAGGGAGAGGGAGAGGGAGATGGGACTACTTCCTGTAGTTCCTATACTTGACACACTGTGTGGTACCCAGGGTGTATCAGCAATGATGGGTGAATAAATCCAATTATTTGGGAAAGAGGAAGGAGCTCTGTCTTTGAAGCCACACTAAGGAGCACTAAGGAGTTGAGGCACATCTTTGCCTCCTACTGTCTGAAACTTTGCTCAGACAAATGAGTCTTAGTTTCCCATCTGTGTCATGGAAATAAAGGCAATGGTTACCCATAGACTAGGGCAAATTCTGCACCAAAGGTTTTGGCCTCTGCCAGGATACCCAGGTACCTGGAAAAGTTACAGTTCTTGTTGTGAGAGCTTCAACTGCAGGGCACAGGAGATAAATGGAAGTGCTGTGGAGGTGGGAAAGTGCCCGCACACTGAAGCCCCCTCCTGTCATCTCCCATCTCCAGTTTTCTTTATGGAAGTCAGTCACTTCATGCTGTCCACAAAGTGGCAGCAATAGGAGAGACCACTCAGGAGCTGTGTTGTCTGCCAGTGAGACAATGGCTACCAGATACAGGCAGCCCATCAATCATCAGCGTGTGTGCTCTGACCCCTGAAAGGACAGAGAATGCAACTGGAGAGTGCATTTCCTCCCAGGGCCAGAGCAAGCAAGAAAGGACTTGACCCATCATTTTGTTCAAGCTTCAGTCTAACCAGTTCTTCGGGGAAGGCTTCAGTTCTAAGAATCTATGCATTCTGGGCACCCACAACACTGAAGGCACCAATAACTTCAGAGGAGATGGCTGTGATGCAGGACAGCCCTTTCCTGTTGCCTGACCTGATTGCAGGCTCAAATCTAACATCCCAGCAAGCAGGTGTCAGGAACACCAGCATTCACACACTCACTGGGGTCATGCTCCTGTTGCCATGCCCCCCTCTTGCCGTGGTCTGGAACCATAATAAGCCACCCTTTCCTTTAGTTGCTTCTTACTGTGTATTTGGTCTGCAGCAGCAATGTGAATGCCTGCTCCTCTGGTCTCCTCCTGAGCCCACCATGTACCTTGTGATTCTTAATCCAAGTGCCATGAGTTCTTTCCTGGGGACCATGGATATCATCTCCTAGCTATGAACAGAGGCCAGTGACAAAAGTGAGCTTGGGCTGGCCCAGATTTTCCTGTACCTTCTCATAGATGGAGTAGCATCGAAGGCTGAATTCAGCAGGAGGCTATCACACTGCATGAGTGCCTGTCTCCAGCAGTGACTATGACTTCATTCAGTGAAGGATCCTGGCTCCCTTAAATCAAGGCCCGTGGTTGTGTGTGTGTGTGTGTGTGTGTGTGTGTGCATATATGTATTCATTTGGTGCCTTTGGATTCACTCTTTCTACTGTCAGTTCCAGTGCTCCTCACACTGAGTTGGCTCCACCCACTGCAGAGGTCCAGAAAGCAGTTAGGGGCAGGGCAAGTATTAGTGTACATTGTGGCCTCAGCAGGAACAAACATGGGGTAGGAGATGTCCTCTAAAGGCCCAAGTCTGTGAGTTCAGTGATGGCGAAACAGCTAGATGTAGAAATAACATGTTGAAGATCATAAAAACAGGGAGAGAAGACTTCATGGACAAAAGCCAACTAACCCATGAGCCATGGCTCACTGTGGCAGGAAGATCAGTGGCCAGCATGATTGAGGTCTGAATGTATGTGGGGTATCACTGGATGGGGGGGTCACTCCTAAGGTGGGGACCAAACGACAGCTCCTGTAAGCCTTAAAGGCATGACTTCTAGAGATGGAAAAGCCATGTGGCACGATGGTTTGAAGGGGGAAGCTCAGAACGGGTAGTTCTATAGGCCCAGAAGCACTAACCAGCTTTAGTTATTGCCCCCATCTGGTGCTGGGATTGGGATTTAATTACAGATGTCCCTGAGGACTGAAGTGTCATGGCAGTGGGTTACAGTACCATTTCCGCAAAGTTAGAGGGACTTTATGCTTTGTCATTTACACTGCAGTTACGTTTTCTCCTTTAAGCAGATGCATGGTACTCTACAGAGTCCAGTGTGAAATTTTCTTACCTCCAGCAGGCTGGATGCACAAGGCTCTATGGTGTTCAGTGTCCAATCTGAGACCCCTTACTGAAATATGCAGGCAAAGTGACATTTCAGAAAGTATCAACAAATGCTCCATGTAGGTTTCAGTCATGTCTCCCCAGATTTCTGCCTGCAGAAAGCATCCTGCAGGGACTGAACTGGGGATGCAGGGAAGGACAGGCTGTAGTTGATGTGAGTAGTCACTGTGACAGGTCAATAACAGGGTGACAGAGGAGAGGAGGGGAACGAAGACATGCTATCTGAAGCTGAAGTGGAGATGGAAGAAGGCTGTTCACAGCCCAGACCATCACTCTGACATTGTAGAGGCAAACCAAGGGGAGACTTCACAGATGAGCTCTTCATAGGATTTCAATGGAGATGTGCCAACAAAACACCCCTCCTGTGCCCAAGGAGGTGAAGTGTAAAGGCTACAGTACACGTGTTTAAGGCAGTGTGTCTGATGAGACCTGGCATGTGCTTTTGCAGGAGATCTTTGTAGAGACAAGGGGTGGAAGTTTCATTGTTATGATATCTGGCCAGAGATGCTGTGATGAGAATTATTTATTGCCTTTCTCTCCCTCTGAGATGCATTTCCAGTCCCATAGCATACCTAGGCTTTTACTTTCCTAAAGCCCGTGTCTGAAATTAAGTTAAAGTAGCACTAATGCAATCTCTTATTACATCTCTCTTCCAGTACTGTGTGGGATGGGAAACCAAGACACATGACCATGTGACTAGAGAGTTCAGGCACCATGTTTAAAACCCCAGTGAGCACTCAGTGGCCAGTGGAAATTATTATTATTATAGTAGTTCAAAAGAAATTCATTGGCCATAATTAAAATTCTTTCACACATCACTTTTTAAACTAGAAACTATTGACTCTTGGATTTATCCTCTTGTTTGTTAGTGTATATTCACTGAACAAGCCAACAGGTTCCAGGATGACATTTTCCATAGCATGGATTCAAGCTCCCTGGTTATGCTCACTCCTAGTTATCCTGTCTCCTTCCTCTCTTCCCTGCTCCGCTTTCTCTTGCCCAACAGTTTCCATGCTATGTCAGTGCATAAAGGAGAGAACATGTGACCATGTGTTCCTTCCAAGAAATGAGGTAGCATCTATGGCTGCTGAATGGAGGTCTTATGTGGACAAGTGAGAGCAAGCTCACAGAGGTTGGGAACATAGAAGCCTGGGGGTGGGGTGGGGGGATTTTCTTACTCTTCTACTGGAATAGCACAGTGTTTGGAAGATACCGAGTCACCAGGTGTCTTACGTGGGTTTCTAGTGCTGGATAAAACACCATGACCAAAGACGATTAGGAGGAGAGAGGTTTTATTTCACCTTACACATCACATCCACATCACAGTCCATCATCTAAAGAAATCAGGGCTAGGACTCAAGGGAAGAACCTGGAGGCAGGAACTGAAACAGATAGGGAGTCTTGTGTACACGCTTGCTTCTCCTCTTGGCTTGCTCAGCTGGCTTTATTATACAGCTCAGGACCCTGCCTGCTCAGGTGTAACACCACCCATGGTGGGCTGAATGCTCCCTCATCATCAACAATTAATCAAGAAGATACCCCCAGAGTTGCCTGCAGGCCTATCTTACGAAGACATTTTCTCAGTTAAGGTTCCCTCTTCTCAGAAATGTCTAGGTTTGTGTTAGCACACCTGGCAGACATTGTTCTTACACAACATCCCATCTCAGCCCTCAGTACAAAGGGGCCTTTTGTTTCTACTCACGAGGAAGATGGGGGTGTTCAGCAATTGTCTTTTATGTGCTGGGTGACGTTAGGAATTTGGGTAGACACCAGTGCAACTGAGCTGAGCCTACACATTTCCCGCATTGACCAAATTTCCTTTCTTATACCACTTCACGATTTTCCAGGGTCCTATGCACATCAGTTGTAGCCTCACAGTGGGATCAGTGGGAATCTACAGGGCCCTCCCTGGAGACTTTGGATAAGCTGGACCTTGGAGAGGTCCTCACTGCTGTGGGCATCTCTAATATTGCAAAGGAAGCCTTGACTAAGTCACAGGACACAGGGAAGCACCAGGTACAGGTGTTATTGCCCTCTGCCTCCTGACAGTCAGTGCAGTGGATGTTCCTTAGCATCTCCTCTGCTAAACTGACTCAAGACAATAAGAGATGCGTCTCTCAGTAAGGTCTAGGGACATTTTTCCTTAATGAAATAACTATCTGATGCTAAGCAGAAAGCTACAGGTGAACATTTAAATTTTTCTCTTGGAAAACAAACTTCATGATGGTAACTTCTTTACTTCTTTTTTCTGATCATATTCTTCTTCTTCTTCTTCTTCTTCTTCTTCTTCTTCTTCTTCTTCTTCTTCTTCTTCTTCTTCTTCTTCTTCTTCTTCTTCTTCTTCTTCTTCTTCATCATGATACTTTGAAGGAATTTCTCTTGAAGCAGCAGTTTTAGCCACATTTATATTTATGTCCCAGTTACTGGGAAAAAAAAACCAACACTCACATGGAGACTCTGCTCCCATTCCCGGCAGAAAGAAGTAAGTGTGGCCCTCTTAGGCAGGGTCAACTTGGAGTGTGAAGCGAAGCCCTTCCTTTGCTCTGGCATTATCTCCAGTCTCTAGTAATGTCGTCATTTCTAAATCAAACTTTCCCAGGAAGATTTTTTTTTATAAAGTAACTGTAGCAAATCTCCCTGCCCCCCCCCATACACACACACACACACACACACACACACACAGAGAGAGAGAGAGAGAGAGAGAGAGAGAGAGAGAGAGAGAGAGAGAGAGAGAGAGAGACTGTTCTTGCTGGCTATGCTTGGGTGGAGCCGGAAGCTACTCAGGGCCACATTCCCCTAGTCTCCTAAGAGCTGTCTTGGCACCACAGGGAAAGTCAGACAACTTATTTTCTGAGCAGCAGATATGGACCCAGCAGCATCCAGTTCCTGGTACTAGGTACGAACATGGCACCTCTGCTGTTGTGGGCTGATGGTCCAGTCGCCTGGTGAGAGTTGGAACTCAGAGCTCTCAGCTGAGGTCCCTGAGCTCATGTTTGTCTGAAATGTTCCTGCTGAAGCTGCCAGGGGGAGAGGAAGAGGGAGAGGAGGAAGAGGAGGAGGAAGAGGAAGAGAAGGAGGAAGAGGAGGAGGAAGAGGAGGAGGAAGAGGAGGAGGAAGAGGAGGTGGAGGAGGGGAATTCTGAGAGGACTGGCCATTTCATCACCTAATTTGTAAGTCATCCCAAGTCACGCCTCTGCTTGACAGCCTCTTACTTTACAATATAAACCTAATTTTGTTCAAACGTGCATCTTCAGCCTGTGTCGCACCCTCGGGGGAGAAAATGAACACTTAGGAGATGAAATGGGCACTTTTACTTAAAAGTGGCTCTACAAACACCTTTTGCTCAAGTGAAGCCAGGGAGTGGAGCACCTGCGTCTGTGAAGGTGATATGTTTCCCTTAAAGCTAAAGTGAGTAATCGTGGGCACTCCAGTTTACCCAAACAAATAGACTGCGGGATTGGACTTGGGTCGATTGTCTTAAATGAATACTCTATTGGAGAGAAGCCATCCATCTGCAGCTTCCCTGAAACTTACTGATAAGCCATAAATCCATTAGGAGATTCTCCCTTATGCAATTTAGAATGAAGGGGAAAAATATTTATACTGGAACAGCCAGGTTTGGGGTGATGGTTCTTACGGACATGATTCATAGGTTATAGATCGTTAGTGGACAGCCATCCTTAAGTTCCATTTTAATTTCACTGTGATCCTTGTGACATTTACTGTACAAGCAAACAGAAACGTGTGGATATTTATGGGAAATAGCAGAGCTTTTTAATATGAGCAGATGAATAAATCTACCCAACCTGAAAGGAGGGAGATAAACAGGGTTCAGATCGGCGGTGATTTTAGACATAATTTTCAATTAAAATGGAGTTGAGCAGAACAGCCCTGCCCTCATTCTTCATATTCCTGTTGGCTCTGAGGCAGCAGGCAGGAGACTCAGTGTGCCTGCCATCAGGCTGTTCTCTAAAATCTCACAGGTAGTTCCATGAGGGGGAATTGGGAGGAGTGTGCCTTTTCAAATCTTTTCTTTGCATAACTGCTGGGCACAGAAGGCAGAGGCTTCCAAAGAGGTTTGGCAGCCTGGCAAAGGTATTTAAGTTGAGGCCTGTGATGAGCCCTGTATAACTGTGCAGGTCTGGGAGAGCAAGAAAGACCCCTGAGTGAACCAGATTGAAAATATCCCCCTGACAAGGGGCAGCCTGAAAAGAGGTGATGGTGGCTGCGTTTGTTTTAGGAGTCTCTGCTCTCAATAAAGACAAGAGTTGTATCTCATCAAATTTGTATTTTCCAACAGTTTTCTCCTGCACTAATGCTCAGATACCAAAGCGACTTAATAAGGAGGCTTAAGTTCAGTGGTGGCTGAGTCACCATGGGGCAGAGCTCTGTGGGGAAGCCAGCTGTTGGGAGCAGGCACCTCAGGATTGGTGCAGATCCATGTCATCGCCCACAGAGACTGTGTGGCTGCTGACTGAAGAGCTCTGCAGTGCTAAGCCCCTTCTTCCTCTACTGTAAAATGAAGGCGAAACCTGCTCCTTTTCAGGGATTCCTGAGAATAAAATGCAAACGCTGTTAACAGTCACTGTTACCAGTGGATAAAGTGAAATTGGCCACTCTTCCCTATGTGCGCGCCCCCCCCCCCTTCCCAGCCCCCGATGTGTGCTTATCTCTGAGCTTCCAGAAGACAGGTGTTCTGGCAGCTCCCTGCCACATTATCCCTGCTAGAAGCAGAGTCATGATGTCACTGTTGGCCCAAAGCAATACCAAAGTACAACTCAGGTGATGACAGAGCTTAGCTGTGTGTTAGGAAGCTGATTTGCTGAAGGAAAGATTCTGGCATGGACACAGGTCCAGCTCAGGTCCACCTGGCCCAGATCAGAAGCAGAGCTTACATGGCTGGCTCCTCCTGTGTTCCAGCCATCACTTCCACCCTAGAGTGGCAGCTTTGAGACTGCAAGCATCTCTGATGAATACTCTCTGGAGGCCCAACTCAGGGTAGCAGCTCTGATCCAGCCCACACTAGGTACTTCATAAAGATCGTTCAGGAGTTCCAAAGTGAATGTCAAAACCCTTAGAAGTTTCTCGTAAGGCTTGGCTGTCCCAGTGGCCAAGCAACTTCCTCCAGGGATCAGGCCCAGGCGTAGAGAGAACACACTAGCCCGACTGAAAGACTCACCAGTCTCCAAAGAAACATGGAATGAGCCCTTAGGAGCAGGAACGAGCCCATAGGAGCGGAAACAGATGGCAGAAGACAATGCTGCAGAGATTTTCTCAGAGTAGAGCCAGAATCCCTCTTCCCAGAGGGGTCACTGGGACGCCCAGCAGAAGGTTAATTAGACCCTGCTGGAGGACAGGCAGCTCAGGTTTACGTGTTCAACTCTGAAGTGATCATGCTCTTGGCACAGGCTCAGGCAGATATAATGGTATTTACTGATATAACTCACACCCCAGGATTGTAAGCACGGAGAAGTGAGGAGATAGCTGGACAGGGCTGCTCTGCATCCTGCCTTGTTCACATGCTAAATGTCTGCCTTGAGCCGCACTGTCACCAAGTACTCCCTACGAATGCCATGACTATGTCAAACATGGGTCATCCTCAGATAGGAACACATATGGATGGCGCTCTGTTTGATGGTTCTTGGCTCTGGGTCAGACTCCATTGGAAAAAGGAAGAGGTACCAGGGTCAACAGTCAGGATGTTGATAGAGGTTTTGAGGCATTAGAAAGCCAGGAAGATAGGGTCAGAGGTCAGAAGTCAGGAGTCAAGGCTCCCTTTTCATGAGTAAAAGGGATTTCATGTGTCAACTCACTGCCAGCTCTGTATGGAAGCAACTGGCTATGATCACCTCTCTCCCACATCTTCTGAGGGGTTGGGGTTGCTTGTGCTGCCTTCTCTGTCCTTGGAGAGCCATCATACAGACTGAGGCATCCTGTTCTATAGAGATGCACCTATACCACCCAGCTGGGTCATCTTTGAGTGAGGGTGGCCTGAAAGTTCCATGGCATTTCTATTCAGGGACTGAGACAGAGACTCTAACCTTTCTTCATCCTATATGTATCACTGGAGGTAGCATCAAGGTGTGAAAGTATTGCAGTGAGGTGTGCTTGCCATCGCCTGCCCTGGAGTACCCTAGAGATGTGGACACTGGCCAGCCAGGCACGTAATACTTCTAGATCTGAAAAAGTCCAAACCAAAACAAACAAAAAGAAGGACCAGCCACTGAGTTCTAGGCATTTTTAATGAGTTGGGGGCTATACAATCCATGCTAGAAAATAGAATTTTAAAAATTACCAGGTGCTGAAGATGCAGCTGCTCAGTGGTTATGAACATTTTCTTACAGAGTTTTTCAAGGGTTCTCGCAGCTCAGGAGTAAGTTCTTGCAGAGAACTGGAGTTCAATTCCCAGCACCATGTTGGGTGGTTTACAATTACCTGTAATACACACACACACACACACACACACACACACACACACACACACACATATATATATATGCATACATGTTCATACACTTTAAAAAATCTAAAGAGGGATAGATATTACATTGTGGCTGCAGAAAAGGTGGAATAAAGGAAACAAAGTGGTGTTCTCAGCAGACCCCAACCTCCATTTTCAAGAACCAATCAGTTCAGGAATGGTGCCGGAAAGGGAGCTCTCACAAGCACTGAAATGCGCTCATGTGGTTCCCTTATTTAAAACAGCAGAGCTTATCTGTTGAGACAACAAGCGGCTGTATTGAGAAGTAATTAATTTAGTAATTAGGAGCTGAAATCCCAAGCTCTTGGCAATCAAGGCTGAGCACACCTTAAGAGAGAATGTTGCCTTCTTGCAGAAGGAAGGTGTAGAGGAAGAGTGGGAGGCTTTGGGAGAGGCAGCTCCTTCACCATCAAAGACTAACAGTTATAGGCCCGTGGGAGTGCAGTCACTGGCCTTCCTGAAGGGCCTGCTTTCTTTTCTTTTCTTTTCTTTCTCTGATAGGAACAAGAAAAATGGGTTAGAAAGAAATTTGTGTTGACTTGTCTTTCTCAAACCACTGACTGTCGTCTGAGTGCACTTAACCTAATGAGTCTCTTCAGGGAAGAAAGGACCTCAGAAGGCAGAGGAGGGGTGAGGTCACTGACCAGGCTGAGTACCCCCACTTAGGATGAGGAGCTGTCAGACCTCGACGACATTTTCATCACGATCAGTACCTGGAATCACACTTGTCCCTGGCAAGCCTTGCCGATCTGCTCTCAGAACTTGTAACCAGGGTGACATGTCTGGTAGGCTACCTACCGTGTGGAATCAGTTCAGTGACCTATTCTGGTGTCACGGTGACCTAAACCCCCTCAGGCACGGGGAGGTGGCACAGTGCTCCCCCTTCTTATCAGATGGCAGCAAATCTTGCATACTGAGACACTGCCAGACACACTTTGGAGAGAAGCAGAAATGCATGAGAAAGCTTCTGGCTCGAGTGGGTGGTGAGCATTCTTGTTTCTGTATCCGGGATCTTATGACACATGCAAACTACTGAGGAGGAGGGGAAAGAGTGGTACACACACCTCCCGCATGATTGCCTAGTTCTTCAGATACAGTGGTGTCAACTGACAACGAGTTCTCCATGGAACGAGTTTACAACAGTCTGCGAGTAGGATTAAAATATTGAGACACCATCGCTATCTGCAAGGCATTATTTGATTAGCATGATAAAATAGAGTACGACTCTTCAAGCTGTCAAAACACATATTCCTGGGGAAATAATTGCACGAGGCTCAAGGAAGTGGAGGAGAGATTTGTGCAACTGTGTTTCTAGGTCACACTGAGCAAGATGGCATTGGTTTCCCAGTGCCCTATCCATGAAGCCATGCAGTATTGAGGATGAATTTTAAGCCCAAAATTTTGAAGTGGAGATACTACGTTTTAGAATAACACGTACTTGCAGGGCTTTGATCAGTATGGCATAAGACCTGGCAGCCAAGCTTCAAACAGTTTGGACATAAATTGAAATTATTTTCCTAGGCATACTGTGCTTTGTTCCAGGTTGGCAACTGCATTGTTGAGCTGTCCTCTCTGGTTTTGAGGCTTCAAGGAGGAAAAGGAATCAAAGGCTGGAACAGATACTTGCTTCCCTCATTTCCTGTGCTCAGGTGAAATGTAAGCCTGCTTGAGTGATGGCTCATTAGAACCGGGATGCTGTAATGGTGTTGCCACCAACTTGTTCCTGGATGTGGATATGTCACTTGCCTTTCATGGGTTCCATATTCTCACTGATACAGTTGAACAGTGAAGGGTCCTCTTGCATGGTTGTATGGGAAATGAAGAGATGATCTTATGAAACACTGGGGCAGAAAAGGATACCCAGAGAAAGACAAAAGTGCCCCATGTTCCTGTTTCCTCCACGTGGGCTTACCTAGCATGTTGTTGTTAATTGGTTGTTAATTTTAGAATACTGTTGAGGTGCTGGTGAGCAAAGGATGCGCAGTAACTTCCCCCATGGATGTTACATTCTCTTGAGGATAGAGAAATAAGTGGGACGTTGCTGGTGGCAATGCTGTGGGTAGTCAAACAAGCTTCAGGATGGACACTAATGGGTAATGGGTGCCCACCATGAAGAGTCAAACAAGGCCCAGGATGGGTAATGATGGTCAGGTACCTATCACAAATCGTGAAACAAACTCCAGGGCAGGTAGTGATGGGGAATAAGTACTCACCATGGAGTCGATGAGACCTCTTGAAGAAGGGTGATTGAGTTCAGGTGGAACACTAAGATGGAGGACACCCAGGGCAAGTGGGTGAAAAGCCTTCCAAATAGAGCTCCCTAGGCCTGCAGAAGCTGGGCTGAAATGGATTTGGTCTGTTTTAGGTTTAAAAAGAGGCTGATAGTAGCTGTGATATTGTGCTTGGTGGTATGCAAGTGTGAGACATCATTTTAGAAGCAGGTGGAAGCCAAGTTGTTGGACCCAGTAGCCTTGGGCCATGGAGGTGGGGGACGTGGCATTCATTCTAGGTATGATGTGAAGGCAGTGGTTGATGAAACCAGGCTCGGGCTTAAATAAATGAGTTCACTGCTTCAGTCTAGGTGCTCTATAGAAAGAGATGACACCAGAAGTCAACTTAGAAAACCCAAGAGGGTGATTCTTAGCCTATAAGCATTAAGTTTAATGACAATGAAAGAAAGATCTTTGGGATTTTGGTGGCCAGAAGCCCAAATCAGCTACTCATGATTTTGCATGTAGAGCTATTGGTCCTTTGGTTTGAAGTTTAGGCTTCAGGGTCATGTGGAGTTCTCACGCACATGCTACCACTGTTTTCTTCCTATCACATCCGGGTGAATGCAGCATCCAGCCATGGACCACAGCCAAAACCCCCAACAGAGAGATGCTCCAAGAAACTAGGGCAAATTTAACTTGCAGAGAGTTGTAAAGGATTGAGAAGGAGGGAGATGGAGAGTAGATTCAGGAAGGGGTGGGAAATGTTCTCCTCTACCCATAAAGGGGGAAACAACCACATACTGCGTGTCATCTGCAGAAGCAGCAAGGAGGGGAGTCTGGCAGTGCTGGGGGAGAGGGAAGGAGAAGGGGTATAGCTGTGGCCCTGTGTAGATGAGAAGGCTAAGGCTGGGACGCATAGAGAAGATTAAGAACATGGAAACACATTGGACCGATGCTGTGTGGAGAGAGTGGACATTCTACTCTGGTTGCTTCTAATTTCTTGATTAACAGGGAGGGAGGGCAGCTGGCTGTCACAAGAAAGGTGTTGCTGGAGACTTCAGATGGTAGGAGGAGTTTCAATAATTCTCAGGAGGGCAAGGGAAAATGCAAAATAGAAAACAGTCTAGATTTCTGACAGCATGGGGGAGCAATGGATGCTAGAAAGCTTAGGTTAACAGAACCAGCTATTGCTGTTTTATATATTTCACAGGTAATCGGTGTGAAGTGAGCAAAGATCTTGATTTAACCTGACTTGAAATGTATCTGAATAGCATAACAAAGACCAGGGATGGTGAGGGTGTGTACCGGTGAGATTGTAGAAACCAAACCAAACCAAAACAAACAAACACCCCCCCCCCCCGCCCCCAGGGTCCCAGGATAGGAGGAAATGAAGCTTCGAGAGTAAGAGCTTGAGAGGCTGTGGTCAGATCAAAGGACTAAAGATCCAGTGCTGGCAGTGCTGGAGAGAGTGACAGCAACTGAATGATAAGGGTTAACGCTTCTGGCCAGAAGGAGGCTGCCAGAGTCTGATTTAAGAGGGAGTGTAGCAGTGATGAAGGATCCCAGGGAAACTGTAATGGTTAGTCTTGACAGTTAGCTCGATGCGATTTATAATCACATCTCTGGGTGTGTCTATGACGGTGTTTCTGGAATGAAGACTCATCCGAACTGTGGCCAGCACCACTTTCTGGGCTGGGATCTCAGAATTCAGAGGAGAGAAAGCAGGCTGAGAGGCAGCAGCGATCTCTTTCTGTTTCTTGACTGTGGACTAAACTTGACCAGCTGCTTCCACTCCCATCTTCAGACTTCTCCACCTTCAAACTGTCATGCAAAATAAATCCCTCCTTCCCCCAAGTTACTCTTTTCAGGAATTTTGTCATGGCCCTGGGAAACAATGCATACCACAGAGTATGGCAATGGCAGGCAGAGAGGCAGGCAATGCCCCGGAGGAGAGGACATCATGCAGGGATCACAGAGAGGTTTAGGATCCAGATGGATCTGGGGAAGCTGGGCCTGGTCCATACTGGCAGTGTCCCCATGGAACCCATGGTCTCTGCAGTATGAATAGAAACCCTGAATCAAAAGGGAAAAACCTACATGGCTCTGGCAAAAAAACAAAAAACAAATAAACAAAAACACAACCCAGTGTGTTATTCTGCAACCAGTCTCACTCTGCCTGGAAGCCTTGGAGAGTTTGTCCCAACCTTTCCACATGCCTGCCTGCCCTTCTAGAACATTCATTTCTAGCCCTGTGTAAAGGCAGCCACCCCACTCCCATCCTCCTGCAAATGAAGGTGCTGACATGCTTTCTACAGCTTTGGATCTCTCATGGGGCAGACCATCACAGTGACATTTGCTACGTCACTTGGCACAGCACATCCTTGGGGTGGTCAAATAACTTGTATTTCTGATTCCTGCCACTGCTGACCTGTATACTGCTGTCCTTTTTACTTCTCACACCCTACTGGATAGCTGTCTCCAAGGAGGAAGTGGACCACCAAGTTAGTGTCTGAGCTTTGAGCTTTATTTTCCCAAATTTGGACCTGAAGCCTGAATCCTCCTTGGCTTGTGGAAAATTGAATGTACTACGGCTTGCGTGATGATGGAAGCCTGGCCCAGATGCTCAGTAGCCCCTTCTGTGGGATTTTCGTGATAACTAGTGATGTCTCTGATGGCATCATAACACTCAGTGTTTCACACATAGAGTGGAGAGAGACGAGGGTGTGATTTTTTGTTAATGGATTATTATATTTCATTTACATATATTTATAATTATTTTTATTCATAAGAAGATCATCGCTCCAACTAAATGGCACAAGATTTCTTTCTAAGGGAGGCTTGAGCAATTTGCAGAGACGTCTGGGAAAGTGGTGTAATTAGCAAGCCACTCTAACACTAATGAGACCTGGGTAGGTGGGAGCTCTTTCCTGTGTTATCAAGATACTTCTGTGTCCTGTATGGGTTTGCAGATTGTGGGCTTCTAGTGGGGAGGAAATGGCTCCTTGGAGGCTGGTCTATTTATATTGCAATTTAGGAGCTCCGGGGAGACAGGAGAAGTGGTGTGTGTGTGTGTGTGTGTGTGTGTGTCCTTTTCAGGATCTACATTTATGATTCCAAGAAGCTGAGAGTTTGGTGTACTTTGGAGAGGCATCACTGTCTATGTAAAAATCCTACTTTTTCAAGTTGGACAGATGTGGGAACAGCACCTAGCAGACAGAGGGTGGAGGCAACATCATAACAGGTCATGTGTGTGAAGTAACAAAGGCACAGGGATCCTCTTCTGAAGTACTTCTGACCCAACAGGGAGGGGAGTTCCAGAATCATGAACCCTACTGCCTTAGGAGGCAAATGAATTGCTGAGATAGTGATGGAAACGTGCTCTGTACAGTATTTAAAAGGGAACCCCACAAAGTCTCACCAACACACAGCCCAAATGTGAGCTGAACAAGGATGACACCAAGGAACCTGCCAGACTAGATGGGGAGAAGCCCACAAGGCACACCCATTGGTTGTCCAGTGCCAAAGAGTCAGGTCTGAAAACATACATACAAGTAACATAATGCAGACTAACCAGGCTATATTTAGGAATATATGTGCATATACATATATCCATGCAATAGCAATTAAATAAAACAGAGGCTATGAGTTGGAAGGAGAGCAGGTATGGGTATAAGGGAAGAAAGGAAAGAGAGAAATGTTATAATTGAATTATAATCTCAAAAAAATGAAAGGGAGAGAGGAAATGGAAAAAGCAGAGTCAGGCAAAGCTAGAAGACATTTGCTAGCTGGATGCCGTGCCAACCAGAAACACAGCAGGAAAGAGAATATGGCCTCAGAGAGACAGCCAGGGTTAATCACAGGGTGCAGAGACCCCCCACCCCCGAACCAGAGAATAGTACCATTCTCATGTGTAGAAACTGTAGCAAGCCGTTCACATCTGTGAACCGGAGAAGAAAGCGAGGATAACACGAGGCATCTCAACTGAGAACACAGGTGCTTCCCGGTATGGTCATAGCCACAGGTTCATTGCAGGATCACAGGCAGGCAGCAAGGGCCAGGGGCACAGCTTGTGACAGCTCTTCTCCCTCCCCCCTATCTCTTGCCAGTGTGAAGCACTGTTATTAACCTGTTATGGAAGGTGGGGGGCATCTCTTAGAAGAACATAATTCAGTCAAGACTCATGGACAGTTTAAATAGTTTATTCTGCAAAGCAAACACTCCAAAGAGAGGCTGGAGTGGGGAGTGGGCTATTCAAAGGGAGGAGGAGCCTCATGGTTTATGCGTTGTAGATTTTAGAGATTGCGTGAGTGCATGCATGTGTGTGTGTGTGTTACATGTATTATATGTATATATGTAGTGGGTGGCCATATTTATAAGATAAAGCAACCCACTTCCCTTCATCATCATGGTAGAGTCAATATTCCTTTTAGGGTATTTCTTTGAATGATCCTCTAGAAAAGCCCACAAAAAGACTAGACTATAACTTCAGTGTTATAATGAAATCGGGGACTTTTGAAGATGTAGACCCTTTGTTAAAGATCGATGTATGGGAGAATTCCCTGCTGCCTTGGTTTCTGATATAGTGGGAACAGTTTGACTGCAGCTTCAAGGCTGTTTAACCACAAAGTGACATGCGGACTGGACTGTCAGGAGACGTAGCTACCAGGACACAGCTGCAGCTTTCCTTGGCTAACCATATTTAACTGCGTGACTACCTGGTATCAAGCCCAAGCAGGGGCCATAGAACAAGGAAGTATTTAATTTCTTACAGAATCCACTCCACGGCTGCCATAATGGTAAAGGGTAATCTACTGCTTTGGTTTGGACCTGTTGGGTCTAAGGCACCACAGAACACTAGTACTTAGGGACACTCCATGGTCAGGCGAGACAGAGGCAAGAGGTCCCCAGAGCTCCATGCCAGCCTTATGGTGACAGGGCTGTGGCTATCTATAGCTTACTTTGCTGGTTGGCCTCTGTACTGCACTGAGTCTCCTTCTGTGCTTTCGAGGTATCCACATGTTAGCGGCACATACCCATCCCCACCTTACTTTCTGCCTTGTATTTCTATGGCTCACTTCCCAATTCTTCTCTAAGAATGAGGCAGCATCACGAATACTGAGAACTGCCAAGGTTGCTGTAAGATACTGAGGCCTTGGTGCTTTATTAGGCAGCTTAGTGCTTAATCAGAAAGCAGTCTGCATTGGGAGATGCTTGAGGCTTCCCCAGTCTCTGAATGAGCAAAGAGGATTCCTGGGCTGAGTGGAGAGAATGTAGATCCGTGTTCTTAGCTTGGCCCTCCCTTAACACTGGCTGTTTCCTTATGTCTCCTCTTCTTAGCTTGCCCGCCCCATGCTCAGCACCCACAGCCTATCAAATTTAATGTGTTGACTCTACATTCCCTAGGGTTTCCCCCCACAGCTTCCTCATCTAGCTCATACTCACATGTACATGATGCACAGTCCCACAAAGTTACTCCAAAGGACTCTGCCTCATTGGGGAAGGTTACTTACACTGTCAGTCTTACATTCCTGGTGGAGCCTCCTGAAGCAGTAAAGGTGCCTCCTAAACTCATTGAGGGGTAAGACTGACCAGGAACCAGAAACCTCCTCCAAGCCTAGGCTGCTGGTCCCCAGGCTTTGTTGGTCTCCTTGTCCCTCATCAGGGCACCAAAACTCAAAGGAAGAGAAGGACCAGTGCACACATCAGAACATATTCAAAGAACGTTTTTAAAACATGGGGAAAGCAGTAGGACACACCTGCTTCTTGCTACTCCAGAAGTCACACCATCACTGAAGCCTAGATGCAGACTCAACCCTGAAGACAAATGGGTTAGACATGGAGGATCTCTGAAACAGACTTAGTGAGAACATAGCTGGTAGTGCTGACCAGCCGCACCCCCCCACCCCACCTGCCCCCTCAGCCTTCTTTCACATCTGAAATCAGCACTGACCAGATCAGTCAGGAGGATTGGAATGAGTGGGCGAGTGAAAAATTTAGAACAACTTAAGAATGAAATGCACATTGCTATGCCTTTAAGTGGGATTTGTTGGGGAGTAAGGGCCTTTTGGGGATCAGTGAAGAACCAAGAGTGCTGGCTGGTGATGCAGGCATTCTGGAGAGTCTACAGTCCAAGGAAACTGGGACAGAAGCCAGAAAGGATCCCTCAAGCCCTCAATAATGTTCATTTCCTTGTGGGTCTTGAGATGGTCCAGGAGCCACAGACACATCCAGCCTTCAGTACTTACCTCATGGGCAGCCTAGGTGTGGACATTCAAAGACTATGCTCTCTCACCCAACTTGAGACTGGGATGGCTGTCAGTATGGCCTCAGTGACACCCCCTGTGCCCTCCCAGCCTTGGAGCCAGCTGATTAGACTTCCTCAGACACCTACCCTGTGTCTCACCTTTCGTGAGCACCTCTCCCTGGCTAAGTGTGGAACAGAAGGTTTCTCTGACCCCATGGTCCTTGACAAAGACAGGGCCATGCTTGCTACCACAGTGCTCTCTTGCTGTGTAGTCTTGTGTTCTCTTCTTTCTACCCTTGGGTGGGGGGTGGGGGGTGGTTTTATGCCTGCATTTCTCTCTTCACATCAGTTTCAACTCTGTTTCTCCAGGAGATGAGGAAAACTTCTCCTCCCCATCCTCCTCCTAAGACTGAAGCAGAAGGTGGAATATTAGAATTTCCATATTCTAATATGGAAAATTAAAGTTAGGGTTGCTATGCCCTCTGGACCTCAAAGTGGTACACTTGAACTCTGCACCATTGCATGTTATACTTAAGGCATCCCACTATAGATTTGGAGACAGAGGCTGTAGAAAAGCATACCTCCTTTTTGCCCTCCTTGCCTCAGAGCCAGAACCCATAGTGAGACATGCAATGTAAGAGCCTGAGTTTAGGGATGTCTCACACTTGGCCCTTCCGCCAGCCCATCAGCTTTGAGAAGCAGAGCTGAAACCCCTCATTCCCAGAGCGATTGCTCCTGAGACCTACCACAGAAAACTTCCCAATCAACTTGTTTGTGCTTGGCGGAGATAAAAGTTGTTTGTATTTTGTTCCAATCATCCAATCTTTATTCTTTGCTGATATCTAGTCTAAAGCTTGTAATCAAAAACTAACCTGTCAAGCCATAAATGATGAAGCCACCCATGGGGCCGGGCACAGGAGAGGAAGCCGGTTCTGCAGCCCTCTGATCTGAATGCAACTTGACAGAATGATGAGCCGGCACTTACCCTCGCCACTGCCGATCCCCAGGGGGCATGGCTGCCTGCCTGTCCACTGAAGCAGAAGGTAGAAAAATCCTAATATGGAAAATTAAAGCTAGGGTTGCTATGCTCTCTGGACCCCAAAGTGATACACTTGAACTCTGCACCTTTGCATCTTATACTTAAGGCATCCCTCTAGAGATTTGGGAAATTACCAACTTCGGGTCTGTTTAAAGTCCTTCAAGGAAGTCATGTCAGCCTGCTATAAGCAGCGGTCACATGTGATACAAGGGAACAGAGCAGGTTTTGACAGCCATAAAGAATATGCTGTGTGCTAGTTACTCTTTTGTCAATTTGACACAAGCTAAAGCCATTTGGGTAGAGGGAACCTTAATTGAGACACTTCCATTAGCTCGCCTTGCCTGTCGGATGGGTGACTCTGTAGGACATTTTCTCATTTTCTTTATTTATGATTGATGAGGGAAGGTCCAGTCTACTGTGGGCAGTGTCACCCTTTGGTAGGCGGTTCTGGATTATAAAAAAGAGAAAGCTGAGTGTGTGCTTTGAGAGCAAGTCAGTAAGCAGCACACCACCATGGCCTCTATTTCAGTTCCTTCCTCCACATTCTTGTCCTGATTTCCCTTTGTGATGGAAATTTTAAAATGACATAAACCTTATCTTCCCCAAAGATGCGTTTAGTCTTGGTGTTTATCATGAAAGAAACTAGAACATGAGACAAGTGTCCTAGGCACAGGGGTAGTCTGCCAGTGCTACTCTGGACATATTCAGTGGAAGAGAAGGGGTACTCTCTAAAGTCACCTCGGCTCTGGCTTCCTCCTCTATTCCCCTCCTCTGTTCCCTAATGATAGGCTAGCCTGGGTGGACTGTGGCCTCCAACCTGTCTGCAGATACAGCTGTTCTGTGTATCTGTGCAAGCAACTACTGAACTGGGCATAGCTTTCTCCTGGTCAAACCCTGTTCTGTGTTTGGATGTTGGTCTCAGCTTCTAGACCTTCCTTCATCCTAGTCTTGCCCAGCCCAATGTCAGCTGCCCAGAGCTTCTGGATTTGCTCTCCCAGTAGCTCCCTCCTTCCCCAGACTATCCCCAAATATCCAATCCCTGTATCTCAGAGTCTTTCCCAGAGAGATCAGTGACTATATGGCTTGGACAGAGAACAGTCTCTAGAAAGGCCCAGAATTCACCCATGAGACATTTGCCTGTAACAAAAAAGTAAAGAGTCTATCTTGATTTAGCTGAGAGACTGAGTGCTGCTCTGAGCCTTCCCACACCAATGTTTGCCCACTGGGAAAGCTAGGAGACTTTTTTATAGTCCCCAGGACAGCAAGAGTTAGCAGCCTCTTCATAGTGACCCTACTAAGAAAGGCCTGCAGTCTGTGTTCCTTCTAGTCACACATCTTTATCACCGGGGAAGATCAGTGCCCAGACGTCCTGTATTGACATTTTTGAGAATTCTGGAATTTTGGTTTCTTTTAAAAACATGGAAATATTATAAGAATATGCTTTTGTTTTAACCTCAGGTGTGTAGGGATACAGGGCTGCTTTGGACGGTCTGTAGCAGCTGACTATGATTTGCCTCATGCTCTAGCAGAAGCTGCTTTTGCCAGCTGCAGAAAATTTCTGCAATTGTGTAATGTTTGGGATTCTGGGAACTTCTCAGAGGGTACATAAATAGGGCCCTGAGAGGCGGGGTGGGTGGTTGTTGGTCATTTAGGCAGGCTGTTTATGATTTGTTAGTACCATGGTCAAGGAAGAATAAAAGGAAAGAAATTAGATTCAGGGATTTTCCTAACAGTTCTGTCCCCTTTATCCTTGTTTTTCTCCTATCTAGGGTTAGCGAGTGAGACTGGGTGATGGGGGGGTGGGGTGGGGTATAAGGAGTGGGAAAAAGAAGAATTCATAAAGTAGCAAAGACTAGCTACAAAGTCCTGTGATGCTTTCTTGAATTTGATTCTACCAACCCCATTGACATTCTGTTTCTGAGAAGCCCCCTCTTCTCTGCTATGACACCTACCTTGGAGGTGGCTCAAAAGATGTGATACAGGCAGGCTCCTCAGGTAAGGGGCAGACAGGGACTCCAGGGCCAGAAGATAGGAGGATGTTGTCGGCAGAGCATTTTCCTGAAAGGAAAAGATGAAATGGCCTTGGGTCTGCCACACTCTGCAGCATTTGTGAGAAGGATGGATGGTTGCCCCACTGGCCACACCTACTTCTAAGGGTACCTGAATATCAGTGATGCTCATCACCCAAGATCTGTCATTTCCTTAGTGCTGCAATGGGGCCCATGCCAAAGAACCCACCTTCCCTGTTTGCTGTTAAAACAAACAAACAAACAAACAAACAACTTTTTTTTTAATCAAACAGCTTGATGAATGTTCAGATCTAGCCTGGTCAAGTTTAGTCTAAGGACCCCAGAATTGGAACGAATATTTCATCTGAAGAGATTTCAGACATAATAGATATAGAAAGAAGCCTCCTGGGAGCTTCACTGGCCATCTAGCAAGCAGGGGTTGCTGGGAAATGTAGTTGCCACGTCTGTGACTCTGGGAGAGCGGCCAGGGGCAAGCCTGCCACGGGGCTCCTCTCCTGGAACACCCACAGCCAGGATGAGGGCTGTAAATACACCTGTACAGATGAACGAACTCTCATGGTTTGTTCTCTCTCATTGGCCTGCTTGTAATTGCAGAGGCCTTCCTGCATTTCCACAGAGCTCAAGTTCCCCTTTGAGTCTGTCAGAAAGGAGCATGCCTAACCTCACATGAAATGCACCTGTAAATGTAGACTTGCTTTAGTTCATACAACTTCCATTTCTTTAATTTGCAAGCCCTAGACAGTGAACTTAAAGGGTAAGAAAGACATTTTTCTTCCCACCTCACACAAGCCCATTTCTTCCCTGAAGCCCTTGTCCTTGGCCAAGCTTTGCAGATAAGGATATAGAAAAAAAAAAAAAACCTCCATAAGACCTTCTTCTACCATTACCTGATAAAGTGGCTCAATTCATCCCATTTCCCAAGTTCTTCCCCTTCAGAGGCAATCACTCTGCCACTGTGAAGCGTTTCATAGTTCTCGTGGTCAGAGGTTCCTCTTCATGCAGCACACAGAAAGCTTTCTCTAGCACAACAGTCTTCTCTTTTCATCATCCTGATCCTTACCCATAAAGTCTCCTCTTCCCCAAATCATTTGCTTGGCTGACAATGGCCAGATGGACCGAGCTCAGCTGGGCCACATCAGTGGCTTAATGGTGTCCAGCTGTGTGGCAATCCCATCTGTGCTGGGGATTGTTAGGGTTTTGTTATGAGTTATGCAAGCAACGTGGCTACAGTGAATTTAGTAAACTGTGCTTTAACAATGGGAAATAGTTGGTGTTGGGGAGATGTTTGGGTGGGTAAATCAGTTGCTATGCAAGCGTAAGGGCCCGAGTTCAACTCCACGGTGCTCACTTAAAGCCAGACATGTCTATGTGTCTACCATGCCAGCACTCCCACGGTGAGAGGAGAGGAGAAAACGGAAGCGTCCTCAGAAGTTTGCAGGCCAGATTGCCAGGCTTATGCCGTCACAAAAACAGATGAAGAAACAAACAAGAATGGGAGAGTTTCTCTCAGACAGTGTGAAGGTGAGGCCAAGGTTTTCCTCCAACCTTTACATGCATGCCGTAGCATACATAAGACTAAAAAGCAAGAATAGGGAATATCCAGGTTAGGGAGATAGATCAGTTGGTACAGTACTTGTTTGCTAACATGAGCACTGAGTATAGATCCCCAGTACCCCTGGGACAAGGCAGGCAGGCAGGCAGGCAGGCAGCACAGATCTGTCAATCCCAGCACTGGAGACGCAGACACAGGATTCTTGGAGTTTGCTATTCAGTCACCCTAGCTGAATAGGCTAGTTTCTGGTAGAGTGAGAGACCCTGTCAGATAAAATAAAGATTGGCTCTGACCTATGACCTATGGCCTCCAAAAGCATGTATACACACACACACACACACACACACACAGAGAGAGAGAGAGAGAGAGAGAGAGAGAGAGAGAGAGGAGAGAGAGAGAGTGAACCAACCCAGCCCCTAGTGCAGTCTAACAAGGCGAGCATTGCTATTCAATTATGCCACGTCATGTTGCAGATGCCAGACCTATCCTGACTGAAATCTACACAGCTTCCTCATTAATGTGTCATTAATGTGAACACTGCTTTATCCCCAAGGCCTATTGATTCAGGAAGGTTCAACAAAGCTACCTTCTCTGAACTGCAGCTTGTGACACCAAGAAGGGCCCCTCAGAAGCACTTTAATTGTCTTGAATTCTGGCTGCTTGTCATCTTGTGCGTGGCTTCTCTAGGGAAGAGCAATTTTGATGTTCTCTTCTTTGTGGCTCCTGTAGTTATCACATTGTGAGGAGATTCTCTTAGGGTTGGAACAGAAGACTATTTGAACACGAGAGAGTGGGGGATTGTGAACATATTTTCCCAATTTACATTTTCAAAGGGCTTACCTATTCCAGCCCCAGGTGGACAGCCAGATTAGGGAAAGGATGGAGAGGGATGACCGTAAAGATGCTGTGCTTGCCCAGCAGGGGCTGCAGTTCTGGGCCTGGGATAACCTGTGTGCACAACATCCTCTGCACTTGCCTAGCTATTCACACACTCTTCAGCTTGGGAGATGATATTAGATTTTATGGGGCTAGAGAAGAATCAAAGCCCAAAGGGTATAAGAAATACCACTGGGCAGGCTGTCAATCTCTGAGACTTGACTCATGCTCACACTTCTAGGATCTACACCCCAACATCACAGCCCTACAAAAGAGTAGTAGGCATGGCTTAGACTCCTGAGGGGTCTGAGGCTGAGGCCTTGTGACTTGGTCTCCTGCCCCATCAATTCTCAGCTGCCCAGTGCCCTCTGCTGCCCTGGACATATTGACAGAGGGGCATTGAAGACAGATCCAATTAAGCAAAGTGACAGAGTGTGACCTTTGCTAGATTGCTGATCTGCCCTTGATTTGCGCAGGGGGAGAAAGGTTTCCTATTTGTTTAAACATTAAATAGCAAGTAAATAACGTCTTACGCATTTGAAGTCTCACAAGAAACATTTAACATGTTTATATATAACATGAGAGAGAGAGAGAGAGAGAGAGAGAGAGAGAGAGAGTATGATCTCAACTTGGAGGCAAATGATTCAATCATGTACAGTACAGTGGCCCTCTGCCTTGATTCTCTTGAGCTGTTTTAAATGTTTGTAGATAAGGTGAAAGCCCAGACAAATTGCCCTGGAGACATTTCTCACTGGTCAATTTCCAAGGCAGGGTTCAGGTCAAACTAAAGCTATATAGTCCAGTGTGGGTGTCCATGCCTTCTTCCCAGTTTCTATTTTGCAGGCAGCAGGCTGCCTATAGAGGCCAGGTACTGATCATTTCCACCCAAGTTTCATCCTGAACTCAGCCAGAGCCCATATTCCAGAAGTTAGAGGAACACAGTAACCTCTACACACAGGGAGAGGGAGTGGCCGGGCCCACTTGCTCACTGGCACCAGCTCTGGGATGGGCACGTGAGAAGGATGTGTCAGGGAGAAGGCTGTGTGCAGCAAGCAGCCCTGAAGTGGTTTTCTGGATTTAGAGTACAAGTCATCAATGCTGGGACACTGGAGCCCTTGGGTCACAGGCCAAAAGTCTTTCAAAAGCATCCAAGGACCCCTCACTTGTTTGACTCTGCTGTGCCACCTTGCCTGTGCTGTCCTTTCACTGGCCTGATGTCCCCACTTGGGTTACATGCCTACCTGTAATGAAGTTGTCATCTTCTTGTTCTTCTCTGCCTGGAGACCACACCTGCTGAAGACTCCATTTGTCCTATGGTCCCTAGAAATACAGCGGGTATGCCTTGTCCCTGTGCAGCTGATCTTTGCTGTAGATGACCGTTCATCTTGTTACACATGTCAGTTTTTGCCTATAAAATACCTCAATAGCTGTCTCTTGCGTTAAGAAGTTAACTTGTTTGCCATCCTTGCCTGCCTGACAGTCCCCGTTTCCAGCAGGGTTTGGTCTTTTGGGGACTCCATGTAGATGCAAAGCAGCAGCCCACACCCCAGCTTCTCTTTCACATGTGCCTTGGGTTTCTAAGGCTGTGCCTGCATGGTGACCCACCTATGTCCAGCTGTTATCCTGTCCTTTCCTTCGCTAACACCCCTTGCTTGCTCCTCTTGGAGAGTCTCTGTTTCTGATTCCCTTGTTTTATATTTTGAGGTCTTGGGAATCCAGGGATGATAATGTCCTTGCCATTTCAGAAGGTGGAGGTGTCCAGGATCTGTGTGGACATGGCTGGCCCTTTTCTCTTTTGATCTCTGTCCTGTGTTACTATGGTGACTGGGACTCCCTGCCTGCAGGCCATGGGCCCTGCTTAGATGATCCTGTCTCTTTTGAGATAGTGAGTTCTCTCTATCCAGATTCCCCTAGTAGCATTAGGAGCAGTGATGGGCTTTTCCTATCTGTCATTCTGGGAAGACCCAGGCTGTACAAGCTACCATCTTTACCTTCCTACTGTAGGGGAGATGTCAGTTCCTCTTACAGTCTGCTGCAGTTTCCTATGTAAGAATGAAGTCTCTTTCACAATCACACACTTGGATCCCAAAGGATGGCCATGGGTGTATTTGCTGCCGCCTACATACACAGGTTGCTCACCTTCCTTGGCCATGACAGATGCATTCAAACCATCTGGGATGAGCCACACCTGCCCAGTCTCCAAATCGTTGTGTGAGATTTACATTGATGGAAAGTGTGTCAGGAAAGGGTGAAACCAAAGCCTGGCATCCAAGTGCTCATAGCATGGAGGACTTCAGCACCAGGGATTGGTGATAGCAGTGCTTCTTTAGCTGATCGCAGGGAGTGAAGCTGTGGCTACAGGATGGCTGCCACACACTAGTCATTGTGCTTTGGCTCACAGACAAACATGCGCTGTTTCTGGTGGGCCTGAGAGCAACCACTCCAGAGGGAGGGCTGAGCTTTATTTCTGACCAATTTATGGAATGGACTGGTGGTCTTGGATTGAGTCCATGAGCAATACAGCAGGTTACATGGGGCATGGATTTAAAATGTGTGTGCATGCTGTGGGGGTAGGAACCTGATAGCATGATCTGCATGGAGGCCAATAGGGCCAGCAGCACCCTGCTGGCATTCCCAGAATTCTGTGCAGGAGAGGAACAGATTGCTGTAGATCTAGCACAGGGAAAAGAATGAGAAGAGTCTCAAATGGCTAAGGGTAATGTGTAGGGCCAAGTTACTTCTGCTAGTCTGGCATGAAGCCACTCCAGTGTTGTCACAGTACTGTTGGAAGGGGACCTGTATATTGAGCTGTAATATGAAGTTTAAGAGGTCACTGGGTCCTCATGCTAGGAGTGTTCTAGTGGGATATCTCCTACAGGAGGGAGGCGCTTCTCTGCTCTAGAAGAAAGGAAGTATGTGAACCTGTTGGGAGCCGACTCTTAACAGAAAGTGGCTATCATCTATCTCTGCAGCCAACTCGAGCTATTTACTTACAGGTGGAACTTTTCCCTGACGAGAGACTTGTTTTCCTAGCATGATGTTTCTGCAAAAAGCCCACCACAGTTGAACACACTCTGATAACATCTTGCTTTTCTCCTATACATCCTGGACCTGTGGTTAAGTGTCTCCAGCTGCATTCCCCAGCGAGTGCATATATACCCATAGTTGCCTTTCAAAAGACGAGCCTTGAGCCTTGAGCAGATAGCCTGTGTTGTCTCCATTCTTTGAGTCTCTTGTCCCTCAGTTCTCTCTCTCTCTCTCTCTCTCTCTCTCTCTCTCTCTCTCAGGTATTTTCTTCATTTACATTTCCAATGCTTTCCCAAAAGTCCCTCATGCCCTCCCCCCCACTCCCCCACCCCCACTTCTTGGCCCTGGCGTTCCTCTGTACTGAGGCATATAAAGTTTGCATGACTAACAGAGGAATGGATACAGAAAATGTAGTACATTTACACAATGGAGTACTACTCAGCTATTAAAAAGAATGAATTTATGAAATTCCTAGGCAAATGGATGGACCTGGAGGGCATTATCCTGAATGAGGTAACCCAATCACAAAAGAACTCACATGATATGTACTCACTGATAAGTGGATATTAGCCCAGAAACTTAGAATACCCAAGATATAAGATACAATTTACAAAACACATGAAACTCAAGAAGAACGAAGACCAAAGTGTGGACACTTTGCCCCTTCTTAGAATTGGGAACAAAACACCCATGGACGGAGTTACAGAGACAAAGTTTGGAGCTGAGACGAAAGGATGTACCATCTAGAGACTGCCATACCCGCGGATCCATCCCATAATCAGCTTCCAAACGCTGACACCATTGCATACACTAGCAAGACTTTGCTGAAAGGACCCACTCTCTCTTTTGCAGACCCCATTGACTGACCCTCGGACTGGGTCATGAACCTTTCCTTTACTTCTTCAGAAGAAGCTGTGATGAAGAAAACACAGCCATCCCATCATGCAGGAGCCTGACACCATCATCTCATTTGAGTGACCAAGGTCAGATGTCCTCTGATAAGCATGTAGAAGTTAGCCAGTACCTGTCTGACTTTTCTATTGTTGTGAAGACACTGTGACCAATGTAAAGGAATGTAAAGAAAGCATTTAACTTGGAGCTCATGGATCCAGAGGGATAGAGTTCATGAGCCTCATGGTAGGGAACATGGCTGCAGACACTGCAGCAATAAAATGTGTGCATCCTTATCTGCAAGTATGAGACACAGAGAGTGCTAGATAGAAATGCCATGGGCTTTTGAAACCTCAAAGCCCATTCCCAGGGACACATCTCTTCCAATAAGGCCACACCTTTTAATCCTTTCCAAAGAGTTCCACCAACTGGGGAGCAACTATTTAAACATGCAGTACTATAGGGGCCATTCTCATTCATACCGCTATACCAGGCACATGAGATGAGACAGAGATTCTGCTGGTCTGTCATGCCACAGTCTATCAGAAAGATAGGAGAGCTGAGTGGAAGCACCCTGTCCAAACACCAGCTGGGTGCTCTTGAAAGTCACTGGTGTCAAACAAAAGTACTGATTGAGCATTATAGCACCAAGGCCAGGGGCCAGAATGTCTAAATGTACTATGGGCTGAGACTAGACTTAGAGACAAACAAAGCTCCATTTGTAGAAAACTAGAACTCCCAGGGAACCTTAGTCTCAGTTAACTGTGCTGTATCAATGTAAATTTCCTAGTTTTGGTACATGTACCCCTCACATGTGACATGCAAGGATCTAACTCCCACAGGTACTTTGCCCGGCCACAGGATGGACAGGTTATATCTGGTCAAAGGTTACTGTGGGTGAATCTAAGGGTGGGGGTGTCTGGAAGAGACAGACACTTGAGCCTGTCTGCAGAATCAAGACAATGGGTTTTTCAGCACAGAGCAGCCTTATATAATCTTTGAAAGGCTGAAACAGAACAAAGGATTGAATGAGAGGGGTGTCCTCCTGCTGGACATTGTCTGAACTGGAAAATACACTTTTCTGGCTCTGGACCCAGGCAATGGCCACAGCTCTCTGTGGACATCAGACTATCTACCCATTGCCAGACTTGGGACTTGTGAATGCGAGCCATCTCCTTATGATCCCCTGCCTGTACACACTGATTTGGCTTCTCTAAGGAGGGTCGGGTCACACGTGTCAAGGGACACGAGGGTGGCATATGCAGGTGCTCTCTTCACTACCTTAGGAATTCTGAAACAATTCCACAATTTCAGACATTTTGAATTTACAAATCTTGCACGAGTGATGGACGCAAGGATGGATGAAGGTGGAGCATAGTTACAGAGGTGCCACCAGTGTGTAGGGCAGAGGCCTGCTACCGAGATCTTCAGGAATGAGAAATGATAACACACTGATTGTTATGAGGAGTAGCATGGCAACAATGTAGTTACTATGTCCCATGTCACCTGGGGCTCTGTCTCTAAGCACAGAACTGGCAGCCGTGTTGATAGAACTCAGAAGACATTTGTAAGTGGTCCGACACATTACTGACCAAGTCTCTCGTGGATTTGCTGTTGAAGCTGTGATGCTTACAGCGACCTTAAAGGATTCCTGCTCACAGCAGGCCTAGGAGTGCACTGCTGTCTGGTCTTGCAGAGGGCCGGACACTTTTGGACAGAGAAAGCAATTCATGTCACACATGGAAAGTTTTGGGTTAGCTGACTTAGAGATGGGGAGGTGACCCTGGATTATCTCTTGGGCTGGATATAATGACAAGGGACATTTGAAGGCAAAGGAGTGATGCAGTACAGGGAGGAGCTGGTCCACCATCAGTAATCTGAAGATAGAGCAGTCTGGGTAAAGAACTAGCAAGACAAAGAACAGGCTCTATCCAAGAGCCCGGAAAGGTTTTCTTCTGCCACTTTGATTTTAGGACAGAGTCCCACTGTGGACTTCTAACTTCAAAACTGTGAGATAATGAACTTCTGTTCCACCAACAAGTGGCCTTTGGTAGGGGCCCTTGTCAAAGCAGCCACAAGATGACTTAGTCTAGTAAGGCCCTCGCTCACAGCAGGGTATAGGATGACACTAGAGGACCTGGGGGTTAGAATTCTGCGCTCATTTTTCTATATTCCAAATGCACACGAGCTGGTATAGTCTCAGCCCATATCTTAATTAAGCAGTCTTGGGCTTGAAGAGGAGCATAACTTTTCTAAGACATGAGCCCTCGCTCAATTCTGGCTGCTTGATATGAATGTAGCTTTTATGTGCTGTCTGGAACTTCCTGTGTCACCTTGAATAAGATTTGTTTCTGATCCTGGAAGCACTGGGTTCTTTATCACTGTAGTCATGCCCTGCGCTCATCAGATTGAGGAAGTTCACCTTGTTTTCCTCTATCTATGGTGTTTGTTGTTAATGGGTATGAATTTTGGGAATGTTTTTTATTACATTGATCTGCCGGATTATGGTTATTGATTTGAATGTTGAGACAGGTTTGTATCCACAGCATAAGCCCTGCTTGTAATAGTGTGATTATTTTTCTTTATCACCGACTTAACATCCCTCCCTGGGAGATCACCTGCAGTATCCTCTTTGGTACTCCCCCCAACCCCCACCCCCCCACACACACAGTTTTGACATCAGGGTGATATTGGCTTCATGAAAGGAACCGGAAAGTTCTGGTTTCTTCGAGGAAACAGTTTCTGGAAGAGTCTGACAAAACTGGTGTTAATCCTATTTTAAATGTTTACAGAATTCTGCAGGGAAGCCATCTGGGTCTAGAGATTTTTATACTGTGGGATTTTACAATGATGATTTCCATGTCTTCAGTAGCTCTGTCGCTGTTCAAAGGATCTGTTTCATACTGGCTGGGTCATGGTGGTTAATGCTTTTCAAAGCATCAGCTGATTTCATAGAAGCTGCCAGTCTGGTATGAAGAGATGCCTGTAGACTCCTGCTTACTGCAGTTTAGCACCTGTCGGGTCATGTGCCATGCCCTCTGACACTGGCTGTTATGTCTCTCCCTCCCCACCCTTGCTGGAGGCTTGTTCATTTCACTGCTGTCTTCAGACAATATTTTTTGTTGTGGTTGTTGACCAGCATTTCTCTGCTCTTTTCAACTCCCCCATACCCACCCCACTGTGTGCCTTGGATTTACTGTGACCTTCTTTTCTTCATTTATTGAGGTCAGAGCTTAGCTGGCTGGTGTGAGAGGTCACCTCATTCTGATGCTGGCATTCTATGCTCTGCATCTCCCTCCCAGCCCTGCCTTGTCTGCCACCTGCATGGGACGAATGCCCCATTTTAACCTCCCTTCATCCCAGCATCCTGATGTGACTGCAAAATCCTCCTGAGTAGCAGAGAGTATAACTTCCCCAGAGGTGGCAGAGATGGAGCTGAAGCTGAGACACACTCATTCTCCTCAGCCCTGCAGGGGACTTCAGTGCAGACTTGTCTACAGAGCCCAGCAGGACTTTCTTCTGTCTTCCCTACCCCCACCCCCGACCCTGCCAATCTCTAGTAATTCCACAACAGGCTTCCTTATGACATTTCCATATATACATAAAAAATACCCTTTGGCTACATCCACCCTTGCTATCTCCCATTTCTTATCTCCCTCATCTCTTCCCTTCTCTATCCATGATGGCAGAGCTATCAAGCACACTACAGCATGGCTGGGGTTTAGACAGTCTGAGCGTCTCTTTCCTCTTCCCTAATTGGCCAATAGGATGAATTGGGTGTGTGAAGTAGTTTTGCTGTCTAATTGTTCATGGGTCATGTTTTCTTGAAGTCAGGTGTATCGGGTCCATTTACACACTGTGGTGAATATTTCTGGGTACTTTCCAGAGCCCATTCACCACAATGGGAAGTACCCAGAGATATTCACCACAATGTGTAAATGGACAGTCTGTGTTGAAGACTGCAGACTCCAGACTGGAGCATCATGACTGTGGAGGGATGGAATGTTACCTACCATTTGCTCCCAGCCTCTGTATGGGACTTTATATCCTTGGGACTATTAGGTAAAACTTTTGTGTGTATGTGTGTGTACGTGTGCATTTGAGAGGTGCCCACTGAGGCCAGAAGAAGGCAACAAAATTCCTTGGAGCTGGAATTATAGTCATTTGTGAACCACATGACATTGGTGAAGGGAACCAAACTCCAGTCCTAGAGCAGCAAGTACTCTTAATTACTGAAGAGTCTTTCCAGGCCTCAAACTTTTGAAAACTTTTGAAATATATTAGCTTAGCAGACATCTAGCTTCCATAGGTTTCAAATCTAAGAATATTGTAAAGTAGAATTTGAAACTTATAGCAGGAGTTTTCTTGCTCAATTATAATCTGTCTCCCTGCTGTTTCCCAGCTATGTATTCCGTAGACCCATTGATTGATTATTATTTTTTCATTCTAAGGTTATAAGAAGCCCACATAACTGCTTTTATGGTCGAGCATGTCATCCAGGGCAACCCGACTCTGTGTTCCGGGGCCAAGGCTGCTCATATTATCTCTGGAGAATCTATTATGTATTAGGATTACAGTAAGAATAAGATTTTTGTGTTGGTGCCAGATATGACTCCACAAGGACAGGTGGACAGGGCCACAGGAAGATATACTGGGAGGCAAGACTTTATCCCTAACGATATTGCCAAGATTCAGTGGATTGTCATCATCTACTACTGTGGATGGCCCTAATAGAAGGTCCACTTCTGTGCCCTGGAGTCATCAGCATCTTTTTAACAATGGCTTGGACTTCATTCCTCTCTGCACCAGGACCGAGATGCCTCTCTTCCTCTACGACTGGTGACAAGCAGTGAGGAAGAGAATGACTTGAGGCACTGAGCGTGACTCCCCACTGTCTCCCTCACTACTCTGCCCAGACTGAGTATAGGTGTTGCATTCTGGTGACTCTTTTAGGGACACCTATCCATGGACACCCATAATGAGTGCTCCAGGACAACATAAGGTCATATATGTCCATATAATCCATCCATCTGGACACCCAGGACAACTGTTCCAAAATGTCACCATTGGAAGGAGGATTCCTTGGCACTCTGTTTCCTCTCTATTCTGCATTCACAGAACACAGTGATCCTCAAAGAGACCACTCTTTCTTCACATCCCATGATCTCAGGGTATTGTCTATCTCTTTGGGGATATTCTTCACCACTGAGTCTTCTTTGTGGATTATATAGATATAGCTGAAGGCTAAGGTGACCTAAGGTGTCTAGAAGTCATTTGTTCCTTAAAACTCTTGGCATAAGATAGAACCAGATAAGGCTGCTAGAGCCTACTGAAGGAAGGCTAAGTTCTTTCTTAAAGCTTCTAGGCACAAACATGGGGTTCAGTGAACTAACTGTATTCTAGCACTTGCCTGTGGTGGTTTTCCTGAACTAACATCGATTTGAAACCTAAACAATCTGATGTGGTTCTTCCAGTACTTAAGATGGAACTCAAATATCAGGGCTGTAGATCTTGTGGGAAGTAGCAGAGGAAAGGAAAATCTTGTAGAGTTCTAAGCATGTTATGTATGCATACATGCATGCATGCATGTGTGTTTGTGCATGCATGTATGTGCACATGTGTGTGTGTACAGCACATACATATATTAATGAATGTGCATATGTAAGCCTATGTGAACCTATGGCACTCCTATTCCCATACCTGTGTCTTCCACATTGACAGTGGCAGAGACCTAGACATCTTGCTGCATCCTGTACATACTACATAACCAGGAGTGCTGTTGGTCAATTTTTCCCTGCTTTTTCTCAAAGGTGTTAAAGAAACATGTTGTTGATACTGTAGCTCCATTGGGCTCAGGGTAAATATTGTTCATAAAAGTCTGACAAATGATGCATCAGTTATGACATTTGATCTGGATCTCACAGGAAACTCTGAAGTTGGTTGGATTCCAGAGAGCAGGTGACTGCTCAGATATTTTTATTGAGGATGCTCTATACCCCTTACCTTGAAGGCCTGGTCACCTCTATTCCAAGGAAAATTCCTGCCTACATGCTTAGAAAGCTAATGTTTATCAGCATACCCTGCATTGAATTCTCCAGTAGAAATTCATTAAGTAATTATTCTAGATGTAATAAAGAGAGAGAAGAAAAGAGAGAGGGAGATGGACTTATTTCATTAAAGCGTGACACTGGTTCTATTTCAAAATCTCTCCATGGGGTTGGGGAATAAAAGAGTCAATAGAAAAGAGCCCAAGAATCCTGACCCTTTGAAATTAATGGGACAATCAAAGCCAATACACTTCTAATTAGGCTAATCATCTGTAGCGTGATATGCAACCTTAGGTCAAATATGATCATCTTGCATTTGGGAAAATCTTGCCAATTCTTGATATCACGATGCATGTGCTCAATGGTCTCCCACTTTGGGACATTTGTGAATGAAATAGTTACACAAAGCTGACTGCTTAAATTATCCATGTAATTGGCAACTAATGATGACCAGGCAGAGTGCAAGCATAAGAGGTGCCCTCACATGGCCCTGTGTGGATTGTGTCCATGGGCTAAAAGTCAGAGGGCAGGTAGCCAGTATTGAGCAAATGGTGGAATGACTGTGCTTTGTCTGTACGTCAAGTGACTCAGAGCTTTCCCGTCCGTTTATACTTCATTCAGAACCAACTCTCAGGCAGCACCAGGTGCCAGGAAGGACAGCTGCGAAGCTGGTGAAGCTGAAGTCCCAGTCTCCTATTCTTCCACTGAAGCCCTGGAAAGTTACCTGGTGTGATTCCCCACCGTTTCCATTTCTGCAGAACCAGACACTTGATTTGTAACTATAGTTTATGAATATACTTCTCAGCTCTACCTCCCTTCAGGAAAAGGGGCAGTGATATGGTGATATCTTATCGAGGCCACATCAATATGTAGATCTCTGCCTGCAGATTTCTGGGACAGGAGAGCCCAATCCTTGGGACTGTCAGTGCTCTGAGCATGACCTACATTGCTGCCCTGTGTCTATGATGCTCAGTGGGTCATCTTTGACACCTTAGCCACATTAATTTTTGGCCTCGGGAGTTTATGTTTATCTTTCCACCATTTCCTGTGCCTACATTGCTTCTAGTCCTCAGCACTGTCTGCGACCATCTCTCTTGGGTCCTATAACTGTACTGCCTCCATCCTTAGCTTTATCTATGGTCTATCTCCTGTTGGGCCCTACGCTTATTCATATACCCTGTCTCGAGACTTTTGTGGGACTTTTATTTGGTTGTTGCAGCACATGGACAAGAACTATGAGAAAATGATTTTCTCATAGTTCTTGAGAATCAAAGGCCAGGGCAGTTACCTGGGGCTAGAGTTGAGATGTTCTCATCAACAAGCTTCACAAGACTCTTGGAGACAAAATGTTTCTGGCCTCTTCCAACTCCTATGGTTTCATCATGCTGTCCTTCCCTTCATAGTCACTGGTCTTACTAGTCTGTGTCAGATTTCACATCTCCTTTTTATAAGAACACCTATGAGTTAAGGCCTGCCTAGCTACTTCAGGCTTCTTTCTCCAAAATCCACCATTTAATCATTTTGCCATATGAAATAACACAGGCTCTGAAGGTTAGAACCTGGTACCTTGGGGGACATTGTTCAGATGACTACACAGGCCTACCTGGATTCCTAACTGTAGAACCCTCATCCTCCTCTTTTTCTCTTCCTCTTTGCTCTCATTTTCTCCCCCCTTCTCTACTTTTATCTACTCCCTTGACCTTCTTCCTGTAATGCTCTTAGCAATTCCGTCTGTTCAGAAACTTGTAAATTTCTCCCTGATTGAGGAAATACTAGGGCTGCCAAGGACAAGCTAAAACTCCCAACACTCTACAGTAATAGCTTCCATTGTGGTGACAGAAGAGGGGATAAGAAACATTCATTCAAAAACTGTAACCTCATGCTTAAGCGAAAGCAAAAATAATATGCCTCCCTATGTTTGGATACAAATGTCATAGAACCTTTCGGACAGTAGCCTCACACTCCTCACATCCCCCCACCCCCCACGATTTAAATTCCCATACCACTGAATATGAGGTTCATCAACAGAAGTCACTTAAAATAGCAAATCTTCATCTGTTACCATTCTGGCTGAAGGCCAAGGCATTTGTAGGGTTGGTTTTGTTGGGTTCCTCTGGTGGGCTTGCTAGAAATGACTGGTTTCTTGCTGTGTCTTTTTATTTAACCTCTGTTAGGTAATGGTCAGAACTGATTCAGTAGACAAAGCAGGGCAGTTAAAGATCAAGGGCTGGACAGGCAGCAGCAGATGGCCAGCAGAGCCAGGTGGCTGATAGGACTGAAGTGCCTGAAGGATCTCAGGGGTCCTGCCAACCTCAGAGGATCCAGTGATGGTGCAATGAGTGGGGCCTGGGAAGAATGAAAACTAAGTGTGCCAGCGTGTTCACTAAGTGTACATATTCAGGCTCTTCGCAGGACACAAGCAACACAGAGATTTAGAGGTTTCTGAGACTGTCCATGATCCCACACAGGTGTGGGGGTTGAAGGAGCCATGGCTAGATGCCGATAGAAGTGAAGACACTTGTGAGGTCTGGATTTGGAGAGAATCCTCCCCTAACAAGACCTGACTTATCATTCTAGGCTGGGAAGATGGGCAACTAGGTTGCCAGGGCCTTACAAAGTGGACATCTATAGGAGCAGACCGTCTCTGGGCTTCTGAAAACCACGTGGCCTCATTATTATCATTTTCATCTTCTCTGCTTCATCCCCATTTCTACTTTCTAGGCCACCTGTGCAGGACCCAGCCATAGGGGCTTGTAGAAATCCCTTTCCTTCCTGGGATTTCAAGGTGGTCCCAGACCTTCTATGGAATCCTTTTATAAACTGTCAAGAATTCCTGCTATCACCCGAGGAGTGTCCAAACAGTCCTGGGGAAACCCTTCAGCCTCAAGTAAACTAGAGAAAGCTGAAAGCAGCTCTCAGAAATCAGCCTTATTCAGCCAAAAGTAAAATGAAAATGGGGCGATTACCCACCTTAGGCACATCATTCTCCTGCTTGCAGGGTTTCCCAATGGACACAGAAACCTTCATCTGGCCTCTGCCTTTATCTTCCACCTCTGTCCTCTGCCTCCTAGAAGTTTAGAGCCAACTAAGACGTCTGGGGCAAGGCAAGGGTCATGTGGTCCCAGAGTCAGAGTTAAGAAGGAAGTCTGGGATTCTCTTCCAACCCAGACTTCTATCTAAGCTCTGGCTTCTACCGTTAGCACACTGGGCAGTGGACTCCCTTGCCTGTGAACTGTGATAGCCAGTATCTTATGGTGTTTTTTCATGTGTTAGTGGAATTGATGGGAAGGTGGGACACTCTGTCCACACCTTCTCTATACGGATGCTGCTGCAAGCCTAAGTAGGTATCAGGTGATTGGCCCTTCCTTGTGTTAGTGGTTAACAGAGGAATGAGACCCATGACAACTGAGCTTTAATCAAAGCAGCTTGTGAGAATGGGGAGAGGCCATTGGGTCAAAAGACTGATTCACCCTGCTGAGCCCAAAGCCACCAGGCAAAGGTGGCCAGAGAGAACATAGTAGTCCAGCCCTTTGCTGGATTTAGTCTTCCCATGAAAGACCCTAGACACAGGCTCTGGTGAGAAGATTGCACTCAGAGAGGCAGGGGAGGGAAGGGCATTGTACTATGACAGATTCCTTACTTCCTGGAATACTCCTTCCTTCTGAAGATGCCTATCAGTTCAAACCATGAATACAAGACAGCCCAGAAGCACCTGTACTTGCAAGCATCCCTGGTTCTCTTCTATTCCTGAAATCTCACACACATTTTCACTCAGCCTGGATGGATGTGGAACATGTGTCATGGCTCTGACACCCTGCACTGTGTACAAAACTCATTTGATAAAATTGACCTAAATATTCAAAATGACAGAATTTAGAAATTCAAAATTATTTAAATACTTTCAATAATTTGGTATTTCTTAATTATAATGTATTTTTGCCGGGCAGTGGTATCACACGCCTTTAATCCCAGCACTGGGGAGGTAGAGGCAGGCAGATTTCTGAATTCGAGGCCAGCATGGTCTACAAAGTGAGTTCCAGGACAGCCAGGGCTACACAGAGAAACCCTGTCTCGAAAAACAAACAAACAAAAATTATAATGTATTTTCCTTTACCATTTATATGACTAACTTAGAAAAATGAATGTTATGCAATGTATTTGTTCTTAATAAGGATTTCATATTTTAATTTTTTATTACAAATTTATTTTCTACAATGGTCATTAAATTTTATTTTTAATTCTATGTAATACTGCTTCCAAAGTACAAGTCCTAAAACATAAAAGTTCTTATTTTGATGTGTGTGTGTGGGTGTGTGTGTGTGTGTGTGTACCATAGCACATGCATGGACGTCAGAGGACAACTTATAGGGGTGTGTGTATACATGTGTGTATGTATACATGTGTGTGAATGTGTGCATGTGTGTGTATGTGTATGCATGTATGTGTGTGTGTGTATGTGTGTATGTGTGTGTTTGTGTGTGTGTGTGTGTGTGTGTGTGGCCACATGAGGTCAGTGCCTATGGAGTCTGGAATAGGGTGTTGAATCTCATAAACCTGGAGTTATCAATGATTATAAGATATTCAGAGTGGGCGGTGGGAACTGAATTTGGGTCCTCAGGAAGAACAGCATGTGCTCTTGTCTACTGAGCCATTTCACTACAGCTCTCTCCTTCTGTCATGTGAGTCCCAGTGATTGAACTCAGTTTATCAGACTTGGTGGAAGATGCTACTCAACCTGCTACTACTCAACCATCTCACTAGCTAGAAAACACATGCTTGAAAGGACTCCTTAATTACACGCTAACCAGACACCTTGTTGAAATGAAAATGACATTACAGCTTTGTAGCTCTTGCTCTGTGGAAGGTGTGTGTCTCTGTTTTATACTCACACTTCATTAGGCGATTGGTATATCTCAAATAGGTCCTCCATACCTGGCTAGCTCTCAATCCAAACCCAATACTCCTTAGTGCTGCTGTAAGAGCTATGTCTGTTAGGCATGAGGAAGGGCACATTGCCTTAGTGATTTACTGGCTTGTGTTCTATCCCTGAGTGCTTTGAAGGCCCATGGTCTCTGGCTGTCCCAGTTGACCAGAACAAGGCCACCTATGTCTTGTGTCTATGGATTGATGACTTCTCTCTGTTCCTACTGAAAACTGGGAACTTGCAGGGCCAAGTCTGCATTTAGCTTTGTAGACATGCAGTGGACAGAATGTAGAGTGCAACCTCTCTGCATATACACTTGGGAGGAAGTTCTTATTTTAGGGTCTTTTGTGGCTGGCCTTTCCCCAAAGCATCAGCTGGTCATATAGTGAGACATGCTGCCTGCATTCTTATGACCCTAGGCTCTGTGGAATTTGGGAGGATTTGAGCTAGTGGAAGCAATAGCCCCATCTATAGATATGAACCCTAAGACGTGTAAATCCGGTGGATATCTTTTCTGTCTGTAACAGATACTGAACAGCTGTCACAGAAATGACCAAATTCACAGCATGAAGCTCTGCACAAGATGACAAAATGACCAGATGAATGGGGGGGGGGGAACCCTAAAGATGAAGAGAGAAAAAGGAGATTTTGTTGGATTTCAAAACAGGACTTCAGAGCAGTTTTCAAGGGTGACTGTCCTTGGTTCCAGCAGGGATGGATCATCTGAGTTTACCGAGTATATCTGCAGAGCCGTGAAGGAGGCTCGGCAGGTAGACAGTGTTGCTGCAGACGAGATAGTGGGATGTCACCAAGTGTGCTCCTGTGTCTCCTAAGTCCTCACATCTATTTTCCCATCTTCCTGCATGGGGTAAAGTGGGTGCTCAACCTTCCCTAGGAACCAGAACACAGTGGGAGCCACAAACAAACAGTCTAGAGAAGTGTTTGGGATCCTCTTGAGTCCGAAGGAGTGTGGAAGTGTGCTCCGTGCTCACCCATGCAGAAAGGCTGGAGGAAAGACAGAGGGTCCTACGGGCATGAGGCTTGACAAAGAACTCCTAAGCTCCCAGAGGATGGCTTCTGTTCAAAACACAACAGGCTCATAGAGAACGCCATCTCTGCTTCCTCTGACTGCCAGCCATGCTCTCTTCTCTCAGCCCACCCTGTGCCCACTGTCTTCCTCCAGCGTGCTTCCTCTGATCGGCTTCACCAAAGGGGAGTCAGCAGTAGAACACGACAGCCAAGAGACTTGGAAGATGATATTTGTGCCATGTTGATCCTTCTGTTTGGGATGCAGGACAGAGTCATTCAGAGGGATGCATCTGACCCTTCACCTTTCTAGTAGCGACAGGCACCCGGAGGTCTCCCCATCTGCCACAGGTGACAGGATATGGGGTTGGGCATTCTGAGGTACCACGGTTCTGTCTACATTTTCTTTAATTCTGTTTGATTTGTGCCATTTCTTGGGTAACCGAGCTTACTCAGAAGTGTAATGATGGGATTCGTATTTGTGCATTGTAAATATTATAACTTTAGGACTGGATGCATAAAATATGAGAAATGCATTTACAGTGGGGCTCGTGCAATCGCATTATGGGTTCCATCTAGGGAAATAGGTTTAAGCATTATCATCATGAATAAAGGAATTTCATTTCTCCTTATTTACAGTACACAGTTCATTGAGCTTTTTAAGACAGAGAGAAATAAAAAGGATCCATGCTGAAAATGTGGAAGGAATTCAAATCTGTTTACCTCTAAAAATGTTTCTTGGACCAAAAAAACCCCAAACAAACAAAAACAAAACAAAACAAAAAACAAAAAATCAAAAAAGCTATTGAATTGTCTGAAGATGCCAGCAGAAGAGCGCTTGGGTTATTTAAATCAGGCTGTATAGGCTAGGAGCTAGCCATTCTGCTTCTTCCCAGTGGGCTCAGCTCCTAGGCTGTGGTTGAACACACTCTGTGACTAAGCTTGTCTCATTGACCGTGTGAGTGTGAAGGCTAAGGTCGGAGGCAGACAGGGTGACCCAGGCCTCTGGATGCCCCCAGAGGCTGTCTCTGATTGGCCAGGACTCATGTGAGGATTCTATCAAGAAAAGGGGTGCTTCGTAAGATAAGCAGATGCATAGCAATGGAAACCTCAGGGAGATGATGCATCGTCCCTCCAGCACGACTGACAGCTACTGCTTCTGGGCCCTGTTCCTTTAGCAACTTCCTTCCAGTGCCACACAGGGAATGTGTTTCCAAAGCTGACTTTGTTGTTGTTAAAAAAAAAAAAAAGAAAAAAAAGGAAAAGAAAGAAAGAAAGAAAGAAAGAAAGAAAGGAAGAAAGAAAAAGAAAGAAAGAAAAAAAGAAAGAAGAAAAAAGACACACCTATCTAGACAGGTCTGGGCTCATTACTTCTGGGCCTCAAACCAATAGGAATGGGGTCCTAAGAGCTTAGTGACTCCAGGTTCTTGGAGAAAAGACAAACAACAACCCCAGAAAACTAAGACTCCCACCCCTGAGCCTGCTGCACCACTTGGCAGGCAGCAGAGTGAGTCACGTGAGGTGATGTCGAGCACCGCCTCAGAGTGCAGCTCTGTGTTAGGGGGCCCCCAATGGCCCAAGCGATGCCAGGCTGTGGTCCCATCTCCGTTGTCAGCTTCCATTTCTGCTCCTTTCTACTTACTGGTCCTTGTGTTTTTGCAGGGCAGGAAGCACTTAGCTGGAGGGTTTCAGTCATAACATTACGGTTTATGTCCCCCATGCAATTCCTCTGGCGAGGAGAAACACGGCCTTTTCATTTTATGACACCTAAATGCGTTTTCTTAACGGCTTATTTTCTTGAGCATCTTAATAATTCTTCTGATGGTGCTCGCAAACCCCTTGGTGATACAGAAATTATGGCAGGAGGAACTCGAGCCCAGCCATCCTTCTTTTCCCCATTTTGGTTGATACCAGAAGCTTCAATTCTAAAAGGAGGAGAGCAAATATTTTCCAGTTTAGAATCCATCAAGGAATTTGAGAGAGCATCAGCATGTAATTGGCTCCTGAAGCTCTCGTGGTTCACGTGGGAACTGGCCCCAGAGCTCTCCGACAGACCTGAGCTGCTTCGTGGCTTGCTTTCTATATGAGGCTTAGTAGGACTCAGACTGAACAAACTTAGCTTTACTTAAAAGCAAACCTTCAAGGCAGAGCCTCCTTCAGCCACTGGGGTGTGGTCCATGGATGATTAGCCCAGTGGCCTGCCATCTGGGGCATCAATAACCACTTAGTGAGCAGGATGGATTTGGGCTGATTTGTCCTGGATACGACTCACTCTGGTGGGCAGCAATACTGTCTGGTATTTGTTAACAGTCATACAATGGTGCATTGACTCTCAGTGATAACCCCCGTATCTCTGTCAGCTCCCAGGTCCCAGGCTGTCACAAGGGTCCCAGGATTCACAGGTCAGAATCCTGTAGTCCTACCCAATCCCTATGTAACAGTAAATATAACAGATTCAGTGGGGAAAGCTGATCCTAGGATGTAGGGAGGAGCCAGAGTTCTACTGTTAGCAACTTCCTGTTAGTGTACCTCCTCTGACCTTCTAGAACAATCATATTGACCATGCATCTTCCTTTTGGTAGGGCCTCATGACTACTGTGTGCACTGATCAATGTCTCATAGGGGACTCTCAACGCATGGTTCCAAAAAGATCATCACCATTCAAAGGGGTTTCACATGACTTATTTAAAGCAGATACATTCTGTGGGTCCATGCTGCTCTACTCCCTAGGACAGTCCATTCATATCCCGAGAACTGGTCTTAACTTCCTTGGGTTGGTATGAAACAAAATGTCAATGTGGGCCTGGTATTCAAGGGTACATAGGGGCTCCCGGGTGCATCAGTGTTCCCATCTGTCAATGGAGATGCTATTGTCTGTACCAAGGTCTCCAAGTATGACACCAGAGATGTTGTAGTGGTCAGAACCTGGTCCTAGTTGGGCTCATGGCACTGCAAGGGTCACCTTTTGCTCATCTTAGTCACCATCACTGACCTGACTCTGGGTTTGGCTGGGTTCTATATTGTGTGTACTGAAACTGAGGGAGAGTGCTTGCTGATCCTGCCTCAGTGAAAAACCCTTTAGGTCCTCTAGGCCCACAGTGCTCAAACCACTCCCTAGGGACAGAAGGCCAGACCACAGCCCTCTCCACCTCTAGGCCAGACATCCCAGTTAGAGTCAAGGTCTAAAGGCAAAATGCTTCTTTGGGGGATTAGGAATAAAAGGGGAAATGGGCAACCAAGTTATTCTTAATGTGTCTTATAGGAGAACAGGCATGGATCGAAGACTCACTGGTGTCTGATTCAGGACCCACAGGCTGCTGGCCTGACCCCTTGGGACCTTTCCTATGTGCCAGACCTTTGCTTCCTTTCCATGTGACAACAAACTACCACATTTTGTTAAGTTTGTGTTTGCATGTGATTGAATATTCAGGCTTAAAACTCAATCTCACTCCATTTAACATGTATGTGTTCCTCAAGTGGGGAGATTGGGAACCCCAGCAGAGCATGTTTCATGCCCAGTGTCTGTAGGCTTTACCTACAGGGAGCATGACTTGGCATTGGACTGAAGATATTACATTTTCCTGATAAGGGGATACTCCACACAATGAAGATAAAGCCAAAAGCTATGATTTTTTTTATCCTTGTATGTAGGTCATAGTAGAATAATTTATTTACTCGTTCTGAAAATATCTGATCAAGAGCTGAGATGTCCTGCATATGCAAAGCCCTGGAATCAATCCTTTGCACCAAGTGGGAGATGGTAGGGGAAGTGGGGAGGAAGCTAATGAGAAGCAAGATCTGCTGTTAGAAACCCTTCCCACACCATCGAAGGGAGAGCCGAGTCAGAATACCCAAGCGCACATGTCTAGCCAGTCTGCATCGCCTTGCTTAGTGCAGCCTTATACCACTGTTTCCTGCTAAGCTAGTGAGAAAGAGTCAGAAATACAGGGATAATATGTCATTTAGGTCACTAGAGTGTGTGAGTGTGTGTGTGTGTGTGTGTGTGTGTGTGTGTGTATGTGTACATACTCTTGGGTTGAGTACGTGTGCTTTGACTATGCATGCATGTCTGCACACACATATGTGCCTCTGTACTGGTCCATGCTTGCCCCCTATTTTCAGCCCCCAACGCCTCTTCCCTTATCTATTTAATGGCCTTCTCTTGAACTCTCTGCTTCTGATCTCTGCCTGTGACCCTGTGAGAGCACAAGTTTATGGTTATTACAAGGACAGCCGTTTACTCTGGAAACAGAGGTAGAATTACCCAGTGTGCCTCTGCCATTGTCCCCACTCCCATCTCGAGTCATAGTCTGCGTCCTTTAAGCTCCGCTACCCCTTCCTGTTGAGTATCTTCACTCTAGAGCTCTTCAGTTCCACAATCCTTTGCTCAGACTCCACTTCTTCCATGAGGCCTTCCCTGATCTTCCTGACCCCAGGCCTCCCCAGCATTCCTTTACATCTACATATCTGTCACATGTACACTGAGTGACACTCCAGTGGGCTATGCATGTCGTGATGGTGGCAGATGCTATTTTCTGGGATCTGGCAGCCTCAACCTTGCTGGCCATCTGAGCTTTGATTGTTGAATGAATGGATGCTTATGTGGTAGAGCCCACACTCATGGATTTCCTCTCTGCATATGGGCTAGCCTGCTCTGAATCTCTGAGAAGCTTCCAGAAGGCTTATGATTCCCATCTAAGATGTTTACCTCTCTATCTTCCTATGATACACAGCCCCCTGTAACTCCTTGCTTGAATAAGCTGTGCCTGTGTCACCTTCCTCATGCTCTCATGATTCCTGGCCTGCCGTATGGATCCTGAGAACTTAGGCCCAGCTGTTTTTTCCCCTTTGGGAGTCCCATAACTTGACGACTTTTATACATGGCCCTGTTAAGAAATGCCTCCAGGGGCTCGGAGATAGCTTAGTGGTTAAGAGCACTGCTCTTCCAGACGTCCTGAGTTCAATTCCCAGAAACCATATGGTGGCTCACAGCCATCTGTAATGGGATCAGATGCCCTCTTCTGGGGTGTCTGAAGACAGCCACAGTGTACTCCTGTACCTAAAACAAAGAAATCTAAAAGAGAAAAGAAATGCTTTCAGATGGGGTTTCTCTAACAAAGACAGAAAACAGGTCCCAGTCAGGCTAGCATAGAGCCTGGCACATCACACGGATGGCAGCAGACACTTCCCCAAACTCCAGAATGTCTTCAAAGACCTCCCAGCCTCACTCCCCCAACATACAAAATCACAACGTTGCTGATGCTGAAGTGTGGAGAGTAGTTGTGGCTGTGGGCTTTCTGTGTCAGGTACGTGTAAGTGGCTGCCCTTTTCCCAGTGGGATTCAGGGGTATGAGATTTTTAAAAAGGGCATCAGAAATGGCTTTACAAGGATGGGATCCTCATGCTGCTCACTGCTGCTCTGAGTCCTGAGTGGAATACTAAACCCTTGCTTGAGATGCAAGAGTGGATGATGGTGGTCACCATGAAAGGAACAAGCATGGGCAAGGTAGGTAACCAGAGAAGGCACGACCCTGGGCTCCCCCCTTTTCTCACTTGGAGTCTTTGTCACCTTCCCCTTTGGGTGAACACAACTGAGGCCAAAAGAATCTCTATTTGTTCTTCCTCCTCCTCCTAGTTACTTTTGTGTCCTGTAACCAGAGGCCTCACAGGAAACTCTTAAGAGAGGATAGTTGGGACCCACAGTTTGCAAGCAATTTCAGTTGACTGAGCCGGAGACAGAGAGTGGCGTGGCTCATCTGGGACTGCAGGAAGATGAAGTAACTGTTCACATCATGCTGGACCACACAGCAGAGAGACCAGAAGGGAAGCAGGGATGGGCACAACCTGCAAAGCCTGTCCTTGGTGGCCTACTTCTGCCCATGAGGTCCCCCATCCTTTAAAGGCTCCACAAGCCTTCAAAAGAACATCCAGGGCTAGAGCTAGAGAACTTAAAACATGAACCCACGAGAGACAGTTCGGTTTCAAATCATAGGACTGTAACATAGTAACTAATGCTGTGTCATATACAAACAAAACGAAAATGATTCTCACAGTAGAGACCAGGGAGGCTATGATCAAAGCGTCAGCCTGTGCTGTGCTGAAGGCCTTCTTGCCATATCACAACACAAGAGCAACAGTTGATTCTGAGCAAGGTTCAGGCAAGCTCCATCCTTGAAAGCCATTGACTCCATCATGGGAGCCCCACCCACATGACTCATCTTATTCTGAAGTCTTACCCACTAATGGCTTCAACATATGAATTTGGAGACTAAGGTTCCAACCCACAGACAGTGGAAGCACTTCAGAGGCAGTCGATGGTATCAGGGCGCACACATGCTGAGCTGGGAGAAGGAGAGAGGAGCAATTCTGGGTTGATGGACAAATCAGTTGCTCTAAATTCAGTTTTGTGTGTGTGTTGACTTGTTCTATTTTTATTCATGTATTTGGTTAAAGTATAATCTCATTTTGTAACCCAGGCTAGCCAAGAACACTCCATGTAGGCCAGGCTAGCCTTGAGCTCCTTCCTGTCATAGCTTCCCCAGTGCAGATCTGAGCCACCATGCTTAGCTTGTTCCACCACTTTAGAAGATCAAAGATCTCACTAATGTTTTCTGAGCAGCTGTGAGCCATGTTCTGGGGATCCTTCTAGAATAAATCCCACTGCTTCTGTTTGTAGTGCTATTTCAGAACCTCCACTCTGGAGCACAGTTTCCCTCCACAATAACCAGGGCTCAGCTCAGTCTCGTGACACCCACATATGTACTGATGGTGCTTCAACTCTGTGAAGTCACTCAGCCATCTTCTGTGATGAGCACAGTAGCTCACACAGAGCTGGGTGGGTTTCTGGCTCAAGCTCCAACTTTTTTTTTTTTTCTATCATAGCACTGAGCAATCGTAAGCTGATTGCAGAGTGCTCAGGCCATTAACGTCAAACTCTAGCTATCAATAGAAAAAGACTTGCCTGTCAGTGTTCCCTCTGCCTGGAGCTAGAGATGGCAAGAAAGGGAAAGAGCACGGAGGAGGGGACTTCAAGCCTGTGTCCTCAGCTGCTGCCAAGGCAGCTCCAGGCCTCTCATGAATTCAAAACCTCTCCTTGGCCAGTAAATCTGGGTTTCAGTGTTCTGAGTTGATTTTCCCAGCAGGAGTAGAAGACACAAATAGCCCAATGTGTTTGTGCTCCACAGGGAACTTCACCTAAGAACTGGGGCACTCCAGGAAGCTACCCACCTCCTAATGTGAAAAGCCTGCCCCCTTCCCTAGTGAGGAGGAAGACCACTGAAGCATGCCCAGGCTCTGGGACAACATCAGCAGATTAGTATTCACTATAAACCTCCTGGCCACACCAGGCTGGGCGGAGTAGGTCAGTGCTTCCAGCCTTGCATCTCCAGTAAGAAAAACATAAATGTGCAAGGCACTGAGCCATTTCTACTGACATCCAGACCCCTGCAGCTGTCACTGAGAGCTTCCCAAGGCTTCCTGCTTATGGAGAGAGATGCCAGCTTTTTCTCTCTTCTTAGTGGCTCAATGTCTGAAGAGAAGATAGTTGCCTGATGTGGTTCCCAGTAAGAAGTCCCATGCTCCAGGTGATGTAGCTTGACCTCTATATACAAGTAGTGTCACCAGTTCTGTGTCTCCAAGCACCAGCTGTAGGAGCCAGAATGCACCCATACCAGTATTCCCCCGGGAAAGCTCTGGGCCTGAGTGACCCTGGAAACTTCTTATCCCTGTCTTTTTCAGACCCTGGTTCAGGAAGGACTCTGCAAACCACTAAGCCCCAGGGCTTGCTATTCTCATGCATTCTTTCCTTATTGTGGTGCCTTTGACTCTGGGCTACTAATTGGTCCCTCAGTGACCCCTTGGCATTTGGAACATGCTTCCGAGTAAGGCGTTGGTTCTGAAGATCTGTCCAGGTTGGACTAGTATGACCTAAAAGGTTAGGTGTTTCACAGAGCCTAAGAAGGTTCCCTCTGCCTCAGAATCTGATCCCTACCCCAAAACCCATCTCCAGGGTGGAGAGAAAGGGGACGTGTGGAGTGACTATTCAGGGAGCCCACTGTTGAAGACTTCCTTGCACAAGGGCAGAGGTAGGAGCGTGCCATGTTGAACCTCTCCAGGGAGAAAGGATTCTCCTCTTCCCTGGACAAAGGCTGGCTCCTGGATTCTACCCCATCATTAAGAGATGCATCGAAGTTGGAATCACTTTCTAAAAAACCAATTTTAGAGTGTTACAAAGGTTTCCTCCACCAAATTTCAGAGCCTGCTTTGTCAGTCCAGGAGTAGCCACAATTTCTTTTTAATTATTACACAAGCAGAGGAAGGGACTAATACAGTCTGAGCCTGAAGTTGTTTGAAAATCAAAAAGCCGAGCTGAAAATAGAGGGCTGCTCTCTGCCCAGCTGTAATCTCGGATTGGAAAATGAGAAATAATGAAATCAATTTCATCTGCATGGGTCAGGCACTCTCGCTGGTCATTTCTCAGCTCTCCCAGGTGCCAGGAAAGTGAGCTTTCCTCATCGTCCTCGCCTCCCCTGCCTTCTCCCAGATGAGGTGTCTGTTCCACTGGCTGATGCCTAGACTTCATCCAACCACTTCATCCCAGAAAGTGCAGCCTCACCAGCTCTGACGGGATCCTTCAATGACAATTACATGCAGAAATGCAATCACTGAGTTGGTTCCTGAATGCACCCTCAATTTCTCCCTTTTGCAGTTAATTTTATCCCGATGCCGTGGATGGGCAGAGTGCTGCTGAAGTGCTGGGCGAATCCCCAGTGGGTCTTAGCTCCTTTTGGCAATGGTGGCAGGAAGGGAGGGTTTGTGCAAACCATCCTGGCTCACTCAGGGCTTGTGGGAAAGGCTGCTGACAGTGGTCCTTTCCACATTCCTCCATATGACCTGGGGTCAAAGTGCATAGAACTCAGTCTTTCAGAAATCTCCCCAGAGCAAAGGCTCTGCTTGGGCAGTGTTTTTGTTCTCCCTTGGGAAGTTTGGTGCCATGCTTTGTTGATATGAGCCTAAGGGTCACCTACTCTGTGTTCTGAAACTGCAGGAATACACCAAGAGCTGTGATCCTGTCTTCAGATGTAAGCACACTGGGCTTGACAGTACCTGCCATGCACATGGGAGAAGACAGCCCAGGTCACTCAGGTTGACCCGAGACGTCTTAAAACAGTTCATCCTCTGGAAAAAGTCTCCACAGCTGGTGTGGGTTAAACTGTGTCCTCCAAAGTATGGGTTAAATGTCTAGCCACAGTATACACAAATGTAACCTGATTTAGAAGTTGGGTCTCCACAGAAGGTACCAGGCTAAGATCAGGTTAAAGCTGGACCCCTAATCCAATGACAATGTTTTGAAGAGTGAGATTGATTTGAATCTCTAGACTCATGAGATGAGTCTCTATTTCTTTTATTAGATATTTTCTTTATTTATATTTCAAATGTTATCCCCTTTCCTCATTTTCCCTCTGAAAACCCCCTATCCCATCCCCCTCCCCCGCTCATGAACCTACCCACTCTCTCTTCCCTGTCCTGGCATTCCCCTACACTGGGTCATCGAGCCTTCACAGGACTAAGGGCCTCTCCTCGTATTGATGTCAGACAAGGTCATCCTTGGCTACATATGCAGCTGGAGCCATGGATCCTTCTATGTGTACTCTTTAGTTGGTGGTTTAGTCCTTGGGGCGTTCTGGGGGTACTGTTTGGTTCATATTGTTGCTCCTTCTATGGGGCTGCAAACCCATTCAGCACCTTGGGTCCTTTCTCTAACTCTTCCATTGGGGACCCTGTGCTCAGTCCAGTAGTTAGCTGGGAGCATCCACCTTTGTATTTGTCAGGGACTGGCAGAGCCTCTCAGGAGACAGCTATATCAGGCTCCTGTCAGCAAGCACTTGTTGGCATCCACAATAGCATCTGGGTTTGGTAACTGTATATGGGATGGATCCCCAAGTGGTGAGTCTCTGGATGGCTTTTCCTTCAGTCTTTGCTCCACACTTACTCTGTATCTCCTCCCATGGATATTTTGTTCCCTCTTCTAAGAAAGACCAAAGTATCCATACTTTGGCCTTCCTTCTTCTTCAGCTTCATGTGGTCTGTGAATTTTATCTTGGGTATTCCAAGCTTCTGGGCTAATATCCACTTATCAGTGAGTGCATACCATGTGTGTTCTTTTGTGATTGGGTTACCTCACTCAGGATGTTATTTTCTAGTTCCACTCCATGTATAAATGTACCACATTTTCTATATCCATTCCTCTTTGAGGGACATCTGGGTTATTTCCAGCTTCTGGCTATTATAAGTAAGGTTGCTATGAACATAGTGGAGCATCTTCTGGGTATATGTCCAGGAGTTGTATTGCTGGGTCCTCCAGTAGTACTATGTCCAATTTTCTGAGGAACTGCCAAACTAACTTTCAGAGTGGTTGTACCAGCTTGCAGTCCCACCTATTTGGAAGAGGCAAGGATGATTACTGTGTTCACAGAATGCAGCAAAGGTGAAAGCCACCATAGAAGGATTTTTTTCCAAGTTCAGAGGGGGTATGGTACTGCTGTCAGCTTGGTCTCACCCATGTGCCCCTTCAAAGCCATGAGACAATAAATCTCTGCCATTTTAAAGCACCCAGTCTGTAATATTTTGTCATAGTAGTTTGGGGCACTACAAGAGGCCCCTACTACTTCCTTCTAAACAGGGTAAGACTTCAGAGAAGCTCCCCAAACCTCATTCTGATTAGCCAAACAACAGATTCTTGCAGAGGAGAGAACAAGAACAAGCTAACCCAGCAGTGTACACATGCATATTACATGTGTCACATACCCAGGGATACACACCTGCCCCTCCTGCATTCTGGTTCTTCTTGAGTCCATCTCAAGGCCTCAATCTTCTTGCTCCTGTACAGTGAGCTTCTGAACTGTTTTCTACCCACATCAGGTGGTAAAACCTCAGTGGAGGACTTTAAATACAGCCACTCCCATCCCTTCATCCATATGGCTGGACAGATGTTGCCAGATAAGTCACAGACTAGAACAGACAGAGCCAACGTTTACTGTTAGTGGAGAGCCTCCTAGGACAACCTCAAACCCTCCTGGCTCCTGGTCCCAAGGCTTTTGTTTCTGTCTGACTTAGCAGCAGCCTTCACTACTTCTCCCCTTGCTAGCACTGTCCAGGGCCTGCCACCTCTGCTGTGTCTCTACCCTCCAGTCCGGACTCTTTGATGAAGTGTCTGGACCTCAGGGCCATATGTTCTCTAGGCCCTGGTGCAGCACCTCCATAAGTAAATCCATGGACTGGTTCACTCTGTCAACTCTGGTCTGTGTCTTTAAAGGGATCTGATTCACTCTAGTCAATTGTCTCCAAGCCTGTGCAGTCCCTGTCGTCTACCCTTGGACTCATTCATCTCAATATATGCTCACTTAGCACATTTAGCTCTGATTCACCCTTCCAAGGTACACACTGCATCGCACAGAAGCCTGTCTTCCTCTGAAAGATACCCGTGCCCCAGAATTACAGGCCTGGAGCTTCATACATGAAGCTGTTCTCGCATGCCCCTGTGGGCCTCTGTTGCTGTTTCCAGGTCTGGGTGGCTCCCAGAGGTTCTGTCTCTCCACAGCCACATTTACTCCTCGCTCTGTCTTCCTTTTCTCACTCTGCTCAGTGTTTCATACACAACCAGCATCTTAAGCCTTCAGGCTTTCGAGGGAAGCTGGCTATCCCTGACATTATTCTTTCAAAAGTTCCTTTAAAACCATGCCCAGGCCATGCAGGTGGTGCACTGCTGTCATCCCAGCATTTGAAGACTAGAAGATCAGAATTTCCTTGTCACCCTTGAACATATAGATAGAGAATATAAAACCAACCTGACCTCCTTGAGATCCTGTCTCAAAAAAGGAACATCAAACCTCAAAACAACCCTCAGTAAGGATGATGATAAAGTCCAGGGCCATGCTTCTCTGTTTCCCTACAAATCAGAGCCTCTTGGCCCAGGCAGGATGAAGGGAAAGCCTTGGAGAGGCATGGCTTCTCCACGATATGGATCGGCATAGCCATTGTCAATACCAGCCTTCATTCTGCACCAGCCTTCAAAGAGAAGCTTTAAAAGGCATACGGTGCGAAGCAGATAGATTTAGTTGGGGATCTCAGAGACCTGCAATGTAGACTCCCCTCCACATTTGCCAACAAGCTAGGCCAACAAGCAGGCTATGTATTCCAGGATATCCCTGAGATCCAAGGATAGTGCTAACACTTGAAGTTTCTGACTCTCGGGGATAGGGAATCTAGATCTCAGCAGAACAGCCCTGCGAGGGTGTGTCTCTGAGTCAGATCAATCTCTCATGCTCAGCTCTCTCCACTCTTGTTTCCACAGCCAGCCCAGTGCTCCGTGATGGATACGCTACATCTAAAGTTCACTTTTCTCATTTCACTAATGGCTTTCCTCATGTATCACAAGCCATCTTCTGTTGGCTAATGTCTGGCTAAGCAGTCCATCTTCTCAATGTATGTCAGCCACATCATTCTTTCTTCTTCACGCTGTCCCAACACAATGAAGCCAGCAGAGACACTGCCTCCCTGTGTCATCCAGTAAAATGTACAACAGGGTGCTATACATGAGCATGAAAGCAATGCTCTGCTGCCAGCTCTCCATGCATGGCAGCCTCCAGCTCCTCCTGTCCAGAAAGACATGGACCAACTTTTCCGGGAAGGATTGTTCTGTTTCCAGAGCACTGGACTCTAGGATCAGAGCAGATCCAAGAGCTCAGTGCTTAGCCACCGATGTGTCTCATACTTTGCTACAGAAGCCCAGCAGTAAATAAAACAACCAAAGAGGAACACAATGACCTTCACAGGCAAATATGAGCACAAAGGCAAGGTCCAGTTCTCATCTCATCTCCCACAGTCAGACACTCCTTCCATATATTCTTCTATTTTAACAGTGAAACGCACACGCTCAGCTTGACCCTCTTGACCGTTTTGATGGGTACAGATGGCCCAGTAGACACAATAAGAACAGACTTGCTACCATGGGATCATCATGGAGATCTGGTCCAGAAAACCATTGTTCTTTTAAATCACGGATCACAGTGTCATTCTCTGCTTGCAGCTCAGAAATGGAGTCACAGCAGCCTGAAGTCACATCCTCTCTCTGCTCCCAGCCTCTGCCATGATTTCTGGCTTTTCTAGTTTGCTTCTGGCCTCTTGGAATCTCGCTCACTGCTCATTCTCTTCCTGGGGGCTGCTACTATCACACTATCTTTACAGCTCAGGAGGATTTCAGTTGCTAATTACTTTCCCAGCCTGTTGCTCTACAGACAGGAGGCAGAACACATGAATCTCTCAGGGTGAGTTCTGAACTAAAAGGAGGAAGGAAGGTGTGGAGGGAGGAGGAGGAAGAAGAAGAGGAGAAGTTCAGCCCCCCTATCCTATGAAGTCCAGGGACCTCCAGTGGGCAACAGGAGACCACAGAGAGCCAATGGCAAATGTTCCAGATGGATTCCTAGTCTGTGGGCAGAAGACCTCTGCCTAGTATGAAGGCAGGCAGGCAAAGAAGGACAGAAGTCCTTCCTAGACAGCCTCTTACTTTACTCAGGGTGTTCACACATTGGGGAGGCCCACTTACACAGGGGAGGACAATTTCCCTTCATCCACAGACTCAAGTGTTTTCCCACTGAGACAGGCATACACAAATGCATACACAATCAATGTGGTGTGACTAAATTCCTGGGTGCCACAGGGTTGACTCAGGTTGATGCATAAAATTAACTACCATAGACCTCCATCCCAATGATAGTATAGATCCATCCCAATTTATAGTATAAATCTCTCCACTGGAGTGGGAGATTTGGGTGTTTCAGTGACAGAAAATATAGCATGACTGGACACCTGACATTCTTCTGCCACAGTGAAAGATACCTAAACCATGTGGTAACTATGAGGTAACAGTCTGCTCATCATATGAGGGGATGATGGAGCTCCCTGCGGATACGTGTGACGCCAGGGTAACACCAGGCTCAGTGCCCTCGACATGCATTTCTCTGACTCTTATGTAGAAAAAGAAATATACTTTAAGTTGTATAGTTTCTACACTTTCTGAAATAAAAACCTTACTTTCTATGAAAAAAAAAATCAACCTTACAAAATGAAACAGAGCAGGACCATGGTTATGCCATTCATGGAGATGTTAGTTGCAAAGCGATGACGAGTTCTATATCACACTCCATCTGGAGGTGGCTGCTCTTCTCTTCCCTGTGGGAGATCATTGTCAGAGAGGTTCCCCTAAGTTGCAAGGCTGCAAGGTAGAAGAGGCAGGGATGGGGCTGGAGGCCCTCTGAGAATCTGCTCTGATTCTTCACCACTTGCAAACAATACTTAAACCCGCCAGTCAGAAACAATTCTCACTGAGCTGCATGTTGGGAATAGGCACATCACACTTTCTTTCCTATGTGTCATTTTGTGGACTCACCTTTTAGCTCTTGGGACACCCTTATTATATATGGCTTGGCTTGAGGACTCTTCTGCACCCTCAACATGTCCATCACACGTTACCAGTTGGATTTCCAAAGAGGCATTCCATGAAGTCTGAGAAACCAGAGCCTGCTTACTCTCCAGGGCCCTCTCTGCCATCAGGGACCTTGGTGTTTTGACCTATACTTTGACCATCCTGGAGGGACAGGTTTGTAAAATGTTTAGGATTGGGATTGATGTAATTAGAAGATGGGAGGCCAGAACACAAGCCAGGGTCTTACTTCTGTAGCCACTGAGTAGAGAACAACCGGCATGCTTTAAACCCACTAGGAAGCCAGTTGTGATGTCGCAGCCCGTAACTCCAGCACATGGAAAGCTGGAGCAGATGGGTTGCCATGAGCCGATCGCCATCCTAGGCTACATAACTCATTCTAGAACAGCCTGGGCTACAAAGTAAGACTCCATCTCAAAAAACAAACACACACAGAACACCAGAGAATACTCCGCCCCATAAGTAAGTAGATTCAGTAGGGCCTGTTGGAGATCTATGCTGCACCTTGAACTTATGGGAAAAAAAAAAAACCACTTCAAGTGGAGATAGATTGCTTTAGGGATTAGAAAAGACAGAGACTGAAGGTTCTTATGCAAAAAAAAAAAATATGTGGGTCTGCAGGGGACGTCACAGTGTGCAGACATGTAGACACTGCATCATCCCAGCTGCTGCTCAAGGTCCAGCTGCCCAACACTAAGCCAGAGGCAGCAGAAGGCAAGCCTGCCCAGTGCATGCATGAGCTGCTTCGAGCCTGCCCAGTGCATGCATGAGCTGCTTCAGTCCTGCCCAGTGCACGCATGAGCTGCTTACATGGATCTGGAGTCTTTCCCTACTGTGCTTTCAGAGACATCCTAATGGCAGCAGGAAGTCAACCCTATGAGAGAAAGTATACTTATGAATTGGCAGATGTGGGAAGCCAGCTTTCCCTTTCCTCCCCTCCCCTCCCTTCCCCTCTCCTCCTCCCTACCCTCCCCCTCCCGCTGCCCTCCCTCTCCCCTCCCTCCTCTCCCTTCCCCTTCCATCTCTCTCCCCTCCCCTCCCCTACCTCTCCCCTCACCCAAGCTGGTTGTTAGACCTACTGAGTACTGTCTATTCCTAACATGTGCTGGTGCTCCACAGCACTGTTTCTTTCTCTTTGCTCTTGGACTCTGAGGGCTTTATGACGACCTCCCTTTTTTGAAGACCAGTAAAAATAAGCTCAGATATCTGCTCTCTCATTTTCTAGTTGCCCATTTCCAGCATTTGAAGAGAAAAGTAACAGGATCCCAGGGCCATCATATGACATGAGTTAAAGATGCAGCTAATTGGGATCCAGATGCCACCCTGCTAATACAAACACTGGTGTTAAATTTTGTCTCCATGGGGGTCTTATACACCCAGGGGTGCTGTGAATGGGCAAGAGGCTATAGCTACTGTTCTGGAGCTGTAAGGAAGCCAGCCAGGGCACCGACAGAGCTGGGATGCCCTTTCTTATACTTTCAATGAGTCCTTTGCTTCCAAAAACAGAATAGAGCACAGGAAGTGGGTGGGATAAAATCAAGAGCAGATAAGGATGCCTGGCCTGTTACTCAAGAGCGTATTCTCTGGAAGTCCAAAAAGAATAGCTGTCTAGGGGATATTTTAATACCCTGTTCCTCCAGATGTTGCAAGCAGAGGGGTCTCAAGTCAGACAAAAGTTCTTGCTTCCAGTGCCCCATAACTACAATGCAAATAAAACAATAAGGTTTATACATGGGGGTAGCAGGACCTTCTGTCAGTGTGCCCCCTATACATCTTCAGTACCTCTGGCTTCCCACACATTACTGGACACCCCTAGGTTTTGACCTTGCAAAGGTCACACATATCTGGCTAGACTTCAACTAGGAACTTCAAGTTCCTATTCTCAAATCCTGAGCAAGAGTCCCTCCTGTATCCCAATGGCCACACCTAACACCCCCTTTGAGCTAGACAAAGCCAGGTCTGTTGTTGTCCTAATTCCACAATGACTGTTAGGGTCACTTATCCACACGTGTCTGACTTCCAAGCTGACTTAAACAGAATGGCCTTTGCCCCTTATCTCTTCAGAGAGACGGATGATAAGAACAGGAGGTAGAAATTGGCTAGGCAGTTTAGGACAAGAAGACCCCAAAGAAAAAGAAGTAATTTCTTTCTTGACCTAAAAGCCCCAAGTGTCCTGGGGATCTTTAGCAGCTTCATCCTTGCCAGAGGTTAGAGAGATGTGTTTGGGACTCTAATCTCTGATCTGATCCCTAAATGATTGTGGGGCTGAATCTTTGGGGTTGGGGTGGGGGTGTATGTTAGAATAACATCAAAGACCCATTAAGAAGCAGCTCTTTGTGATAATAGAGGAAGCCCTCTAGCCTGGTGCATACCTAAGATTCCAGTTAGATAAAGTCGATGACTTGGCCAAGAGACTCCCCATGGAAAGGTGAACTCATTTTAAGTCATGATAGAGTTACAGAATGAAGTTTCCTTTAATGCGATACTGCACTTTTCCTTCCCAGAATTCTTGTCCACTCGTGCAGTCCTTGCAAGCTGAGAAGCCACAGGGGTTAACTGGGTTTGCCTGCCTTTCTAAGCCCTAACTAGGAGAGGTGCGACTTTTCCTTTTAATTCTCTCCTGAATGCTGGCTGGAAGCTAAGTAGGCTTTTTCTGAAGCTCTGGGCTTCCTACTCTTTCTCAAAAGCCACCTACCTGCCATGTGACTTATCCACACGTGTCTGACTTCCAAGCTGACTTAAACAGAATGGCCTTTGCCCCTTCTTTCCTCAGTCTTCTCCAGACAGCTGCAACAATTTACAGCTGCCATTTGGTTTTTCTTTTAAATTCTAATAAAATTGTCCTTAAGCTTAAAAAATTATTCCCTCCCTCTGCTTCAGCTTTTTCTGTGAAGGGGTGGGATGGATAATAGTCGTAAGCAGGCCTCAGGACTACAGAGAGGTTTGGGTGAATTAGTGCCAGGAAGAAAAATATGTAAGGGTCTCGTGCTGACCATGCTACCTCGGCACAGCCTGGCAAAATTCAGAACCAGATAAACAACATCAGGTACTGCTGGATGTGGCTATGAGAAGTTATAGCCTCATAACATGTGGTTAAACTCCTGTGTCCCATTGGACAGAAGTGTGTTCCCATTCGTACAACCCCCAGTTTCTTCCATTAAACCATCACTGAGATTCACTTATGAGTTCATCCAGGACTTAGGGGCTATCTGCATTTTCCAAAGCAAAGCTGCTCCTGGGGAAGCTTCCTGGCTGGCATCCACTCTTCCTGTTCCCTTTCCCTCCACAGTTAATCAAAGAGTGTTTGCCCCAAGGTGAGTGTGAGAACACCACAGGCCCAGCTGACATCTCCCACAGGGGAACAGAGAGTCAAGGTTCCAGGACATCAACCATGTGGGAGCTACCCCAATCTTCTCTGCATCCCAGTGACGCCATGGTTAGCACTCATTCGATATTCCTCTATAAATCAATAGCTTTGAATGTAAATGGATTTCCTAAATAGTAAAATGTGTGTCATCACCTTATATCAAAAGCCATTAGCACTTGGCAAGAGTAAAAGGCAATAAATAATGAAGACATATGTACATTCTTGAGTGACTGAATTGTGTATGCACACATGTATTATTTATCCACCTTGGGTGTGTATATTGGTAATGATGATTAATATCAATGTTACATGATGTCACATCTTGTTTGTGTTTAGCACGGCCTTTAAGTTGGGGAGAGTGATAAGGAAATGAAGTGATGGGAGAGGAGGCATACAAGGGAGGGGAGTCTGCACTTGTCCTGGTAGACAAAGGTGGTCTGAGGAAGTAACACCTATAGGCAGTGACATAAGAGAGACAAAGACATGATCTGGTGAGACCCATGGCTTAAGAGACCTAAGTGGGAAGCAGATGTCCCTTAGAGTGAAGGTTGTCAAAAGACACACACAGAGTGCTCAGAGAACTTATTTTCACTTCTCCTTTCCACTGTGTGGGCTGGGTCTTGAGCCTTGAGGTTCTGCCCACTTAACAGACCATTTATGTTCCTGGAGTGAATTCATAGGGCCACAGTGAGGCCAGAGGAGGAACAGTTGTACGGATGTGCTGTTGGTGACTTGATGGATACACAGCACGAGGACGATGAAGCAAAGACCAGACCTTGGATCCTCCAAAGTTCCCAGACACTGGAATGAGGCAGCTGTATAGAAAAGGTAGTAAAGATACAAGAACAGAGCTTTTTCAGCTATTGCCAGCAGTAACTGAGTTTTCAGTTGACTCTCCATGTAGAATCATTTCACAGTATGTCATCATTAGGGTTTCAGATGGCAGTGTCCCTCAGAGGATCCAGCAGCAGCTGCCAGAATGGATGGCTTTAGAGAGTCCCTAGCACCAGAGCCAAGGAGGAGAGCTGGCTTGGGTAGGTCACAAGAGGCCTTCTTTACTGCTGTTGGGATCAGGCTCATGCACAGGGAGGGTGGGAGTGAGAGAAAGAGGGAAGGAAGGAGTAAGGAAGGGAGGGAAGAGCTCTGGGCCCTTACTGTTTAACAGTGTTAGACCAGACCCCAGAAGTCAGCTGGTGTACAGTACATGTAGGGGCTGGGCATGTGTGTCTTGTGGGTAAAGAACCCTTTCTCACTAGGGAGCAGGAGTTTCCCCTAGGAACTTGTCAGCTCTTTTTTTTCTGCTCCTGTGTTGGAGATAGCAGGAGGTTTTCCCCTTATTAGGAAACCCGGTGGGAGCTAGTCTACCTCAGGTGAGAGCAGGGGCCTCAGAAAAGGCCCAGGAACTACAGAATCTTAAATACTAAAATTAATAAACCTTTTGCTCTTGAAAAGGCAGAATCTAATTACCGTCTTGTCAGTTCTAGTAGCAGTGGAGGAAGAGAAAATAGAAGGAGAAGCAGATGAAAACCAGCTATAGGTGCGTTTATTGAAAGCTCAATTTTCTGCCTCTTCCTGGTGGTCGTATTTCTTCCTTCACGGGAGCTTTCCCACTTCCTTCATTTATAATAAATAACCCCTAAGTATATCCTGCCTTTGCTCCCCAGACAGACTAAGAAATCACATGAAAAATTTTGTCTTAGAAAAGGAAATACCTCTTTCTCTAGAAGTACAACTTGGTACTAGGCTCCATCACCCTGCCTGGATGTCATGGAAACCTGTAGGCGCTGTGGGGCAGCCCTTTTCCATTACAATACCCCCTACACACATCATGAAAAACAGAATGATTTTACAGAAAGAAAAGCCCCCCCCACCCCCCAATCAGGTCCCTCGGCACACTGCTCTGGGGACAGTTCCAGAGGTCCACATTGTTATCCATCAATGTTCTGTAGACATGGCATGGAAGCCAAGTTCACCTGGAACAATTCTAGTTTGGCTTGTGCGTCATGGCTTAGCCACTGGGTGACATCCATGTGTGGCCTCATTTCATTTAGGTACCTGTGTTCCATGACTAGGCTATCTTATAAATGCTCATGGGTTTAGACAGATAAGATGGTATGGTGGCTTATAGCGACTGTCAACTTAACAGTATCCACAGGCAGGGATACTGTTATACAGCCCTACTTGGATACCGTATACAGCCCTACTTCCCTTCTTGGCATGCCTTGTTGGCAGAGGTCAACACATCACAAGGATACACAGAGGCTGTGTGATGCTGACCTTCCTTTAGACATGAGTGTCTGTGGTCAGGGCTTTCATTGTCTTTGGAGGAGTCACACCCTCTGAGGATATCTTGGCTCTATAGGGTCTCATGTACCTGGAATAAAGAGGTTGAAAACAGATCCCAATATTGGGTGACACATGTGCAGGAGTACAGGATGGTGAAGAGGCTGGTGTTGATTGGATAGTAGATGATGGTGTCTAGTCTAAGAGTTCCGATAGTCTAATTTCATTCAGGCTCACAAGACCACCGGAATGGACAAACCATTCTTACCATCATTTCGCAGGTGAGGAAATTGAAGCACAAAGAAGTGAATAATGTATTCAGAGCATAAATTTCTTTTCTCATTTCTTGGACAAAACCGATGACAAAGGGAATGTGAGGAAGGAAGAGGTTCCTGCTGGCTCACAGTTTGAGTGACAGTGCATCACTGGGGGAGTGAGTCGATGTGAAGAATAGGTGCTGTTTCAGCGTCCTCAGTGCTGGGGCCCACAGCACACAGGTGACAGTGAGGGAGGAGAAAGCGGTCCCCAGCACCAAGGTTGTTTGGTAGTTATCCTCTGAATTTCAGTCACTATGGAGACAGTGAGTCCTGTGCTATCTTTTTTGACAGGCAGGCCTGTCTGTCTTTTAGGTGTTGTCTCCTGGGTAGGTACTCTGGACACTGATATTCTGGGCAAGCCCTCCTGGGCACAGCTGTCCTTGGCTGACTCTCTGGGCACTCCTGTCCTAGGCAGGTCCTTCTGGGCACTGCTATCCTGGGTGTGGGCCTCCTGGGTACTGCTGTCCTTGGGGTGGGCCTTCTGGGAACTGCTGTGGCCCTGTAGTTACTGCTGTCCTGGGAAGGCCTTCTGAGAACTGCTAGCCTGGGCACATCCTCCTGGACACTACTGTCTTGGACAAGTCCTACAGGGCATGGCTGTCCTGGGCTGACCCTCTACTGCTGCCCTGAACTGGCCCTCTAGGCACTGCTGTTCTGGGCAGGCCTTCTAGGCACTACTGTTCTAGGAAAGTCTTTCTTTGCATGGTATCCCTGGGTATCACCCTCCCAGATATTGAATATCCTGAGCTTTCAGGTAGACAGGGAATATTCATCCAACGAACTCAAGACTGCTCAGCTTATTCCCCAAAGCCCATTCATTAAAGACCTAAAGCTTCCAGCCCTCTTCTCTCCACCCACTACCTTCTGGATGGTGTTGAAGACAGAAGGAAGGGAAACCTGGTACATTTGTCCAAAAGAAAAGTGACTCCTACATACATTTTGAAAGTAGGGGCATCACCTCTTCAAGGCAAGTATATATTTGAGAGAGGTTATGAACCCAGAAAACTTACAGTCATCAAAGAAAAGCTCCCTGCAGAAAATTGCATTTACAGATTCATGAGAAAATAGAGGGGGCCCTTATTCACTGGAATCTGGGCCTTTTAAGTCCCATAGCACCTAGGCCTTTGATGGTTCTGTCCCAGCTGCCCTCCCTCAACCCTTCATGGGGAAGTGTGCTGTAGGGCTGGCTGGGTTTTGCTAGAGCAGACACACCTTCCCTTTTCTTGGGAACAGAGCTTATAATTCTCCAAGCAGACTATTCCCACATGCTTTTTGTGACTAAGGGAACTGCTCTTGACAAGCTGGGGATGGGATGGAGGCAGGATGGTAACGCATATGTCAATGGAGACAATCCTTTAGAACCACCACCCTATGTGGCATGTGGACCTGGGTCAAGATGCCCACATTTGCTTGGTATCCACTCTCTCTGCCAGTACACCATTCATTCTGTAAACATCTGCTGGGACATTCCTGTCTACATCTCTGTGTCTAGGACACTTCTAAAATAGTGTTGGCTTTTACTAACCCCCTTTCCAGAACTATGATTCTTGTGTGGTTGTGAGCAGTCTGGTTGATACAGTGCAAGACATGCAAGCCAACAGGGCTTGGTGCTTCAAGGAGGATGGTAACATATGGGACAAGGATCCACTATAGAGCAGAGAGTCTGGAACAGCCATTATGTTCAGGGTCAAGGTCACTTCATAATTAGAGAGTCTCAATAATTCCTCAGTGTCATGTATGCAGAAGGGGTAGACACAGTAGACCTAATAAACATAAAGTGTGTATGGCTCAGACAATGCCTGAGGTTTTCTTTTCCCAATTTCTTCTAATTGTTTAAAGTCATTAAAACTACACTATAAGTTAAGCAAAAAGTAGCCCGTGGCATCCATTCTTCTAGGAACCAATCCAAAGCCTGCATTTGCTCATAGTCTGTGAGGTGAGGTAGGAGCTGTGGAGAGGTCATGGTGAAGAAATCTCTCACAGAATGAGTTAGGGGTGGTGTGCAGTGAGCCGTCCAGGGCTTCCCAAAGGGAAATGACTGTTTGCACCCATACTTGCATTTAGAAAGCTATGTAGGAAGTAATGCTGGGAACCCTCCAGGATCAGCTTCCCTGTCCCTAATGAGCACTGGCAGTCCTCTTGCCCCATACTAGATGCAGTGGCCTTGTCAACCTCTCCTTTAGAGAGGGGTTTGTAGGCAGGCAGTGATGGCACACAACTTTAATCCCAGCACTCTGGAGGTAGAGGCAGGTGGATCTCTGTGTGTTAGAGGTTAGCCTGGTCTACAGAGCTAGTTCCAGGACAACCAGGGATACACAGAGAAACCCTGTCTCAAAAAACCAAGACCAAAACAACAACAACAACAACAACAACAACAACAACAAGAGGGGTTTGTAAGCCCCAGCTTGGACAAAACCAAGGCTCTATCAGAGAAAGAACTTAAACCCAGATTCCACATCTTATGCCTTGACAGCTGGCAGAAAGCAGAGGGGTTTGCAGCTCAGTGACCAGCAGCCATTTCTGCTCACACTTGGTCAGAGGGCGTTGCTTCCTCCTCATCCATGAGCATGAAATGCTGTTCCCTCTTCACCCCTTGGCAGCAGGCCTGACCTCAGCTCACTCCTAGGGAGCGAACTGTCAACTATGATCACCCCTGAACAGCAAGGCTAGCTGCTCACCTCTGATGCCTGCCTTCCTGAGTTCATTTGGCTAAATATCATCGCAACCATTTGTTTACATGGTGGCTGCCTTTCATGACTCAGATCGTGGCTGGCAGCCACGATACATGAAGTTTTAAAAGTCCTGTGTGTATGAAACCCATACTTCGGAATGAGTCCTCCAGTATCATAGTGTGGCCGACTTCTGGTCCAGGGCCGTAAGATTGGCCATATTATCTGCATGGATTTTGGAGAGGTGGATTCATAATCTTAGGTTTCTAGGGATGCCTTGGAGTGATGAGGTAGCCACTCTATAGGTTAAGATGGAAGCATGGCTCCTTCATGGACTCTAATAGGAAAGGAAGCATGTGTTGGTGGGTCCTGACTGTTGGTTATTATCCCTTAGCACAGGGGAATAAACAGACACACCTGTCCTATGTTTGTGACTCAGGAAGGGTTTTAGAAAGTAACTCAGTGTTTCATATCAACGTCACAGCAGGTTTTTATGAAGACTTGGTAATTAATATGCATACCTACAATGGCCACGGGCAATGGAGATTTCAAGATCGTTATCAGAGTTACCTCTTCCATATTCATTTATTCGAAGGATTATTTTCTCAGGAATGCGTCTGAGAGAAATTCTCAGACATTTCAGAGACATGAAGACAGAACCCAGAACATGCAGTGCTGATTGTTGCAGGTCTGAACTCTTGGAGCTGGGGCACTGTTCCTGATGGTCTCATGGCTGACAATTCTAGCTCTGTGGAGCCTTTACAACCCTCAGAGATGCACCAGAGGCTACCATGGAAAGGATGACCTGCCTTCCTTACTCTCCTCACCCCTCACCAAGCCCATTCACACCAGCCCTACTTACAGGCACCCGTGCTCTGCCTGTCTCTGCCTGTTCCATGGAGAATTTTCATATAGACACTTCCCTGTGTAGAATGCTTGTTAGCTACCAAGTACCCTGCCCATGCCTGTGGCTCAGCCTCATTCCATTTCACACAGGACAGGACTAATGGAAACTCAAAGACTTCCCTAGCATGGCAGCAAATAGCAGCTGGGGACAGTGTCAGAGCCTGGCATCTCAAGCCACTAGCTCACATCTTCACAAGTCAAGTCTCCCCTGTGACACATGAGATGTCTGTGCATATGAAATTCTAAAGCCAAACTGGTATGATCACCTCCCTTCTCCCATATAGAATGGTAAAATGCCCGACTCCAAAGACTTATCTGTGGTTGTACTGAGGAACTGCAGTCCACTGGGTGTATCACCAGTTCTGAAAGGTTGCCCTGTAAATGAAATGTACACTGAATGTCATCAGTGAACACTGCTGCAAATTCCCTCTCCCTCTCCCTCTCCCTCTCCCTCTCCCTCTCCCTCTCCCTCTCCCTCTCCCTCTCCCTCTCCCTCTCCCTCTCCCTCTCCCTCTCCCTCTCCCTCTCCCTCTCCCTCTCCCTCTCCCTCTCCCTCTCCCTCTCCCTCCCCCTCCCCCTCCCCCTCCCCCTCTCCCCCCTCTCCCTCCCCCTCCCCCTCCCCCTCTCCCCCCTCCCCCTCCCCCCTCCCCCTCCCCCTTCCTCTCCCCCTCTCCCTCTCTCCCTCTGGAATATCTTGCATCCCACCCCATATCTTCCAGTTTTAAGCATTTTAAGCAGCAGCCACCATCTGCCTCTCTTTTAGTCTCATAGTGCCACGCTCTAGATGTGTAATATATGCTGCAGGTTCTTTTCCCCTTATCTGTCTATTGTCAGTTTATTTCATAGACTAAAATTATTGAATCTTCACAGGGAAAAGAGTAAATTTAAAACTCTTAACAGCAGCATCTTAGATCACGGAAAGACTATTTTAACACAGTGTGTAGCCTGGTGTCAGGATGGCTTTGATTCAATATCTGGGAATGTCAGGACACAACTCATGAGTGCCGACAATTTCTTACTCCCAGGCATGTTAGGGCTAAATGACTCCATTTCCTTTACATAGACAATCACTAGCAACAGAACTAAGCAACTGGAGTCTTTAGTCTATGAAATAAAACAAATGAAATGGGGAGGGTGATACTATAGGCAGGACGATTCTTACATAAAACCTCTCTGCACTAGGAATGCAGTGAACTCTATCATCAGGGAAGAAATGAGATTCATCTAGGAAACAAATGAACACCACACACACACACACACACACACACACACACACACACACATGCACGCATACAACCTTAATCTTCTACTCCCACCTGGAACCCCTTGGCCATTCTTTCTTTGAGGCTCTAAGAAAGCTCACAGAATGGCAAGCCAGAGATGTTACACCCCAACTCTGAGTCTTGGTGTTGGCAGCCAAGACTTCCCTAACAAGGAGACCATCTCCAAGTTTTGTCTTGAGGTCAGTGGGCTAATGGGAGCACCCTAAGAAAGTAGGAAGAAAGTGAAACCTGTATATAGAAGGGAAGAGAGTACAGTCCCCAGTCCCTTTAGCCATTAGAGATTAGGTTCCATGTTAAAATCATCCATCCTACCCTATGTGTAAATGCAACACTAAACACCCTCAAGCTAGTGAATGGACTCAGCTACACAGATATGGAATGCACTTGCCTCCCTCTTACTTGGCCCACAACTGCATTGATTGCCCATAGAGCCTTGCCCAGTGTTCAACTTTTGAGAGCATCTTCTGAACCAAGCCACTGAGGCCGATCATGGGGCACTTTATCACCAATAAGCCAAAGAGCGTTTTTAGGATTTACTTAAGTTATGAAAATTTCCCAAGTCCATCGGAAAGCAAGTTGGATAACACCAAACAAATAAAAAATGATCAATAGTTAATTTCAGGGCCATATTTAATCAATTTCAACTGAGCCCTGATTAAATATGCAATAGTATTCAATGCTATCCAACTTTTTGGTGAACTCAATTTATTTCCTATTTAAGTCTTCAGTGACCACATTTATTTTAATTATCTATGCATATACATTAATTAATTATATTTTAATATTTATCCTTAATTTATATTAAACCAAGGGAGACTCATCTCGCTGCTGTTTGAGGCAGCGACTGACTTCTGTCTACTTTTCTCCGTAGTTCATGGTTTCCAACAAAAGCAAAGTAACTTAAGTCATCAGTCTCAATTAAAAAAGGAAAAAAATCCTTTAAATAGCAAGAAATGAAATGTCATAGATACTATTTCCCTGATAATTTACATTTAAATGATGCAAACAGTTTATTGCTTATTGTTTAGGGAAAGAATGTCTCATAAAAAATCAGAGGAAGTTTAAATCACAGCCAAGACAAAAGCAAATAATGATGCTGGAAAAAATCTTACATCATTCCTGGTAAAAATCCTATTTACATTTCATAGACGCTTCATCCTAACCCTGCTCTTCCCTTAATGTGAGAAGAAAGCCCAGCCAGTCTTTTGCCTCTGACTGGACCTAGACAGTTCTCCAGAAAGCACGATGGTAGGTCACATGGCTGTGTCTCCACTTTTCCCTTGACCAGAATTCACAGAAGCCAACTGAGAAGAAACCATTCACCATTGGCCCTGGTGATTTCATAATGAAACCTTCAGTTCTATGGCTGATGTCTGTCACCTGATCACATGAGTGGCCAATCCTAGATTCAGTGGCTTTGAGTCAATCTGAAGACCTTGCCACCCACAGACATGGCCATGTACCGAGTGCCACCACTCGGTACTGAAGAGACCTGGTTGACATCTCTCTAGCCAAGAGCAGATTACAGCACATCTTCACAGGGCAGTGTTCCCAGTTCCTAGAATTAGGAGCAAACAGGTTGATGGATCTTGAAAGTTCCTAGAAACAGTCCTACCTCTCCCTGCTGGATCAGACCTGATCTTCTCTCCTCCTGCTATGATCCCATCCTTTAATTTTCTAGCAGAATGTTTTCTGATGCACTTTTCAAGAGGTGTGTTGCTCTGCAGACAATTTCCTTGCAAGCTAAACTTATGACAGGCGCATCATTCTTAATTGAGATAGTGTGGGTTTTTCTTTTTTAATGAAACATTATGACAGTAGAAACGAAGATTCACTTTGCCACTAGCCTGCACCAAGTCAGGCATCAACATTTCAGAGCTACTAATATGTAAGTCCCAATATGGGGAGAAGGAAGACAGATGAGCTTAATTTAGAGTGTGCTGGCAGCAAGCACATAAACATATAAACCAATGTCTATAGATCAGATGCGTCCCTCACACTGCAATAGATGTGAAGATGTGCTGTGCAGCTCCTGGACAGAGCTGGCACTGGCTGTTAGCTTCACTTGGAAAGAGCCACAGTCAAGGAGAAAACTGCAGTTCTGACTTCCGTTCCAGCCAAATACAGTTAGTTAGGGATGTCAGCATTTTCCTATAATACAATCTGATTATATTTGTGTTGGCTTTTCCCAAGCCAGTCAGCTTGCATTAGTGCAGGGAGTGACCTGGCAGTACAGACCCTGCTTGGAGCTGAGTATGTCATGAGGGCAGATGGGAAGAAGAGGTTAGAAGAGTTTCCTGGCAATGAAATTGTCATGAACATCATTATATTCCCCTTTTGCATGCAGTTTGAGAACACCAGCCCATTATATATGACAGACATACATGTGCAGCCTGGGTATCTACAGTTATCCCACAAAGTACCATCTCCATTATGAAATTGAGAACACTGGGTCAGAAATCTGCCTGACAACCCAGTGAAACAGAGTGGGAAGCCATATCTGTAGCAAGTTGCAAGGTCAGGACTCTTGTCAAAACCACAGGTCAAAGGAAGCTAGGGCATGACCTATTCAGTATTGACCTCAACAAGGAGCTGTGAAAGGTGCCACTGTCACATGGCACCCTCAGGCTCCCAGTACCCCACTCTGTCCCTTCTTCATTCTGTGCAGCAGCAGCAGTAGAGGGAGGGAGGGAAGGGAGAAAGGGAGGGAGGGAGGGAGGGAGAGAGAGAGAGAGAGAGAGAGAGAGAGAGAGAGAGAGAGAGAGAGAGAGAGAGAGAGAGAGAGGAGAGAATGCATGCATGGCTGTATGTGAGTGTATATGAGTGATTGTCTTGGGTAATTATGTCTCTCCAGGTGTGAGTTATGTGTGTGGTGACTGTATATGGGTCTGAGTGTGTGGCATATATAGAACATGGGTATATGTGCACATTTATTTACCTGTAGGTTGCACAAATATACTCCCACCCAAAGGAAAGCTATGAGGTTGAGAGTGATACCTTCCTGCCAGCCAGGCTTCACGTGGATTCACACATGGGTAACAGCTGTGGGCATCCAGCATTGAACAAATCATCCCAGCTGAAAACACAGCTACTTGCTGACCACTTTCATAATATTCAGATTTGGGGTGAGGTTTCTTTTTTTATTAAGAGGAAAGATTTTTGACAATTACAAATGAAAGCTAAAGGTCAAAACCATAACTCTTTGTTTGGATGTAAAATGACCTTAACAAGAGAAGAGACGCATAGACCCACAAACACAGATATAGTGGGGCATTCAGAGACAAGAACTCCCGTGACCTCTAGCCTGACTGCTGTGCAGAGCAGGAGCAGTGATCTCTATTCATTACGCTAACAAAAATACTAATCCTTGACTAGGTCAGAGATTTAAATGTGGAAGATGGAATGAGTTAGCTAGAAAGAGAACCTTCAAATCGTCAGGAACAAAAAAGAGGCTTCATTAAGAGTGAAAGAGACAATAGGCATCAAGGAATAGTTGAGAAATTACACTCTACTGAAATAATTTCAATAAAAAAAATTCTTTGTCCTTAAAAGACTATTTATCATGAAGGTGAAAAGTCAAGATAAAGTATTCCTGATGCCTTCATAAAAAAAATAGAGACTCGTCCTTTGAATCTATAACTGTTGGTGCCAATCAAATAGGAAAAGAGAGGCGGCTGATTATAAAAGAAGCAAAAAGACCAAAAAACTAATGAGGTACTTCACAAAACATATTACCCAAAATGTCAACTTTAGTTGCTGAAAAACACAAATGCAGACACTGGCACTGTGATATTTTCTTCTTTGTGACAAAACGCCCAACCAAAGCACCCTAAGCAAGTGCATAATTTGGCTCCTGGTTGACAATGATGGTGGTAAAGGCATGAAATAGATGTCCCTACTGTGTCTGCACTCAGGAAGCACAATGATATTCACTGGTACTCAGCATTACTGTACTCAGCATCACTGGTACTCAGCATCACTGTACTCAGCTCTCTTTCTCCTTTATTCTGTCTAGAATCCCAGCCCATAGGATAGAGCCTTCTACATTTAGGGTGGCCTTCTCTTCTTAGTTAATCCTTTCTGGAAACATCCACAGACACACCTATGGGTGTGTCTTCTAGTTGAATCTAAAGCGAATCAGTTAACTGATTGAGACCACTAACCAACACACATGATACCAGAAAGGAGACATGGGAAGGGCTGTACTGAGCAGTCAGACCAGATGAAGATGTAGAGTAGCTTTTAGGGTGAATTAGTAATGACTCAAACTGGCATTGATAACAGTATACTTGAATAAATGATGCTGTGTACAGGCCAAGGAAGATGGTACCACAAGGAGGAGACATCGGTGACAACTATTGACCACCTGAACTAACTGAAGAACTGACCCCAAAAGCACCTTGTGCATGGTTATTTTAAAGTAAAGCCATCTATCCTGTCTTCACCAATGATCTACACACTCCCCTCATGTTTCCATGGACTTCTGACTGACTACAGAAAACAGAAGGAAAAATCAGTACTGCAGAAGCTGAGGCTGCAACAATGCCTGGAGGGAGCACAGATATCTCCCTTGGCTTTAGATACCAACACCATTGCCTATCACTGCTGAACAAATCACCTCAAACTTAACTCCACAAAGCAACAGCCATTTGTATACTTATGGGAAACAATGGGGTTGGTTCGACTCCCCAAAAAGACACATATGGAAACTGTGATTCCAGGACGGCCAATCACTTCTACCTACCATCACTTCTAAAGCCACCTGCCTGGACTGAGATGGTGGGTAGCTGTATTATCACCAGAGCACCTACACACTGAAATTATAAATAATAATATCTCATCCAATAATAAAAAACTCAGAGACATATAAAACCAAATCACATGTATTGGTTATTTTTGTTATGATAAAACACCATGACAATAAGTAACTTGGGGACAAAAGGATTTATTTGGCTTATATGTCCTAATCATAGTCTGTCATGAAGGCAGGGCAGGAACTAGAAGCAAGAACCTAGAGGAAGGAACTGAAACAGAGACCATGGAGAAATTCTGCTTACCAGATCACTCCCCATGGTGGAACAACTCCCCGGGCCTTGGGATAATTGACATCATGTTAGAGGCTCCACTATGACCTTAAAATCCAGCATATAGGCTCCATCACCTGCCAAAATACCTTATCCACCAAAGATATAGTCCACAGTTCCAGGAAAGTCCTAAATGTACTAACCTTTCTTTTTTGGTTTCCTGTAGCTCTAGTTATTGCCTGAACTTTGACAAGTAGGAGGCGGCTTTGTGCATAGAAGACAAAAGGCTGTAAGGCTTGGGGCTGCAGGATTTGAGCAAGTTCCCCATGCATCTGTTATCTGTCAATACAGCCTTTGTGTTTTGACTTTAAGAATGTCCATGTTGTGGTCTCTAGTGACCTTTCCTTACAACAGTGGCTTGCTTCCTTGCTTCCTTATACAACCCAGACCCATCTGCCCAGGGGTGGCACTATCCGTAATGGGTTAGATATTCCCATTATCAATCATCAACCAAGAAAATACATCATAGACTTACTAAAGGCCAATCTGATAGAGGCAGTTTCTCAATGAATTTTTCCTCTTCCCAGATGACCCTAGCTTGTATTAAGTTGACAAAAAACTACTGTCTCACTGTTAGTCTGGGAAGTGACTGCCCATGGTATGGACTTTCAGATCCATAATATTTGGTTTCATGCTTATATAGTCTTATTTTTAAAATTCCTCATGACATATACTTACACACTATGTACCCTTTTCAAATGTATGTGACACTTTCAGAAGATCCTATAAAGTAAGGAGGAATCATATTGTTAGGGTGTCTTTTGTTCGTTCAAACATAACATGACTATCCTGTCACTCTCATGCAACAAAGATAATTAAGGAAACATGTCACTGTAATAATATCTAAATCTGCAATACGGGTAGCACAGCTGTAAAACCTCCCTTGTTGAAGGAGGTTAGAAAGAAGCCCATAGGACTCTCTCCTGGGATTCCAACCTCCATGCCCATCCAGCCATCAAATTACACATGATCTAGGAATTTGGTAGACAAGACAACACTGGGGGCAGAAGGTTAACTGTGGGTGGGACTTGATGATGCAGCTTCCGTGGGGTTGGCACACCGTGATGGACTTTTGGGAGATTCAGCTTTTGAGGATCACCCACAATACTGCCAGTAACCTCTCACTTATGTTTCTGCAAGTAAGCACAATAAACTCACTCACTAGGATGGACCTGGGTGGAAATGTTGCCTGGCTTGTTATTGGTGCCCTACCTGGGATGAGCAGATATTTGTTCATATCTCCCAAGGAAAATTTATAATGCATTTATCCATCAAATGGCATGCACACAATCCTAAGATACTTCTGTATAAACCCAGTAAACCATGACAAGAATCCTGTAAGGTAGAAACTATGACCACAGACTGGGAAGCAACTTGCTCAGACTTGCTGGTAGAAGTTGGGTCTTGACAGGTCTACTTACGTTGTTGGTTAGCTTTGACTTTCAACTTTATTGGATGGAAGACTGCCTGGGGGCTTGAGAAAGCCTCTGAGTATGTCTTTGAGAAGATTTCTGGAAGGATTAACACAGCAAGGACATTCACTGAGCATGGGTAGGACCATTCCACTAGAGAAGGTATGAAGAAAGTAAAGCTAGAAAGAGAGAAAGCCAGCTAGCTCAATAATTCTTTCTCTCTGGTTTCTGTCTACCATTATGTTTCTTTGCTTTCCTGTGTCTTTCATACTATGATTGACTGAAGTCTCTGAACTCAAGAACTATGATAAAAATAAGTTATCCTGTCAGGCAGTTTCTCAGAAGAACAAATAAAACAATAGCACTGTAAGACAGAAAGTACCAGAGAAGGAAAGTCACTGTGACCATTGTTATCATTAAACCTGGCCATGCTAACAGCAGTGCATAATAGATGATCCAGGTAGACATAGAGACCAGAATGCTGATAGGAGTGCAGACAGTAGGACCTTATCTGTCTTAGATGGAAGTGGGGGCTCCCAGGGGACTGGACTAAAGGTCATTCCTGAAAGAAATTTTTGGCTATGTATCTTTAATATAAATGTAGCAGTAAATTAATCCAGCAGATGTATTTATTTACCTTATATTAGTTCATAATAATTTCACAGAGAAACTAAGAGCTATTTAAAACTGCACCTCAATAGCTGAGCAGTTAAATGATGTACCTTAAATGTCTATGCTAATTTGGGTATCTTCCAACCCCATCCCACGATAGTTGCATATTATTATTGATCTGTCTCTTTCGGCTTCAGATGTGGTGGTTTGAATATGCTTGGCCCAGGGAGTGGCACTATTAGAAGGTATGGCCTTGTTGGAATAGATGTGGCCTTGTTGGAGGAAGTATGTCATTGTAGGGGTGGACAATGAGACCCTTCTCCTAACCACATGGGAGTCAATCTTCTTCTGAGGATCTTTAGTTGAAGATGTAGAACTCTCAGCTCCTCCTGCACCATGCCTGCCTGGATGCTGCCATGCTCCTATCTTGATAATTGACTGAACCTCTGAACCTGTAAGCCAGTCCCAATTAGATGTTGTCCTTATAAGAGTTGTCTTAGTCATGGTGTCTCATCACAGCAATGAAACCCTAACTAAGACAAATGTGTTTCCATAATCTCTCTCCAGACCCCTTCCTCAAGACTCAAATTCTTCCATCCTGTGAACTGATCTGAATTCTAGCTCCCTTTTCTCCTTCCTCTGGTTGGCAGACATCCTGCTTTATTCTCTATTCTGCCCAGCAACTGGGTGATCAGCATTTATTGATAAGGCAGAAAATAATTGGTAAGAATTGTTTACACAATCTTGAGACAGAGGAGTTTTGGTATAAGTATTACAGTGCTATGTCCTGATTGAAGCAAGATGTGAGAGCAGAGAAATGAGCATTTGAACAACACAATGGTAAACTTTATCCAGCATACAAAAACATTACTACTACATGGCTATATAATTTCCATGCCCTATGACTTTGAAAGGGGTCAAGTTTAAAGGTGGCAGCTAATTTGGTAGGGAAACTGTCAAAGCAGCCCAGCACCCAGGCTGTGGAGTGGTCACTGTTAGATGCTTTCAGCCAGATTTACAGGAATAATTGGAAGCAAAGATACTGCACAAAAGTTTGAAAAAGTTGTTCTGTGGTTAGAAAAGCATATGAAAAGTTGAGGCTAAGGAAGACATTTTCTGAAGAAAGTGGCACCATTAAAAAGAAGCCAAGAACTTTGCAATAGGGCTGCAAGAAAGATAACTTGAGAGTGTCTTAAGAACTGGCCAGACTCCAAGTCACTAAGGTCCCAGGCATAAAAAAAGAATCTCGCCGGGCATGGTGGCACACGCCTTTAATCCCAGCACTTAGGAGGCAGAGGCAGGCAGATTTCTGAGTTTGAGGCCAGCCTGGTCAACAAAGTGAGTTCCAGGACAGCCAGGGCTACAGAGAAACCCTGTCTTGAAAAAAAAAAACAAACAAAAAAGTATCTCACTGGAGCGTGTTGCCACTGGAGTGCCCTGCTGACTCAAACAGGCTCACTTGGGGATCCATCCCATAATTAGCCACCAAACCCAGACACTATTGCTCATAGTCAGCTCTTGGATGGAACACAGGGCCCTCAATGGAGGAGCTAGAGAAAGTACCCACCCACTCCCACTTCTTGGCCCTGGTGTTCCCTCGTACTGAGGCATATAAAGTTTGCAAGACCAAGGGGCCTCTCTTCCCAATGATGGCCGACTAGGCCGTCTTCTGCTACATATGCAGCTAGAGACAAGAGCTTCGGGGTACTGGTTAGTTCATATTGTTGTTCCACCTATAGGGATGCAGATCCCTTTAGCTCCTTGGGTACTTTCTCTAGCTCCTCCGTGTTTGGCCTTCTTGATCTTGCTTTTCGTTGATGTTTCCTTTTTATTTCCCATTCTCTTTGGGGATGGGGATATTTACTCTGTGGCACTGTTGGGAGTATGTGATTTGTTTTCTGATGTTTATAGGAATTCAGTTAGGGATTTGTTTTGAGACTCATAGGATATTTGAACTTGGGTTTAGGGGTAATGGGAGAGCGGTTAAGATTATGGGATTGGAGGAGATTGGCTGAGTGCATATGCATTTTGAGATGAACACAGTCTTTTCTGTTATGGTTTGTGTCAAACTGCCCAGGAGTGGACTCTTGATGGTTAGTATTGCTTGTGAGCTTGGCTGGATTCAGAGTTGCATAGGAGATTAGTAGAATAAATTTCTGGGTTTTATCTGCATTTTTTTTTCTAGAAACAACTGACTGAGGGGGAAGAATCACCTTGAATCATTCCACTGATGCGACCATGTAAGATAAAAGGTGGAAAAGGACACACACACACACAGAGAGAGAGAGAGAGAGAGAGAGAGAGAGAGAGAGAGAGAGAGAGAGAGAGAGAGAGAGAGAGACTTTACTTCCTGACCACTATAGAGCAAGTAGCCTCTGCCACTTGTTATCACTATGATGTTCTAGAAGCTTCAGTGTAGCATAGAATCTGTGGTGGTGGTGAGAGCTATAAAACTGTGCATTAAGATAAATCCCCCCTCAAGTTATGTCAAGTGTCTTGTCAAAGCAATGAAAACAGTAATAGAACCATGGTTTATGTATATTGTTCTTATAATGGATGCTGTAGGCCACCGAATAAGCAATCAACAGGAGCCAAATAAACAAAATGTCAAATGCTTCAATAAAAAGTTCAATCGTGTAAGCCATCAAAGAAATATGAATTCAGTGAGAAACAATTTTTCTTTCCTATAAAATTGGTAATAATTATGAACATGATGCTGTCTATATTTGGGAAGTTTAGGGAGAATTCATATGCCTTCCCATTGAGGATGCCAGCTGTTTGAAAAGATCTTTCAAACATTCGACAAATTCGTATTAAATATTTAAATGTAGATAGCCTTTAACCTAGCAGCCTCAATTCTAGTGATCTTGCTGGAGAATAATTGGGCAATTATGCAAGACACAGATTGCTCAATTATTCTTTACAGAAGATTACAGTAGGCAAAAGTACAACAAGAGGCAGGAAAGAGGGAGGAAGGGAAGGAAGGAGGAAGGGAGGCCAACAGTCAACTCTCCTGGACCCTTGGGGTTCTCAGAGACTGAACCACTAAGCAAAGAACATGCATGGCCTGGACCTAGGCCTCCCTGCACATATGTAGCAGATGTGCAGCTTGGTCTTCCTGTGGGTCCCAAACAACTGGAGAGGGGGTTATCCCAAAAGCTGTTGCCGATGCATGGGATATGTTCTTGTGGCTGGGTTGCCTTGTCTGGTCTCAGTAGGAGAGGAGGTGCCTACCCTCTCAGAGACTTGAAGTGCCAGGGTAGGGGGATACCCAGGGGTTCCCAACAGAGAAGAAGGGAGGGGGGTGGGGGAAAGGATTGTGGGAAGGGGTGACTGGGAGGGGGCCAGTGATCAGGAAAGTACAGTGAATAAGTAAAAAAAAATTAAATTTAAAAAAGAGGGAAAAGAAGAAGGAAGGGAGGGTGGGAGGGAATGTGTCAGGAAGGAGGGAGGAGGAAGAAGAGGTGATGGAGGAAAGGAGTGAGGGAGGAGAGAGCAGGAAAAGTTTAAAACCCTCCACAAGGTAGATCATTAAGTGACCTGTGTGACACTCACTACATGCCTGCTAGACTAACCTTGCACCATCATGTTCTTGCAGCGAGGCTTCCTCATGTACATGCTTATACATACATGTAAACGCGACATACCGATGTGAGCAGAATGAGCCCAGTCTGAAAACATGCACGAACGGAAGTGCTCAGAACGCTGAAAGGGCTGTTCCAAATAGGTGTGTTGAAGGGTTACCAGCTTCATGCTTTGTCTAACATTGATGTTCTTTGTATTGAACACATTTACATATATGCCTATCATCTATTAAATAGCTTATCAAAACATCAGGAAACCTACAGGAAATTGTGGAAAATGCAAAGATGGTCTCACAACTCCATGGTCACTCCCATTACCCTGCGTATGTGGGATGCACATATAGGTGAGAGATGAAAGCAAAATGGCAAATGTGGTTAAAATAATAGGATGATAGATGATTTTAAACTCTTGCCATAAATTAATATACAAACAATTACGTGAATACAGAAGTGTGAAAGTACAAAACACAGTTGAATTCCCTATTATTTCCAAACATAAACCATGGATTAATAGCTCAGTTTCATTGTCCGTTTTTCTTTTTCCTAAAAGAAATTTACCTTTTGATCCATTTAGGCTCCTCAATGAGTCAGGGGCGCCGTGTCCTGGCTGGAGCAGACAGCCATGGGAGGAATAGAGAGCTCAGAGTTTACAGTTCAGTGGTGTTACAGCTTGGCCTAAGTGTGAGTGTCCTCACTGGCTCTGAACACTTGGTCCCCTATGGATGATACTGCTTCTGGAGGTTGTGGGGTCTCTGGGGCATGGGGCCATGTTGGAGGAAGTGGATCTATAGGCAGTAGATCCCAATGTTTACAGTCCTGGCCCGTATTCTGTTCTACTTCCACTTCTTGATTTTCCCAGATGTCAGCCAGGAGCCTCATGTTCCCGCCACCACATCCCGCCACCCTTGGCCATGTCACTTCCCCTGCCCACCCCCCACACCTTCCCTGTACCTTGAAACAGTGAGCAAAAATAGACCTTTCTACTCCGAAGCCACTTCTTGTCAGACTGTCAGTCACAGCAAAGACAAAAAGAGCTAGCACATTTGCCCAAACAGCTGGGCTACCAGGAGATCCTGTCTCGTGTTCAGAAGTCTACTGTGTCTGCTTCACACACCATTCACAGCCCCACCTACAGCCTCAGGGGTCTCCACGCTGGCCAGTCTGGATGGCTTATACTCTTCCTGGAGTCCAGCCAAGCTCTCTGCTCCGTGCCTGCCCCCTGGGTGAGGTTGTCATTACCAATCCCATTGTCCACTCTCCTCGAGTACCTGTGCAAATTCCCCAGTGACCTCACATGCATAATTTCATATTCTGCTCCTTGCACAAGAACCCACCTGCATGCATGCACACATGCCTATGTGTACTCCTCATTGCACTTGTTCACAGGTGTGTGCACACACAACTGTAGAGAAACAAGCTCACAAAACTGTCTCTGCATATGACAAGCATTCAATCACATACACACACCTGTGTTCATGCCTACATGAACACAGGTACATCTACGTCCATCCATACATACAACTCTACTCCTGACCCTGTACACAACACACATGCTTAAAGCCTCAAGTCCCTGAAGATCAGAGCTCAATGTTTCTCTTTTACATGACACTGGCAGTTCTTGCAGTCTCTGGTGGTTAGTTAATGACTGCCTTTCTGAATTGGAAGTGGCTTGGGACCAGGTCTGTTTCATGAGTAGCTGTATTTCTGAACTCAGCAAATGCCTGGTCCTTACAAGTCTTTCAGAGACTCTCTCAGATGAACAGGTGCTTGAGTTGTGACTGCACTCAGGAAGGTTCTAATGTCATCTTGGACTCTAGTCACTTCATCCTGGGATACAGAGGGGTGCATAGAATGCAGGACAGACCTGATGTCTGACTGGGGGAAGGGAGAACTAATAGCTTATTAGAGTCCTATGTGAAAGATAAAGTCAGAAACCTCTGACCCAGGCAACTACACAGTCCTACACCCAGAAATACCTGCATCAAGCCAAATGTCCTACTGTCACCTACAGGCAAGTCTGAGTTACTTTTGAGTCAGGTCTTATTTGGCACGGACCCTTGTCGTGCTGACTTTCCCTGTTGCTATGAAAAAAGAACACTCTGACAAGAGCAACTCAAGGGAGAAAGGGCTTCTTCTGGCTCACAGTTCCCAGAGGATGCAGGCCATCATGGTGAAGAAGGCGTGGGTGCAGGAGACTGGCTGGACATGTTGCATTGGCAATAAGGAAGCAGACAGAGAACAGGAAGTAGGAACAGGCTATAAAATCACAAGGCCTTCCTTCAATGACTTGTTTCCTCTAGCAAGACTCCATTTTCTAAAGGTTCCATACACTTCTCAGATAGCTCAGTAGCTAGACAACCAAGTGTTCTAACACAGGAGCCCAAGGGGGAACATTTCACGTTAGCCCTAAGTGACGGGTTGGTCCTGTCAGCCTAGTGGCCCAGCAAGGTGGGTGTTACTCCCTCCCAGATCCACAAAGCAGGGCTTCACTTGGGAGGATCAAACTGTCTTCCATGCATTGCTGAGAAAATGTTCTAGCAACATTTTTCCTTCTTTTCCCCAGGGAATCCAGGCAGGGCCTTGTGAGTGCTCACCCTGTGCTCTGCTGCCCAACCATTCCCCCAGTTCTAGTGTTTTTTAGAGAAGATGAATCTGCTTAGAAACTCCCCTGAACTGCTCTTTGAACTCTCAGGAGCCAGAGGTAGATGGGCTGACTAGACATACTGAAACCATTTTAAGGTGGATTCAGAGCATGGCTTCAGGGCCTCATTCCCGTGAATCCTCTATAAGCCACAGTGGAAGGGAACACATAGTTTGACTTCAGAGGCTCACTCCTATGAGCGTTCCATAGATCAAGCTGGAAGATGACGTATAGTGTGGATTCAGGGCCCCAGCCTGTGAGCTCTCCAGGCTTGAGCTACATGCAATGCGCAGGCTACTGAGCAACACAGCCACTGGGGCTTCTGCAAAAGATATCCTCCAAAGTTATTTCCAACAGCCTCCTGGATCCCCTAGGACAGAACAGGGGGTGTTTTATCCAGAATTGTGCCTAGGAATTGTCAGTACACATCTAGGGCACTTGAAAAGATAACTTGTTTCATTATGAATAAAGCAACAAGAAACCCTACAAACAGTTTATTTCCAGACCATCAGTTCTTGGCGAGCGAACGGTTGGCCTTCCCTTAGTAACCTTAGAGGAATGAGTTGAGTATGGTTTTGATTCTCTAACCCTGATGGTCCGAGAGCTTGCTCAATACGAGAAACCCAACATTTTAGCTGTGTTGTCTAAGACTCCATTCTGGAGACTCCTCCTTACTGAAACGCTTGAGAGTATGGATGGTTCTGTCACTTCTCTTCGTACAGTTGCGAACCCAGGTGACTCTAGCCATGCACGGAAGCACGTATACATGGATAAACATACTCATATACAGATTCCTACAAGGCTCATGCACACATACACACATGCACATAAACATGAATATTCATACAGTAATGCACACAGATGCATATATGTATACATGTACCCCATTGATTCAGTTAGTACACACACATACATGTACACAGATGTATTCATAAACACTGAAAAATGTATGGGAAGCTTACAAACTCATATCTGTACACATGCATGTAAGCAAGTGCCTTCAGATACGCACCCATACAAACATGGATATGCATGTAAAAGGGAACTCACATGCAGGCATATGTTCATATTGAATTAGAAACACATATGCAGAGATTCACACAAGCAAATGCATAGACACACATGTGCCCTCTCTGTGGATTTACACTCTCTAAGCCCAACAGTATATCACTTCTTTCCCATTTTTAGGTATTTTGACTCTGTTTCTTGCTTCACCTTCCATTTAGAGTCAATTTAGAAAGTCTCAAAGGGTCCTTTGGGCAGCCATTGTGACAGACACACTCCATTGTTCCCTGTTTTCAGAGGATGCACTGGAGTTTCTGGTTCATAGAATTTTTACTGAGTGGCAAGACCCCAGACAAAGTCAGGAAAGCTTCACTACTCTCAGCAGAGCCACAGCTGCTCTGTGTGAACGGCTGGGTCCTGGATAGACAAACTCTGGAAGAGGAGGGGAGACCTGGATGAACGAAGTCCCAGAACCAGGGAGAGATTGGGGCATAGGGAAGGAGACAAAGGAACTTTCAACGCTACAGTGTTCACATGCTGCCTCTTCTACATCTTGTTCTTTTCTCAAAGTCACACCCACAATGGTGAGCAACAGAGCTTTCAGTACACAGGGGCATGCTGCAGGAGATGTCTGCTGCTTTGTCATGGATACAGTAAAGAAGACAGGGTCTAGTCTTCTCTGACAGCAGAGGGATACTTTAAATCAAGTCATGTTTCTGGAAGAAGTGGGTCAGCTGTGCAAATTAGGCATTACTTAGGATCCTCTGGTGTGCCCTGCCACAGGTACCGCTTCAGTCTGTAGCTTGACTGTCAATTTGGACGAGATTCTAATTAGTTCCTAGTGTACTCAGGGTTTAATTATCTTCCAGTTGCTAAATACCAATTTACTTAATATCTTCTAAACCACTCCTTCAGGTAAGGCAGGGAATACAGCCTGACTGAGGTCACCCAGTAGAACTGAAGATTCGGTCCTGTTATGTGTGTACATAGGCTGGAGCTGCAGAGGTATGCAAGCAATGATTACAGGTGCAGTCAGAAACTGGGACCAACTGTGGTGAGGAGCTGATGGTCTGAACTCCTGAGAAGTGCTGCTTTTCCAGGGAAATAATTAATACTAGCAGACAAAGACTTTAGTTTTAAGCTGAAACACAGGAAGAACATGGAAGCCATTGTTCTGTTATACCAGCAAGAACAACTTGAGTTAATGGGAACTCTTTTTGGTCTGAGGCTACAGGCCTAGCTGTCACCCAAGCTTCAGGGAGTCCCGGTTAGGACAATAATGTTAGGAACAGATAATTCTGAGACCATCTCTTAGTCAGGTGACTCATGTAGTAGGTGACTGACTTCCTACACTATTAAGAATAAAAAGGTCAAGTGACCACAATGCTGAGGAAGCCCAAGGAGGTCCTGTTGGCAAGAGGTGAGAAGAAAGCCTTCTACTCTGTCAGGTAGGGAAGGGTGACCAAGAGGAAATAAACCCACATGTTCTCCATGAACAGGATTGCTACTTTCCAGGAGAAAAGACCTTCACCAGAGACTAATCTCATCTATTGGGAAGGTAACCACCTTTGCCCAGCCTCCTGAATCTCACATAGGGGTGGGAAGCAAAAATAATGTCTTCACCCAGTAGCACTGAATCATCAGACTGGGTTACTTTGTTATACCAGCCAGACCTGAAGATGCATCCAGACAGTGACTCAATTCAAACAGAAGTGCAGCCCAACTGGGTGGATGGGCCCAGAGACATAGGCCCAGTGAAGACTCAGATTTGATTATAAGGTTGTAGAATGCTTGCCTTCCCACATCAACAGAGCTCCAACATGAGAGCTGTTATACTCGTAGGTGAAAGGCACAGGATCCATTTAAGAAGGAATTCCTAGAGAACCATAAGAGAAAAAAGAACAGGGCCATTCCACTAGAAAATAGCTATACACACTTAGATACTGGTACAACATTTCAATCAGAATGTTTAAAGGGCATGGTTTACATAACTGATCAAAAGATGGAGATCCCCAGGGTGGTCCAAAAGAAAGACTCGATAAATCAATGTCTACAAGAAACCAACTTTAACCTAGATACATAGTCAGATGTAGCAAGATGTAGAAAACCATACCTTGATGCATTCATTTTCTTGTAACTGTGACAAAATGCCAGTCAGAGCAACACAGGACAGGAAGGATTTATTTTGACCAGGGTAGAGAAAGCTTGACAACTAAAGCAAGTCAGTCTATAGTAGCAGGAGCGTGTAGCTCATTCACATCATGGCAAAGCAAAAGTAGAGAGCAGTATCAAACAGGGATATCACCTTCAAGGCTTCCCCCACAGTGGGCCACTTCTACTAGATAGCCCAAGTTCCCACCAGGCACACACATGCCTAGAGAACACCACCAGCTGGGGACCAAGTGTGCAAATATATGAGCTTATGGAGTACAGTTTGCATTGAAATCGTAACATTTGATAACTTGCTTAAAAAGAAAGCTGGAGAGGAGAGAGACTTCCAATAATGCTACATCCACTCCAGTAGTGACTCGTGTGACAGGCCTAGAAACCTAGACACAATCCCAGGCGAAAGTTCACGGAAACTTAGTCTCCTGGAACCGTGCCATCCTGTATAACAAATGCTCCAATAATGTCCTTGCTTTTGTAGGTGAATAGATCTGTGTGCTTTCCCTCAGTATTGTTTTATTATAGTTGTCTCCAAGCAATGCCTTGCTAAATACCTAAGCACAATTGGACTTTGCTTCCTGGACTTCACCAATGCCCTAGATAGTCCTTGAGCTGACCTTGAGCTTGGAATTCAGTAAGAATGTTGCCTATTCAGTGACATTCAGAATTGCTTCTAGTATTGTAAGAGAGATAGTGAAAGGAATCAGGCTTTACTATCTACTACATAGAGTTAGAAATCTCAGGGCAAGCTACTCCCATATGCAAGAATTTACCGTGGCCTAGGAAGAAGGAAGGTTGTGGTCTAAGAAGGAACTAGAGTAAATACTTAGAACTATAGATAGCTAAGTCACTCCCATACACAGGAATTTACAATGGCCTTGGGGGAAGATGGACCATACAATAGACTAGAATTGGAACTATGGCAAGGGCACGAAGCCCTTGCCCCTGGCTTCTAAGAATAAACTGACCTTAGGTGGGGCTGCTTTTGATCCCAGTTGTTAACATTGAATTTTACCCCAGTTGGTTTCTATTAGCTTTTTGTATGCATTCCTCTGTTTTGTGTAAAAGTCACTTATAAGATTGGTGCTTTGAGACAAATTGCATCCAGATACAGCATTCCCTTGTGTCCTTGTCTATTTATCACCCTTTTCATTGCCAACTCCTTGCCCACCTGTCCGGAGCCCTAATTTCTCCTACGGATTGAGGGGGGCCAACTGAGGCCGGTCCACGGCACAATAGAAATTCTTTCTAATTTGCAGAAGGCCACAGAGTCCGTCTTCACCTCCAAAATAAGATTCAGAAGCAAAGCTGAAGTCACTACATTTGGTTAAGTGATTTTTTTTAATCTAAAAAAAAAATGCAATTACATAGGAAAGGGGGGTTAATTCAAGGACAAGATACAATTTTAACATTGCTTGCATCTAACAGATCATCAGAATATGTGAGTCAAAACCAGAGACTGTATGCACGGAAGGTATAAAGGCACCCATCAAAGATTTGATGATATTTATGTCTCTTTTTCTGAAAGTGATAAATCGACCAGTGGACAAATTGGCATATAATTAATATGTCATCAGCTATTGATTAGTTTGGTTTGGTTAATATTATCAACTGTTTCAGCCAATAATATCAAAATAGCATAATTTGAAACCAATCTTCATCGATTTGCAACATGTCCTGAATCACAAAACTAAGCACAAGTTTAAAACAACAGAAGCCATAAAAGTCTATTTTTATATCACAGTAGGATGAAATTAGAAATTAGTAATAGAGAGATATTTTTAAGTGACAAAACATTTTCATATTAAATAATATTCTAAATAATACTGGACCAAATAAAAATGTTTTCAAGAGACTGAAATATTTCGAACAAACTTAAAGTTGAAATATAATTTTTAAAATTGCAGGTTGCATCAAAATCTATGGCTGGAGGGAAATGAGCACTATTAAGTGAGCCCTGGAGAGGGAGATGCTTTGTAGTCAATGCACTACACTTCTGCCTGAGAATGTGGGAAGAAAGAAAGCAGGACCCAATGCAAGATGAAGAAAAGAAGCAATCAGTTAGACCAGAAATCAATAAAGTCAGGAAATCAATGGAGAAAATCAAGTGCCGGCTGTTTGAAAACATCAAAGAAGCTCTAAACACTTACTCATCACTAACCAAGATAAAACAAGAGAAGACATGAACTGGAAGCCTCGGGCACAAAGGAGATGTCACTACAGAGTTCGTGATGTTAGAAGGATTAAGAAGGAATGTGATAAACAATTCTCTGTCTCACCTATGATAATATAGATGAAATCAACAAATCCCTCAACGGACACGACAGAAATTAAGAAAAAGAACTTGATAAGACTAATAGATGGAACTCAGTTAAAGAAATGGAATTGACTAACATCTTTCCAAATATAAAGCACTGGGTCCAGATACTTTCATGGGTAAATTCTACCAGAACTCAAGAAGTTAAGCCAATTCTTCACAATCTCTCCTAGAAAATAGAAGCAGAGAGAGAGACCTTCCAGCTTCATCCTGTATGGAGAATTTTATCCTGCTGACTCAAACCACATGAACACATTTCAAGAAACAAAAATTATAATAAAATATCTTTCATAAATAAAGCTGCTAGATTTCTCCAATCCAACAATGAATAAAAAGAACTATATGCCATAGTCAAGTGGGATTTGATCCAAGCAGGAAGTCCGTTCAATGTTTGAAAATTAATGAATGTGATAAAGTCATGAGCCTGGCTAAAGAAGAAAGAACACATGATCATGTTAATTGATACAATAGTTGTGTCTGATAGAATCCACAGCTGGCAAAGAAAACAACAACAACAACAGCAACAATAACAGCCTCATTTATTTAAAGATAGATCAGTGATTGACAACTGAAAAATGCTTATAGCTGTATCTCATATTTGGGACAGCTATTGGAGTCTGAGAACACAAGTAGGTTGCCTCCTTCCCCTACTGAACACCATATTTGAAATTCTAAGAAGTACAAGGCAATAAATTGGAAATATAAAGTTGGGAAGGTAGAACTACGATTGCTTTTGTCTGGAGATGACATGACACAACTTTCTATGTAAAAATACTAACAAATAGACAATGCAGCTCTTGATATTAGTGACTGAGTAAATCAAATACATAATACACGACATTAATCTACAAATCCATTTATTTCCACCATACTATCAATAAATGCCTGAAACTCAAAATTAAAAACACAAAGTCATGTACAATAGAAAATTTCCTATCTCTTAATATGATATAGTTGGTACAAATCTAGCAGAGTATACACAAACTTCCTGGGTATATTTTTAAAAGAAACTATAAAACTTTGATGTGGGAAGACAAAGGGGATTAAAGAAATGTAGACTCTGTTGAGAGATTTTAAAACGTTGTATCTAAATATGTTAGTTCCCAGCTTGATCTGTAAATACAATACATTGCTAATGTTTCCAGCAAGTTATTTTGTGCTTGTGGACAAAGTAATTCTCAAGTTTATTGAAACAAAATAATCAGTAGTGACACACAAGATTGTGAGGCAAGAGGGTAACAGTTCTGCAACCATGCAACCTCCAGACTCACTGCAGTGATGGCAGCACACAGCCAGAAGAAGGTCGGGTACATGTGTCTACAGAATACTACAGACAGCTGACCTAGTTTGCTTTCTGTTGCTGTAATGAACACCAAACCTGGGGGAAAACAGGCTTTATTTTGTCTTACACTTCCAGGTCACAGTTCATCATTGCAAGAAGCCAGGACAGGAACTCAAGCAGGGGCAGAGGTAGGAACCATAGTGAATGCCACATACTGGCTTAACTGAGGTTCCCTCTTCCCTTGTTGTGTCAAGTTGATGACCAGGATGAGCTACCACAACAGCCAAGACCATAATATAGATACATATAACCCCACAGCTTTGACAAAGAAGCAAGACCCACTCGATGGAAGAATAACTCATCAAATAAATAATGGGAACACATTGGACATCCATATGCAAACTGAAGATTAATCTACAAAGATCTCAGAGTTGTCACAAAAACTAGCTAAAAATGAATAACATACTCAAATGTGAAAGGCTGAAATATAACATTTTGAAAGAAATACTAGATCAAATATGTGTGAACTGGGCTTGTTCATGAGTATTTAGACATAACACTGAAAGCATAATGCATTAAAAATTGATAGGTTGGTCTGTCAAAATTAAAAAGAGATGTACAAAATATATTTCTAAGTTAATAAAGACACAGAGTGAGGTGGAAATATTTGGAAAAGTATATGATAAAGGGCTTTCTATATAGTATGAAGAAGAGTCTTATAACATGAACACTATAAGAATGTACACCCAGTTGTGAGAAATGGACCAAATATCTGAACAAACACATTTTAAACATGAAACACAAATGACCAGCAGTCATGTGAGACATCTTCAAGTCTGTGCAATGAAAGTGAAAATAAAACAGAGAGTTACTGGAGTTGAGGAGATGGCTCAGTAGACACACACACACACACACAAACACACACACACACACAAACACACACACACACACATCTTCCATTTAGTATTGCTTGTATGTGACCAGTCTGATGCACCAGCCCTTCTGGTGTGACTCTTACATACACAGAAGAAAGCAGATGACAGCATGTCCTGACAGGATCATGGGACTGCAGAAGAGCACAGCCACACCACAACGTCCTTTTGGCAGTTTCTCTGAAGCTTATTATCTTACCAATTAATCCAGAAGTTGTGCTCTTAACATTTATGAAATTGATTTGGAAAGTTCATAGTCACACAAAAGTCAACAAAAAGATGTTTGTAACAGCCTTATTCATTATCATTAAAAATTGAAAGTGACCAAGATGCCCCTTCATCAGGTGAAGACACAAACTTCAGCACATCCATGAATGGACCATCATTCAACACCAAAAAAAACCAAAAAAAAACAAACAGGCATTGAGTTTGGGAAGACAAAGGAGTGTTTATTTTTCAGTGCAAAAAAACTTATTCTGAGAGAGACTGTGTTCTGTGATTCCAATTATGGGTTATCTTGGGAAACAGGAAGCTATTATTGTACTGGAGAAACAAGAGGGTCCATGGCTGGGATGGATGGGAGGAACAGGGAGCATGGAGTTATTTTGTATGGTGCTGCAGTGCTGTGACTGTGAATTTTCATGTGTCAAAACTCACAGAAGGAGTCTCTCTCTCTCTCTCTCTCTCTCTCTCTCTCTCTCTCTCTCTCTCTCTCTCTCTCTCTCTCGGGTATTTGTGCATTTGTGGGTCTGGGCGCTCACATGCCATGCCCTGTGTGTGGAGGTCAGAGGGCAATCTCAGGCATCATCAGTCTTTGACTTCCACTCTGCTGAGAGTCTCCTTTGTCTTTTGCCGCTGCATGCATCGGGCTAAGTGACCTGTGACCTTCCAGAGAGTTTCCCATCTCCTCCACCGATTTCCCTATGGGGCACTAAAGTCACAGATGTATACTAATGCACTTAGCTCTAGGTGGGTTTCAGAGATTCAAAGTTCCTCAGGCTTGCATGGCTGCTTAAATGCAGAGTCTTCACCTCTCTGGACTGTAGCTGCCGAGACTCCTGCTTTGCTGCTGTAGCTGAAAGTGAAGGTCACACTAGAAGGTGGCTAATTTCACGCAATCCACGGAATGATAATTAGCCGATAAAAACAAAAGAAAGACAAGGTGCTCTAATCCTGCAACATGGAATGATTCCAAGTCCATGGCCTTCAAAGATTTAAAGAACAGCAAACAATCCTTTGAAAAGAACAGAGGCGCTGCCTTGTCTCAGCTGTGCCTCTCCCAGCAAGCTGAGAAGAGGAGCGTTAATTAGTAACCCTCATCACCCTCTCCTTCCATGCTGCATGGGAGGAACTGGAGGGCCAGTGTCTGCCCTAGTTAGAGGACCACACTGGGGCCATCAGTCTGCAGGTGAGGGACTCTTGGCAGCATGGGAAAGGCCCAATGAGTTTGCTCAACTAGATGAAAACAGCTATTCTCAGCAAGACCCCCAGAGCCAAGACTTGTTTGTTATTTATCCTACTGGACCTTAGTGTTTTTTTTTTATTCTTTCCTCGCCCTCAAAATGTTGCTTTTATAAAGGTAAGTTCTTACCATGTTTTTAGCTTTTAGCACCTCTGCTCCACTCTGTCTCTTGGGGTAGTGGCCTCACCCCCAAAAATGTAGGAAAGCCTCCAGGAGCTCAGGTTATGCACATAATTCTCTTGCCTCTTGGGTCTGGCACCTGAACAAAAGCTCTTCCCTGCAGATGGAAGCTTGTCATTTTACCCACAGGAAGGCTGTTTTTCTAAAGACCATGGCAGCTCTACAAATGGCTTAAATTTGCACAGCAAGAAACTGTAGAATCCTGTAAGGCTCAAGAGCCAGTCTCGGCTTCCTTGTCAATTCTCTGTGGAGCAGCACACAGCTCTCCTCCTTGCCTGTGAATGGCTATAAGAGTCTCCCAGCATCCTGAAATTGAACTGAACTGAGACCTGCAGCAGCTGGACCAGTGCCACCGGAACAGATTGCTCAGGCCCAGCTGTGACTAGAGATATCTGTCCTGTAGAGCCAGACCTTGCACACTGGGGTGCTGGCTTGAGACAGCATTACAAGTTGGCCTTGGGTCAGTGGAGTACAATGGCTTCATCCGCTCCACATCTGGGAATGAGCCCAGTCAGATCAGGAGAAAAGAGAATGAATAACACATGCAAGTTAGCTGAGAAGACTATGTTTCTTATCCTCTTCCTTTAGGAAAAAAAAATGCATATTTAGTTAGGGCTTATCTTTTCTGTTGCCATGGGACTAAACAAAATGGGAGGACAGACATGTGCCTGCTATAGGTGACAGGCAGCTCTGGGAACAGCCCACTGCCAAAGCCCCTGAATCCCTCAATCTCCTGTCTGCCCTGGGGTTCCTACCATTACCTAGCTCTCAGACTTCCCCTCTGACTTAATATAGACCCTGCTCTTCACTCCCCTTTCGAGGTCGATCCATTCTTCTTCTGGCCCAAGTCTCTCTCCTTTTGCTTCAAGGTCATTCATCCACAGGTGGTTGATATGACTTGTGAGATTCTCAGGGCAATTTCTTCAGGGCTTCTTGGAAGGAGCAGATGCCCACGATGTCCACTGGTAATACAGATGCCCATATCCTCAGATGCTCCAGGCATATAGCATGTGCCTCAAAACCATCAGGTGTCCTTCCAACTGTCTCCAAATGATTCACAATGTAAAGACTGTGCAAACTGCTATTGTACCAGATTGTTCAGAGAATAAGAAGAAAGTGTATGTGTGTGTGTGTGTGTGTGTGTGTGTGTGTGTGTGTGTGTGTATGTTTCTTGGAAAGGCAGCAGACCCCCCACATGAAGAAGCCAGCCTGAAGCATGCAGAGGGCTCAAGGAGCCCAGATCCTTGCATGCTGGAGAAGCATGGCTCTGTGTGTGACCAGTCTTAACGCATAAAATTGTCACGTTCTCTAGTGGGCAAGTGGTGGCCCCGAGAGTAATTGCAGCACTATACTCCCAAACATGAATGTGACCTGATTTTCAAAGGGATCTTTGGTGATGAAATTAGGTGAATTTGCTCATAACAAGAAGAGAGAGAGCCACACAGGTGGTCTTAGTGGTGGTCCAGCTAAGGAGCCAACAGGAACTGGGCAAGGCTTGGATCAGCAGGCCCTCCTGGGGATGTCTATCAAGAACTCTGCCTACTCACTTCATACTTCTGCCTCCTGCGCCATAAGAGAGGATGTTTATGATGCCACCTACCCTGTGTGTGGCTACAGTGACTCAGGAGAGACAAACAGAGGTTTTAGGCAGTAGTCCTGTGATGACATTTTCCAACCTGTACTGGTATATCCCTTGCACTAAAAGATCTGTGTCCAGGCTCTGTGTCCACCCCATGCCACAGAGAACACTTCTCAGCTCTGTGGCCAGCATATCCACACAGTCCCCGAGAACCAGAGTCCTCCATGGGATAAGAATTCCCGCTGGGAAGCAAGGTTTAAATTCCCAGCTTGGAGGAGCTCCATGCCTTTGTTCTAGCTTTGCATTATCCCAGCCCTCGTCAATTACCTATGCAAATCAGTTTGCATCTCTTTGGCATGTTTTCTTTCCTGTAAAAAATGTGTAAATCTCCCTATGTGGGAGGCTGGAGGCAGAGCCCGTGCCTGAAGAATGCTAGTGACTTGCTTGAAATTCACCTTCTGAGTCCCAGAATCCACAAAGAGCAGAGTGACTCCCAACAGAGGGTCTTGGAAGAAAAGTGAAGCGTCCCTGTCAATCTGCAGCTTGTCAGTAAATGGTGCAAAGCTATTTCTGAGATGAAGGATGGCAGTAACTCAGAGTGCTGACACCCATAAATACTGCTGAAATTGCTTTTCTCAATCATGTACTTCCAAATAGGCATGAAGAGACTCAATTTCAACACAGGTCAGCTTTGAGCAGATGAGGAATATTGCCCTCCCTATGTCCTGCCTCTGGGCACAACAGGAAACCAACCCTCCTACCACACATGAGGTACAAGAAGGAACTCAGTCACCACTGACTTCCACCTCCTAACACCATGTAAGGACTGAAAGCCTTTCTGGTTCCTCAACAGAGACTAGCAAGACCTTCTCTTCTTGTTCCTGATAGCTGTCACTTGATTTGGAAAATTTGGGGACCGGAAGACAATTTTTGCTTTTCTATTGTATTTGGATCTTTTCCAGATCTGTTCTATTGCTTGCCTAAGTACCTGAGACTTGCAGGAAAGAGGTGGGCACTCCTTTAACAATGTTGTCATCTCAAAGGCAACACCCATTCATTTCATTCAATAGATGTTTACAGAGTACATGAAAGTCCTATCCATTCATCCATCTGTCCATCATCCATCCATCCATCCATCCACTCATCATTCCATTCATCTACTTACCCATCCAACATCCATCCCTTCATTCATCTGCCCACCTATTTATCCATCATTCATCCATCTATTCACACATTTCTCAATCATATATTCACCTTCTGTCTACCCATCCACCTGCCCTTCATCAACCACACATCCACACATACACTCATTTATTCATCAGTCACTCAACAGCCCATCATTTATCCAACTACTCATACATTATCCATCCATCATTCATCCACTCATCCATCCACTCACCCATTTGTCATCCATCTATCCATTTATTCACCCATCATCCATCCATCTGTTCATGCATACATCCACCCATCATTCATCCATTCATGTACCCATCATTTATCACATTTGCTCATTCATTCAACAAATGCTCATTATTATCTACACTGTATTTTACACAGTGTTCCTTCAAGACCTTTGAATAACTTTCTGACAATGCTCCCACCTCCTCTTTGTCTACTTGGAATCTCCTCCACAAGACTCTTAAGTCCCCAGTTTCTCTATGGCACTCCTCACATCTCAATACCAAAAAGGGAGTCACAGGCTATAAGGTACAGTATAAGAAAAGACAGAGATGTGCAAACAGATCTGGAGCTGCGGGCAGGCAGATACTGAGTCCCCCTTTTTTGCAACAAGTCATGGGCTTCTGTGACTTACAAAAGTGAAGGATGGTTCTCAGTCTTGAGTCAATTGTGTCCTGTGCTGGAGATAACTTGGGGTCATGCAGGACAGATCACCTATCCATCACCTGAGTGATAGTACCCATTCAACTGTCTCCATGGTCCATACTTGGATTTGACTCTAAAGTTAAAAAATCAGTCTTGACTTTTAACTATGAAAAAAGATAAAGAGACCCAGTAAGTAGAAGCAGAGATGAGGGAGGAGCCCTCACAACAGCTTCACAGACATATAAAAGCTAGCAGAGGAAGAGGGAGGAGACAACAGGGGGTATGAAAGGGTGAGGGAGCTAGGAGTCTGGTGGGGAAGATGGAGCCTGTATTGAGTGTGCACCAGAGGCAGGAAGCTCATCACGTAGGTCTCGGAAAGGTGAATCAGATATGGTGACAATGAAATGTTTCTCTAGGTAAGCTTCTCCCCTGATGGACCAGCCAAAACGCTAGTGTGTGCTGGGACCCCATGCCTCGCCTCTCAGTCTTCATCAGTTCCTAAGAGGCAACATTGGTAACCATTCACCCAGTGGGGAGAAGCTTCCTGGGTGAGGGGATTCTGCCAGTCCTGCCCTGTGCTTAGACTTGAGCCTCATGATCATGCCAGCTTTCTGATTATTACTACCCTGGCCACCTCCTCACAATTACTACCACCTCCACTATGCCCACCTTCTCCAACATCTTCATCTTCTCTAGCTTCTCCCATTTCAACACCTCTGCCCAATGCTGGCATCTGAACCAAGTGACCTGACCAGAACAGAAACCTCCAGCCAGAGGAGATTCCACCCCACCACTGGAATCAAGTTCACAGACCTGTGAGGAAGGTTTGGGGTGGCTTTGGAGAAGATGGTGGTGGCAGGACAGAATGACATCCATACTTTTCTCTGGCATCTTCTCAGGGAGCCAGCTCTTGGGCATTACACATGTGGTCTAGTTCTTAGACAGGAACAGTTTCTGTGTTTCCTTTGACATAAACTAATATATATTTCATGGCATTCTTTAAATACGAGGGGACATTTTTAAAAATCACAGGCTGCATTAATTTTCAAACAAACCTCCCATGTTGTATTTGCAGCCAAGACAAATGAAATGCTAAGCGGGGCTGTGCACACCACACCCCGATGACAGTAAAACCACAGGTTCTTGTGCCTGTCAACTCCCCTTTATCTATTTTCTTATAGAGGACTCTGAGGGTGTGGCTGCCATAGAGCAGTGTAGACCAGACTTTTGTGATCCCCCAGACATGTGCCCACTGATCTCCTGAGTGGGTACAGCTGTTAGCAATGCTGGCAGAGTTACTGTGCCGACCTGCTTCAGCCTTTGTCTGTTTCCTTCCTTCTGCCCGCAGCACCTCTTTTCATAACGTAGATCAAAGCTTTCTCTGGAAACCGTTGAGAACTAGCACAGCTGACAAGCCTCTGGAACTGCTTGACTTATTTTCTCAAAATGTAAAGCTGTGTATGAAGCTGAGGCTTGTGTGTGGTGAGCTATCCCCTGGGACAATCCCTCCTGGGTCCTTCTCCTCATTATCATGTGTGATTTAAAGATTTCCAAACAGATGATGGTTTTTAAAGCAGATTATCTTTGTATAGATCCTCAGACTTATGGCAGAGAACTTCAAGTTTGCAAGGCCCAGATGTGATTTAGTAGGCCATTTGGGCTATACCTAGAGTTCCTTAGAAACTATTTCTCTATCCTTAATTTTGATAAAGAAACTCCACCCATCAGCAAGCACAGGGAGACTTCTCACAGTGAAAAACACCGCACATACAAGAGGCCTCCTGATATTCCTCTGAGAAATGAAGCTGTGCTTGCCTACAAACCAGCCATTTCCATATCTGCTTTGTGCTTCCATGATTCATAAGCCTGCGTCCATGTGGCTAATTGTTGACTCACTTATCACAGTAGTACTTGTGTTCATAATGGACATGTTCCCTAAACTGTTAAAAAAAAAATAGGACACATACACACACACACACACACACCAGTGATTTAGGTGAGAAAACTGGATCTTTAAAAGAGAAGGGGTAAATTTCTCAAAATAAACAATAAATGCCATGTATATTCTCAGGCAGATCTGGGCAACAGTCTAATTGATGGGTTTCAGTATCTTATGAGTGTCAGAGCACGGGGACCATAGCATTCTTGAGTATAAGACCTTGTTCTAGGGTTGAAGACAGTCACCCTCAGGGAGATGAGCCACAAGTTCAGGTCTTAGTATGGCATGGTACCTAGCTCCAGAGCCTGACACCTGGTTCAGTGTGTTTTGCATAATGCCTTGTTTCCATGGTGAAATCTCCTTCTCTGCAGGTGAGCATCACCGGGTCGCAGGGTGTTAGAGATGCACAGAGTCCTTTTTTGGTGAGAAAACTGGATCTTTAAAAGAATGAGCATCATTCATTACCAAAATTATCAGACTATTCCTCCTGGATGAAAAGGTTGTTTCATCAGCCCCCATTCTAGGCAACTTGAGATAGACTTTCCTCTTGTTCCCAGGGGAGGCCTCATTATTTTTGTTCTCTGAGGATGAGGCAATGCCTGAAGTCAGGAACATCAAGGCCATCCCTTGAGTTCACCCAGTCTAAGAAGAGAGGAGCTTTCTTTTATTTTACAGTTGCTGCTTCTTCCGAGAGGGGTGTGAGTACCTTCATAATGTGTCCTGAATGCCATCCTGACAGTTGTTGAGACCAAGCCATTGGCATCATCCACCTCTAAGTCAAAGCCAACAAATGCCCGGGGCTATGCACCCCAGAAGCTGTTGTGATCACTTACACTGTAAACTCTCTCACTGCAGCCTCTAAGACAAGCATTAGGACCCCAAGTATGCAGTTAGAACCTTAAGCATGCACTTCTAGATGAATCAAGTTGGCATAATGGGTGAGTGAATGAGTGGATGAATGATGGGTGGATAATGTATGAACAGATGGATGGATGATAGGTGAATAAATGGATAGATGGATGATGAATGGGTGAGTGGATGGATGAGTGGATGAATGATGGGTGGATAATGTATGAGTAGTTGGATAAATGATGGGCTGTTGAGTGACTGATGGATAAATGAGTGTATGTGTGGATGTGTGGTTGATGAAGGGCAGGTGGATGGGTAGACAGAAGGTGAATATATGATTGAGAAATGTGTGAATAGATGGATGAATGATGGATAAATAGGTGGGCAGATGAATGAAGGGATGGATGTTGGATGGGTAAGTAGATGAATGGAATGATGAGTGGACGGGTGGATGGATGGATGAATGGATGATGAGTGACAGATGGATGAATGGATAGGATTTTCATGTACTCTGTAAACATCTATTGAATGAAATAAATGGGTGTTGCCTTTGAGATGGCAACATTGTTAAAGGAATGCCCACCTCTTGCCTGCAAGTCTCAGGTACTTAGGCAAGCAATTGAATAGATCTGGAAAAGACCCAAATACAATAGAAAAGCAAAAATTGTCTTCCAGTCCCCAAATTTTCCAAATCAAGGGCATCCGTGCCTTACCTTCACTGTCTACTTCCCCATCCCCCACTGCTTTCTCTTATCTTTTGTCAAAGTCTCAAAGACCATGTCGCACAATGGTTCTTCTGGTGCCTGCCACACACAGCCTCCATTCCCCAAGAAAGGGCACAGCACAGAGCCCGTGGAACATCTTTTTTTTCCCTCAAGGTGGCAGAGCACAATAAATAACACAAGGCCATTAAAAATGAACCGAATAACCAGAAACATGAAGTTTAAAAGAGCTATGATTCATGCGACTGAAAATGTAGAGAAATGGATGAGAGTTTCATCAGACACTTAGAATCCCTTAAAGACCATAAATAGGAATTCTAGAGCTAAAATTGCCACGAACCGAATTAATAATTTAACAAATGAGTTTAATGGGATATTAGGCCCATTGGAATAAAAAATGAGAGAATTATGATAATTCACAGGGAAGTGTCCACAGGGACACCTGGAGAAGTAATGGTGACTGAGTGGTGAAATACAGGGAGGGAGACAGTAGTGGGTCCTATGCCAAATGTGGCAGGAAGGCGAGATAGCATCTGACATATGCCAATCAAGGGCTCTCTAAAGTGATGAATCTGTAAACTTCAGATGCCATAACAAATTCACTCAGACTAGGTGTTGTAAACCAAAACATTCTCACTGTTCTAGAGCCTAGAAGTCCAGGGTCAAATGCGAAAGCATCCAATGATTCTCCTTCTAAGCATGAAGGTCAGGGCTTTATACTTGGACTTTATCCAATTCGCACAACCTTCTTCAAAGATCCACCCACAAATATAATCACAAAGGCTGGGTCTTCTACACATGAATTTTAGGCCACACAGCTTGACCTTTGACAAATGACTGCAAACCAACTAAAGACTTCACATTGTACAATGAAGTCCTTTGCACAACCCCAAAGTAGGAAGAATATAAGAAACGCACCTGACCTTATTGTGCCCTAATAGCTGAGAATCAAAGTCACAGAAAAGTTTTCAAAGTAACCAGAGTGGGAAGTAAAATAAATACAATCTTCAGAGAGGTGGCAGCAGACAGGAGACCTAGCATCAGCACAGACAGGCATCTAGAGGGTCAAGACATGACATTCTTTGGGCAAGATTTCATTTAGAAATAATTTAAAAGATGAAAACAAGAAGAGTAGTTACCCCTGTGCAGAATTCACCCCAACTTACCCGCTGTCTCCATGTCACCTGCCTATCCGTGTGCTGTCTCTACTTGATGGTTATTCACAGTTCAAGTTATATAGACAATGTTTTCAAAATTGGTCAATTTAATATTGATCCACACTGCTACCTAACCCCATATCCTTTCTGGAAACACCTCAGCTGTGCCAGTAATTTTCTTTCCATCTGTCTTCCAGGAGCCTGGGATTCCAGCAAGTGTCCATCCCATTTGGCCTTTTTATTTGTTTTATCCCCCACGATTTTGGTATCTTTGAACACTCTGAGAGAAATTTAATATGGTGTTCTGTCAATACTTCTTCACCATAATATTGTGACTGAGATCTTCCAGAGAGGGCCTGCTTCTGCTGGAGCACCATTTCAAGGCAGGGACATGCTCTTGATCTCTTCACAGCCCATCCTCTCCCATGAATCCATGGAATGATGTTCACCATGCTTCTCATCTGCATAGCCCAGGAATCCCAGAGAGTCTGGTGCAGTGTGAACCCACAAAGCTAGGAAAACAATCACAAACAAAAGACCAGTGTTTGTGTTCTTTCTCTGTCTTTGAAATCACTCTACACAGCCAAACTGTTGTTTCCAGATTTCTTAGTCCCCTTCTGTGTTCCTACATTATTTAACTGGGATGCAGTTGATCAGGAGAGGTCCTAAGTAGACAAAATCCTAACAAGGTACCAAAATTCAAAGCTATCCAAGAAGTGACACTCAGAAAAGCATCACCCATTGACAAACCACCTGTCCCAACCACATGCGTAAGTGTCTGACCTACTCTCTCAGCATTTCTTTGTGAGAAAGGACCAATGGATGTATTCATTTTTCTTTTCCTGTTATATCTGCTGCCCTGACCTTTGCCTTTCCTCTAACAGAGCATCCAGTTAATATTAGCAATCTTCCTTCAACCTGTGTGTGTGTGTGTGTGTGTGTATGTGTGTGTGTGTGTGTGTGTATGTGTGTGTGTGTGTATGTGTGTGTGTATGTGTGTGTGTGTGTGTATGTGTGTGTGTGTGTATGTGTGTGTTTATGTGTGTGTGTATGTGTGTGTTTATGTTTATGTGTGTGTGTATGTGTGTGTATGTGTGTGTTTATGTGTGTGTGTGTATGTGTGTGTGTATGTGTGTGTATGTGTGAGTTTATGTGTGTGTATGTGTGTGTGTATGTGTGTGTATGTGTGTGTTTATGTGTGTGTGTATGTGTGTGTTTATGTGTGTGTGTGTATGTGTGTGTATGTGTGTGTTTATGTGTGTGTGTGTATGTGTGTGTGTATGTGTGTGTATGTGTGTGTATGTGTGTGTATGTGTGTGTTTATGTGTGTGTGTGTATGTGTGTGTGTTTATGTGTGTGTATGTGTGTGTATGTGTGTGTGTATGTGTGTGTATGTGTGTGTGTATGTGTGTGTGTGTATGTGTGTGTGTATGTGTGTGTGTGTGTGTATGTTTATGTGTTTGTGTGTGTTAAAGTGAGACTCACTGATGCAGACTTACTGGTATAAACTGAGTATGTGATTCACTGGTTAGACAGTCCCCATTGGTGCATGCTTCCTTATGGGTGATACAAGCTACGTCCCAGCCAGCCATGCAAGTGCTCATTTCCCTTGTCTGGTCATGTGGGAGGAAGGCAAATGTTTTTGATTTTGAACTCTGAATGGGAACTGTCTCTCTGGGCACAGCTTTTAGCACTCCAATGAAGCAGAGTGAGCTGTTTCCCACTGTCTTTACCAGGTCTAGGTGTTCATGCTTCCTAAAGATAGTTCTTCTTTTATGCTCAGAAGTGTTTTTTGTTTGGTTTTGTTTTGTTTCATTCTCAGCAGTAGGACCTCTTCTGGTCTTCCACTCTGGCCTGCAGCGTAGCCCCTGGGAAGCTGTCAGGTGCGTTTCCCTCTTGCAGGTCAGGAGCTCAGTAACTTTGTGACTTCTTTAGAAAATATTTTGTTCAAACTTCCTGTTTCTAACAGGAGACTGCTGAAGACTTCTACTCTCTGATCTAGTCTGGGTTTTAACTCTGGTTGCATAGGGCTTCATAACTAATACTCTAGGATGCTTCTGAATTGTTACATTCTGTGGAGACTGTTTTCTGAACACTAGCAATTTCACTCTTCTTTCTACCCACTCCCCCTTTCCCTACCCTCTCCTCTGTCTCTCTGTCTCTGTCTCTCTGTCTCTCCCTCCCTCCCTCTTCATCTGTCTTCTTTTCTGCTTGATCTGTCTCCTCTTCCCACTGCTTTATTAAGACAGCTAGTTGCTTATCTACTTTGAATTTCTGGGATGGGACGGCACATAGTTCTTTATTATTAATGAAGTTCTGCTCTTTTTCTATTTTCTAGTGCATTAATTCCTGTTTTTATTTTTATTGATTGCTTCTTAATGCTTTATTTTGCTTTTATTGTTCTTTAGATTTTCCATTTATTGTTGTTGATACTGGTAAAGACATTTAAAGCTACAGACTTTTCTCTTATTAATGCTATTCATGATTTCCTTACCACTAGAATTTTTTTCTTAAAAAGTAATGCTGTGATTTTGATCTGCATGTCTTCTTTCATCTAAGAATGATTTAATGGACGACATTTTGTTTAATTCTAAGCCCGAGACTGGAGAGCTGGCCCAGTCTATAAAATATTGGCTATGCAAGTGTGAGAAACTGAGTTCAGATTCCTGGAACCTACCTCAATGGTGCACCTGAAATTACAGCGCTCCTAATGACACGACAGGAAGAGGAACCAGGAGAATCCCTGGAAACCTCAGAGCCTGCTAGTCTGGTGTGTACAGGAAACAACAACAGAACCTGTCACAAACAATGTGGAAGGTGAATACTGGCACTCAAGATTGTCCTCAGACTGCCACATGTACCTGTGACACAGCCACACAGCCACGCACACACACACACACACACACACACACACACACACACAAATAAATAAAATGTTCAAATCCATTTGTTTTCTGCTCTTGCCATTGGTCCCCAACTCTTTCACATTGCAAGTGGACAAGACTGTTGGCCATTGTGTCAACGGACTATGTTGATGCTTTCCTTTTGACACAGTAAGCAACGAAGTCTATGGATTTCTAACACATTCAAAGGAAGAAGCTGTATTCCTGGTTTTGAGGAGTAAATTTTAAACTATCAAATAAGATCTGCCTCACACCCTCTCCTTTCATGCCCTCCTCTATTTCAGCCTTAAATATTCAGTTAAATATATAAAGCCATCACCATCTGTCATGTCTTTCTGCCTGAGGTTTCTCAGGCATCTTGCGGCTGGAGTTGAGGAAGTTCATCCCATAGGATGGCTCACCAGAGCATCATGATGTGTGGTCTTAGACGTCTTAGATGTCAAGCTGTTATTCTTAAGAGCAGGGGTGTAGCATGGTGGTGCAGCACTTCCTAGTGACACCCAGGGTCCTAGCTTTGGTCTCCAACCCTGGAGAAAGTAAATAGATAAGGAAAAGTTCTTCTTGAGGCACGGCACTCGATTACTTTAGCTAGCAACAACAACCTGGGTGGATTCACTGCTTCTCTCATTGCTGTGACAATATGCCTGACAAAGGCAATTTAAAGAAGGATTTATTTTAGCTCATGATTTGAGAGAACTATCTGTCATGGCAGGAATGTCACAGTGGCAGGAGCATCTGGGATGTTGCCTCTGCAGTCGGAAAAAAAGAGAGGGATGAATGGAGTCCTCAGCTTGCCTTCTTTTCTTTTTATCCGGTCCAGAGTTTTTTTATTCTACCCCAGTCCATGGGTAGTGTGTGCCAGCCCCATCCACAGGGAGTCACCCCTCCTTGGTTAAATATGCTCATGGTTATACACAGGCCTACCGGGTTTGTTTCCTAGGCTGAGCTGGCAGTGGGGATGGTCCTCCCTGTTCTACTCTGCTCTCATCTAATGCTGGAGTCAGCTTTGCCACTTGTCTACGCGATGGAACTGATGCTCCTCTGTGCTTTGCATCCCTGCAGCTAATTTTGATGTTGACTTTGTGGCCGGGGGATGTTTATATTTAATGTTTGAAGTCTAGTTGTTTTCTGGGCTAAGACCTTAGGATTCATTAGTTTGCCAGTGACCAGTAGGTCCTTGCCAATGACCAGAGCCATCTTTAATTTTTGGAAAGTTCTATGAGGTAGGTGTTGTCACTTGTTTTCTTTGGAAGAGCTCAATGACATGCCTTGAACTTCGCTTCTGTGCTTGCAAGGGACTTTAACCACTGTTCCCTGACCCTGTTTATGTCCTCTCTGTCCTTTTTCTCCTAGTTATTTTTCTATCTTTCCTTTGTACAATATTTACTAAATCTCTATTTAAATATATTCCCGAAGGCAGCGTGTGAGTTTGTCTCTAGTTCTGATGTGACTGTACTTTATACTTTTTTTTTCTGAGTTCAAAAAGGTTCTCATTCAGCTTTTTGCCTCTTTCCCATTTTGTTTATTCTTTTCTTAATTTTTGAAATCTCTGATACCCTGAAGTGCTTGTATGAAGGTATTAATTCTCCTTGGAGGATTGTTATTTTGTTCTATTTCTGTTTCCTTCTTGTGGGTGGATTCGTCAGCTGAGTGCTTTGATTTAGATTTTCTGCTTCTTCTCACACTTGCTTTGTGGAGATGAAGACTCTTCCTATTACTTGAGCTGAGGTCACTTGGAGGGTGTTGTGAACTTATGGTTTAAGAAAGACTTTTGTCACTATAGCAAAGTATAGTTGCTGATGTATTTGTCGGGGTGGGCAGAGGGTTGGAAAGAATGTGTGCCTTTCGATAGTTACAGTTCATTTTTGGTTAAGGACTAAATTTTGCGTTTATCATTTCTTTCCATCTTCTCCATCTATATTACTTACTTTACTCAATGCCATGATAAAGTGCCTGCCACAAAGCAACCTTAAGAAGGAAGGAAGAGAGGGTGGCTCATGGTTTTAAGAGATACAGTCCATCATGGTGGGTAGACATAGCAGTGAGAGTATGAGGCAGCTAACCACATTGTGTCTGTAGTTAGAAGCCAGAGAGAGACAGAGACACAGAGAAAGAGACACAGAGAGAGACAGACACAGAGGAATGCTGGTGTTCAGTTAACAGCTTGAAAATTTGCTTTTTATTTAATCTAAGACTCCACCTATGAGATTAATAGCACCCATGCCCTTGGTAGGCTGTCCTCTCAGTTAAATCTCTGAAAAGATTCTCACAGATTCGCTCAGAAATGTTTCTCTTAGATGAGTCTAAACCCTAGAAAGCTGACAATGGAGGCAAACCCCCACCCCCTGTCTTCATGAGTGCCTTGCCCTTGCCTTGCACCTCTTACCCCATAGCAGTGACTTGGTCTCTCTCTGGACTTGAAGGTCTCTAGTGATCTGAGAAGATCAGCTGGGACTGGTCCTATCCAAGATGAGCTTTTAGTTTCTACATGACAAACATAAGAATCCTTCTGGGCTTCTTTATATTATTATTATTAGATATTTTCTTTATTTACATTTCAAATGTTATCTCTTTTCCTAGTTTCCCCTCTGAAAATCCCCTATCCCCTCCCCCCTCCCCCTGCTCCCCAACCCACCCACTCCCATTCCTGGCCCTGGCATTCCCCTATACTGAGGCATAGAACCTTCACAGGACCTAGGGCCTTTCCTCCCATTGATAACCGACTAGGCCATCCTCTGCTACATATATGGCTAGAGCCACAAGTTCCACCATGTGTTTTCTTTGATTGGTGGTATAGTTCCAAGGAGCTCTGGGGGTACTGGTTAGTTCATATTGATGTTCCTCCTAGGGGACTTCAGTCCCTTTCAGCTCCCTGGGTACTTTCTCTGGCTCCTTCATCAGGGACCTTGTACTCTGTCCAATGGATGACTGTGAGCATCCACTTCTGTATTTGCCAGGCACTGGCAGAGCCTTGCAGGAGACAGCTATAACAGGATCCTGTCAGCAGGCTCTTGTTGGCATATGCCTAGTTGACTGGGTTTGGTGGTTGTTTATGGGGCGGATCCCCAAGAGGGGCAGTCTCTGGATGGTCATTCCTTCAGGCTGTGCTCCGAATTTTGTCTCTGTAACTCCTTCCATGGGTATTTTGTTCCCCATTTTAAGAAGGAACGAAGTATCCACCCTTTGGTCTTCCTTCTTCTTGAGTTCCATGTGCCAGAAGCTGGAAAGAACCCAGATATCCCTCAACAGAAGAATAGATACAGAAAATGTGGTACATTTACACAATGGAGTACTATGCAGCTCTTAAAAACAATGAATTTATGAAATTCTTAGGCAAATGGATGGATCTGGAAATTATCATCCTGAGTGAGGTAACCCAATCACAAAAGAACTCACATGATATGCACTCACTGATAAGTGGATATTAGCCCAGAAACTTAGACTACCTGAGATACAATTTTGCATTCTGGTCTTCTTGTTTCCTTCTCTCTTCTTTGCCTTTGTCCAAATTCTACTTGACTTTTACTTCCACTCTAAAAGCACAAAATAGACCCAAGAAAAAAATTCACTCCACTACAATAGTCATTATTGATTTTATCTTTAAAACATTGTATGCCTGTGTTGTATGTTTGATGTTTTGTGTATGTGTGAAAGTAGGTTCAGGAGTTCTGTGTGCATGCATGTGTAGAGAGCAGAGGTGGCTGATGGATGTCTTCATTTATTGCTTTCCATTAAGTCTTTCTGAGACAGGTCCCTCACCAAACCCAAAGCTCGTTACCCAGCTAGACTGATGGCTAGAGAACCTACAGGGTCTCTCTGTCTCCTTTACCCCTGTTTCTAGGGTTACAGGAACATACTACAATGCCTAGCTATATGGGTGCAGTGGACATAAGCTTGGGTCCTCTTGCTTATGTGGCAGACACTTTACCAACTGAGATATGCCCCTCCCCACAAACTAGCATCTGGTCCTTAACTTTATGTGAAAGTGTTATGTAATTTGAAGTCTGTGGTGCTTTTTGTATGTTTGCTAAGTGGCAACATGATTTCTTTTTCTTTTCTGAAGATGTGCAGAAAGATTTGAAACTAATATCCAATTCAGTACATTCATAGCTAGCTGGAAATGCAACAAGGACATCTTCATGGTTTCTGGCATGAACATTCCCAGGTCAAGGGTAGAAAGCTTGAAGCATCATAGACATCACAGAGAAAGAAGAGAACATGTTTCAGCACATTTACACAGTGGCATTTGATTTGGAGCATGGTTGATAAGCAATGGACCAGCAGTAGCCAGAAGGTAGACTCCCGCCACACTAGGCCTTGAAGCTAAGTACAAAGCAATGACAGAGTGGGACTCTATAAAAATGAAATGGTAGGGCAAGAGAAACTGATGTGTGGTCACAGAAAACAAAACAGTCTGCTTCAGGCTGAGGTGGTGGCTAGGGAAGCTGGATGCAGAGAGCTTTAAGGAATATTTGAGGGCAACAGACATGCTGCTTATCTTGATTGACAAGGTGATTGCATGGATGGATGCTTTGTCAATGCTAGTGAGGTGTACCTTATCATACAAAATCTCAGCTCAAGATGGGTTTTACAAAAAGGGCAAAGACAGATGGGTGAGATGGCTCAGTAAGTAAAGGTGCTTGCTTCCAAGCTGATGGGATGAGTTTGATTCCCGGAACTCACAGGCTAGAGGAGATAACTTACTCTCTCAAGTTTTCCTCCGACCTCTACACGCATGCCAGGGCATATGTACAATGCCTCCTCCAGCAAACACTCAACATTAAGCAAAAAAAAAAAAATGCATTTTTTAGAAGGTCAATATGTCTTCAGAAAACTCAAAAGCTCAGAGTATTCAGGAAGTATTGTCCTAGATGTGACCAAGGTCTATGGAAAAGAGATGCGGTGCCTCAATTTAGGACTTAGTTCTCTTCACCCAAGAGGAGTTACAGGCCCACAATAGAGCTTCCAGGTCACACATCCTCCTCTCCAGTGGATCCCCTCACTAAGGGATCTTTCCCAGAATGGGGTGTTCTCCTGCATGCAGCTGTGGCAGAAGCTAGATCCCTCAAGACCAGCCTTCAGCCTTCACCATCTGGATCATTCCACTGAAAGGAAAGGTACAGAGACCATGAACACAGACACCTCAGATTGTTTTAACTCCCTGGTCACTTTTCTGCTATCAAAGTAGACAGTGGGAAGTGATCATGAAAGCATTTCTGAATGTACCCATGGCAGAGAGTGTTAAAGGGTATGAAAGAACCCAGAAACACCTCCACATATCCTGAAATATTTATCTTACTGCTGAATTTTGGAAGCCAAGAGATGAATAAAAATGGAGTTCCCCAGCATGAGAAATCTGTGGGATGGAAGCTTCATGGTGAGCACTGATCCTTCTGCCTACAGCTCTGATAAGAAGGATAAGAAGCCGAGAGAGTCTCAGGCCATGAGCAAGTGTTTTATCAACTCTGGCAGTAACAATCAAAATGCCCACACTAACAGACATCAGGAAATGAGTGACCAAAATGCCACGCCTCTAAATCTCTCCTTCCAGAGGCGTGAGTGTCTCGTCTCTGAGTTAAATTTCAACACAGGTAGGGAAGCTTGGTTTCTCAGGTCTCTGACTTTAAATCTCAGAAGACTCCATTGTGAAGCAAGCAATGAAGAATGCAGATGCCTACCTAGAGCTCCTAGATCCCATCACTTTTCTGCTTGATATTAGTGAAGTTAAGCTTAAAATATGTACAACACAGAAATATGCTTAATTCTGTTAAAACAAATTTCACCCTCATACCCATGGTTTCTAGTCCATTGGCCCATCTGAGGAAAGACGTATATTAGTGTTAACATTGATAGAGGTTGTCATTAGGAAGTGGGATTGCTGTCATTTAACTGCCTCTGTTCTTAGAAGGTTACATGTAGCTCTCAAGCTTCACAGGCAGAGCATTGAGCAGGAACACTCTTATGTCTCAGGATCCTGGGGTTGTACTCCGCTAAACAAAGGTAGAGTGTACAAGTTTCCTGCCTGTGTTAAAGTTTTTACCTGCAAACACAAGGGATAAACAAATGACTGGGCTTGTGGGGACTACAGCTAAACAGGCATGGTGTTATAGCTGGAGGCTGTGTAGGAGACACAGTGATATGGCAGACAGCATTGATGGCACAAGAAAACATGAGAAGATGCTGGAGTAGCATTACTGGTATTTTGAACTTAGAAGGTGAGTTCCCACAGAGCTGGACCCTGGTATGAGGTTACTTCCTGGCTATTGCTGGTCCTGGAGCTGGAGGAGAGGCTGCATAGAAAGTGATACTGCAATGTTGTCAAACTCAAACTATTCATCTACAAGATGGTGTCTTCCTGCAGGGTAAAGTGATGTATCGAGGGATGTATCAGTAGGAACAGCATATGGAACAGCCAACCAGAAGCAAATGAGTAGAAAGCAGGAGAGCCAGCCTTGTCCCCACCAACCAGGCATCTTGAACTGGCAATTCTTTCAATTGACTCAGAGAGTCTGACAAAGTTCTATCCAAACCTCTGGCAGAGGACCAATAATGGCCCAAAGTGGTGACAGTGGCATAATTCTAGCCTACTCTGGCCTTGGGGTAGGAGCTATGTTCCTGCACACATCTATTCATATAGAAGCTTTCAGATGGCACAGAGACAAGTTGTGTTCTTACCTAGCAAAGTCCAGACTCTCTTCATTGTTTAAAGGTGACCTCATTCTCTCTCCAATGCAGAGGGTTCTTTCTTACTGCTATCTGTCCTCATATCTGTGCTTTTGATGGCACTGTCCACCCTGAGGTAGATGCCCATCAGAATCAGATATAAATATTAAACTCGCAGGGTCCTCAAAATGAGGAAAGATAATCTCCAGGGAGACTTATGAGACAAGCAGTAAGAGTTGAGAACAGAGGTGCCGCACAGAGAGGAGGCAGAGCACAGAATCCCTCTCTCCTGGCTCCTGTCCCTGGATGCTGCATTGGAGCTGGGAACTTAGATAGGGAGGCTTGAGGGCTTGACCAAGTTAGTCTAAAAAAATGTTTTTCAAGGAAAAAAGATGGAGTTACCTAGTGACAAAACCAACTCCAAAAAGGTGAGTCTTCCTGAAGACAATGTGCCTCTGGGGATGCTGGGCAGGGTCCCCTGGTGTCCCTGGGTGAAGGTGGCTAGGTTTAGAAGGAATAATCTATTATGCATCCAACCTGTGGGAAGATGAGTGGGATCAAGGTTGAGTCACATAGGACAAGGAACTGGACAGCAGAGAGAGAGAGAGAGAGAGAGAGAGAGAGAGAGAGAGAGAGAGAGAGAGAGCGCAGAAGGGACTGGGGGACTGGGTTTCTTCCACTGCTCAGAGCTCAGGAGTAGGGGCTGTGACGCATTTGGAACTCTTAAGTGAAGGGAGTTGGCCCATGCCATTCAGGAGGTCTGAGCTCTTGCTAATCATGCAATGAAAGAAGACTGGATGGATGGAGGGAGGGAGGGAGGGAGGGAGGGAGGGAGGGAGGGAGACAGAGATGCCCAAGATGGAGCACATAGTTTCTTTCACCTGCAAACAAAAATGACTAGACCTAAGATGTTCGTGAGGAAAAGGTCCAGGTGAACACTGGCTGAAACCCCAGACATCACATGTGACCCCCAAACTGGTATTGCTTGAGCCTTCACTGTTGGTCCTGTGGAGAACTGTCCATCTGAACAACTGAACCCTTTCTTTCTATGCAAATGGTAGTGTGGGAGTGAAGGCATGCCCAGAAGGAGAGCTCCTTGCAATCTGCTCCACGTATCTATGCAACGATTATGATGGATTCTATCCGTGGAGGTTAGTCTATGCCATAAGTGTAGCCTATTTTCTGCTTCTGGGTACTTCATGGTTGAGCTTTCTGTGACCAGGAACAAAGTATCCCAAAGCATCTCAAGTTTATGGTCAAGTTGTCTTGAGTAACAGCCCATGTTTCTTAGTTACATGGAGGACAGGAAGCATGCACTCTCTGGATGCAAACAGATACACTGATACATGGTATTTGCAGAAGTGGGTACAGCGCACAGCACTGTTAGTAGATACAAGGTAGCTCACGCTCTACTGTGAAGTATCTCTAAACAAATATAAAAAACACATGGTCAGAGGGTCAGAGCTGATCGAAGGCTCAGTGATTAAGAGTGTTCACATATTTTCTAAGGGATATAAGTTCAATTCCCAGTACCCGCATTGAACAGCTCTCAACTGTGTGTAACTCCAGTTCTAGGGGAATCTCGCACCCTCTTCTGGTCTTCTCAGGCACTGCACTCACATGGTAAACACTCAGACAAATACTACACGTAAATAAAACCCAAAATTTAAAGTGCCATTTTTAAAAGAAAAGTCTGGTCTTGCTTTGGGGGTCTAGTAATGTTATCCAGAATGAATTGTAAATTAAAATCTCAATGGGAATGAAATCAGAGAGTTGCATTTCAGCTTGCCACTGTTTTCAAAACTCAGAACCCAAGGCTTTGCGAACTGAAGAGAAACAGCTGTGAACAAATGTTCTCTACACACAAAAGCTGCTCGAAGCCCTGCGTGCTGTTACTAGGCTGCACTGGAAGAAAAATTATTCAGCTTCTTCAAACCCTAGTCAGTAAATATGGTTAATCCCCTTTACTTCAGAATGCAGCCATTCAGAGTCATGAAGGTCAACCCTAGCCTCATCAGTCAGGACTAAGTCACCCAAGTGCCAGTGTATGGGAAGGAGTTTACAGAATTCACATAGACCATGTTACCACCTGGGGTGGAGGGCTCAAGTTGCAATCATCAGACCCTGGGGATTATGGAAACTGACAGCAAGAGAACCCGAGGGACACAACTGTCTTCTTGATGGTGTGAGCACATAAGAATTGGGTTGAAATTACACTTGAACTATGCAGAGTTGATCTTTTCCTAAGCTAGCAATGTGTGCTAAAGTACTCTCTCATGGTTTTAATTAATTTGTAAGACCTCATTCACAGTAATTAGTTCCTTCCTGCTCTCTTCATATACATGTGTCATTATGATCCATTTCCAGTTTTCCTCTCCCTACTGCCCTCCCCTCATGCCTACCTAGTCCCTCTGGGCAGCTCCCTTTCATCCTCCAGTTGGTCCTCTGCTTCTGATTTTCTATTGCATGTGCTCCATTATCCTATCCCCATCACATCCCTCAAGATCTCTTCTTCCATGCTTATGGTCCTCTTTACGTATGTGTAGCTTCATGGCTTATACACATACGTAAACACACACTCACATGCATGCATGTGCATGAAGGCACACATGTAAACACACACATTTAACTTAGGAGCCACATATACAAGGACATGTGGTATTTGTATTTCTAAGTCTGGCTCCTTTCATTTAACATCATGATTTCTTGTTGCATCCATTATCCTGCAAAGGTCATGGTTTTGTTTTCTACATGTGTATGTGTACCACATCTTCATCCACACAGATGTTGATGGGCATCTAGGCTGGTTCCTCTTCCTAGCTATTATAAGCAGTGTAGCAGCCGCATGAATGGTCTTCTTGGTATGTTCTGCTTGTGTGTATCCCGGTGAGGTAGAGTTGGGTCACATGTTAGTCCTCTGTTTTTGGTTTTGGTTTTGGTTTTGGTTTGAGTTTGGGTTTGCAGGAACCTCCATACTGCTTTCCATAGTGGCCACACAAATTTATACTCCCCCTGGTGTTGAATACAGGCTTCTCTTTCCCACATAGAAAATGCTTTTAATACAATTTTTACTTGTAGCATTTTCAGTTTATGAGACGTATTTCTTATGTAGCCCTGTCATAAGTCAAGGCATGTCTCATCTTGAGTAGAGGAACATCCACAGACCTGTCTGCTTCTGTTCTATAGAGGAACATGGAGATTTGTCATGCAGAACCAACTGACCTATTTGTGGTGACTATGGAAGGTGAGTGGTCCTAGGCTCCGGGATGACCTGCTGTGCTCTCCAGCCTGAGACACAGAAGGAATGATGTGAAGCTCACCCTTAAAGCAGAGTGCATGCGCTGACCCAGATCAAGTTGATGGGAGGAGATCAGTCAAGTCCCTCCTTCTTCCATTTGTTCCCAGACCCTCAGCAAGTTGGATGAGACATCCTTGGTGAGGCAGGATACCCTGTCCTGCTACAGATCCTGCTGTTCTCATCTGGAGACATGCTTACACACAGAGCTGGTCCTTAACCTCTCCTCCACTTGCACAGATATCGTAGTAAACCTCCATCATGGTGGGCCACAGACAGCTTCCTTTTCATCTTCCTCTTCTCCAAGCCAGAATGACCTTCCTGGGCCTGCTCTGTGTGACCTCTCCTCATTAGAATGCTTCTTCTCTACTAGCACCAAATGTTACCCCAGCATCTCCTCCAGGTTGTCACACGTTCAGAATGGTAGGTAGCATCCTCAGAAAGCAAGAGATAATGATCCTGGGAAAGGTATCTTGCCAGCCACGAGTGGATCTTGTCCAAGGTTTGCTAGCGAATTTGTCCTGGACAAGTCTAGTCATCTTCCTGTGCCTCAGTTCCCCCAAATGAAGATTTGGTCTGTCATCCATGGCAGACTGCTCCTGGGCCATGCTCTGTTGGAGTCAGGAAGTTGCTGTTCTTCACTGGATGGATGGCTTTGGGTGTCTGGCCATTGTGGCCAGTGGTCTATGAGAAGCAATGGCTGTTCTCATCACAGAGAGGTTGTCAGATTTCCACTGTCCTCCTGATTTTTGGCCTGGGTACCTCACTAGCAATAAGGACACAAAGCATATACTAACTCACTAGGGACATGCAGAATGTGTAAAAAATGAACTGGTGCTTCCAATCTGAGCACTCTGGGCTGCTTGTTACTGCAGTATGCCCTAGGTTTCCCTGACCATTATACCTTGTCACCTTGGTGATGGAGCACTTGAAAGCTCCAGGGATAGGTGATCTCAAATCCTAGTACTTAGCCCTGAACCTCAGTTACAGAGACTCGCACTTCCTCATCTGTCAGGAAAGATGTGAATGCAGTTATGTCATTCCCAGGGGTAATCAGACTCAGAAGAAACAACAGCCAGACCCAGTTCGTGAAGGATTGGGTGAGATAAAATCTGGTTTCTCCTCATCTCTGTGAATGGAAATTAGAGGGCTTGCACAGATATGGGAAGATTCCTGCTGAGACAAATAAGCCATCACAAGACTGTAATTATGGGATAGAGAAGGAAGCCTTCTCCCAAGCAGGGTGGAAATACCTCTGTTTAGACAAAGAAGGCAAAGGGATCTAGACCAAAGAGGTTACCAACAACTGTTATAATGAGGTAACCTGGAGACCTTTCACAGTAGGTCCTTGTGAATGGCCCCAGAAAACCAAAGCCTGGCATCCATGCAAGTGGCTTAGAGTTGCAGAATGAGGGCTAGCATCTACAATAGGATGAGAGGCTCAAGGAGCAGCGATGCTGTAGCCCATTACATGACGGTAGACACACTGATGCCCATGTGGTGGGGGGAGCCTTGGTTCTGGAAATCTTACCTTAGAAAACCTAAGGTAGGAAGGCACTCACTGTGAACTCAGGTTGGGAGAAGGCCAGGCCCAGGAATCAATCAGAGATGCCTATGCTAGAAAAAGTATTCTTATTGTGAGTCCTTGAAGGAGGCAAGGTTTGGAGCACAGTACTGGTCAGGGTATAGATCTAAGATTGGTCAGTGGGCCACCAACAAAGTCAGGCAATCTGTAGCTAACATGTGCTCCAATGGGGAGGTTAGGAGAGAATAGCCAGAGCTGTTGACTTGATCTTACTCAGCTCTGTGTTGTTCATTTACAGACTCCAGGGATTCTACTTGCTTTAGCAATCAGAGAGCCAGGCATTGCTTGAGGACAAGTGCACAGCTGTTAATTACAACTATTTAGCCATTCTCAGGCCTAGTTCTTCCCTCCTCCATATATGAGCCTGTTAGCACAGCAGACAGCAAGCAGCTCTACAGCCAGAGGTGTTCTTTGACCATCTTAGGAAAGGGCTTTAGTCACACATGGACTCTCTAAAGGTGTATTTCTGGGGTTCAGACACTTTCCTATTGCTCAAAATTGTCATGCCCTGGCACAGGATGTCTACCAAAGTCCTAAAGGCATTGAAGATGGTGGGTGGCAGTCTTGGGTTCAAGTCTAAGTGTGAGACCTCGGGTCTATTGTCTAACACTCCTGGGCCTCAGCATCCTTGTGCTTAGGGCACAGAAAAAGGTTCCTGCACATCCTAGATCTAGTTATATGAAGGTTCTGGGCACAGGTTTGGTGAGGATTTTGTACAGGTTGACTCCATTCTTTTGCCCTCTAACTTCTGTAATGCTGAAAAGTATTTTGTGCAATGTTAATAGCTGAGTTGCTGTTTTATATTGAAAATGATTATTACAGACAGAAAAGAAATGAAGCCCATTGCCTTTTCTGGGTGCCTTTGAACAGAGAAGATTCATACATAAGTACTTAGATGGCTTCCTGAGTACTAACCCAGGGTAGCTCCTTCTCCCCACCCCAGACCTGGAAAGACTGAAGCTGGGTGTGAGTCTCCCTGAAATGGCATCCCCCACCCCCACTCCCCAGCCAACATCTGCTAAGTCCCTGTGATGAGTGGATGATTGCTGTCATCACCCGGACCACTGTAGAAAACCACACTGGTGTTTCCCGAGCAGCACTGAAAATGTAGACTCCCCAGCCACATGTGTTCGCTGATCAGCTAGAAGAATTAGCCTCCTGATTGATGACCTTCGAGAGCTTGCTCATGACAGGTCTTCAAAATTACCCAGCTTGGCTTCAAGAACCCAAACGTGGTAATAAGTACATGTCAATTCCCCCAGACCCGCAGCGCTTCCCTCCAGGAAGATGAGTGATCAAAGCGCTATTTTAAAATTAGCCAGCTGATGACCTTTCCCTCCCGCCACGCGCTGGAAATGTCAGCATTAGCAAAATCATGGATAACAACTGCGAGGCTCCTTGTCAGCAATGAAACCCACGAGGAGTGGGGAGAATCCTTCATCGCAGCGCCTCGGAGTACAGCCAGGGCCTTTGTGAGTGTGTGATGAAGAGCTCTGCAAGCTTAAATAAGGAGGATGCCTGGGTTTCAGATGAGGAGGAGATGGAGCTATCAGGAATGCTAATCTCCTGGATGCTGCTTAGAGTCACTCAACCTGAAGGAAGAATGTACTGGATGCCTCCTCACTGCAGGAAGAAGAAACACAAAGAGCCTATGCCATGCACAACGGAGACATTTGTCTCAGTTACTGGGGCAGAGTTCAAGAGAATCTCCGTGGATGTGATCATAAATTTGTGTCTGATGGTAGCAATCAAAGCACAGTATTATAGTGTTCCAAATGCTGCATTTAGCTAATGTGGGCTGCTGAAATGAACAGGAAGCTGTGTCAGAAGACAGGAGGGTGGAGGGGGGTAAGAGGAGAGCAAAGTAGTTCCATTTGATGGGCATCTCTGTGTCCAGACCTAGTAGCTATGTCCATACTGCCTGAAATAACAGTTCAGGAAAAGTTAACAAATATATATTTTAAAATTTTGATTATATGTAGGTGTGTGTGTGTGAGCGTGCGTGTTCACATTTGTGCGTGAACACTCAAGCAGGTATCTGATGAAGCACGAGACATCTGAACCCCTGGGGCTTGTGTTTCATGTGGCTGTGAGCCACCTGATGTGAACATTGAGAACTGAATTCTGGTCCACTGGAAGAGTAGGGATCTTAACTGCTGGAGTGATCTCTCCAACCCCAGTGAGGAACTTTAAAATGTGGTATTTTTCCTGTGATACAGGGCAGGGAAGTGTGACCTTCCTATCAATCCAGAAGTAACCAGGAGTGCCAGTCGCAGGCCTTGGATTGATACAACCCCCCTCTGTTTAGTTTGAGGCCATTGGAGAGGCACATACCATCCAGGAAGTATGCAGTATCCAGTAGGCACATGTTTCTCTTTATGCATCAAAAGGTTTTTTGAATGTAATTATATGCTTTTACAGTGTTTGTTACAAAGCATCTATTTGTTGTCCTGGAGCAGAGGTTGTGAAGTATCACCCTGCCTATTAGACAGACTCCCCTTATCTGCACCCAGTGGATCCTTGCTTCTCAAGCTGTTAGGCTTACTGCTAGCCCAGTAATGTCATAGCCCCATCTTGTTCCCTTTTAGAATCCCCAGACTTTGACCACATTTCCTGGTAAGCAGGCTTTGCCTCCGTCCACAGGATTAATTTCCCTACCGTGAAGTAACAGACTCAGGAAGACAGGCCGACAGGCTTCTCCTCACCCCACCTCCGCTCCCATCTGCCTTCCTGCACCCTTGGACTTGAGGTGCTCTTCCATCTATAGCCCAACACAAGGTCCAATTCAGTTTCTCTGGGATGAACTTGAGTTAGCAGTCTAGCCTCTGAGGTGATGTAGTAATGGGCAAGGGGGCGAAAAGCAGAAGCACTGTATTTATTCAGCATTTCCCCTTGAAAAGGTCTTCATGTTTGAAGATGGTACAGCGAACCCATCAAATTCAGCCTGTTCCAGGAAGATGCAGCGAGTGAATCTCAGAGAGTCATCTAACACCTTGATTTTTACTGCAATGGCCTCCAGCTGGCCTCCCTGCCTCCAATCTCCTCAGATATAATCTGATTTTCCTGCTTCACTCAGGATTTCTTGTAGAAATAGCTCATTTGCAAGTTGCCATGGGATGAGACCTTCTTCTACGGAGATGTATGAGCACTTTATATCTGTTTTTCGCTCTTCCTAATTTATCTCCTATTCCTAGAACATAGGGGCTGTTTTCAACCCATGACATCCTCCTGAATATTCCCAAGTGGTGTAGACATCTGCCTTCATACACATGTGTTCTCTACATGTAACTCACTCTGCCTGGGACCTGGTGCCTCTCTGACTTTAGAAAGAGAGGACCAATACTCACAGTATCTCAACTTCACTGGTGCTTCTGTGAAGCCATCTCAACCCCAGCAGACCTGGTGACCTCACCTGGTGACATCCCCTGGACTTACTTGGAGCTCCTTGATGGATAGAACTGCCTTAATTCCTTTTTGCTCCCCAGCATTGTTGACAGCTTGGGATAAACACAACAGTGAAATGGATCAATGAAAATGGATTCAACTCCAAGAACACATGTTGTTTAGCCAACTGTGTACCCTCCTCACATACCTAAAGGGATGCTAGCAAGCTAATGTGAAAAAGAAGTTAACAGTTCTTATGGGACACGTGTGACTTCCAAGTTCAAACTGATATAAAATTAAATTAGAGTAAGTATACACTCAGGATTTAGTCTTTGTCCAGGAAATAAACCACTATGATGTGGCAACAATTCCATCACATTGCTTAGAAGAGAAACCTCATTACTGAAGAGGCGTGGTATGCACAGATTATACCAATGCCATGCTAATCAGATTTTAATTAGCACTGACATCATGTAGAGGAAGGTGTAATGTACTGTTAGAGCTAACTGCCTAGTAACATTATGGTACTGCTAAGAACAGTAGGTAAGGAAAGCAATGCTCTTTCCCAACAAACAGTCATGTTTTCCAGCAGGTAGCCTGGCAGATGTGGAGCCCTTGGGGCTGGTAGGTGATATAAACAGAGATAGGGGTGGCATAGCTCTGTGTTGGAAGATATGACAGACAAGCTAAGATAGTTACTCTGTGTGGTGGGACATTTTAGTGTCACAAATAGATTTTGTTCAGCATGCACCACTATTCAGGAGCCACCTTGACTTTTAATTCCAGTTTGGAGTTTTCTTAAAATAAAATTCAGCAGGCAGAATTCAGTGATTGGCACATCTTTGGCCTTCCAGCCAGAGTCTCCAAGAATGAGTTAGTGTGGTAACATACCTCCAAGAGACATTCACTCAGAACTCTTTTATAACTGAGCCCAACACTGCTGAGTAGCCAGCATGCACCAAGACACAGATGAGCAGGGACAGCATGGCCATAGTGGAGCAGTCCGTGATAGCATCAGAGTTTGTGGGTACATGGGGACTACCTTCCATTTGAAAATCACATTGAGCCCATTAGGTCACCTTAACTTTTCTCTCCACTATGGTTCTGAAGAACTGTTGGGTATTAAACTTAGCCTACCTGGGTCATATCATCTTAATGCCATCAGTAGCATTCTTGGCTTAAACTTAGCTCCTGTCTCTGTAGCCCATTGAAGCAAGTTTGTGATGGGACTCAATCTCCTGAACACATCCAGGTCCTGGTTGCTTTAATATGCATGTCTGATTCTCCGCTCTTCTCCTTAATCATCTACAGTGTCCAGAGACTCTATCTTCTAATATACATGCCTATATAATATATATGTGTATATATATTACACACACACACATCTTCAGCAGTATGAAAAATGGGCTTTTGGCCTCCTCCTGGTACTGTGCTCTGCCACCTCACCAGCCACAACAGCAGCCACATCCAGGTCTAGTTCATGCCTTGTCCTACTAGTGTGTGAACCATGAACCTTGAAGTTCTTGAGCTACATTTCTGTATTCCTCCCACTCCCCACAGAGGACCAGAGCATGCCCACCTGCTCAAGCTGAGTGTTCTCAGACAGGAGTCTCTGGTCCTCTGTTCTTTCCTAGGTCCAGAGGATCTGTCTCCTAGACAGTCAGGATCTTCTTTGTTCTTTTCCATCCAAAGTAGGAATTGCTCAATGATATCCTCTTCTGTTTTCTATCCCATAGGTAAAATGTCTTGCACTAATTTATTTCCTAAAGCTTGATTGACAAGAGTGTTAGCCCCAGGAGTGGGCACAGGAAAGGACACTTTACTATGGTATACAATGACTTCTTTGGCCCTGCCCTCAGACTGGATGACAGTGTTGTGCATCTGGGGGACCTGAATGAGCATACTAGCTCCAAAGCTCAGGCTGATATCATTATTAATCAAATTGCCACCTGGACTTGATGTCTATAAAGTAGTCACTTAGAAATTCAAGTATTTTAATGATAGCTGTACGGACTATGGGCAGGAACGTGCTCCTGGGAACTCTACATAGCTATTTGAGACACTTAGCAGACCAAAGCTTTTAAGGCCTAGGGCCAAACCATGGTCAGAGAAAGCAGGGATTTCTTGGGCACTCCTACAGAGCCTGCTGATCCCCACAGCTGCAAATTCAGTCTTTCTCAGTTGGGCCCATACTGAGCCATGTAAGGTGCTGGAATATGAACTCCTCACAGACTATTTTGGGTGTTTTATCTCTAGCTAGTTGTTCTGCTTTGGGACACTATGAAAGTTTCTAGCAGGTAGGGAGGAACTGGTTGGCAGAAGGTGGGTCTTAGCTACAGGATTGTATAGGTTAAATCCAGTTCTGATCCCAACCTGCTTTGTGGTCTGCCTCTGTGTGAGCCTCCTTACCACATTCCTGCCACCATGAATGGAGCTGCAGCTGATCCATTATAATATGGTGGACTAGAGTTCTCCGAAACTAGGAGACAACATAAAATATCTCCTCTTAAGATGTTCCTCCAGGTGTCTGTCACAGTGAGAAAAATAACTAATTAATTTCTAGTTTGAATTTGGTCCCTCTTTTATAAGAGATGGGCAGTGATGGTGGCTGTAGAATGTGACACAGGAGTAAACAAGGACCTGAGAACTCTTCCTTCCACAAGTAACCTGAGAGTCATTTACAACTGAAAACTGCCTGCCTGTCCTGTCCCCACAGCTGAGATTAGCACATTTGATAAAATGCTCCTTGATAGCCTAATTTAGGACAGTCACCTTGCAAGCACATATTATTTTATAAGAACCCAGCTCAGCAACCATATGGTGCCCCTAGATTTGTGACTAGGGTCAGATGTCAGTTTGCAGCAGGAAGAAGATACAGAGTCAGGCCTGGGAAGAAGACATGGAACCATTTTCCAGCCACTTGCCTCTGGTGGAGGTTGTGTGTGTGTGGGGGGGGGAGGGGGAGTATCTAGTAGTTTATACTGAAGAAATGCATTCTATTTAAGAGGATGGCACAAGGAAATTGGAGACTGGAGAGGATGCCAAGTCTAGATTGAGTACTGTGACAGATGTTTCACTCATGTGTCTGACACGATAAACCCCAGTGGCCTCCATTCTATGGAGCCAGGATGACAATGCTCTTCTGATGTAGTTTGTACTAAGGGGTCCATAAACTATGTGTGTTGGAGGGGAGGAGTTTGATCACTGCAGCGTTTCATGTGATAGCCTTGATATTGATGATTGAGTCATCCTTCTTGAGCTCATTGTATGGGGCAGGCTCTGGAGCAACAAGGGGGCTTTACTTTACGTGCTGGCAAGAGGAACAAGCTGACAGACAGAGAGTTTAACTCAAAGAGAGTTGTTGCAACATCCAACAGGTCACCACATCCCTAGGAATGGTGTAGAGAATCAGCCACTCTAACTGTGCTTGGTGCATGCCTATATACGGAGAATAAAACCAGACTGATGGCAGAAACCAAGCTGAATTGATAAGTTTAGCTTTCCAGCCTGTGAGATAAGTTCTACCTTTCTCAGAGGTAGACCAGAAGACCTTGGCTGAAGATGCCAGGAAACTGTGGGAAGAGATGGAAAGACTGTCGTAACATTATTCTTTTCTAAGTGAACCTGTGGTTGTTTACCAAATGGCTATGTTCTGGGTTAAAAAAAAAATACCCAGCTCCTTCAAGTCACCCTCCTCTACCTAGTGATGACCAAACATACTGTGGTCCATGGTAGTCAAGTATGGAATTGTCAAATCTACCTCAAAGATTTCTTCCGAGTTCCAGAATTTACTAGTAGGATAGCTATCTTGGGCAACATGGAGTCCCTATGTAATGAGAGTTCTTATCCCCAGAAGCAGCAGGTAGGTGATCTTGGAAAGTCACCTGCTTACTAGAACACTAAACTAAAAATGATGAACATCTTTGAAGAGATTATAGATTAGATCCATCACCAAAACTTGGAAAATTCAGGGGTGGTAATAGGAATTCAATATTTGTTTAACTATCCTTTGTTTCCTGTAAAGAAGGTGGGGTCTGAGAGGATAGCTCTAGGTATTATAAATTTAATCAATTGCTAGCTCTAATTGAAGCTGCAATTTCAAACATGTTTGCCTTATTGGAGCAGATCAATATGTTTCTTGGAACATGGTTTGTAGGTATTGACCTGACAGATTATTTTTCCTCTCTACCATTTTGTTGCTCCTGGAAGACTTGATTCAGCCTGGCAGGACCACTAATGCACCTTCACAGTTTTGCCTCAGGGCGACACTCTCTCTCCTGCACTCTGCCATAAGCAATCCTCAGTGGTTCCCTTCTCTTGGCAGTCATGGAAGATAACATTGCTTTTACCAGGCTGGTAACTGTGTACGTGAGACAGAAAGAAGAAGAAGAAGAAGAAGAAGAAGAAGAAGAAGAAGAAGAAGAAGAAGAAGAAGAAGAAGAAGAAGAAGAAGAAGAAGAAGAAGAAGAAGAAGAAGAAGAAGAAGAAGAAGGAGGAGAAACTACAAAGTAAGATGTGCATCAGTCAGAGGGCTGGGGTTGGAGTGATGAGGACTTCTAGAAAAAACTAGAGTTGTATTATATCCTGTAGTTTCTGGGGATCTGGAAAGTATCAATGTAAGTATAATATATTTACATAATCCCCCTTACTCTCCTCCCTCCTACCTCTTTCTTTTCCTTCCCTATTCCCCTTAAATGCATGGCAGCTTTTTCTCTAATTATTATTACATATATAAAATACATATACAAATGCATACATACACACACATATACTCACAGACACACAGACACACACACATACACACAGATAAACACACACACACACACACACATATATATATATATGTATATATATACATATATATATATATATATATATATATATCTTCCATTTAGTATTGCTTGTATGTGTGTTTTTAAGGCTGACCATTTGGTACTGGATAACCAATTAAGGGACTCATCTCTGAGAAAGTCTAGTTCTCTGACTGTCTCAGTAGTAGTTAATTGTTTGTAGCTCTTCATTTAGGGAAGTGGCCCATAAGATTTCTCCGTCTATGCTCGCATGCAAACTAGTATTGGCATTGTTCAGGTCTTATTTAGGCAGATATGTTGTTGAGATTTCTTGGGTGTAGCTTACCTATCATACCCATAACACATTTTCTCTGAAGACTTCCAGGTCCTCTGGCTCTTATAATCTTTTATTTTCCTCACTCTTCTGAGATGCTCCTTGCATGAAAAGTTTGTGTTGCCCACTACCCATGACTAGTGAAGTCATGGATCTTAGAGGAGAACTTAGCATCATCACTTTCCTCAGTATAATTTCTAGTATAATTTCAAGTATAATTTCTAGTATCATTCTAAATATTTATCCAGTATAATTTCTAGTATCATTCTAAATATTTATCCTTATGCAATGGAGAGCTGTAGCTCTCACCCCTCATCAAGGAAATTTTGCAGTAGCTCAAGACCTTTACAGAGATCTACAACCAATCAGAATGCAGAGAACTGCTGACAATGCGGTCCCTGGTCCCAACTGACACAACTAGAGCTAGTGGGATGATTGATGTCTTTACTGAAAAAGAAGCACAATGATGTTTTGGCTCTTAGAGCCAGTATGCATACATAAGAAGATGCTATACAGAATGAATAGGACACTCAAGCTGGTCCCTGCACTTCCCATTTCCAAGTGAGGAGCATATGACACAGCTTTGCAGGAACTCTGACTGCACATCTTCCACTGGGCTCCATGACACAGGGTGTGTGCATCACCCAGGCCTCCCATATAGAGTACAGTGCAAACTGGAGTGCCAGATGGTCTCCTCCAGCCAGTGGTTTTCAAAGTTGAGCCAGGATTAACATCCTCAGGAAGTGTTCAGACATACTGCTATACCAACTCTAGTGACTTAGTGGTCTAGGAATTTACATTTCTAGTAGGTTCCCCTGCGATGCAGTTCCCACACATAATAAGTTCAACTACTATCATTTCTGGAAGTAAAGATAATCTCTCTCTACAAGACAACTCTTTCTTTTGTGAGAGTCCTCCAGATTTCCCAGGGCAGCCCTAGTAAGATGGTAGAGATTGGGTAACTAGAATGACATATGCATTCTTTCTCTGGTAAGGGGGCTAGCACTGAACTCAAGGTGGTGTCAGGCACACTCTGAAGGTGTATCCAACAAGCTTCTGTGTACATGCATTTGTGATCCCATCTCAGTCATTGCTATCACATGACGTCAAAATGTTTCAGTAAAATACACATCAGCCAGAGGATAGCACATAAGTCACCGATACCAATATCATCTAAAGGTACAAATACTGAACCCGGGATTCTGCCCACCCAACACCAACATGAAATTTTTAAAACTGAAAATAGAGTTTTTCAAGCAGATGCTCTTTCCCAAAAAAGAGACAAAGAAAAAAAGCACAAGAAACACAGAGATGTAAAGAAAAACACATTCACAGAGAAAATCCATAAAAACACAAAACTGGAAATGATAACATATACACAAAGAACCTGAGAAAATATATAAAGAACTAAAAAAGCCAAAACAACAAAAAAATACCCCTTGACATCAAGAAAATGTATAATGAAATTAAAAATGGGGTACACATCTAAGAAGAAAACTTTCCAAAGAGGAAAGACAAATGGCTGAGGAGCACTTGAAGGAATGTTCAACATCCTTAGTCACTGGGGAAACGCAAATCAAGACTACTTTGGGATTTCATCTTACACCTGTCAGAGTGGCTAAGGTCAATGACAGAAGGGATGCTGGTGTGGATGTGGAGTGAAGAGAATACTCATCTACTATTCTAGCCACCAAGGAAATCAGTGTGGTGGTTCCTCAGACAGCTGGGAATAGATCCAGATGTATGACTTATGAGCATATACCCTGTAAGCAGAGACATGTACTCAATTATGTTCATTGCTGCTCTATTCATAAGAGCCAGAAATTGGAAACAGCCTAGATGTCCATCAACAGATGAATGGATAAAGAAAATGTGATGCATCTACACTATGGAATATTACTCAGCTGTTAAAAATGAAATCATAATATTTTCAGGTAAATGGATGGTGCTAAGTAACCTGACTTGGGTAACCAAAGGACCGGTGAAACTACAAATAATGGTGTGTATTCACTTATATGTAAGTATTAGCTGTTAAGTCTTTGATAAGCAGGCTAAAATCCACATCACTGTAGAGGTTAGGTGTAGAGTAAGGGACTGGGGGGTGGGGATTGGATCTCCCTGAGGAGGGGAAACAGAATAGATAGTTGTGAGTGGATGAGGTAGAGAGACTGAAAGAGGAGGATCAAATGTGGAAGGGGAAGAAAAGCAGGGTGAAGGAGGGACAATTACAACTAAGGCCATTTGAGGACTTGTATGGAAAATTAGTACAGCAGAAGCCTCCTACATTATATACCTATATGAAGGTAAATAGAAATGCCAAATAATGGGGAGATGGAACCTTAACTAGACATCATCAAATGAAGTCTCCAATTTCAGGAACGGGTTATATCCAATCAAGTTGTTGGCAAAGGAGCCTCATGAGAATCAGGGTTACCACAAAGGACATTACTTGTTTTTCAAAAACAGATGGTATCACCCTTTTGATAAAGGCAACACCTACACAACTCACTGACTATGGAGAGGTTGAGTTGGTGCCTACCTAGAAACTTGACCCCCTACTAACTATTGTTCACAGTACTCAAAATTACTCTGCATGATACCAGAAGAGAAAGTTAAATACCAACACAGCTACAGATCCTTCAATCTACAATGGTGACTTGACGGTAAGATGCACTAGGGAAAGAGTGGTACCAGCCTTGTGGGAGTAACCAACCACTATCTGATGGGGTTTAAGTTTCATTCTACGAGATGGAACCCATCCCTTCCACTCCTAGGATGGCCCAGAACCTGAGGCTAGATAGGCCAGGTGCCCAGGGAGAAAGCAAACACTCCTGTTCTGTTAAAGGACTATACCAGCAAAATGACTTCTAACAACATACTGTCACCGTCATAAATCACTTAACCATCATCAGTGAAGCTTCCTCCTACCACAGATGGAAGCAAACATGGAGATCCACAGCTGGACAATGTGCAGCAAGAAAGAAACATTGAAGCACTCAGTCGTAAATTAGATGCCTCCATCAAGTCCTTTCCCCAAGGGCTCATGACACTCTACAGAAGGCAGGGTGATTGCAATAGCCAGAGATGATGGAGGACACCAAGGAAGTAAGGCCTTCTAAGCACAGCAAGGCTGACTCACACATGCACTATATGGACTGCGGCACCATGCACATGGCCTGTACAGACCTGAACCAGATGGAGTCCCCATGCTAAGAGGGAAAATGGACATGAGCCCCCCCCCCCCCCACACACATTCCCTAACCCAGAAGCTATCTCCAGTTAATAACCACTCACAAGTGAAACTTAGTTTCCTTCGATGGAGTCTCACTGGGGCTACAAATAATTCTTGAGGCCAGACCCCATACCCAGCACAGATTGCCAAAACAAAACGAATTCAGTGGCATCTTTGAAGGTTCTTTGCCTCACAATGCTTTGTCGGGATTTTTTTCCTTACTTTTTATTAACCTGTCAAATCTACAGAGCTTATATTCCCAAGTCAGATCCAGTTAGAGAGTAAGACACATTCTGGCTCTTTCAAAGGTGGCCCCTACCATTTCCCCTCTCTCCTTGTTCCACAAATGTTGTTCTTGAGGGTAGTTCTAAATTCAGGAACCAACTAGAGACAGACTACTGCCAAGTACAGTATAGAGCTATCTGAGTACAGATAGAAAGGCAGCCAAAGAGGGGAACTGCGGGCATAATGTTTTTGAATGCTGTGTAAGGTTATCCTTGTGTTAATCAAATGCTGATTTCTCTGCCCTCATATCTTGTTTTTTATCCGGACACAGCACAGTAATGCTTATGTCAAGAATCTCCTGTCTGGAATTTATGTAAACAATTCTTACCATTTGTTCTTTGCCTTGTCACTAGATGCTAATCACCCAATGACAGGGCAGAAGAGAGAACAGGAACAGGGTTCGACTTCAGCCAGCCAGTGGAAGGAGAGAGGGGGAGGGGGAGAGGGAGGAGAAGGGGGAGAGGGAGGGAGGGAGGGAGGGAGGGAGGGAGGGAGGGAGAGAGAGAGAGAGAGAGAGAGAGAGAGAGAGAGAGAGAGAGAGAGAGAGAGAGAAGAGAGATTGAAATCATGAGGACAAAGGAAAGAGACCACGGAGTTCAGCAGAACCATGGATAACTTAATTGCAAGTATTATTGGGATCATAGCTGGAAGATAGCTCGATTCTCTTAGGTTATTAAGATAGACTGCCCAGGTATTGTGGTGAAGCTTTAAAATAAATCTTGGTGGTTTTTTTTTTTTTCTGTGTCATTATTGGGAACTAGCTAGGATAAAGAAATACAGCCAATAATCAACTTAGAGTTTATACTTATATTAAACGTAACATTTCGCAGAGGATCCACCCAAGCTGTGGAAACCTGAGCTTGCTAGGTATCAACTCAGAGACATCCAGAGGCAGGAAGCTGCACTGACCCACTGCCACTTGCTAATGTTCTCTTGGATGGCCCTGGGCATGAAAGCAAGAACCTTGCAGTGCTGGCAACCACAGGTGGGTGCTATGCCTAGATATAAAGGTGCCCATGCCCAGAGTGCAGGCTCACAAAAGTGTGTCCACCACAGAAAGACCATCAGCCACTGAGAAGGGGAGATGACACATGCCTTTCCTCAGTCACTCCCAAGCTTTTTAATGTGGGCCCAAATATTGATATAAAATGGCCATGTGACAAGAAGGCCATGAAGGGGACCCAAAGTGTGCAGTTCCTAGATGAACTTTTATTGGTTGTGATGTGCTTGCTTAGCATGACAACAGTGTAGCACCTGACTCAGGCTCATTAGACTGAATGGCTTCTGTATGTGGCTTTGTTTCCCATAGCCAAACACTCCCTGCAGCACTCACGTGTGGGCCTGATCAGTTCCTGTATCCACTACTGTGCCTTAACACAGTGCCACTTCTGAACAGAAAACCCATCTTATAGCAAAGCAGTGCGAGGACAGAATAGCTCCCTTGGCAGCAGGGGGTTACCTATCATTATCCAGGAGGGTGAATCTATCACAGAGGCATAGTGAGTGTGCTAGAGGCCTCAGCAAAGCACTTTTCCCCAGCAGGATCCTGAGTGGGTGGAACTCTGTATTGAAATATGTCACTTACACAGTGAGCGATCTTCCAGCCAGAGAGTGTGGGCAACAGGGGTCGGGATGGAAGCACAAATGGTTCCTGTTGCTGCCATGTCTACTTTCAGTCTATTTCTGTTATTGCAACAGAATGTCTGAGGCTGTCATTAATAATCCATGGGGATTTCAACGAGTTTTCGGTGGCAGCTTGGATCATGGACTTCAGTATGGTCTCCAGTAGCAGCCTGGATCACCAACAGTTGGAGCATATGCCAATGAGTATATGGGCAACACAAGTTGGACTTGGTGAGGGTTTGGGGGTTTTGGGGGGTGGTGTAAGAGTGGCCCTGGGAGAAATGGGAAGCGAGTGTAATTGGGTTACACTATATAAAATCCTCAAATGACTGAGAAAAATATTATGTTCTCATAAAAAATTTTAAAATAGGATTTCATGTCACTGTTTTAAAAGTTTGGTGTGTGCCTTACCGTGGGAGGAGAGAAGCAGAGCGGTGAGAAGAGGAGAAGCCACCCTTGCTCTTCTGCAACAAAGCACCCCACTTGTTGTCAGGATGGGTGTGGTCACAATAGTGCTCACAAAGCCCTGAGTCCTCCTCAGATCTGAAGACTCTAACCACTATGCCCAACTAAACTCTACCGTTTTCAGGCTGGCGATGGAATTTTGTCATGAGGTTTGGATGAAGCGCATATTCAAACTCTAGCACTTAGTAAGCCATCTGAGAGTCTTACAAAGAGAGTGGAAACAGCAGCCTAACAAGATATCTCTTGACACCAGCGTGGAACACAGACTTGGGAGAGTCCCTGGGTGGATGTGCAGATTCCCACTTCACGGGGTGCAGGGGATTGGCTGGCATGGGGAGAACAAGAGCCATGAGCCAGGGCCCTGGAAATGTTCTGAAGCCATTCTGTCAGCACTGTTGTAATTCACAATGAAACTAATAGAAACCATGGCAACCAGCACGGAGATGGCAACGAAGAAAGGAATGGACCACTGAAGGCTGTCACTCTGCAGGAACAAAGGCCAGTGCCACCTCAAGAAGTAGTCAGGTGAGGTATGGCTGAGAATGAGGAGGTAATGGCGTATGTGACAGAAACAGAGAGAGGCATCAAGGACCAAGGAATCTATCCACATTGGCTGTTTCTTCTGTTGCTATCTTCCTAGCCCTCCAGTATGGACCCCCATGATGCGACTAGACCCTACCTGGTTACTCCATTCTATCTCCTTATATCATAATCTCTTATGAATCATATCTGTAAAATTCCTTTTGCCATAAGATGGTAAGTCCACAGTGCTGGAAGAGAAACCCCTGGCTTTGTTTGGACTCAGAGTGTGATCACCCAGAGGAGGCTGATGCAGGTATGGAGAACAGGCTGATGCAGGTATGGAGAATAAATGTCTTCCAGGCGACTCTCAGGACTCCATGTCTCATCATTTGGGGTCAGAAAGGGAATATTTCTAGAAAGCTCAGCCTCTGAGTGAGCCAAGCTAAGTTGTTCACATGTCACTTGGAGTTTCAGCACTCACAGACTCACAGCAAGGGAACTTGCTGAGCAGGCAGGGCCTGGACTGAGCTATCAGTACCCTCTTCTCCCACCATGCTGTGCTTCAAAGTAGCCTTTGTCTGGGCTTGGTGAGGCTCTGTTGCCTCCTCCACTTCCATCCCTGCTTTGTCTGTAGCTGCTGCCTCGGGATCCACAGTAGAGGTTCCAGCAGGGTAGGCCTAGTATTGGGATATTAGGTCTTTCCTGCTTTTCTTTCTCTCATTGCTGTCACAGTTGGCTCAGCCATGGTCCCCTTCAGCTAGCACAACAGTTGGTCTCGGTGACACACCTAGCTCTACTCTGGTCTCTTTCCTTTCCTTGATTTTGGATCCAGTATCAGATATTGCCTTTAAAACATGGCTCTGAGATGAGAATTTCCTCCTCTGTTGCTGGGATTTGGGGAACTTGGGTCCCTTGTCTGAGCTCCTTGTTGTTAGCATCATGAAAACAGTGGGCCCACCTCTCTGAGGACCACTCTGCCAATCTTGTTCCAGTTTCTGGGTCAGACGGTTCTCAGTCTCTTTTCTGAGTTCTCCAGCTCTGCGCCCCCACCCCCCATCCCCCAATCACTGTCTCTGGGATACCACAGGCTTCTGATTTGTTTGTTGAGGTTTCTTCAGCCCAATTTAAAAGCTCAACTGGTCAATGGTGTGGTTTGAAGTCAGGCTGGACTCTGGCTCCTGTCCTGTACTCCAGTCCTCTGGAGTGCGCTGAAGCAGTTTTCTGGGGTATGCCCACAGCTTCTGGTAGCTCACATAGACAAAGTCTAGCTTCATACTATTTTTCTGAGTCAACATCAACATTTTACTCTCCCTGACAGCAAAGTTCCACCGCTGCTGGAGGAAACAAGCCAACTGCCAAGTCTCCACTGTGACTATCGATTATCACAAAGGTCCTCTGGAATAAAACCACGCTGCTGCCCATATCAAAGGCATAGGGGCCATAGCTTATGGAGAAGGGATGTTTAGTCATAACCAGAGGGGAGGTTAGAACATATCATACATGGTATTTTGTTTCAGTGACACTCCTAAACACTCTAGCACCCATCCTAGGATGGCTCACCACTTTCTGTGGCACCAGGCCTGCTGCATCAGCATCCAGAAGCAGCAGTTTTAAAAGCGTAGGGAAATAGATTATCTCGCAGAGTACATTTAGATTTAGCTATCACCAGCTAATAAAATAATAGGATTTCTTACTGCAGCGTAAGTCATGAAGACTTTACAAGTACCCTCACATCTGGCGAATGGACCAGAGACTCAACACCTTCTGGGTAGAGCTGTCTTCAAAAGATATCCCTCAAAACAAAAGCACACCTGTTCTGCCAACACTCACCATTCCCTGGGAACAAAAAACTGCACAAGTATAGCTGGTATGGGGAACCTACCAGAGACAACCACTTAGAGGCAACTGGAAATCTTAGTTCCAGCAAGACAGACTACACTCAGGCATTCAAGGCCTAAGTGTAGTCCCAAGCGTCCAGAGCATAGAGGCTCTGAAGGTAAAAACCACAGCCCGGCCTCTTGCTTAGCAGCTGCGGGAGGGTGGAGGTGGGGGGGGGGGTAGCTTTGCAGAGGCAAGCAGTAAGATAAGATAAGAACAGAAACTAAGATAAGCAGGCTGGCGCATCTTGACCTTGGATGCTGATTCTCTGTCAAGAAGATCAAATTCTAGTTAGACCTAAAATGGCCTCAGCAAGAACACAAGATGGAGGAACCTCTGCATGTTCTTGCCCCGTCACACATAAGAACCTTGCAAAACTTCAGGGGGGGCAGAGACGTTTTAAGACTTTTAATGGGGACAGTTTTGCTTTTATTTTGAGAGTTTCATATATCTCCAGCTGGCCTTGAATTCACGGGGTGGCTGAGGCTGGCCTTCAACTACGTATCATCCTACCACCACCTCCTAAATGCTGGGATTAGACGCATGAGCCACCCTGCCTCGGTGAAAGGGATCGATTTTTAAAATCCCCGTGTGCTACCAAAGCAAATGATGAATTTTTGGAGGGATAAAGAGAAGGATTTCTCAAAGATGTGTTTGGCTTCAAGATGACTCAATTATTTTGTGTCACTTTGAACAAAGCCTAAACGAGACACTCCGCAGAGGCACCCTTTTGAAATCTCCTCCAGCCTCGGATAGCACAGCACTAGACTCAGCGTAGGTCATTCCTTTCACCTTTTCACTTTCCAACTGTACTGGATTTTTTTGCTCTGCCGAGAGGCGAGATACCTGATACCTGTGGAGTGGAGGCCCCAGGCCTGGTCCAGGGAAAGGCTGCTGTATTAGATGGTGGCAGCTTCATGTTCATCAAATCGGGGCTGCTCAGCTTAGCATGCTGCCAAATTCTCTGGGTGAGCACATAGCCACGGCAGAGAGCTCTTCTTTCCAGACGTATGCTGCTGCTCCTTCATCAAACTGTTCTGTGCAGAGCTTTCGTCATTTCCTTAGGTTCTGCAGCACATTCCTGATGCAGGAAGCCAGCATACAGCCTGAAGCTGAGCACTGAGGCAGGCAAGGATGTGTTAGGGACCAAGTGCCAATCTTGAGACTGGAATTGCGAAGGGAAGTGATCGCTCTGTCCTTGGTCTATAAACTAGTTAAAGTTGAGGACAGCACATATCTAGGGTGAGAAAAGCCATCCTGTTCTGAATTGTCATGTCTCTGATTCATTGCTTTCCAGCAGCGATCCTTTCTATCCTGTGTGCTTTCAGGAGTGTTAGGGCTGACTCCTATGCATCTCAAGAAATCTGCAAGAGTCCCACTTCCTTACAATGTCTCAATGTGTTTCCTTAGCTAGCAATGGGGCAAAGAGACTGGCTAATAATAGTAATTGGCTTATTAATTTTCATAGCATTTTTTCCCTATAGTCTAGTCTCGTGGCTATGTTGTCTATTTTCGCCACTGGTGTTTTGTTGTCTTGGATACAGAGCACACTGACACTGATAAATTTCAATTCACACCTAAAGCAATCTACATTTCTGGCCGAGTGGACATTGGTAGAACATTCTTTGCCACAGGCAAAACTTTTTTTCTCTAGGATTTGAGGACTTCTCTTCCTTTGGGAGAAAGGAAACCGGATGCATTTGGATTCTCCCTCAATGGAGTTGTTTAATTTTCCTTTCATAGGACCTGCTCTCCTGCCCCTGTGGACTGGGTGTCCCACTATGCTTTTCCATGTTCTTCAGCACCAGCAGAACTCACTCCCAGCAGGGCAGAGCCTTGTGTTGAATGCAGTTAGGGTGATGTTTTCAGCACCCCAGAAACCACATGGTTTTGTGTCATATCTGTGTTCTTACTTTTGGTCTAGACCTTTGATCAGCTCATTCTCCCAACATCAGATTTCTATGAGAAACATGGTCTAAACTCTGCTGGGCAGGAATGGTGGACCAGAAGTATTCATAGCTGTGAAGTGCCTCCCTCTTCCTGTCTGGGCCCCCTTAGATGATCCAATAGGACCTTATGTTTTTAGCACTTTGCTGGATCCTGAGTCCATGCAATGGCACTGAGAGGCCCTCAGGTCCCTTAAGGTCAGCTGTCCTGTTTATTCTATACTGACTGATGGACAGTGTCTGTCAAGCATACACAGTGCCTACGTCTGGTTCCACAGTGAGGGCATAACTCCCTTGGCTATCTATAAAAAGCCAAGGTATAGCCTTTTTACAGATTTTTGGATACAGGTTGCTAGGCCAAGTACAGCTCTTAGTCTAGAGGGTGTGCTAAGGTTGGGCCAGAGGCCTATGGACAGAGTTTTGCATAGCAGCACTTCCTGACTGCAAGTGCTACATGCCTTGGCACTATTTAGCCCATTATGACCATTACAGAGTACCTTGTCTCTCTAGATAACTGATTTCCTACTCCCCAGCCCCTGTCTGTCTATATTAGCAAAAAACACTCCACACACACTGTGTGTGTGTGTGTGTGTGTGTGTGTGTGTGTATGTTCACAGATACCATGTGTGTGCCCGTATGTGTCTGTGCTCACAGTTCTTGAGTGTATGTATGTGTGTGTATAGGCTTTCTGTGTCTGTATATGTCTATGTTCATAGTTATTTTGTGTGTGCCTGTATGTGTCTGTGTTCACAGTTCTTGTGTGTGTGTGTGTTCACAGTTCTTGAGTGTGTGTATGTGTGGTTGTGTGCTTGGCACTGCACATGTATGGAAGTCAGAGGGCAGCCTTTGGCGTCAGCTTCCCCCTCACACTATATTTGAGGTGGGATCTCTGTTGTTTGCTATTGCATTGCCCTTGACCCTCTTGGGATTCTCCTAGCTTCACTCCCCCACCCCACCACGAGAGCACTGGGATTTCAGACACACTGTAGCCCATCCAGCCTTCATGTGGATTCAAACTCAGGTCTTCATGCTTGTTTGATGCACGCTTGACCCGCTGAGTCCTCTCCCCAGTTTCCTCCATTCATTTTCAAACTACAGCAAAGCAAAACAAAAGCTAGATTTTATTTTAAAAACTTAAACGGTGAATCAACAAGCTAAAAACGTCACCTTTTCAACTTGAAGAACATCTTTTATAACAGACTGTCCATTCCCAGGTTGGAATTCTCCTGTGTTTTCCTATAAGCAAATGGCGAACAGTTCCACAACCCCAAACAGGCAGTAAGCAGCTAATGTCCTGGCACAGTGAACAGAGCCATTGTGAGAATTACAGAATAACAGCCCACTAGCACAGGTAGCAATCCACCTGGACTGCACCGAGCACATTTGCAAATCCATTTACAGTGGCATTTAGCTCACAATTCCAGGGCTTCTCCAGGTAACTGCTCAATAATGACCCAAAGAGCTGTACTGCATACAATAAGTGCTCTCCCATCCCCTGGCCTATGAAGCCATTTTCCTTCTTGTCAGCACAAAGAAATAGCATTACAACCATGTAATTTTTCCTCAACAAATCATGTGTTGAAAAGAAGCAGCAGAAGAAAGCAAGAGCAGTCAGTCAGGCACGGGCAACAGATTTACAACCTCAGGCTCCTAGAGGAGAAGGTGGGGGCTTTGATGTACCTGAGCAGCATTTTCACCTTGGTATCCCCACTGAGACATCCCTTCTCCAAGGAGAGTAAGTGTCTGGAGAGTGGCAGATGGCATTGAGTTTCTAGGTCTACAAAGGTGGTCTGGAGACTCACAGCGGGACATCCATCAGTGGCATCCCTAAGGATGCCATCTCTGTGCACCTCTTCCTCCCCCAACAAAGGAGCCAAGGACTGCAAGTCACCACACAGCATTTAAGGTAAAGGTGAGAAGACAGAGTCAATATTTGTCCTCCTTCTGGGGTCTCCCTCGGCTGCTCACAGGTTCAGTGGCCAACTGCTGTTACCATGTTTTAGAGAAAGCCATCTTAACGGCTGCGTGGTGGGATTCAGAGGCATGTGGCTGTCAGATAACAGAGAGGCCTGGCCTCTTGTTTAGAGCTGGTTCACCTTGGTGCTAACTTAACCTCTCCACTCACATTGCTCACAGGTCCAAGCTCAGCGTAGGGCCTGGGCTACAGTTAGCTCACAAGAAACACTATTTGCAAGGCTGAGCTTACAATGTAGATTCACTTGGTAGGCTGAGGCTTTCCTGTTCGTCTGGATCTAAGAAGTCGTAATTTCTCAGGAGTAGTGACTCATACAAGTCAGACCCAGCTGGAGGCAGGGTGGGGCAGAGCTCCACAAATCTGGTCTATCTATTGGTATATCTATCGGTCTATCTATCGAGTCTCAGGCTAGCCAGGGCTACATAGTGTGACTAATTAAGTAAGTAAGTATGGCAGTGATATAATTAAGTCATTAATTATGACAATAACATAACTAATTAATTATGATAATTAATAATAATAATAATAATAACAATAATGAAAGACCTACAAAAGTAGAATTTAGAGTTAGAGGAGAAAGGTAAAGCTGGAAGCTGCTCCAACCCTAGCCCTGTGGACTCACTGCCTTACAGAGGCTTTTGTTAACCCAGGGCGCAAGGCCCGTCCCAGCAGTCCCCAGAATATACACTGGGACTTTTGCCTCCGCAAACACCAACTCCCTCTCAGCACCTCTAAGCTCCTATCTTCACACATGCTTGCAGGATGTTTAAAAGCTTTAGTGTTTGTATCTTTGTGGGAACGGTACTGGAAGTCATCAAGAGCTCGGGCTTTTAGCTTATAAGAATGTGCTAGGACTGATGGGCGTTTCCCTTTGTCAGCCGCGTGATCTGAGCATGGCCCATGCCTTCTCTCTTTCTTCCCTCTTTGGGGCTTACTTGGTACCTGTCCTCTTCCACGTGTTTCAGTGATATGTCTTCCAGACAATGTAGAATAGCAATCAGGCAGTGGACAGGGGGACATCTACTGCAGGTACACAGAAGACCCCACCTTTCTCATACTCCATGGGTCGTGATACCTGTGTATATCCATGTCCAGTCAGTGAAAGTCTGCTGTCCCCTGCTTCTGGGTGATTGATTGAGCACTTCCAAAGTCCTGCTAGATGCAGCTCTTCTGCACTAAGCACAGCCCCTGTCCTTTCTACCAAGGCCATTCACACTTTGCTCTCAGATGTGCGCATGCTCCTTACCTGTACCCTTCACTAGCTTTCGGAACCATTTCTCACACTTGACACTTACCTTTGCACTTCATTCCAGAACTGCTAACTCAGTGTGCCTCCATGACAGTGCTTGGGCTCTTTGCATATTTTTGATCTTTGATGAGGGAGGAACAGAGGGTTCCAGAACAAATGCTCTTCTTCCTTTGTGCAGAAGGCTTGGGAGACCAGAAGCACTGGCATAGTCGTGGAAGCTGCAGATGAATGGAGCCAAGGAAGGGTCTGAAGCCAGAGGCCACACTGAGCCTCCTGATGGCTCTCTCTTCCCAAGCATTTCCCCACTAGAAATGAAGTTTCTGATGAGATATCTCCAAGTTCTTCCCTCCTTAGTGGCCGAGGATGCTAGCTAGAGGCTCACAACAGACACTGACGGACACGTCTGTACCTAAGGGCTATTTGTTGAGGACCAGGTATGCCAGATGCAAAGTCCTCCTTACAAATGGCCTCTGTGAGCTCCCTACGACAGGGTGACAGCACCCCAGTCACACAGAGAGGCCCCTTTGTCAGAGAATCTGCAGGTCTGCTCATGATCTGTGTTTCCTCTGACCTGAAAACTCCCCAGATTTCCAAATCAATGGGAATCAGTCAACATCTCAATTCATCACCCTTAAGTTAAATTTAAAAAGAACATTCAAAGATCAAGGCCCAGAAACTCCTAGAATCCCCACTACCTTCCTTCTGACAAGAGGAATCCAGGCTTTCAAATTGCTTGTGATCTACAAATGGTCCTGTCGAACCTCAGCAGCCAGAGAGCTAGGATTTGAAGCACACAATCCTCCCAGGTTGAGCAGCGCCCATCCATCAGCTTAAGCAGCCAAGCCAGGAGCTTGCTGTCTGGACAAGAAGGGTCCTCCTCTTTGCTAGTCTGGGGGATCCTGAACCTAGACAGCCTCATCCATCAAGTGGGAATGTGGGTCATGGCCCTGTCAGTGTTAGAAAGGGCTTCCTCATAGGCTGTGAACTGTGCGCGCGCGTGTGTGTGTGTGTGTGTGTGTGTGTGTGTGTGTGTGTATGTGTGTATGTGAGAGAGAGAGAGAGAGAGAGAGAGAGAGAGAGAGAGAGAGAGAGAGAGAGGGAGAGAGAGAGAGAGAGAGAGAGAGAGGGAGAGGGAGAGAGAGGGGGGAAGGGAGAGGGAGAGGGAGAAGGAGAGGGAGAGAGAAGAGAACAGGCAGATGAGGCAGATGAGTGAGGAGGGGCAGGGACTTCCCAGAGTTACCATGTATTCTTCCCCTTCTCAAATAGTTCCTTTGTAGACGATCTTGCTACTCCTAAAGTGTGGTCCTTTGCAACCTCATCTGCTGCTCATAATTCTACAAAAACTTCTTTCACATTGCTGAGGGGACAAGGGGCAGGACGTCACTAACCTCTCATCTACTTGGGGAGAAATCAACTGACAGATGCCCAACGTGGTCTGGGAGAAGGTCCCAGTGCACCACCTTGCCCCTTCCTGGTCATTCATTTTCACTTGACCTAGTTTCTGTTTCCCCAAGGGAAAAGGCAAAGTTAATTATATCCCATTTCTTAAGCAGAAGAGTGGTAGCCAACCCTTCCCGCTCTCCCCCAGGCTCTTGCAGACAGTGAAGAAGCTGGAAAGATACAGTGCTCCTGTAGGGGAAACACACAAGGACACAGACCTTGCATGAAACAGAGATCGAGCCTTTTCAACAACACATCAACTAGGAGCCATTTCCCATCGTTTGCTTTATAACAGGCTTCAGATAATGGCTTCTTTGTGCTGTGGATGCAGTTCTTTCCATAAGTACCTATTGTGTGCTGGCTCAGAGATTAGAAAGCATAGCTAACATTGAAACAATATTCTTCCTATTCTGGCCCCTCCACTGGTCCAGAGGAGGAGGAAGAAAACTGTGCTGGGGACATAGTCCTCAGGATAATACTGATGGAATCACCCCTGGAAAACAGGTAGTCTTCAGGCATGGATCTGCAAGCCATGGAGGACTGTTGACCAACTGAACTATATAAGGGTAGCATTTGCATTGCTTTTCTATTGTAATAACAAAACACCATAACCATAGCAACTATAGAAGAAAGACTTTATTGGATCTTTCAGTGTTATAGGGTGAGTCCATGACTGTCCGGGCAGGGAGCACGACAGCAGGCAAGTAAGCATGACACTGACACAGTAGCTGAGAGCTAACATCTTAGTAAGCATAAGACACAGAGAGAGCGACCTGGAAATACCCTGGCTTTTGAAACCTCAAAGTCCACCCCCCAGTGACACATCTCCTCCAACAAGGCCACACTTCTTGATCCTTCCCAAACAGTTCCACCAAAAGGGAAAGTATTCAATCATAACATCATTATCATATTGGGGCCAGTGGAGGAGGCCATTCTCATTCAAACTACCAGAGGTAGGGTCATAGGGTAGAAGAGGACAGTCTGAGAAGAGAGATTAGCATCTGTACAGGCTCTGAGGCTGCCAGGGTAAAGAAGCTTCTAACTCAAGGAACTGGGCTTTTACAGCGAAGAGAACAGAGGCTCCGGAGGTACAGGGATTTCTAGTTTCATGGCAAATGCAGGGAGAGTTCAGACTCACATGTTCTGCATGCTGGGTCAGAGTTCATCTGCCCATCCACCCTCCCATCCACTTGAATGTTTTTCTACATACCAAGAGACCCTAGGAGCTCAAATTGCCAACGAAGTGCCTCTCTGCTTGATGTGTCCCATATGGCCATCTCTGGATCCTGTATGTGACAGAACTGGAAGAGATGTTGGAAGCTGCCATGGTCTTACTTTATGTCCTGATGAAACTGATCTTCTTAAGCTCGTGAGAGCTTTGGATTCTGATGTGGCTAAAGTCTCAGATAATGAGAAAAGAGTGAGAGGAACACAGACTCTTGAGTTCTTTCCTTCCCTACTCATGAGCTGCACAAGGAGGAGGCAGCATGCTCAATTTCACAGAAAAGGAGGCCAAGGTTCTCAGAGGTAAACCCAATATGTTAAATCCAAGGGAGAACTGGTCCCACTGTGACTGTGTTCTTCTTTAGAACTTAAGTTCTATATGTGTCTATGTTGAAGGGTTGGAGGAAAAAGGTTTAGTTTGACACTCCCATCATGCGAACCACATACCCTCCTCTCTTTTGGTGATTAGAACCTTCCAGGAAATTTAAGATGTGGCCACATGTCCTTTTAGAAGGGACTTGATCCTTTCTTGTATAGGGATCAAAGTCAGAAAACATTGATACTCAAGAAATCAACTTAACAATAGGACCTTAACCCATACCTTTGCTTCAAAGGCTATGGCTAGCACTCTTGTTAGAGTCCAGGAACAATGATGGTGTCATAGACTGGGGCATTTCTGGTCCTTCTGTATCAGGAAAAACAGAGGCAGATGTGTTGGTGAGAGTGTAGCCCCAAAGCTAAGGGATGCCAGTGTCCTGGCCTTGTGTGAGGACAGCTTCCCAGATGATTCAGTGCATTTATAGGTCAGTACACTGGTCCAGAGCGAGTGTGGATTTGATTTGGCTGTGCTTGATAAGGTCTTATCATTCTAGCCCATGGTATCACTATCAAGGCACAGGGGACTTAGAGGGCAGTGAGAGTGTGAAGATTCTCATGGTTGAGGCAGATGGAACAGATCATCACTCCTGTCCATCTCAACCCTGCCTTGCCAAAGAGCTGGGCTTAGCCAGGGGCTGCTTTTTTTCCCACAGGCATCATCCCATTCTAGGACAGCTCCATCCCAAGAAGAGAGGAGAGGAGGAAAATGGAGAGAGGAAAGAAGTGGGCAAGGTACTGAAGGCAAGGGGCAATGCAACCAGTACCTAGAGGGATTCTGAGATTTCATGATGAAAATATAAGCCAGACTTGAATTTAAACATCTGTCTAAATAACAGACTTAAAATCAAGCTAAGGAAGATGCACTCCGATGATTCTCAAGCCATTATCACTAAAGTAATAACCGTACATTTTGTGCTGATGGGAAATAACAATCCCACAGCCCGTGGCCAGCACAGAGCTTCATCTCTCATTGTTATCTACCTCGGGAACCCACAATTCTCTGAATGTCAGGGTAAGCGTCATCCCAGCAGCACTGATCTACGGGATCCATGCCAGGCACTGGGCATGAGGACCTTGGGGCTGGCAGTTGACACAATTGCTCCCACTTGCCCAAGGCCCAGAGAGCTTATGGGGTTCAGAGAGCTGGGAAGGAGACAAATGATACAGGGTTTAGCTTTGTATTTGCTGGCTTTTTTCATACAATTTATCAAGCATTTGGCAGGAGAGAGAGAGAGAGAGAGAGAGAGAGAGAGAGAGAGAGAGAGAGAGAGAGACTTTGAAACATCAAAACAGGAAATGATGGCAAAGCTGGAATTTCTAGAAAGCAAGCTGGAGCAATGCTGAATTCTTCCAGCCTGGGGCAGTGTCCTATTTAGGGTCTCTGTTGCTGTGACAAAACACCATGACAAAAAAAAAAAAGCAATTTGGGGAGGAAAAGGTGTATTTGGCTTACACTTACATGCCTCTGTTCATCATCAAAGGAAATCAGGAAAGGAACTCAAACTAGGTAGGCGTCTGAAGGCAAGAGCTGATACAGGCCACAGAGGGGTGCTGCTCACTGGCTTGCTCATCGTGGCTTGTTTAGTCTGCTCTCATAGAACCCAGGACGATCAGCCCAGGGATGGCACCACCCACAATGGGTTGGGCTTTTCCACATTAATCACTAATAATAAAATGCCTTACAGGTGAATCTAATAGAGGCATTTTCTCAGATGAGGTTTCCTCCTTTCTAATAACTCTAGTTTGTATCGAGCTGATGTGAGGTTACTCAGCACAGGCAGGAGAAGCTATCAGGACTGAGTCTCTGAGACATGGACTGTAATCATCCTTGGTGGATTTGGACCCATGTTGCTGGGAGTCCCAAACAGCAGGGCTAACAAAATCACAGATGACCTGCAAATGGTTTCCTAGCCCACCTTCTGCTCTTAGACTCCTGTTCTGATGTTGGTTGTCTTTGGACAAGTATCAGTCACTCTCTCAGATGCCAAAAATTACTTGTATATGTTCTATTCAACCATGATTCTGAATGGAAGACTCTTGACTTCAGTGCTACAACCTTTGGTTTTGTCATACCCCTAGTAGGCCATAGTTTGGGTACTGCAGCTAGAGTACCCTCTGCTTCCAAGGGTCCCCTTTTCCTTGTTCTTGCTGGGCTCTGGTGCCTGCAGACTGCCCCCACAGCCTCACAGCAGATCCTACCACTGCACTGGCCTCCTCCCCAGAAAACTTTTATCACTGCCCGTCCAATCCCATGAAAGGCTCCTAAAGGAGGACCCTTATTACACTCTTGGTGGCCTTAGATTGTACCCTGCACAGGTTATTGAAGGAAAAGCCTGTGGAAGTGTTACTGTCTAGGTGTCTTGATCAGATTCATTTTCTCTGCCAGTTAAAGAATGAAAGGCAGGCAGCAGAGGAGAAGTCATGGACAGGGCACACAGAATGAGCAGTTGAAGAAAGGCATTTACTGGGGTGAGGAAATGCATGCACGCAGCAGGTATGCAGAGAAAAAGACCCTCCACGAACAGGAGGGGCAACTCAGGAACCGAAAGATCCAGTCTCATAAGGGCTGGTGTTTTGTTTTTTAAGTCTCTGAAGAGCCTTTCTTTCCTAATTTAGGTGTGGTCAGTTTGAAGAAAGGCAGTATGGTTGATTGGCTCCCAACTGTATGTAACATTCCCTGGTCCCATGTGGAACTCATCCAGCTAGTTCATCAGAGGCGGATTGCTGGCAGGCCTTAGGTTTAACCTGTCAAGCTGCTTTCTGTCTCAGGTCAGAGAGAGGAGGAAGAAGTCAGAAGCCGCCATCTTTACCACTTTCATTACTTCCCATGGACCTTCTCCCTGTTGATCTGCCTTTCAGAAAATTTGTTCAACTTTTAGTCCCCCAAGAAAAGAACACTGGAAAGGGAATTATACTATGAGGTGTCTTAGTCAGGGTTCTCTAGAGTCACAGAACTTATGGAATGTCTTTCTATATTGAGGGAATTTATTGTGATGACTTACAGTCTATAATCCAACTAACCCAATAATAGGCAGCGGTGGATGGGAAGTCCAAGAATCTAGTAGTTGCTCAGTCCCGTGAAGCTAGTTGATTGAGCTGGTCTTTTCTATAAGCAGGAATCCTGAAGGAGTAGGTTCCAACAAATGTGCTGCCAAGAGCAAACATGCAAGGAAGAGTCTTTCTCCCAGTGTCCTTATGCAGGCCTCCAGCAGAAGTGTGGCCCAGATAAAAGCTGTGTACCACCACTCCTGGATCTGTGATTTGCTTTGCCTGAGGCTGACCTTGAATTCAGAAATCTCCTTGCCTCAGTCTCTTGGGATTAAAGGCATGCACTACCTTGCCAGGGCCATATACTACCTTTACGGGGCCATTATAGCTCAAGATCTCCACGTCAAGATCCAGATCAGAAGTTTGTGTCTTCAGCCTCAAGATCTGGATCACAGGTGTGCCCTCCAATTCTGGATTGTAGTTCATTCCAGATATAGTCAAGTTGACAACCAGGAATAGCCATTACAAAGAGTGAGAATGTGAGAGAACTGGGAGCAAAGCAAAGGGCCCTCTAGGAAGCTGTGCAGCTTCTCTGCTGCTGTGTGCTAATTAAACAGTACTCGATCTTAGCGGTGCTCTTAGTGGCCTTGACTTCTTTGAGGTCACAAAGCAGACACTTACATTATGACTGATAACAATAGCAAAATTACAGGTATAGAGTAGTAAGAAAACAATTTTTTGGTTGGGGGCCATCAGAACACGAGGAACTGTATTAAAGGGTTACAGTATTAGGAAGGATGAGAATCACTTCTCTAGAGTAAAATGTCAATTTATGATAAAAGACTGTTAGGTGTGGTGGTGCATGTCCTTAATTCCAGCACTGGAAAGGTAGAAATGGTACTAGCAGGAGTTCAAAGTAGTCCCTGGCTATGTGGTAAGGTTGAGTCCAAACTTGGCTATGTGAAACATTATTTCAGAAAAAAAATAAAAGAAATATCAAATGAACCCAGGCAGTGGGATCGGGAGAGAATGACAGCCCAACAATGGCTCCTTTTCTAGTGTGAATAAAATTTCCTGGAAAGAAACTGTGTGCTAGGGCCGAGGGACTGGACTGGTTCAAACGTGAACAAATGAAAGCGGTTGGGATGCTGAAGTTTCAGAACCTAATTACAATTTATCTTGGGAAATCTTCAGCTTACCCAATAGCCATTCCTGGTCCACCTCTGTGTCAGATCTAACATCCTGTAAGTAGCAGATAAAGCTGGACCTAACAGCACAACAAACAGATAAAACCCCTTGCAATGTATTTACTTAACAAAAACCCATTCTCCACTCATCAAAGGGCTAAGAATGCTATCAGATAGTGTCTGAGGCCTGGCTGCCAGGCTTTAACCTGCTTCTCTGATGTACTCACCAATGTGGTTTAAAATTGCCTTGATTTATGACTTTCTTTGTTCTGTTTCTATAAACTCCAAGTACTCTAAACTTGCTCTTTGAAAGGCATGCATGTAGGATAATCCGAATCAGTGTTCCAAGGCTGTGGTTGCTCCAGAAAAAAAAAAATTACCTCTCATTCTCTGAGTTGTGTCTTTGTGTCAGTCAGACTTTGTGTCAACTAGACCGTCTGGTCTCTGTGTGGTTCAAGACATGTACCTCCAGTGTCTAATGGCTCCAATGAGAATCCACCATATTTACCTCACCTACTGTCCTTGCTGGGCCACTGGTTACTTCCTTGTGACTCAATACATACATATGTGCAAATACACACACACACACACACACACACACACACACCGAGAGAGAGACAGAGACAGAGAGACAGAGAGATAGAGAGACAGAGACAGACAGAGACAGAGACAGATAGAAAGAGACACAGACAGACAGAGACAGACAGAAACACACAAACAGACAGAAACAGACACACAGACAGAGACAGATAGACAGAAACAGACAGAGACAGACAATTCTCTTTGGATCTCCTAGTGGCAGCTTGTTTGGAATGCCTGTAGGCCAGCACCCAAGGCACTGGAAAGCCAAGTGATCTCAGGACTGCAATAAATGTACCCAAGGCACCATAGACTCGCACATATTGCTGAAGGCATCGAAGGTCAAGAGTCTCTAAGAAGTGAACTACATTTAGTGCCCTCACCTATGGAATGGAGGGAAAGATTATCTTGCTGACACAGTTGGCAACATGTTGTGGAAGTCAGAGTACAGATAAGGTTGACTTAAAGTAGCCCTAAACCAATTTCAGCTATGTCATGATAACGTGTGTGAAGACCAGAGGAGAGACTAAAGGCAATAAACAGCATTGCGGCTCCATCTAAACCTAGTTTCTACTTATGAGGATCCTGGCCCAAGATTATTACTTCCCGTCCCTGATGCTGATTAAGTAAAGCATTCTTAGCATTTCAGGGCCTTCTCAAAAGCTGCGTTGTAGCTGAGGGATGGCTGTATTTACAGAAAGTGACATTTTTGTTGCATGGTTCTTAAACCATGGATGTCTGATGGCACTAGAGCCAAGTAAACATGTGCATGCTTTGGTTTCTGCAGAGTGCCTGGACCAAATTAAAACTTTAGCTCTCACCTACAAAGATGCTCTTTCCTCTCTGTACGGACTTCTTTTGCCAAGAGAAGATGAAGTGGAACATCCTTCCTGTCCTCCTTCCTCACATGGAGAGCCAGACATCAAGATATACAGGCTTTATGTCATTGTAGGTATTGGGAGGAATTTCTGCACCCTTATAGATTCATATAAGATGGACAGCCCTCCTCGAAGTCATAGGAGAATGGGTTTGGCCTTTTGCTCACTGCAAGAAAAGTTGACACTCTGTCTGCTGAGTCAGGCAGATGGATGATACTAGCAGGATGATGTTGTCCAAGGTTTTAGGAACAGATTCTTTATTCCCACTCATTTAAACACTAAAAAGGCTAGAAAATCAAGGTACACACAAGCACATGCAAATGTGTGGGAGCATGACTCCCAGCGTGGGCAGTTAGCCTGAAGATGATGTTCCCATCTGCTCAGAAGGCTAGGGGTTTTTTATGTTTGAGAATAAGATGAGTTTCCTTTCTTCCTAGGTGTTGGCTGTTTGGGTTTTTGTAAGAAGTTCGATATCCAGACAAAGCAAGGGATGCTGATTTAGGCAGGTCACAGCCACACTTTCCTGGGAGGTTTGAAATTGCTGCTGAGAAAAGCCCATCAAGTTTCTGTCTCAAGGAGTGGAGTGGGGTAGAGAAGCGGGGGGAGAGGGAGAGATAGAGGGAGGGAGAGTGAGGAGGAGAGGGAAGAAAAAGATAAGGGAAGAGGGGGAGGGAGGGAGGGGAGAAAGGAAGCAAGGAAGGAAGTATGCCATCTTGAATGTATCTAGAACCTCTTTGCTGTCTGTCTGCAAGGAAGAAAAAAAAAAAGGAGCCTGCTTGTACCGGACTTATCAAATATGCAGATGATGCGGGAACACTGGTCAGCACCTCATCAGGGACTGATAAGATTCAAGGGGCGAAGAGACAGGATTGTGAGATGGGAAGTGGCTGTTCCTGTTCCTCTCTCAGACTGAGCAGAGGAGTCTCTTTCCCCTTGTCTACCATGCCAGAACTCCTGAAGGGGCCACCATCCTGAACCCCAATCCTGATCTTTATCTATTGAGGCTGACAGCCCCTATTCTCAACTCCATATCACATCTCTATATCTAGGCGATCTTGAGTTCACACCTAGGGAAGATGATTTTTCTACGTAGCAACACCAGAGGCCAATGGTGGCAGGTCTCTTCTGAGTCTCTAGTGGTGACTGGCACCTAAAATATAAATAAATAAAAATAAATAAAACAGGGAGAGAACAGAGCACTAAAATCTCTTGTCTGCAATCCCCAAATCAAAAGAACCAGTACTTCCATTTTTCTTCATTATGGCTCAAAATTCATTTGGCAGCAAACATACCTCCATCTCATGTGGAGCTGTTCAAAAGCGTCCATTCATCTTTCTTAGGCTGGCTCTTTTCCAGCAGCAATATGAACATGTGTGATTGTGGGTGGCTTTCCGGGCCCCAGTGAGTATTCACAACACAAAGAGCAGGTACTCTAGAGTTCCTAGACTCAACTGCTCCTCCCAATGTGTCTGCTGCACATCAGGCAAAGCCTCCATAGAGGGCTGGGATGGTCCTCTTTGTTCTTACACAGCTGCATGTAAGCAACACAATTGCCTTATGTTTCCCAGTAAGACGATTTTTTTAAAAGTTAGCCCAAGACAAAGATTGCACAACACACAGCAAGGGAGAATGGAAAATGCACCTGACTTTAAAGGAATCAAGGTCTTTGGGAGATTGATGTGCTCCCGGATGAAGCGAGAACGCCGCTGCAGACCTCTGGCTTGACTCTTGAACGTCAGGCCAGGAGCCTCTCTGCCCCCCTGAGGGGGAAGCTCAGGCTCTGCTGGCAAGGACTGAAGCGTGGATAATTAATTGCAGCTATTGGAGGAGCAAAAGGATCAGGCAGCGGAGAAACAGCAAGAGGGAGGGTGATTGATACTAGGCTTTCAGTAGTTTAACATCAAGAACCAATTTGCTAGGGAAAAAAATTATTGGATTATGTAGAACCAGCCTACAGCTCAACTCTCAGTGAGGAGCCTTTATTCTGTACAAACATAAACCAAAGTTTCTGCGTGTTCTCAAAATTACTTGTTTGACTTACAGCTTTCAACTTGACACGTGATCTCATTCATATATATATATATATATATATATATACACACACACACACACACATATATATATATATATATATATATATATATATATATATATATATGTAATTTGAAAGGCACCAAAACCCTACAGCTCAACAGCAGGAAAGAGGTGGATCCACAAAAAAAAAAAAAAAAAAAGCCCTCACTATACTGACAGTTTGAGAAACACTGTGGGGCCGTGTGATCTGAGGTTTGGAGGCAAGGCCAGCACACCCTGAATCTCAATCCCTGGTAGTGAAGCTCAGAATGTGTTTCTGAAAAGGAGGCTTCTCAGAAAAGCCAGTTCATTAACCAGAGAAGTCACAGCTGGGAGACAAACTTGATGGCTGGATTAGAATCTGTGCTGGGTTCTATGGCCTTTGTAAAGACAAGGCATTTGAGAACAGGGCAAGGACAGGCCATCACCATAGAGACCATGGGGAACATCAAGAAAGACCCCCATGCTCCTGTGTTCTGTTTTCTTATCCTTATTCTTATCTCTGTGGTGCAAGGGAATGGTCATCAATTTAGAACCATAAAACTATTGGTAGCACTGGGCGGTGGTGGCGCACGCCTTTAATCCCAGCACTTGGGAGGCAGAGGCAGACAGATTTCTTAGTTTGAGGCCAGTCTGGTCTACAGAGTGAGTTCCAGGACAGCCAGAGCTACACAGAGAAACCCTGTCTCTAAAAAGAAAGAAAGAAAGAAAGAAAGAAAGAAAGAAAGAAAGAAAGAAAGAAAGAAAGAAAGAAAGACTGACTATTGGTAGCTTACAAATAAATTCCAGATATTCTAAGACTCTTCCTACCTCTGTGGACACATTTGTGGGGATCATTACTGAAAGACACAGTTGCTTGCCCATCCCCCTAGCTCCAGTTATCCTCTCCGATATCTCTCTGCTCTCACTCCTGCTCTGTCTACTTTGCCACCTCCTTGAGAAGACAGCTGTGCTGGGCTTGGACCACAGACCATGTGACTGCATTTCAGGCATAGCCACAACCAAGGGCAGGGAAGACAGGAGGGACTCGTGGCAGGAGAGATGGAGTCACTGTGTGGAGAGTTCTCATACAGAGCTGACTCACTAGGAGTCACGGATGGCCCAACAGAGAGACTGTGCTTGCCACCCGTCCTTGCTCTGGGGGTTAGAGGGGCTAAGCTAGAGTACTCAGAAGCCAGGTCAACCCTCAGGCGAGGTGTCCTTCTCAGCACCTGTGTTGATGACAGATCTGCTGACTTGTCCTTTCCTGTTCCAGGCACTGATAGTGTTGAGTCTTTGGAGACTTGAGTCTCAGGTCCCAAGGTTTATGTGACAGGTACATCTTGAAGAAATTTCGCCCATTTACTTCTTGGAGTAATCTAACTTCCCCCAAGATTCCACTGTACTTATTTGATAAGAAATTTAGTATCGGCCATCTCTGGGTGTCCTTCAGAGAACTGCCACCCCAGTCATAAATGTTCAACCTGGTGAGTAGGTCAACCTGAGTCACATGAAGAAGATAGTCAAGGAGAAATCTTTAGGAAGGAGGACTTCCTCCACTGGTGAGCACTGTCTTCAGAGCTCTGCCCTCATCATGTTAACTGGCTGAGACGTCACTTGATCTTCTGGATGCTCCATCAAGCCTTATTCATCCACTGCATGTGCCTTGGGCAAGGGATGAGTGGAGGGGGGGGGGTCCTGCAATTTCTACAGCCAGATTCTGGGTTTGGTAGACTACTCTTTGCACGTTCCATTCCAAGGCACTGAAGTTTGAAAGGCAACTGAGGCCCATGCAGAGAGCAGGTGACTCTCTAAGTGAGTCTTCCCCTAGACTTCTCAATATCCTGTCTCATCTACTTGTGTCTGCTGCACTCAAGAACACTGCCTGTGTTGGGGAGCTCAGGCTGTGTGGGCAAGTAGAGGTTTTTCTCACTGTCTAGCTCTACCTGAGCACGAGTAGGTGTAGCCTGCCTCTGGAAAAACTCTATGGCAGTCCTGAGGACCTGATGGGTTTCAATTCCCTACAATAATAACTCCTGGTGATTTGCCCATAGTAATGGAAAGTTTCTGTGTTTAAAGGTGAGACGGTGAGAGCAAAAATGACTCTTTGATTGACTGTTAGATTACAAAAAAAGACAAAACTCTTTTAGTGCTGTGTCATCCTGAGTGAGGCCCCTCTGAGGACTTCTAGGCTCCAGACAGCTTCAGTTTTATCAAAAGGCAAGCTCAGGAGCCCTGGAACACTGAAGCTTACTCCAAAAGAGAGGAGAAAGCCTGCAGGTCTGACTTAAGAAGGGCTTTCAGCTCGTCTACACATCAAGTAGTCTATGAGGCTATGAAGAGATACCAAGAAGCCTGAGCCAAGCCCTGCTCTGAGTCAAATGGTCCCTTGATGGGAGGCCAGAATATCAGGAAGTTTCTGATGTTCTCAGTTCATTCCCAGTTTAGTTCGGCTTTAGTACCTGGCTCAAGGACAGAACCTACCTCACTCCGAGGGGAAGCCAGGCAGAGCAGGAAGACAGTTCCTATGCACAGTCTGCACTCTTGAAGCTGGGGGCAGGCAAAGTGTAAAAGGGCTTCTCAGGAGTTACTTGGAATATTACAAGCTCCTAGAGACTGCCCAGAACAATAAGGCATGTATAAAGTGTTCTAAGATAGTGAAGACACACTTCAGGCAGAAATGACTTCTCATCTGGCCAGGCTAGGAAGAGAGGGCTGCTGGATGTCAACTGATACTGACATAAACTGGGCAAATGTGGCAGACTGACCATTGCTTGCACCGAAGAGAAAAGGTATGGGAGAGAGAAGGAGGGACCCTTGAGACCCTGGCCATTCAGTGTCTGGGATCCATGAGAAGCTCAGCTAGCTGCAATCAGATGATTCCCTGACCTGGGAGAGATGCTGGCCCAGGTCTCTCTCATGGGTTCTAATTCCTTGGTCTGCCATGGCTTAGGCTATGGTTTTGCACAATGAAGTTGAACAGTAGGGCCTTATATGGCTGAATTACTAGGTACAGTATCATTGAGCATCTTCTCTGAGACACTGTTATAGCTGTCCTGGAAGCCATCATAATACCAAAAGTGGGCCTATCCTCATAAAAGGTCAAAGGCCAGAGACTGAATCACAGTTTATGGATGATGTCTAGGCTCCCAATCTATGGCATTGATACAACAGAAGTTGGCCAGCCTGTTTTTTTGTGTGGTGTAATTGACCATTGACTTAAGAATGGTCACAATTGGGACCAGAACAAGCCAATTGCATTTCTTCCCATTTTTCTGTTCTTAACTTCTCAAGGTATGAGTTCATGTTTCTGTCTCAGAACTCAGCTCAAAGCTTCCACACTTTTGTTGTGATTCTGTCCATCTACCACCATCTTTGGGACCTTCCCTCACCATGTGGCTTACTTGGTAGGCTTACTTGTCACTCATGCTCCCTGGGTTCCACACTGGGTGAACCTCACCCCATGTGCTGCCCATGCAGAACCCAGCTACTTTGTTAGAAATCCAGAAAGAAGTGTGCTATGTCATCCTTGACCCCAGGCTGAGATTTTCTGAGAACAGACTCATTTTGGCACTTAACCAATACGGTCAAGCCAGGACCACGGGAAGATCCAGGACAATATCTCAAGATCCAGATAAAAGGACCCCTTCATCCATCTCTCACAGAGCCACTCAAGCTTCCTGGAGGGGCATTTTTGAACAAACTATTAGAACAAAGAAGAGGTGGGGAAAATCAGATGTTTTGTTTTCTTGAAGATATATTCTATTAACTGTGGGCTCAAATACTAGCCCATGAGCCAAATGAACTTACTCAGGTAAGAGGTCTCCTATGAAACCCAAGTACTGCAGATTATAAATACACTGGTTACATTGGGTTGATGGCTAGATGCCTCCTCCTCCCTAGTGCTTAAAAGCTGGAACCTATCCCACCCCAGACTTGGTAGTTAATGGCTTCCCTAGAGATCTGTCAGTGTGTGGCTTCCTCTGTGTTCCCTTATCATTGATCTCTACAGGACATCAAAGCCATTTAGGAGTGGCTGTGGCCCAACTGCTCTCACCTCTGATTTACAGTATATAAGTGAAGCTACTCTCCCATCCCTGGGAGTTGGGAAAGTGAATGTCTTCCTCCCACTGTGATGCAGGGCTATGGATCTCAGACACATATACGACTTTTAAATTCTGGGGAACTCCGGGAAGGACAGAGAGCCTTGGTAGCCTGTATGGAGCCAGCTGCTGGAGGAGGCTTGCGTTCCCCTTCTTGGCCACTCTGGGCCCCTCTTGGAGCCTCTAAGTATTTCTTACAGCTAGAAGTTCATCCAAGTCTCCTTCAGGACTTCCACCTGAGAACTGCAGATTAAGGAGGAGTCTACAGCACTTCACCATGGGCACTGCCTGAGGCTTTCCAGACCCGCAGGTCACAAAGCCACAGGGCCACAGGAAGTGATGCAATATTTACCACTGTTTTTCCTCAGCTTTAGAAATCTTTCAAGAGGTGGGGCAGAGCCTGCTGCTTTCTTGGGACGGAACTCTTAGAGCCCAGGCTGATAATCACAGCTAGGGATCCCAGGGCACCAGAGCAGGGAAGTCAGTGACCTTCTCTGGGAGAACACATCCAAGGACACAGACTGTTCACCACCAAGTCCTCACTGTCTGTTTGGAAGCTTCTGGCAAGCCTCAGCAGCTCACTGGGTAAAACCTTGACTTCTCTAGGCAACTGGAACTGTGCACACCAGGAGGAGATGCAAACACGTCATTCACAGATGACGTGTTTGTGCAGTTTTCCTGGATTGGCAAAAAGATTCAAAACAACACAGAGAACAATGCCTTAGTAATATAAGGAATGCAGTGGGGTAGACTAAACTGTTTCCACCTTAAGTGACAGGTTCGTGACACCTGGCTTTACCAGCTGTGCCTTCTAAATGAAAACATGCTGACAGCCTCTCCTCAGGCAGAGGGAAGCATAAGCATCCCCCAGTGACCTTGGTCCCTCTCCTGTGTTATCTACTTCCCTAGCCCAGGGCTTTGATTCACTTAGGGTCTAGAATTTAGCTAGCGTTTCTCACACTTTCTCAACTCTACATGAGTCAGGAACATGTACTCCCCATCTTGAGCACCCACCGAGCCCCCAGGAGTTCTCCAAAATTAATTTAGTGTAGGATTTGTGCATCAGGAGACAGCTCTGAGGCATAACCATTGAGACGTATGTGGGCTTTACAGTCCAAAGAGCTGTTTGTCTGAGCTTGTGTCAGTGTCTGGGTTGTACATCCGTTTCCAGTCACAGGTGGGTAAGACAAACTTGTAATAGTTTCCTCTAATCCTTTAGTCAACTAAATGGGAAGGACATTTGTCTACCGAGCAAGCTTTTAAAGTGACATTTCACATAACACAACGGCTTGACTGAGCTGTCAATTTCCTTGGGTAAGAAATAATCCTGATTATTCTCTAGCCTGTCTTGGTGGCTGGGCAGAGGCCAAGACCTTTTGAGACACTGGATCTGAGACCATATGCTGGGGAGCCCAGTTTCTCCACACCTGGGCTATGCGTGTTTTACTCTTCAGATCCTATAAGCCAGGGGACGCACCCATGCCTATTCTAGAAGACTAGAGATTTATAAAACAATCAAAACTTTGTAGCAACCCAAGCAAAGAAGTCTCCCCTTTAAACCCCAGTGCTCAGTATAAGGGCCTTGTGCCAAGCATCAGAGTCAGCCAGAGTCAGCCTCCGAGGTGCCACACAGCAGCATTTGGGTCAGCACCATGGTCTTGCTCCTTTTATCCTTTGAAGTCTGACTCTGAGCTTTTATTCTTTGCTCTGATGTTGTTCAGTCCCCCAGGAAGACTTCAAGCCTTTCAGCCTAAAGCTGGGGGGAACTTTATTCTACTTCTTCAAAGCCTCAAAATAAAAAGGCCATTAATACAGGAGACAGGAGTAAAGCAGAAGTGCTGCTCTGCTCTATTCCTCCACTGCTGTCGTCTATTCCTCCACACCAGAATAGGAATAGTGGTGTCCAGCCTTGGACCAGGCATCTCTTGTACCAGCAAAACTACATCAGAGCATCTTCTGTTCAGATTCTGATGAGCTGATGGTCTGGGGTTACCGGTGCTCTGAGACAAGTAGTTCCAAGGTACCGTTTTTTGGACCCAAGTAATGTCTCCCAAGCACCTACTCACTGGTCTTTGGAGTCCATAATAGATAGTTCATGTAGACAGAGCTGCATAGATGGCACCAGTGAAATGTCTTGATGGCAGGTGACCCGCAAATAAGAATGCCCCTTGGTGTCCTAATAGAAAGAGTCTTCTGCACCCTGGTCTGGGTGCTTCTCCCACTGGCACCCACCTTTTCTCCACACAACTGAAGCATGCTTCTGTCCTCTGGCCCTGCCAAGGGAATGACGTGACTTGGTCCAGCAAGCCATTCTTCAGTGATAGACTCATGAGAAGAAGGACTGGAGATGAGCAAATAAAGAAGATAGGAAACTTGGGATCAGAAGTTGCATGAGCTGATGCCCAGTGTTAAGCAAGCTTATTAAGAAGTACAGCATCTTATACACTATTAGCAGGGGAAGAAGAGGGCAGAGTTGGACCAAAACTAATCAATCAACGTAGCAAAAGGAAACAGGATATCTCAAGTGTATCACAGACCTAGCACTCAGTGATCTGAGCCTGATAATCACAGTCCTTCTAGGCAGGGAAGGGACCGTTTGAGTTAGCAGGATCTGAAATCTCCAAAAAGGACCTGGCCCTGGGCTATTATTGGTCTTGACCAGCTGTTCTTGGTTGTAGACAAGGAACTAAGTTCTTTCCCCATATAGCATGGCCTTAGGAAAAGTCCAGGATAAGTTTGTCTCCCAACACAAACAGATTGATAGTATCTCATGCTTGTCCCCATGCTCATCTTCTTGGCTCCACAGCTCTTCACAAGGGTACCTGGCTATCTCTGCACAGGTAGGCAGAACTAAGGGATTTATACATATAAGGGACAGCCAGTTTCTGCAAGGGAACTGATCAGGATGGAGTACTCCAGCCTCCAATGCTACCCAGTCACTACACACTATACATCGGAGTATACATACATAGTCTATACATCGGAGACCAGGTGATGAGGTGGCTGACACAGCCAAATGACCCAGGTGGTTAGGTGGCTTATGTGGTCAGGTGGCTTATATGACCATGTGGCTCATGCAGTCAGGTGGCCTAGGAGATTCTAGGGGTCAGGGGCCCTTGGCTATGGAGATTGCGTAGTCAGCTGACCCATACAGCTGAGTGGGTTATGTAGTCAAGTGTGGCTAGGTGACTCTAATGACCAAGTAGCCTATTGTCTTCACAGAGTTTCATTTCTGTGAAGAGACATCATGACCACAGCAACTCTTATAAAGGAAGAACATTTACTTGGGGCTGGCTTAAAGTTTCAGAGGTTTAGTCCATTATCACCATGGAAAACGTGATAGTGTGCAGGCAGACATGGTGCTGGAGTTGCTGAGAGCTCTACATCTTGATCCACAGAGAGCAAAAGGAGACTATACCCCAAACCTCACCCTAACAGTGACATGCTTTCTCCAACAAGGCCATACCCCCGAATAGTGCCACTGCCTATGGGTCAAGCATTTACACACGTGAGTCTAGGGGAGCCATATCTATTCAAACCACCATAGTTACGTAATCATGCGGATCAGGTGGCCAGGTAGTTCTTGTGGTCAGGTGGCTTTGAGGCCAGAGGTTTGCATGACCATGTAGCTCGTGGGTCCTCATGATTCATGTGGCTAGGTAGCTCACAAGGCCAGGTGGTTTCTATGATCCAATTTCCAGGTGTCCATGTTGACCTGTGACAAAGCAGTTGGTGTAGCACTGTAGTTCCAGGCATCGGAGGACCACACTCACCAGAAACTAGGCATCTGTAAGGTTTTCTCCTTTTTCTTAGCTTGAACCTATAACCATATCCATGATTACTGAATCAGTGGTCATGCAAGGGTCTCTCCTCCCTATCCTTCTCTGAAAACTCACAATCGTCTGGAGATGATTCAAGTCGATTCCTGCTTAGTTTGGTTTCTGTTGATCTGGTAAGACACTGACCAAAACCAACTTGGTGGTGGAGTGACTATTTGGCTTGCATGTTATAGTCTATCATCGAGAGAAGCCAAGGCAGGAACTCAAGACAGGAACTGAAGCGGAGACCATGGTAGAACACTACTGGCTTGCTTCCTCTGGCTTCTTTGACTAGTTTTTTTTTTTTTTTTTTTTTTAAACACAGTCCAGGCTTACATGTCTAGGGATGGCACTGTCCATAGTGAGCCAGTCCCTTCTGTTTCAACTAACATTTGAGGATGTGCATCACAAACAGAGCCAGAGGCCAATCCAGATGAGCCAATTCTTTAGTTGAAATTTCTTCTTCTCAGGTGACTCAAGATTTGCAACAGTTAACAGCTGAAGCTAATGATGACAACCCCTCATCCCGCTCCTAAGCAGCCATACCACCTTTAGCTCAGGTCTGAATCAGGGCACCCTAACATTCCAATCCAATGGCCACAGCAGGTGTCCTAACACCCTGTTGCCTGCCACAGCTGGACTACCTCAAATGGGAAGAGAGAAGTGACCTGAAGGAACAGTCCAGAGCCGACAATAAATTCACCTCATTCTCTCCTCTCATCCTACCCCAGACTCGGTCTCTACTGTCATTCTTTGCCAGTCCTGGATGTGTCCCTTTACATACATGCAAAGCATCTTGAGCACTAAACTCATGAGTCATCCCAGCATCACTTTCATGGTCTCTGACTGAGCCTGCCCTGCCCCACATCCCTGCTTCATGGTGAGGGGCCAAGATACCCCGCTCCTTGGTCTTTGCCCTTGATTCTACACATGTTTCTAGGACACCGGTCCTATTTGTGGCAGGCTCTCCCTGGACTGGCTTTGTAAGTGAGTGAGCAATGGAATAATAAAGGGCTTTCTATGCTGTGGGCTCTTTTGCAGAACCAGGATGCTTCTCAGGGTCACCTTTACTAAGTACCTGCATCTGCCCCTGCCAGTTCTTGATAACACCTCCATGAATCACGAAAGACATACAAGTCCCAGTTGTCAGATGTCTTCGTCTTCCGGTACCATTCAGGGCAGTCTGCAAGTCCCAGCTTCAGCTGAGACCTTTAGTGGTTGAGAACATGCCCGGCAGTAGGAGTACCTTCTGCCAGGTACTCCCTGATGTCTTGCAGTAGAGGAATATGGGCTTGTCCTGTGTGGTTTAAATAAGATGAGTCCAGAGGCTGCACAGCCTATAGGATGGTCCTGGAATTCCTTTCTCTCACCTTCTTTGGCTCAGAAGAATAAGATTGTGAAATTTTAAAAAGCATCAAAAATTGGGGAGATACAGACCAAGCCTAAGCCTTTCCCATTTGGTGCATACCTTGGAGCAGGTTACCTCAGATCCCCGAGTGAGCTTTCTCACCTGTTCAAATGAACAAAGTTGTATCTCAGGTCTTGCAGTTTCCTGAATATTGGCTGAGATGAAATGCCCAAACCTAGCATCTTAGTGTGCCGACTAAGTGCTGAACTGAGTGAATTCCATCTCTGCCCTTCAAATGCGGTGGTGATGGGAAGCTGGTGCTCAAAGAACCCAGCCTGCAGGCACATCTGAGGCCCACTCTGGCCTGTGGCAATTCGTGAAAGAGAGTGTTCCCTGTGCATTCCAATGAGGCTCCAAGCTCTGCACCTTTTATTTCAGGACACAGGTGCCCAGGGGCTTCTTGTGAAGTCCACCAATTTGCCTTTCTAATCAGACCCTTTTGGGTCAGCCTGCACCTCCATCAATCAGACACAGAGCCCAGGGATTTCTCCTTGGTTCACCTGGGTGGGCAGGGCACCCAACTGCAGTTCGGGAAATGAATTTTTCAGAGAGTGTGACCCTAAGACACAAGGCCAGCTTCCTCATACCTCCACCTTAACTCCCCTCTATGAGCCGTGGTTTTCTTTTGCCTGTTTGACGGAAGAAAAGAATGGTATTTTAAAGGCGATTTTATAGTGGATTTCTTGTATTTGCTTTTGTTTATCAGAGTTTCTAAGTCTTCATATTATGACATCCACCTTTTCATTAATATAATTTCTCTTAGAGTTTTACTGCTGTAAACAAACACCATGACCAGTGTATCTCTTATAAGTAAAACATTTAATTGGGACTGGCTTACAAGCTCAGAGGTTCAGTCCATTATCATCAAGGCTGGAGCATGGCAGCATCCAGACAGGCATGATGCAAGAGAACCTGAGAGCTCTACATCTTCATCTGAAAACCACTAGGAGAAGAAGACTGGCTTCCAGGCAGCTAGGATGAGACTGTTAAAGCCCATGCCCACAGTGGCACACTTCCTCCAACAAGGTCACACCTAATCTAACAAGGCCACATCTCTAAATAATGCCACTCTCTGGGCCAAGCATAGTCAAACCACCACAGCATCATTTAGTGGTATTTAATGAAATCACACTGTCATCTGACATTTTACCAGCAAAGTCATGGTCCTCCATGAGAACACCTGCAGCCTACCCCAAACCCATCACATACATTTAGTCCATCTAGTACCTGTCGCTAGAATCTTGCTTTCTGCTCCCCTAACTCCTCTCTCAAATGGCCTGTAAATAGAACCCTTGCCTGTGCAACCTTTTGTGCTTGGCTTCTTTCACATAGCAAAGCATGTTTGCAATCCACTCATGCACTGGGTGAATGGTCACCCCTTGCAACCATTGTAAGGATGAGCCTCAGTTTCTACCTGCTTGCCGGCTGGGGAGCATTTGTATTCTTTCCACCCATGGAGAACTATTATTCATGGAGTTATTATGAATGAATAACTTGGAACAAGTATTTGGTGAATATAAATCTTTATTAATCTTGAATGAAAACCCAGCAGTGCCATTTCTGGTCACATGATTAGTGTATGGTTAAATATGCTAGCAATTGCCATTAAACTTTTTCATTTCGGCATTTATACAAACATCAAATTAGATGCACACACCTAGTAACAAATACAAAAATGAATCCATAAAGTATTAAATGTGGGAAGAATAACTTGACCGACATTCAAGTTCTACCTTGAAGCTGCTTTGGACTCTGAGATCTGTCTCCCGCAGGTGACACCAACGCTTGGTGCATCCACAACTGTACTAAGATGTAGCTCAGCTCTGAGGAGTGACACGGAGTGTGCATGTCTCTTGATCATCATTCTGAATCATCAGCAACTCACCCTGACCATCTCCTGTTTCTCATCTGACCACCATAAAGAGAAAGAGAGAGAGAGAGAGAGAGAGAGAGAGAGAGAGAGAGAGAGAGAGAGAGAGAGAGAGAGTATGTATGTGTGTGAGTGTGTGTGTGTGTGTGTGTGTGTGTGTGTGTGTGTGCAAAGTTCATCATTACTGCTTTATGGGGACATAATTCCCATTATATACAATTCACTCAGAATGCTCAATCTGTTTTCTCTGTCAATCTACTTAAGGTAGGAAATATCATCATAACTTAATTTTACATTCTAGAACTTCAAGTAAAAGTGGTGCCTTCCTCATCCAGACACCTCCCCAGCCTGAACCCCATACAGTCTGGAAAGTTTGCTCATGGTTGACATTTTACCGAAGGAGTATCAAACCATGTTCTGTCTTATGACTAATCCTTTCCTACTCTGATGCCCTCGGGCTATTTGGCATTGCCCTCTATTGGTGTTTCTGCCCTCTCCACTGTGTGGAATCACATGGTTAGCACAGAGCATCTTTCATCCTCCTATCCTCAAGTGGTGGGCAGCTAGTCTGCCTTTATATTTACATAACTGCTATATATATGCAGTTATGATTAATGTTCAGTAAACACTTATGTACAAGGCCCGTGAAGTGTATTGTTATTATTATTATTGTTGTTATTAATTAAATATTATTATTATTAATTAAACATTATTATTATTTTACTCAGCTAGATCTTTAATCATGGATTTACTGAATCAAATAACTATATATTTAAACTTTAAAAGTTTTCAAAGTATCACCAAAATGAACTCATTTCACTTTATCTACCAGTTGTGGTTGTTTTCAATGGGGAGGCTCCCTCATGTTTCTCTGTACACTTTGTGGCTCTTTGTTAGTCTTGCCTTAAACCTTCCTGGGTTCCCCATCACTTACAACACCTGACCATGGGTTTGATATTTTTGCTGGCTGCATTAAATGTTCTTTGCTTCCAGGTCCCTGGGGCTCATGAACCCTGATCTGCATCTACTACGTCTGTTTTGTTTGTTTGTTTGTTTGTTGTTTGGTTTTCCTCATGCATAGCTTGGAATCTGCCCTAACAGATTCCAAGTGGAAGGTGACTTGTGGCAGGCAAACTCCATTTTGCAGGTGAGTGCAGTGGTTCTTGGCCTGTGAGCAGCACCTCATTTCCTGCTTCATACAATTAAATCTGATCTTGCTCTCCAGGCAGCCCAGAAGGACTGAAACACTGCTGGACTGGGTTTAGGGGTAATTGCATTGCAGTCTTGGGTATTCTCTCTAAATCCATATATCTATCCCACCTCTTCTTCCCATCAGAATGCAGCTTCCCTAAGGAAATGATTCATCTTTCTTGTTTCCTTAGCAACTGTCAGTATGGGACACCAGACACCATCCTCCTAGTTACACTTGAGCCTCACAGGTACCAGAGCCCAGCAGAGCAAATATAACAATATCCTCTTGTCCTTCTGTGTCTAGTCACCCTGTGGATTGGTGGTTATAGAGTTCAGCTTGGGTCTAGACCGTGAGTTGTACGATCCCCTGGTGTGTCAGTGTGGTCACCTTTCCACTAGTGACGTGTGATTAAATTTCTCACCGAGGATTTCACAGTGTAAGATCTTGGAAATTTGGTGCTTAGTTGGCTGATTCTGAATTGGGTTTCCCTTTGTTTCCATGGTATCCCTCTCTTAGCTGCCCCCTTTTCTTTCTTAGCTGCCCCCTTTCCTTGTGTATGGAAGTAGGATGAAGGCACTGCCAAGGGGCTGCTCAGCATTGTACAAGCACCACGTTTCAACACAGAAGATGAAACCCCGCAGTGTTTCCAGACATCATGGTAGCATGCCTGTGGGATTTGGCTTTGGTGAGGTTCCTCAACTCCCACTGACCATTTCCCACTGAGAAACTCAGTCACCCTCACACAGCTTCCTTTTCTCCCAGATTCCCAGGTCACGTGGAATGAAACAGAAGTGGAAGGGTTTACCCTGGATTTCTTCTGTGTTTTATCAGCACTCAGTTAAAGCATTCTTTTTTTTTCTTTTCTTTTCTTTTTTTTTTTTTTTTTTTTTTTTGCTTGATGCCAAATAATGCATTTCAGGCCCCAGTGACCCAGTGACCATAAAGACTTAGAAGTGTAGTTTTTCTCACCCTTACTCATGGCTTAGCTGTCTCACTATGCCCCCTTCCTGGTCAGTGCTCCCTACAAATTATTTCAGACACTGAAGCTGTGCACTCACTCTGTTTATGAGATGGATTCTTCCCATTCACTTCATACTTTCCCAAAGAAGTTCCCCACCCCCATCAGAAGGGTATGGTTGAGGCAAGCTTGCTCTGATGCCCTCTCCACACCAGCTCAGAGAAGCAGCTGAAGCTTAGCAATGTGCACATCAGGGCTACGAAGCCAAACAGCTACAAGATGCATGGTTGCAGAAACTGGGTGTTGTGTGTGTCTGAGCCAGGGAGGCAGAGGGTTGACAAAGCGACTTCAAATTACCTGCTGAGAATGGATGAGAAGATTTGAAACGCAAGTCTCCTTAGTAATATGGATGCTAAAACGGTCCTTATGAAATGCCCAGTGGCACAAACTGCCCAAGGGTGCACTTGCTCAGTGACCTGTGGGATCGGAGCTTGGAAAAGACACTGATGTGTAGGGTGGTGTTCTTTGATCACTCCTTCCTGAGATGGGATGGACGCCTTCAGCCCATGAGACCCTCCCTAAGTAGCTACCTCAGCCCATTCTGCTGCTGCAACAGCACACACTCAAGAGCAGTTAATTCACAAACAGCAAAGGCATGTGGCTTCGTCCTCTGGAGGCTGCAAAGCTTCACAGCAAGGCAGCTGTAGAGTTGATATCTGACGCACTGGCTTCCTACCTTGAAGGTTATATTGAGTTGTCATGTCCCCATGAGGGTGGAGTCCTTCCAACCTAATCACGCCCTAAAGCCCCATGTTTTGGTACTGTTGCCCTAGTAATTAAACATCAGTACTGATTTCGGGGGGAATGTCAAGATCAAGGCTGCAATAGGTGACGAAGCCTGAAGCCACAGAGATACTTCTGTGTTCTGTCTATGGGTAGCTCTGTGGAACGCTGTCCTCCCCGTTTCAGAAAGTACAACTGCTAGACCAAAACTTATGAAGAAAAGGTGGGACCAGATCGTGAGGAGGGTTTGTGGGTACTGCACTGCCTGTAGGTCAGCAAGCTAGGGGAAACACAAGATCCTCACTGATCCACAGGTCACTATGGTCACCAGTGTGGTCAAAACCTGTGCTGCCGATTCCCCCAGATAAGGGCTTCTCCCTCTGAGCCTTTGAGCCTGTGTAAATGGAAATTCCTAGAGAGAAAATATTCACACCTGATTTTAAAAGATTCTCCAAGGCTGGGTGATTGATTAGAGTTTCATAGCTATGTGGAGTTAAGATGTTACCAGACTTAGAGCCAAATTATCTCTAGCTTTCTTCAGCACTCTTAACCATTCATGGCCCAAGTCTTTGTCTGACCTTCTATACTTGACTATTGGATGAAAACTTTGGAATGTGTTTTTTAGGAAACTACCAGCTGTAATCCCAGGGCTAAGAGTATCATCTGGTAGCATATGGGACCTATGGCAGAGATGTCCCTGCTTTACCGTCCCCACCAATGTGTTTGGTAAATGCATTGATGCACAGCTGTTTTGTTCTATAGCTAACAGACTCTTATCTCAGAGCTTCTGCAAGGCCACCTGCATCCACACTCCTAGCCATGGCCAGTCTCATTTAGCTCAAAATAAACTCTAGTGTTCCCTTTGAAGTGAGCGTTGTGCTTTGCATTTATACTTAAATACCCTGAAAAAGCCCCTCGGGTGCTGGCCTCAAACCTCCCAGGGAAAGATGTGTGCATCCTGCCCCAGGCTCCAATGTGCCACTTCCTTTAGAGACTAAGGAAAAGTCAGCAAATCCATCAAAAACTTTTTCATTGCTTTCCCGAGCCAGACACGTGAACGGAGAGACACGATCAATGTGATTTATGGGCTGGATCGGCGATGGACCCGAGTGCTTTCCATGTAGAAAGGTCTCTTTTGATCAATTACAATGTACCTACAGCACCATAAAAATACTGTATCTCTTGTGCACCAAGACGGTTCATCAAAACGTCAGAGTTATTGCGTTTCCCACCTGTGGCAGCCCTGTCTCTGCCTTACTGATTTTTCTCCCTATTCGACATCATTTTTTACCTATCCCATTGTGGGGATGGCAGCTGCCTTAGCTCAGGGGATAAGTATGGAACCGGATCATTGTCTTTGGTCCCTTTTCTGGAATTAACCCTCTCTAGACTTGTTGCTCCAACAGTATGCCATGCCCACTTCACTCAATCCAAGGGCTAGATGGATAGTTGTCTCCTCTGTGTCCTCCATGAGACCCTGCTACCCTGCAAGGTAAGGATATATCTGTGTGGTTGATCACTCCTGTTCCTCTTAGTCCCAGACATAGAGGCCTCAGTGAATGATTGACAGCTGGACAGAGAAGTCAGAGACCTAATGCACAGGTGGAGAAGGGACTGTGGACTAGGACAGAGGAGGCTGCACAGAGGAAAGCCTAAGTTGGACACCCCAGAGTGTGACACAAACAGGCTGGGGTCCCTGAGGGGAAGATAAAGAGGGGAAATTTGCTTTGCTAATAACCCTTGGGGAAGGGCTGCAGAGCCCTCTCCAGGAACAAGGATCCTTGTTCTTGCTGCTGGCTGGAGGGAAGCTTCAGAATGCATTCCAGTGGAAGGGAGGGATTGAATGAGGATGCAGCTTGGTGGGAGAGTGCTTTCCTGGGATGTACAAGGTCTTGGGTTCAAACCCTAGCATGGCATATAAAGTAAAAACTTTTCAAATGAATGTTCAAATGGACCTAAGCTGATCGATTATTTCATCTTCAGCTCCCCAACTGATCCACGTGCACATGCACAAAGAAAGACGCCATCATCTTCAGCAGGGAACTCCTAGGTTATCACGTTGGATAACGCAGAGGTCGGCAGTTAACCCAGAATTTAACTTCCACCCATCCAGCCTGCTCCACAGGGCAGTGTGCTGCTTGTGTGCCCTTGGGGCAGACACTGGACACATGTATTATTGTGCTCAAAACCATCCAGACAGCTGGTCCCTGCTAAGTGCCAAAGAAAACATCCTATTTTCACTGACTTCGCTCCCTGGCAGACTCTATCCATGCTTCATTTTCCTTTTAGTACAAAGCCATCCAAGATGGATTGAACCCCTAATATAAGCCCACATCTGTGCAGAGTTCTTTACTTAAATTAATTCTCATACAGATGCCATAAAGCAATATTTTATAAATGAGATGAATGAAATGAGGCTTAAAATAGTTAATAACTCAGTTTTTCTACAGCTTTCCCAAGCCAAGTACAGAGCACCCCTCTTTGAGGTCTGCACCAAGAGCCACAGACAACCTCTGGCCATCCATACAGGAACTCCCTTGCTGTTGTAGCCGGGAGATGCCTTTGAATAGAGATTCAGGGAGAGGAAGTCACGGCATGAATATGGATTGAGAGCCCAGAAGGCTGATTTAGATCAGACCTGTGGTGACAAGCCAACTCCAGTCTCCTCTGTAATGCCTGCTTGAAGGTTAACAGGTGATTTTGGAGTGCACAACTCAATTCTCAACACCTGAAAGTGATGAAGGCTTGTCAATTGGAGATGAGGGGTTCGCTAATCCTGCCTCAGGATCTGATGTGGATATGAAGCTACCCAGTGATAAATGGTCCCTCTCACTTCCCCCCACAGCGAGGACAGCTGTTAGATGTGTTCCAAACAGGAAACTGGTCAGCTTTCCAGCAATTTCTCTTCCAGCAACCAGCCCATTCATTTCAGGTAGGAATCCCTTTTCCTGCAAGACGCCCAAGATGACAGTGGGCAGTGTCTCTCAGTCTGTTCCGTGTGAAGGGTAGGTAGGTACGTCACAAAAAGCAGTGCATGGTAGCTTGCAATTTGCTGACAGGCTGTGTTGCTGGTGAGAGCCACAGACTCTATTATCATGCAAGAGATGGGCAAACAGAAGCAGCCATGTGTGGAAGCACCCAGAATATTAGGATCTGCCTCAACCCTTTATGAGGGAGGCTCTTCATGATTCAAAATGACTCTTCATAGTTCCCTCTCTTCTTACCATTTGTTATGTGAGGACTGGGTGGAGCCAAACCAAACCAAACCACAGCAAGGAGTTTCAGAACTAGCTTGCTCAAGCAGAAGCAGGGTAGGAGAATCTACCTTGAATCTATCAAAGAACATCTCACAATAGCCACCCATCTAGTCCCTGTTCTTCTTGAGATGACATGAGAACATGATGCATATTCTAGAGCAAAAAGCCATGATCCCAGGAGACCCCTCTTGTTCCTTATTTCTGTTCTGAATTGATTTAAAGAATAATTTTATGTTTAAAGAAAAATTGAAAAATATTTCAGAGTACCCATGTTCCAAATATTAGTTTTCCTTAATTATGGGCATCTTGTATCATAGGATACCTTAGTTTTAGATTAGGAAAGTTTGTAAAGAGCTATTATCTGTGATGGTTAGTCTAATTTTCAACCTAAAATCAGCTGGGAGCAGAGTCGCAGTGAGGGACTTTGTAGATGGGTTTGCCGTGTAGGCATGTCTGTAGGGGATTGTCTTGATTTGTTTTAATTAATGGGGAAGACCCAGTCTGAAAGACGACAGAACATTTACAATTTGGGAGCCTTGTACTGCATAAGAGTAGACAAATTTAGCTGAGCCCTAAGTGTGAATGAGTTCATTTGTCTCTCTGCTCTTGACTGTGGATGTCAGGTGACTTGTCTGCCTTGAATTCCTTTCAATGACAATCTGTAGCCTGGAATTGTGAGCTAAAATCAACTCTGTATCCCCCAAGTTGCCTTTATCCAGGTTACTTTATCACAGAAACATGAAATGGAATTAAGATATTATCTAATACCATATTTTTCTTGGCTAGTTAGAGCCTTTATTCCATGTCCTTTCTCTGTATCAGAACGCCACTTATATTTCCACATTCCACTTAACCCCTGCATCTCTCAGGCTTCTCCTGGCTTTGGCAGTCACCCACAATTTCAGATATGTTTCATATGGGTCTATACTGCAATGTTCCTGGTACATTTTGCACGAGAAACCAGAAAACTTTGAAGAACGACCACTCCCTCTCATCCCTGACTCAGTATTTTCTCTGGTGGCTTCTTTCTTAAAGCACTGCTTATTCTTCCAAAATGGTCTGTGTGTATTAGCAGCATGAATGACTAGACCATGTAGGGCTGTTGTTACATGACCTATTTCATGATAGCTAGGGAAGTCTTCCCTTTTTTACACTCATTTCCATGTTCTTAGGGCAACATGGCATCTGGCAGAGAGTTTGGACTCACCCTACCCTCTGAAAGTTTTGAAGACTTCTAGAAACTTCTAGGCCCTGAGGTAGTACAGGAAACTCAGCTTCTACTGTTGTTCAGAACCTCAAAGCTGCTCATGCTGTGCCTATGACTGCTCTTACAGAGCTCTCTTTCCATTTGTTGCATCTTGGACACCCACACAAACATTCCTCTTTAGATGGCTACTGCCTCAGCACTGTAGACAGAAGAACTGGAAGTATAGACAGCTATCAGCTGCCTTAGTTAAGGAAGCAGGAGCTCTTTGAAGAAGGCAGCAGTGATATCATGAGGGAAGAGAGCCCAGCACATCACAGCCACTTCTGTAAGCTATGTCCTTGTCTCCAAATGGTCAGTGCTACAATGTACGTATATCACTCGCAAGGTGCAAGTGATGTAGTGCAGACTGGAAGGCATACTAGTTATGCACAGGTAAGTGGCATGAGACTATTCTAGCTGTGTCTTCTATGCATTATTTACCCACTGCCTACTTCACACAAATGTGTGTGTGTGTGTGTGTGTGCGCGCACACACACACAGACACGCGTGCACAGCTGTGAACAGCAGAATTTATCATTAATGTCTTTCTCGATCATTCTCTATTTTATTTACTAAGGCAAGGTCTCTTGTTGAACCAGGAGCTTGCTGATTCAATGAATGCAGCTAGCTAGCTTGCTCCAGGGATTCACTGTCTCTGTCTACTAATCTTTAGGATTACAGATAGATTACCAAGTCCATCTGGCTTTTAGGTGGGTGCTGGGAATCCAAAGTCCAGTCCTTATACTTGTACAAGAGATTCACCCCCTTAACAAGATACCCAACCCCAACCATTCTTTTTTTTTTTTTTTTTTTTGGAGACAAAATCTTTTATTGGCCTGGAACTCACCAATTAGAACAGCAAATATATATGAAGGATCAACTCATTTCTGCCTTCCAAGCCTCGGGGTGACAAGTATGTACCATAATACCTGGCTTTGTTACACATGTGTTGGGGGTTTAACTCAAGCTCCCATGCTTGAGTGACAAGCAGTTTACCATGGAGCCCTCTCCCTGGAGAGAAGAGCTGAATTTAAGGCAAAGGTTTTCCCTTGAAATTTCACACAAAATGCTGGCTATCAATATACATATTTTATGTAAACTTTTTCTGAACTATTCAACCATTTCACTTTCCAAGAAGCTGTGACATTTCTTGTCCCCCCAGGGAGAATGAATCTTTTCATGAAGAAGAAGAAAATACCCCTTAGTTTGTGGATCTTCCCTTTATGTTGCTTTTCAGGTTCAGGTGGTGGGATATGTTTCTTATCATCTAATTTGGCCAGTGACAATACACACTATCTTCTTTTAGCCTAAAGTGTGATGAGAGGTTACTCTAGAGTCAAGGAGACGTTACTCTAAGGTGCATATGTCCAACTACTTAACAGTTAGTTCCCATTAGTGTCAGGGAGGCTCCTGGTACAGAGGCATGCCAACAGTAAAAAAAGAAGTCTGTCCTTGGTCTACAGAGTACTCTCATCATTTGAGTCTGCGAGATTTCAACACTACACACATATAGAAACCTGCACGTAGGAAGGAAGACAAGAATAGTCAGAAAAGTTTTCTTTTTTAAAAAAAGAAATGTTCCTTGCACATTAGCAGAGTGAGGTGCTAAGGACTTCGGCCATTTGAATAGCCTGGGACACAGCAATAATCATACCCTGTGACATCAGAGGCTACAGTACTCACCAATACTCCAGGACTGATAAAGCATCAGGCATAAAATCTCGATATAAGATCCCAGAAAAATAACCAAACTTGATTTTAGAGGGCTTCTGGCATAAGCACACTCTTCAAGTTTCCAGTAATTCCAGTCTCAGCTCTTTCAGATTGTGCGTACACAGTCTCCAACAAGTCACTGAGTAAATGAGCCTCAGCCCACTCTCCTCACGTATTCTGCCCTCTGCTTGAAGTCAGTATACCTGCCATATTGTATATGGTCATCTCTCAAAGAAGGAAGGGAGTTTCCTTCATCCATTTACCTGCTGGCATGCCTTGGCTTTGTTCCTACACTTCCAACAGATTCTGGCTGGTTTGGTTAGTCTTGGGCCGAGATAGGTGTCAGAAGTTCTGAAGTAAAAGTCTGCCCTGGTTCCCAGCGGATCCTGCACCTCCAGTTCTCTGCTTTTGAGCACATTCATAACAATGTGGTCTTTCCCAAAACCTGGAGGACAGGGAGATAGCTGCAGTGTGCCTTATGTTTGACTTATGTTGGTAGAAAGCATCAAAATCTTCATGGAAAATGCAGTCATGCAACCTAAAGGTTCCTGGCCCAGGGTCACCTGCAGTATCACTCTGCTTCTCAGACATGGTACCTCTGGCCGCCCCAATCCCAAACTGTAGAAAAGTCACAGGATCCTTTTAATTCCAGTCAGTTTTCATGAAGATTCTCCATTTCTTGCCTAGATCCAAGTCCCTTTCTTCCTTTTTCCTCTGTTTATTATCAGACAGAAGTCATACTGGGATTGTGTTTATAGTTTCAAGACTCTTACTCCTCTGTGTAAAGTCTGTTCTGTGCCCTCCCTGGAAGCTGCATTTGACTGAGGAGCAGCAGTCAGTGTCAGCACCTCAGCTCACAGACTAGCCAGAGTTCAGCATAGTAGACAGTCCAGCACCACAGACAACTCACTGTTGCCCAAAGGCCAGCCTTTAGGAGCACGGACGGCACCATGGAATTTGGGCTCCCCCACCCCACCCCACCCCACCCCCGCCGGCGAATCGCCTATAGATACCCATCTGCAGTTTTGTTAGCATGGCTGAAGTTCAGGACCACAGACAGCTCCACTCATGGACTGGGGCTCAGCATGAGCCTCCTGGCTGCAGGCCGTAGGGGCAGCTCTTCTCAGAACTGGAATTGATGCTTGTCAGGTTGTTGTTTTCCAGAAAGGCTGATGTCTGATTTCCTGGCAGACTCAACACTTGTGGAAAAAGGTGTTCTTGCCTGTGAGATGGGGACCTTACTCCATTTCCAGGAATCAGAAGTACACAGCCAGGTTCACCGTATTAAGAGAGGAGGCACTGAGTAAAGATCAGCACGCTGCCTCTCCATCTGACAGGAAGTAAAAAATGTCCCATTCCTCTCTAATATACGGACAGAAGGACGCACACAGAGCAGAGCTGGGTACCCAGGTCCCAGAAGGGCTCAGTCTATCTCACTCCGATTCTGTTGCCTCAATATTTTTCTGAGAAGCAGGCTGTAGGCATGAGGCACATACAACCTATTTAATGTGTCTAAGTGAGAGGAATATACTCCCATCTGCCTCAGTGTGTGCCAGCCATGCTCCAATAGGCTTTAGTGGACATATTCAGGGAACTCAGATGTCCTCCGCTTTGCAAAAAATATCACTACACTGGAGAGAGTCTGGGAAAAATCCTAAGCCCTGGTAGAAATATCCTACCATGTTCCCACAGATCAGCTGAAGTAGGAATTTTTCTAATCCAGCCAATAACATTTTATAATATGAGGCTCACTGTCTTGTATCTATATCTATGGAAAACTACAGGAGTCATTCATTAACAATGTCTAAGAAGCTAATGAATACAGTAGTCATTCCTTCTGACACCCAGCTATGAACTTGATTTGGAAACAATACTGGGAGAACATTCAGCAAGTTCAAGGTAGCTCTTCAGTCAATATGGTTCCCCAACACAGGAGGTACTATGTGGTTGTTTGGGTGGTGTTCCAACCCGTTCCCTTCTCATCACTGAGGCGATGGCACAGCAGTATCAGGGCCACCACTATCACCTTCATTGGGTTCTGTTTTCAAGAGAAGTTTGATTTGGTCATCACTGCAGCCTTGCCAGGGTTTGAAAGCTGTAAGTCAGCTTTCTATCTCTGACAAAACACCCATGAAAAACAACTGAAAAGAGAAATGACTTCCTTTGGCCGGTAGTATCAGAAGTTACAGTCCAGTGTTAGCTGGGGCCTCATTCCTAGGTGTATGGCAAATAACAGTATGGAGGAGAACAGGAATTCAACTTACGGGAACTATGAAAAAGAAAAGGAGAAAGAGAGCGACGGTGGACCAGACAGATCCTTAAAGACAGATATCTCAAGTGATGTGGTAATCGAAATGAGAATGGCTCCCAGAGGCTCATACTGGTCTCCAGTTGGTGGAACTCTTTGGGAAGAACTAGGAGATGTGGCATTGTTGGGGGAGATGTGTCACTGGGGGCAGGCTTTGAGAGTTCAATGTCTCACACTGTTCCCAGTTAGAATTCTCTGCCTCCTGCTTGTGGATAAAAATGTGAACTATCAGTTGCTGTTCAAGGAACCTATCACCATGCTTTTGCTCCATCATCATGGACTCTAACATTCTGGAATTATAAGCTTGGTTAAACTCCTTCTTTTCTAAGATGTTTTGGTCATGATGTCTTATCACAGCAATAGAAAATATGTTTAAACAAGTGACCTATTTTCTTTATGCAGGCCTTATCTCCTAATAGACTACCTACCTTTGAAGCCATCAGTGGAGTAACTCACTGTTAAGGTCTGTACATTCATAATCAAATCAGTTTTAGAGACAAAGCCTTTATCAAATGAGCATTTGTGGGGGGCATTCCCTATAAAAACCATAACAAAAGCCCAGAACTGAGGAGATCTGAGGCTAGAGGACTGGAGGGCTGAGGCAGAATAGATGCAGACAAGCACAAAGGGAGCACATATGCTATTGCAGGTGATTATCTCAGTGTTTGCAACATATGCGTAACTTTGACCTTCACAGGAACTTCTTGAGTGGGGACGGAAAAGCCCATCCTGCATCAAACAGGAAGACAGAAGCTCCTGACATGACTGCCTTCTGGTAGCTCATAGATATGACAGGACATGTTTCTATCTTCTGAGCCCAATAACCATTCACAGTTCCAGGGAAGAGATTTCAAGATGTAGATGATTCTTATGGAACCTGAAGGGGAGGCAGTAAGGCATGACTCCACAGCACTGGGCAACTTAGAGGAGGTGTGAAGTCTGCCTAAGGGACATCATATGGCATTGATGGGGGAAGTGTATCACTGGGGGCAGCTTCCTCAAAGAGGCTTGTCCATCATGTGTACATAGATGATAACTGTGTCGACATTGACTCAACATATAAAACTGTTGCATTTTCTGTAGTTACTCTGTAACTCAGGTTTTCTGGACACAAAGATGATGCTTATGCTAGCACTCAAGTCTGCTTCACTTACTGAGCATCTGTATTTCCCAGGCATCTTCACAGTTTGCCTTGATCTATTTATACTTGTTTTTTATAGCTCTGCATGTGAAACTTCTTGGAGATGCAAAGCCCTGTACAAGATAATTGTCAGCTTCTTCACTAGAAAACGATGCTCATTTAGTTTCCAGATGTAAGGAAAGGTTCAGTAATCCAGGTCTACATGCTCTGGACAAGAGGAGCACATCAGGTTAAGAGACTGTGAGAAAGTGGATGCCAGAAATAGGGGGTAGCTTCACCTAGAAACATAAACACATGAAAGGCCAGTTTCTGAGGGCTGGAGAGATGGCTCAATGGTTAAGAGCACTGACTGGTCTTCCATAGGTCCTGAGCTCCATTCTCAGCAACTACATGCCTGAAGACAGTGACAGTGTACTCATATATATATATATATATATTTTATATATATATATATATATATATATAATTTAAATTTTTTTTAAAAAGAAAGGCCAGTTTCCACAAACAAAGCTTGGGTGGTGACTAGAGAGAGTTCTAGAGTTGATTCCTTACAACTGCCAAGCATTCCAAAAGATTTAGTGAGTTTTAGAGGTCCTGGTCTAGAAAGCAAAGCAGTATACTAGCTTTCCTAAGAGGATAGAAAGGCCCAGAAGAAAGATTTTTAACGCTAGCTCTGGAGGATAGTGCTCAAGATACAAGGGAGTCCCAAGAAATCATGAAAACCAGAAAGTTACCATCTAAATGTATATGGAAACCATGTGTACACAGATTAGGCAGTAAGAGCCTCTATCCCCAGAAGCTGCTGGCCTTTCAGAGCTGATGTGGTGTAAGCCAAGCTGCTCTGTGGTCTGAGCCTTTGTTCATGGAGCAAACATAGACTGGTCATTTGCTCTACTCCACAGCATGTCCTGTGAACTTCAGCAAAAAGACAGGACTCTAGTATGGCAATGGCCTTTTCTACTGCTCCTGAGCTTAGAGCTGGGTGCTGGCCCTTGGGACTTTTCTGTACACTGGAGCTTGGTGGAAGAGTGAGTGCCTCAGCAGCATTGGTGTATACAGGAAGGGGTTCTGTGTGATACTCTCTATTCACCTGCAGACAGATGCAATCTACTTGGAGGTAGCAGAGATTGTAGGAAGAAGGTTGCAAGGCAAAATAGTGACTTTGCTCACTGGTGTGACAGAGTGCCTGACAATAAGTAACTTAAGAAGACCAGGGTGAACTTTAGATCCCGGTTCATGGTGATGTCATCACTCATAGTGGTATCCTGCTACACAAGGGTGTGTGGTCAGGACTCGTCACTTCATGTGGAAAAGGAAATTGAGAGAATGTGGGCCTGGAAATAAGGCTGGATACACCTCTTAGGTCCCATCTCTCCAGTGACCTACTTCCTCCAGATATGCTCAACCTCCTCATGGTTCTGTAGCTCCCCACTCAGCACCACCACTCTGTGGTGTTCAAACACAAGAGCCTGAAAAACTCGTTACTTCCAAACCTTAATACAAGGCTACTTGGACTCCCAATGCTGCTTATTAGATGGCCACTTGATCAAGAAAAAGAATGTGGCATTAAGCATGTAGGGCTTGGGGTATGCTTGTCACCACATTGACCTATCTGATGATGTGGGAATTCATAAATGCACAAAGGGGAACTTTCGTTTCTTCAATTCAATTAGAACTTTACTAGAGAGCCAACTGCACAGGGAATAGTGCTGTAGCCTCCATCACTCATGATGCCAATGAGGGCCACTGTTCTCAGATTGACAGATGTGATAGATATAGGCTATACTGAATGTTAAATAGAAGTTTTAATAGACCACTGGTAAAAGTTCTAAAATCATATTTCATTTAGTGATACACTAATAAGAGAGACAGACATTAGCCAAAATTAATTTAAATGTTAATTTTAAATTAAATACAACAAAATAATTAATATTTATAGCAAAGATCAAGGAAAGGATTGTTGCCCAAACTACACCACTACACATGTCTTAGTCTATTTAGTGCTACTATAACAAGACACCTGAGGCTGGACATTTCATCAAGAAAAAAAAAAGTCTTATTTCATTATACTTCTGGAGGCTGAAAGTTCAAGATGAATTGCCCCATTGATGGGCTTCTGTTCACTGATGCTTCCATGACCAGTTCATTCCTGCAAGATCTTATCCACTTGCTATGATGATAGGAACACACACACACACACACAGTGGCACTCATGATGACTCATTAACTTCTCTAAGTCCCACATCTTTAAGGTCTTATAGCCTCTTACATTGCTTTAATAGAGACCAAATCTCCAACCTATGAACTTTGGAAACAAGCCACATACAGTACCACAGTGGCCCAAGAACAGGGCCACACCATGAAGCCAAAGGAAGCACATTGAATTATTATATAAGTTGGATAGGGGAGGACTCTGCCATGATGAGCCCAAGGCAGAGGCTCTGCCTGTGGAGCAGAATTTCCTCTGGCCTAGGATGGCTACAGAGTGTCTGTTGCTGAAAACAACCACGACTTTTAACAGCAAGGTCTTCCAAAGCCTTGACAAATGCTTACTAGCAAAATAGATTACTGTTTGCTATGCACAGAGCTGCACCTCCGGGAACACAGCTTCTTGTTGCAGTGTCTCATTTGTTATGTGATTGAAATATGGAAATCATTTTCCCTGCCTACATTGCTTCTGTATATTGATATTAACTATAAACAACAAATTCCTTCCACAGGCCAAACAAGCAGATGGGTTTTAAACACTTTAGGAATATAAAGAGGTCACTTAGTGTGTGATAACTCAGCTAAGTATTGAGGCATCGTGGAGGATCCTCCTTCCCAGCCTGCCTTCCTGGGTATAACACCTGGAGCCATCCTGTAATCTGTCACATGTGCTCTCCTGGGGCAGTGGTTTTTATACTAGACCAAGCTTTCAGCTCCTGCTGAAACAGCCTGCTGCTTTGATCTGGAGGGTCTGAACCCTCAGGTCTAGTTGGGTCCATAAAGCTAAGTTTTGTGAGGACATGGTGAAACCACAGCAGCCCAGGCTTGATCTGCTGAAGCTCCAGCCATCCCTCCTTAAGAACCCCTGCCTTTGAATTGCATCTTTCTTCACAACTTGACTAAAGCCCATAGAGCAAGTTTGAGAGGTCTGCAGTCCTATAGTAATTAAAGCAATGCACACAGCCCCTTTGTTATATTCCTTTGTCAGATCTGGCATGCTGGACTATTTTGCCCCATAAATAAGGCTTCTTTGATATATTGACTTGTTTGCACCTGAGAATATCCTGTGAGCTTATGAGTAAAGAATTATACTGTTGGGACACATCTTATAGGTCATCCGAAACAGTGTGCCTTTGCTTTTGAAAAATCTGATGAAAGGGAGGAGTTTCTGTCTTCTCCTAGTAGACACATACCCATAGCCACTTACCCACACCGAGGTAAGGAATAAAAATACTCCTAGGTTTGAACAGTCATGTTCCCCAGGAAGAAAGAGTTCACTGAGCTTGCTTGCATCGTGAGGGCTCTGCTGTGGAGCCTGGCAGTAAATATGGACAGAAGTCTTCAGGTTGATAGATGGTCCAGAAGTGGGCCCTTAGTTGCTAGGACAAACAGGTATATCTGAAGGCTCAGGGACACTGCAGTTTGTGACATCAAGAGTAAAGAGCTATATTCCTTATTTTTCATTGTCTGTGTCCTGAGACCCTGTCTGTCCACTTCCAGCAATACCCTTGTTTTCAGGATATTCCCTTTTGCAGGTCAGGGGGATGACTTCTAGGGTAATCATAACTTGTCTAAAGTCACAAGGGAAAGTCCACACAAGACTCAACCTCTATGCCCTCAACCACATTTTTCCAGTCTGCCCAACTTATCAAAGCCATATGCTTCTCTATATGCCCCTCCCCCTCCATTTTGTTCTTAGCCCCCCCCCACCCCCCCTGAGAACACAGATGCCTGCTCCCTTGGCTTGAAAAAACGAAGTTGTCCTGCCTGCTCTCCTGTCCCAGATGGCCATAAGAGGCCCCAGTACACAGTTTTCTAGTTTCTGCCCTCTCCCATGCTTTTGAGGATAGATGGGCCATGTGCGTGGCCAGTTGTCTTTCTGCATGCCTGTCCTGTCCACCTTTGGAGAAAAGTAACAGTGTCTCTTCTGTGCACATGTAAAATCAGCCATGGCTTTGACAGGTTCCTCAAAAGGACCTGACTCTGCAAATCAGGAGCCATACAGAGCTGGGGAGTTACTTTTCCCTTGTAGGTGTGAGAAACTGGAACAAGCTCCTCCCCTCACTCCATGGGAATAGTTAGCATGATGAAACAAAAATTGCTCAGGTCACTGACCAAGGACACAGTAGGTACTTAATATATGCCCCCTATGCTATGTAGTTTTATGTCAACTTGACACGTGTGGAAGTCATCTGAGGAGGAAACCTCAATTAAGAAAATGCCTCTGGGTGTGGGTAGGAGGACTGGCCCTACCCATTGGTAACATCTCCAGTTCTGGTTGTGGCCTAGGCTGATCAACTCAGCTACCACCCAGGCCCACACCCAGGGCTTTAGGTTGGTCCACTCCAAGATCCAGTTCATTGATGCACTGCTGAGCATGTGGAAATAGAACTGAAGGCTCTCCATGACTCTGGGCAACACCAGGATACCCAAAAGGAGTCTTAGCAAGGACCAGGTCCAGTGTTGATTGTGTGGCAGAAGCCAGAGGTCCTGAACTAGACCAACATCTCATTGCCATGAACAATTGCATGTAAAGCTATTTGTGCAGGACATACTATGTAACGCGCTGCTGCTTCCAGTACTACTACAAGGAACTAATATGTGATAGAGAGGTGGAAGAGATGGAAGAGCAGAGCGGTGCAATGGAACTGGAGATGTGACAGCTGTGACCAGTGTGAGAGAAGGCTGTGGTTGATGGAGGAACCAACTATTACCCAGTAGGGGGAGCAGGATGGTGTGCAGCAGCTGGAGCTTGCATGGACTGAGCCACCAAACAAGTTTTCCAGCCACACAATAGCCCTGGTTCTGAATAGCAACAGGAAGTCAAGATGAGGAACAGTCTATATACTGGGTTGGACCTCCTTGAAAGACCTCCATGGTCCCTACTTCTCTCCTGGATGCCATGCTGATCCATGGCTTGTGCTCTGAAAGAAGGCCATGTTGATGTCACTCACTGGCCATAGTGTCAGCAGAGACCAAGCAGAGGTCCTTGGCACATGCTAATGTTGGAGATCATGTGGATGTTTGTGGTCTATGCTGCTGCCAGAAGCCACTTTATTCACATTCGTACTGACTGTAAAGGGCAAGGAAGCTATTCTGTTTGTTTGTTTGTTTGTTTGTTTGTTTGTTTGTTTGTTTGTTTTTGGTGTTTTCAAGACAGGGTTTCTCTGTGTAGCCTTGGCCGTCCTGGAACTCACTCGGTAGACTAGGCTGGCCTTGAACTCAGAAATCTGCCTGCCTCTGCCTCCCAAGTGTTGGGATTAAAGGCGTACGCCACCACGCCCAGCTCAAGGGAACAATTCTTGAGGAGGTATCAATGATTGCAGATTTACAGTTGAGAAAGACAAATGTGGAAGGCTTCTGTGACCTCCAACCTCACCCAAAAGTAACAGCTTAAAAAGCAAGTCATTAAAAGAACTTTTAAACTTTTTGATAAGGATCCTGAAGTGGAGCTCTCCACAGTTAATGGCTTCTGGTGTGGGTGCAGGTGGAGAAGGACTCAGCTTTCCTTAGGGGGCTGCCTACTTGGAGTTTGGCCATGTTCCAGTAAGTATACAGACAATACAAAATTGACATTTTCCCCTTCTTTCTTCTTTGTTCTTTGTAGGGGAGGTCACAAGGGCTTGGGCACAAACATGATAGTACTGGGAAGTAAGTGTGATTAGAGTGCATGATGTGAAATTTCCAAATAATAAATAAAAATATTATGTCTGGAAAATCAGAAAAGAGAGAGTGCTTCCATAAGATCAGGCTATAGGCAAGCCTGTCGGACTTTTTCTTAATTATTGATTGATGGGGAGGGCCAAGCCCATTGTAGGTGATGCCATCACTAGAGTGATGGTCCTGTGTTCTATAAGAAAGCAGGTTAAATAAGCCAGAGAGAGCAAGCCAATATGCAGCCCCCTGTGGCCTCTGCATCAGCATCTGCCTCCTGGTTCTGGCCCTGCTTAAGATACCCCCTTCACTGCCTTGTTTGATGATGAACTGTTATAAGGAAGTGTGAGCAACATAAACCCCTTCCTCTCCAAGTTGCTCTTGAACATCACAAGAGTAGTAACCCTAACTAGGACACCGCTTAACCCCTTTGCTTCCTCCCTCTTCCACTGCTTGGAATGAAGGGAAACCACTCAGCCCTTACCCGTAGCATATGGAGGCTCCAAGACCCATCATAAAACTGTCAACCAGGATGCATACAGTAGCTTGAATTAAAATATTTCCAGGCACTTGCATTCTTTGTGCCAGAGGCACACTTGGTTGACATATGTCCACAGCACATTTGCAAGTAGGAATGACACTTTAAAAAACTACGGAATGGATGTTTTGCTTTTTCATTACTACACAGGATGAATGGCCCGCTCTGCCGTCTGCTGTTCCTTCTTGCATTGGCCTGGGGCATGCCAGGGGCACCATTACACGGTGTGAGCCCTTGGGTTACTGTAGACAGTGCCTCATTCATCTCAAAGCAGGGAAGAGCATCCTGAGGGCCTCGAGATCACTTAGAGGGAGAGGAGGAGGTTGAACAGAGGAAAAAGAGCTGGGGTTCCTCAGAAGAGCCCATGTTAAGGGAACAGCTGCTGTAAGTTTGGCTCTGAGTACCACTGGGCCTGGTGTGACTCTGAGGTGACATAGTGTCTGGCCTTGAGTTCATAGTCCCTGTGGAAGAAAAAACCCAGATTAAGAGCCTGGCTCCTCATCCTCTCTCAGACTCCCACCGTTCTTTCAATTATACCTCTCTCCAGTTCACAACATTAGGGATATTCATGGAGGCCACTGTTTCTGTGAGCAGTTGCACCAGTTGGTGGTGGGAGTCCTAGAAGAGAATTGATGGTGTCGGCATGGATCAAGCAAAGCACAGTGAAGGTTAGAGGCCTCAGTTGTCACACAGGCAGCAGGCTGTGCAAGGCTGCCTGGATCTGCTCCAGGTTTGGGACCTGAAGTGCCTGGATGAGGACAGAGTTAAGTTGATACAAGAGAGCTGAGATTTACTAGAGGCCACCACAACAGACCTGAACTGACACTTCCAATACGTTCTCAATGTCACTGTCATGACTGAGCTACAGATCCTTTGTCATGGACCAGAGCTCTAATGTCACTCATTGGCCAACTCACTAGTTTTTTTCTTAACCATTTCATGGAGAGAGAAGACTTAGTGAGTCATAACTTCAAAAGTTTACAGCAAAATTAAGCAAACAAAGGAGAGCCATTTGACACAGGGAGGAAACAAGGGTAAAGAAAGTCTTTCTTAGGTAGAGACTGTATTGCAAAATTTGGGATGAAAAGCTAATATAAAGAGACTGAGTCTTGAAAACAGGCAAGAAATGAATAATGACCAGGATAACTGAAAGTGTGACAGTGGTAAAACAGGAAAACAAATGAGTGTACATCCAACTGTAGAGCCCAGTGAGAGGATCACAAGATAAGTGCAAGATTGATCTGTCTGTCTGTCTCTTTTTATATATATAAATATGTATAGTTATATGATATATAATTATGTTACATAATATATTAATATTATGACACATTGTATATAGATATACATATATAAATTGTATAAAATTACATATAGAGATTCATGCATATATTCATTTTGACACAGATAGTATATTATATACCTAGGCTAGCCTCAAATTCATGATGTAGTTAAGAATGATCTTAAACATATGATTCCCATGCCTCCATCTCCTGAATGCTGGGAGTGCTGACATGCAGCACAATACCTGGTCTAAGCAATGCTGAAGATCAACCCCAGATGATTTCACACCTGTTGGTTCAGCACTCTACCAACTGAGCTATCTCTCTATCTCGGTTAATAGTTTTAATAGTTAAAGATACAATCCTCGGGCTGGTGAGATGGCTCAGTGGGTAAGAGCACCCGACTGCTCTTCCAAAGGTCTGGAGTTCAAATCCCAGCAACCACATGGTGGTTCACAACCATCCGTAACAAGGTCTGACTCCCTCTTCTGGAGTGTCTGAAGACAGCTACAGTGTACTTACATATAATAAATAAATAAATCTTTAAAAAAAAAATACAATCCTCATCTCAGGGTAGGGCCTTGTGAGGCTTTGCCCATCTACACTGCCATGTCAACTGGTGTTGTTCTTGTGCTGGTCTTATCTAGGCAGCCATACTGTTGCAATTGCATGGATGCAAACTCCCTGTGGCATACAGTAAACAGTATCTTACAGCAGATGTCCTGCTTCTCTGGCTCTTACAGACTTCTAGTCTCATCTTTAGTGATGTTCGCTGAGCTACAGGTAATAGATGGCAGCTGAGAGAGGAACATCCAGTTTTCTCCAGGTACTAGACTCCTGACAGTATCAAGTGGTGAGCCCTAAACACATATGCATATGAGCAACACTAAGTGGACTCCTCGGGTTGTTTTTATATACACACATATGTGCATGTGACAATTATAATTTGAGAAAATGTCATGAATCTGAGAGGCAGTGTGTGGGCTGCTCAGGAGGAGTTTGATTGGGAAGGAGAGGGTGGAAATTATATAAACCTAGTGCTCATGTATGAAATTTAAAATACCTGTTCTCTGTGCCCATTCTCCCACCTCTGGTTCAAGTTCCTTTCAAGGTAAAATCCCATGTCTAAAAGGCTCCTTGGGAAGGTTGGTGGGAGAAACATTTAATTTAAATTAAAATTTAAATTAAAACTAAAGGCATGATCTGAAAACATGTTTTCTATTAGGGAAAAAAAGGCTGCTGTGCTCCAAAACACTGTCCTGGGCTGTGCAGCTCTGTGGTGTATCAGTTAACACATGAGATTTTAAAAGAATTATCAAGCCATGGTAGAGACAGAAAACTAGAGAGAATCTTCAAGCACGACAAGGAGTCTTACAAGTAAAAATAACTCAACACTAGCAGATGCCTCAATAGGAAGACAGAAGAGGACGAGTGCCTTCAGAAGACCGGGCAGCTGAAGAACCAGCTCCACTCAAACGTGAAAATAGGAAGTGGGCAGGAGAACAGGTATCCACAGCCTTGAAACATTGCACAGCAAGAGCAATAATATACAAATGTCACATGTTCTGACAAGAACTAGGAATAACAGAGGTAGGGGCTGGGGCGATGGTGCAGTAGATAACATGCTTGCTAAATAAGTTCTAGGGCCTGCCTGAGTACAGATAAAGCTGAGTGTAGTGGTGAAATCTACGACCCAACACACTTTAGAAAAATGACAGGTGGAAATGGGAGGAACCAGGAAGTGCTCGAATCAGCTAGCTTGGTCTCTGCACAATGGAGAACAGCAAAGAGCCTTTGTCTCAAACAAGTGACTCCAAACTGCAATACCCTGGAAGTCACTACCCAGGCAGGGCACAGGTGTCCACATGTAATCCCATAACTTGGGAGACAGAGACAGGGGAATGCTGGGTTTCATGTCAGCTTGGGTGATAGAGTGAGGGAGGTTTCTGTGAAAGGAAGGAAGGAAGGAAGGAAGGAAGGAAGGAAGGAAGGAAGGAAGGAAGGAAGGAAGGAAGGAAGGGAGGGAGGGAGGGAGGGAGGGAGGGAGGGAGGGAGGGAGGGAGGGAAGGAAGGAAGGAAGGAAGGAAGGAAGGAAGGAAAGAAGAGAGAGAGGAAGGAAGGAAGGAAGGAAGGAAATAAGGAAGGAAATAAGGAAGGAAATAAGGAAGGAAATAAGGAAGGAAATAAGGAAGGACAGAGGAAAGAAAGGACTGATATGCCTTTATGAATCACATAACTATGTACAATGAATACATGCTGATCGAAATTTATATTAAAAATAAATTTAGAACAATGAGGACTAGGTAGGGATGTGCCCACCACGGGGTAACAAGCATGGAGAAACCAATCATTTTAGGGAAATTCCATATGTCATCCTTACTCTGAGAAATCAGATGGATAAAGGGCAAGTGAGAACTTTAAACGGAAACGAGACTCACATGGAAGAGTTCATAACACTCAACACAAGCTTCAACTGAGTAGCACCTGGGACAGTCATTAAAACCAGCCATGTGGGGCTGGAGAGGTGGCTCGGAGGTTAAGAGGTCCTCCTGCTCTGGGGATCCAAGTAGTGCAGTTCCCAGCACCCGTGTTGGCTGGCTCAAAACTGCCTGTAATTCCAGCCCCAGGTGATCAGATATTCTCTTCTAGCCTCTCAGGTAAGTACACACATGTGTACAAAGTCCAACACATGCACATCCACATCAATGAAAATAATTAGTCATGTGTTAGGTTCCAAAGAGAGCGGCAAATATTTCCTTAGAAAGAAAATCAAGCCCAGACACTATTGCTGATGCCAAGAAGTGCTCAAAGACAGGAGCCTGGTATAGCTGCCAGAACCTGACCAATACAGATACGGATATACACAGCCAAATATTGGACTAAGTGTGAGGACCCCAGTGGGGAAGTTAGGGCAAGGACTGTAGGAGCTGAAGGGGTTTGCAACCTCATAGGAAGAACAACAATATCAACCAACCAGACCTCTAAAAGCTCCCAGGGACTAAATCACCAACCAAAGAGTTCACATGTAGGGACCCATGGCCAGCTGGATATGTAACAGAGGATGGCCTTATTTGGCATCGCTGGGAACAGAGCCCCTTGGTCCTGTGGAGGCTTGATGACCCAGGATAGGGGAATGCTAGGCTGCTAAGGTAGGAATGGGTAGGTGGTTGGGGAAGCACCCTCATAGAGGCAGTGGAGGGAGGAGGCAATAGAAGGCTTGTGGAGGGGAAACTGGGAAGTGGGATAACATTTGAAATGTAAATAACTAAAATAGCCAATAAAAAATAAAAACTAAAAAATCTATTTTCAATAAAAATAACATTCTAAAATAAAACATTCCAATACACACAAAAAGAAAATAACATGAATATTTACTGACCACAGAGCAATCACAGTAGTAGTTTATGATCCACCTGATGGACAGATGCTTGCTTCCAGGGGCTGAAGTGTGTCTATAAAACAGCTCTTCATGCAAGGGAACTATAGTCCCAAAATTAGAGAAATTCTGAACAATAAGGATTGAAATATAATATTGTGACAGTGCCGAGTTTCCTCCAGCTTGTAGTCTTCCTGAAGCTATTTTAGGTTTAACTAAAATGTAATCTCCTTGATGGAGAATCCCATGGAAAATTACCCAGCTGCCTCTTGCTCTAAATGCCTGGGACTGCATTTAGGTTCTCAGTCCCTGAGTATATTCTCAGCTGGCTATAAACTAACTGTGTCTGAGTGGTCATCTCTAGTGGGCTCCCTGGAATGGTATGTTGAACTATATACAACTTAAAACAGTTTGATGCAATGAAGCACATGATCAAAAGCAAATTCACATTCCCTGATATGAATAAAAACTCAAGAGGCTGTAAAAAAGAGCATAAGATTTGCATAAGAAGGAAATGGAGATAAAAGGAGAGATCAATGAGAAATTTTAAAAGTGTGAAATAAAATTAATAAGTAAAATTCTAAATAATCAAAATAAACAGGCAAACCAACTAGATGAAATACATATTAGCACTACTTGGTATGAAAACATTTGAAGGTTTTTAATGAAAAAGCCAAAGTCTTAGGAAACTAATTCACCAAAACTGACTTCAGAAGAAAAAGAAAAATTAAGCAGATCATTTTTACCAAACACAGAGAAACTTGCCAGGCCCTAGCCACAGAGGCTCGGGAAACTTCTTTAAACTCCTCAAAGAGTAAAGAGTAAATTTTTTTTTTTTTTTTTGTATTTCGAGGCAAGGTTTCTCTGTATAGCCCTGGCTGTCCTGGAACTCAATTTGTAGACCAGGCTGGCCTCTAACTCAGAAATCTGCCTGCCTCTGCCTCCTGAGTGCTGGGATTAAAAGCACCACCATGCCTGGCAAGAGTAAATTAATAAAAGAAAAGCTAAAACAGAAAAAGGAAATCTTCTAAATCATGTTCACTGGAGAAAACATGCCAGGGGGTAGTCACGCCTGGTAAAAACAGAACAAGACATAAATCAGTAGAGTGAGATCATGGAAGCCAAATGAAAACCATGAGATGGTAACTGACACACTCAAAACTTCTTTTTATTTTTTCTCCAATTTTTTATTAGGTATTTACTTCACTTACATTTCAAATGCTATCCCGAAAGTCCCCTATACACCCCACCTCTGCTCTCCTACCCACCCACTCCCACTTCTTGGCCCTGGCATTCCCCTGTACTGGGGCATATAAAGTTTGCAAGACCAAGGGGCCATCTACTAGGCCATCTTCTGCTACAAATGCAGCTAGAGATGCAAGCTCTGGGGGTACTGGTTAGTTCATATTGTTGTTCCACCTATAGGGTTGCAGACCCCTTCAGCTCCTTGGGTACTTTCTCTAGCTCCTCCATTGGGGGCCCTGTGATCCATCCAATAGATGACTGTGAGCATCCATTTCTGTGTTTGCTAGGCACTGGCATAGCCTCAGAAGAGACAGCTACATCAGGGTCCTTTCAGCAAAATCTTGCTGGTGTATGCAATAGTGCCTGCGTTTGGTGGCTGATTATGGGATGGACCCCTGGGTGGGGCAGTCTCTGGATGTCCATCCTTTCATCTCAGCTCCAAACTTTGTCTCTGTAACTCCTTCCATGGGTGTTTTGTTCCCAATTCTTAGAAGGGGCAAAGTGTCCACACTTTGCTCTTCCTTTTTCTTGAGTTTCATGTGATTTGCAAATTGTATCTTGGGTATTCTAAGTTTGTGGGCTAATATTTACTTATCAGTGAGTGCATATCATGTGAGTTCTTTTGTGATTGGGTTACTTCACTCAGGATGATACCTTCCAGATCCATCCATTTGCCTAGGAATTTCATAAATTCATTGTTTTTAATAGCTGAGTAGTACTCCATTGTGTAAATGTACCACATGTATCCATTCTTGTTGAGGGGCATCTGGGTTATTTCCAGCTTCTGACTATTATAAATAAGGCTGCTATGAACATAGTGGAGCATGTGTTCTTATTACCAGTTGGAACATCTTCTGGATATATGCCCAGGAGAGGTATTGCTGGATCCTCCAGTAGTACTATGTCCAGTTTTCTGAGGAACCACCAGACTGATTTCCAGAGTGGTTGTACAAGCTTGCAATCCCACCAACAATGGAGGAGTATTCCTCTTTCTCTACATCCTTGCCAGGATCTGCTGTCACCTGAATTTTTGATCTTAGCCATTCTGACTGGTGTGAGGTGGAATCTCAGGGTTGTTTTGATTTGCATTTCCCTGATGATTAAGGATGTTGAACATTTTTTTAGGTGCTTCTCAGCCATTCGATATTCTTCAGTTGAGAATTCTTTGTTTAGCTCTGTGCCCCATTTTTAATGGGGTTATTTGGTTTTCTGGAATCCATCTTCTTGAGTTCTTTATATATCTTGGATGTTAGTCCCCTATCTGATTTAGGATTGGTACAGATCCTTTCCCAATCTGTTGGTGGCCTTTTTGTCTTATTGACAGTGTCTTTTGCCTTACAGAAGCTTTGCAATTTTATGAGGTCCCATGTGTCAACTCTCAATCTTACAGCACAAGCTATTGCTGTTCTATTCAGGAATTTTTCCCCTGTGCCCATATCTTCAAGGTTTTTCCCCACTTTCTCCTCTATAAGTTTCAGTGTCTCTAGTTTTATGTGGAGTTCCTTGATCCACTTAGACTTGACCTTAGTACAAGGAGATAAGAATAGATCAATTCGCATGTTAACCGCCAGTTGTGCCAGCACCATTTGTTGAAAATGCTGTCTTTTTTCCACTGGATGGGTTTAGCTCCCTTGTCAAAGATCAATTGACCATAGGTGTGTGGGTTCTTTTCTGGGTCTTCAATTCTATTCCATTGGTCTACCTGTCTGTCGCTATACCAGTACCATGCAGTTTTTATCACAATTGCTCTGTAGTACATCTTTAGGTCAGGCATGGTGATTCCACCAGAGGTTCTTTTATCCTTGAGAAGAATTTTTGCTATCCTAGGTTTTATATTATTCCAGATGAATTTACAAATTGCCCTTTCTAACTCAGTGAAGAGTTGAGTTGGAATTTTGATGGGGATTGCATTGAATCTGTAGATTGCTTTCAGCAAGATAGCCATTTTCACTATATTGATCCTGCCAATCCATGAGCATGGGAGATCTTTCCATCTTCTGAGATCTTCTCTGATTTCTTTCTTCAGAGACTTGAAGTTCTTATCATACAGATCTTTCACTTCCTTAGTTAGAGTCATGCCAAGATATTTTATATTATTTGTGACTATTGTGAAAGATGTTGTTTCCCTAATTTCTTTCTCAGCCTGTTTATCCTTTGTGTAGAGAAAGGCCACTGATTTGTTTGAGTTAATTTTATATCCAGCTACTTCACTGAAGCTGTTTATCAGGATTAGGAGTTCTCTGGTGGAGTTTTAAGGTCACTAATATATACTATCATATCATCTGCAAAAAGTGATATTTTAACTTCTTCCTTTCCAATTTGTATCCCCTTGACCTCCTTTTGTTGTCAAATTGCTCTGGCTAGGACTTCAAGTGCTATATTGAATAGCACTTGAAGAGGGTAGGATAGAAAGTGGGCAGTCTTGTCTAGTCCCTGATTTTAGTGGGATTGCTTACAGCTTCTCTCCATTTACTTTGATGTTGGCTACTGGTTTTCTGTAAATTGCTTATATCATGTTTAGGTATGGGCCATGAATTCCTGATCTTTCCAAGACTTTTATCATGAATGGATATTGGATTTTGTCAAATGCTTTCTCTGCCTCTAGCGAGATGATCATGTGGTTTTTGTCTTTGAGTTTGTTTATATAGTGGGTTACATTGAAAAATATGGAACGCTTCACGAATTTGCGTGTCATCCTTGCACAGGAGCCATGCTAATCTTCTCTGTATCATTCTAATTTTAGTATATGTGCTGCCGAAGCGAGCACCAAAACTTCTATTCATAACCTATTTTAACTATGGGGAATTTCTTCCAACAGTACAATGAGGGTTCAAGCTTGGGAAACCTAGTAACATGTTCTTCATATGGACCCAGAGAGAAAAAATGTCCTTGCTGTCTGTCTTCCCAGGTCTGTGATAGCTTTTGAGTAACTGAAGCACCCTCAGTCCCAGTGCTGTCCTCAGTGAAGGGCAGGTACTCACTGGATCAACCCTGAGTCCTAGGGTGAACATGAGGGCACCAAGGGCTTAGCCCCAAGGACAGGAAACCACCAAGGGCTCTTAGACCATGTATTATGATGTGCAGGACACAAAGCAATCCCACCACAAAGAGAAAGAGCTTAAATATAAGTTTAAGAGAAAAGAAGTAAAGCCCCACTTGGAGACCTGGGGAAAACAAGACCCAAGGAAACAAATCCAGGGTCTTAGTTCACTGGCATAGCAGGGCCCAGTGGATACCCAAAGTAAGACCCTTCATATGGAATGATAATATGAGAACAATGGAAGCCTCTACCACCCACAATGAGGAAAACAGGCGAGATTATCGAGATTGCTGCTAAGAATCTGTAACAAGAGATGGATGAATAGTAACGGTGCAATAATGAAAAGCAACAGAAAGAACGGCCGTAAGCTTTGCCTGGGGGAAGACATTGATAATCACACCTAGGGTCACAGAGTAGACCTGTGCAATGGAATGCACAGCCACATGCTGGTGTGGATGTGGGTGGGAGCACTGCCTTTAGTTAATTTTATTTGTTTATCCTGCGGTTTCCATTTTGAAGTTTACACAGAAAAGTTGAACATGTTATCACAGCAAGGAAAGCCTGCAAAGTAACAGCTAGAGAAGCCATCTGTGACTCTAGTTAGAATACACTGGGGGTAGGGAGGCTGAGAAGATGGCTCAGATGTTAAGTGTGCATACTGCATTTGCAGGTTTGTAGAGGATCCAGCTGTTTGGTGTAGAGCACCTATATCTGGTGGTTCACAACTACCTGTAACTCCAGCCCCAGGGGATCCAGTGTCCTCTAGTCTCTGAGGGTACCTGAGCAAACATAGCATACATCCACACTTACATAATGTAAAAATATGTTTTCTCAAAAATGATTAGGACTGACTCAATGACAGATGAGTGGGGCACAGAGAAATCCAGGATGGGAGCTATCCTTGGGGATTAGAGGTACTGCCTGTGACACACAGTATCTTTGTCCATGAGCCCCAACATCTCTGTCCACCAGGGAAAGAAGGGGCATTTTGTAGATGCTGTAGATCAATGGAAGAGCCACTGGATAAGCTGAAACATTGCATGCACACACCACTAAGTGTGCACAAGAAATGTTATCGAATACTACACAAAGCCTAGAAGCTTGCTAGCCACACTTTCAAATGCAGATGCAGTAAAACCCAAAGGACGTGACAGTGCAATAGTAAAAGCTACAGCAAGAACGGCCATAAATCTTGCCTGAAGGAAGGCATTTCTTAGCCATATAGTTGGCTTATTTTTTTTATTTAAAGTTTGTTAGAGATAAATGGTTAGTTTTCCATAGAACTCTTGGTACTTGGAGAAAATGAAGACCAAGTATCTGAAATAATAGAAGCAGGAGCAGAGAGCATGGTTTCGACTGATCCTCAGCATACAAAGAATGCTTGCCTTTCCTTCTGATCACAGGAGCACAAAGGGAGATGCCCATCCTGCCAGGTGGCCACTGTGGTCCAGGTGATTCTCTTCGCAGCAGAGCAGTGTGTCTGCACCTTCGTCCTGGAAGAACCAAAGCTCCCCATGAAGGACCAAGGTGGAAGCACTGAGAACTGATCAGTGATGGGACAGTTGGAATATCAATAAGGTAATCCTGACTACACCTAGTTAGACATGAATAACCTAGGGAGCAACTGGTTCCAACCCAGCAACAAAGGAAGAAGGGAGGAAGCCACACAGTAGGCACGCAGCTACTGTCTAGAAAGAGTTAGAAAGACTCTCCAGCAGTGGAGAGTGAGATCAACTCATACAACCACATCAGTGGTCACTCCCAAGTTACGGAGTAATTTGAAATTATGAAGAAAATCCTCCTCCAAACCCAATGATGGAACACACATGGCCAACAAAGCTGCACTATGAATGGTGGTGTTATTTTCAGGAAAATCATGACATCACCACCCTGTACATTTGTGCACCCTCAATCTACTTCTGAGATAAAGATCAGACAAACCTAGGGTACTGCAAAGTCTACAGGATGACCATACAGATAGGTCTTCAAAACCCAATGCCACCACCTCCACCAAGAGGAACTATGGGATGTCATGGTGATACTCTAGAGTTGATGCTCTAAAGGAAATCACAACACATGGTACCTAAACTCATATCTAAAATAGGAATTTTAAATTTTAAAAGGCATGCAGCAAGACAAAAACAAACAAGTTAGACCAAAGCATATTGTCTACCACAGCATAAAATTGAGAATGAAGTTCAGATCTTTGTACTACAAACAAGCTCAATACTTGCTTTCCAGAAATCCACCTAGACCTCATGAGACCATGTGCCTCAGCTCCTGACCAATATCCAGCTTCTAGGCCCTATGCCCTGCTGTATTCTATGGATGAATCCCAGATGGCAGCCTCTGCACTTCTGCCTGGAGTATGATAAAGGGCACTGAGGTTAGAATGAGCCTGACCTTTTTCTTAAGATAAAACTATGTTCTCAAAAGCTAAAGTAGTGTGCTACATCGAAGTGTTGCTTTAAAATTATTCAGAAAATACCAAACATAAACTATGTTCAACAAAATTATATACTACGTGTCTACATGTACAAAGAGAGAAGAAAGGCTGGCCTGGTGGTGTAGATCTGTAATCTCAGCTACATGGGAGGCTGAGGCAGGAGAACTTCTAGTTTGATGCCTGTCTGGGCTACAGAATGAGCTGGATGCCATCCTGAATTCCTTAGGAACATCATGCCTGTGGAACTAAAGAGGACTGGCTACGAAATCCAGTATAGATTTCTTGTTTGTTATAGATTAGGTTGATGGGAAGAGAAGAGAAGAGAAGAGAAGAGAAGAGAAGAGAAGAGAAGAGAAGAGAAGAGAAGAGAAGAGAAGAGAAGAGAAGAGAAGAGAAGAGAAGAGAAGAGAAGAGAAGAGAAGGCAGGTCTAATCTAGTAAAATAGTCAAATATCAAGACTAGAAAACTATGTGTGAACTGTATATTATCACATGGTTTTTCTCAAGGTTTTCTGTAGACATAGAAGTTACTTGGACACAATTCCTTGTTCTTCTCTTCTTCTTCTGCAGCCTCAGATGCTTCAATGAATGGCTGACCATAACCAGCAGCTCTGGCATTGCCCCAGGAAGTATGAACTGGGTAGGCCAGCCCTCTGCTCCTGATTTGCATAGCCACACAGTGTCATCTCATACAGAAGAAGATAGTTCTCCACACACTTCATGTTTATAACAGCTATGCTTTAGAATAGACCATCAAGGACAGATCCTTGGCTCGGATGGGGGGATCTGTCTGTCCGTGTGTCTGTGTGCCTGTCTATCTATATGTCTGTGTGTCTATCTGTCTATCTTGTTTGTTTGTTTATTGTGAACATGTATGTACAACATGTCCTGGGGATGCCCTCAGAAGGCAGAAGAGCATCAGCTTCCCCTGAGACTGGAATTACAGGTAGTTGTGAACCTTTGAATACAGACGGGTGCTGGAAAGCAACCCAGGTTCTCTTCAGGGGCAGTAAGTGGTTGCGACACTGAGCCATTTTTCCCGGCTCCTATTGCTCCATTTTTAAAAGCGTTGCAATATTTTTGAAACTTTCATGGGATAAATGCAGCTAGCGTATGCACAGAGTGAGAGAAGGCTCTTTGATAAATTGCCCTTTAATATTTTCTTGGATTTCCTGGGATCATAGAAAGAGGCACTGCAATTATAGCTACTTGCTGGGTAACAACTGAATATTATCTTTCTACCAAAGAACCAATTAACCCACTCCAATAAGAACATGATCTTCAGGTTTTTGGTGTACAGCACTCTTTCTGTGTTTCTGGTCACTGGAGCATGTCGAGTCCCTGAGGGAAGTGGTGATGGCAGGCACATAGAAATGCCCCAAGCATTCTGATGTCAGAGGACAAATGTCAAATACAGCTCTACCAGTAATCAGCCAATTGGTATAAGGGACTGTGTCTAAACCGTCTATACTACAGCCCTGCAGTAAAAAGGACAGGGGGCTTTGTTCTCTAAATGTGTTTTTTCCCCTCTGGGCTTTTGGGACTCTTCAAACCTCACATCAGGTTTGGAGGAAGAGGTATGGGTCAGATTAAATTTTCTGTTTTGTAATTCCAAGATTTAAGCTTTGAGCTCAGCAGGCATCTATAGGACTTGAGGTTCCATTTGAAGTCTTCAGAGAGATGCACAGTTCAAGTTAGGATAGTTATAGCAATTAGCAAACTTCTTCCCAACAATAGTCTTAAGTGGAAATAGTCTTAATGCTTTAATTAAAAGTTGCAAACTAGCTGATTGAACTAAAAAACAGTTTCCTACTGTCAGAGGTATAGACTGTGAGTAAAAATATGGAGGCCAATTTTCCAAACAGTTCTAAATCAAGTCACATAGCTATTTTGATAGCTGGTCAGGAGAATTCAAACTAACATTAGTCAGGAGGGATAAAGAAGGCCACTATATATTAATAAAAGGGATAATCCATCAAGATGGTGGAACAGTTGACTACATGTGCGTCCTAAGCTTTGGAGCTTCTGACTTCAAACATGAGTAACACACACACACACACACACACACACACACACACACACACACACACAAATGGACATGAAGGACCAGATGGGCCCTGATACAGTAATAGTGGGTGAGTTCAACATTCCACTTCACTAAGACGTCAGTTGTCAAGACTAAAAGATCAGTGAAGAAACTTCTGCGTTAATCTGCACCATAGATCAAATGAACTTACAGATATTGACAGAGTATTACATCCTATGCCTATAGGATACACATTCTTCCCAGCAGCCCATAGAACCTTCTTTTAAAATTTTAGGTTATAAGACAAATCTTAACAAGTAAGCAAATAATGTAAATAATTTAGTGTGCCTTATATGGCTATCATGGAGTAAAACTAATTGAAATAATAACAAGAATACAATAGATGCATGCTGGACACTCCATGGCAATGACAACTTACATAAAAGACTAAGAGAAATCTCAAATCAATACCTTTGCTAAGGGTTGCTAAGGGTCAGCCCTCACACAAAACAAGCATCATGCCGAACCCAGTGGGGCTGAGAGGATCAAACAGTAACTACCTGGACGGCAAATAGTGTTACAGAGATTACAAATGGAGAGTATGAAGAATCAATGGGACAGAGTTGGTTCTTAAAAGAGAGAGAGAGAAGACTCAAATTAATAAAATTAGAGATGAAAAAGAACGCAGCAAATCCCAATGAAATCCACATTATCACTGGGTCATGTTTTTTTTAGGAGATATTTTGTAAACTTAAACTGTAAAATCCTGGAAATTTCAGAAGAAATGGATCCATTCCTAGATATGAGCGACTCATATTAAATCAAGAGGATCTGAACAACACACATGAACCAATGACAGGAAACAAGAGTGGATCATCAACAAATAGTCTCCCAACAAAGAAAAGCCTGAAACCAGATTCACTGCCAAACTCTGCCAGACCTTTAAAGAAGAGCTAACAGCCAAGCTCCTGGAAATTCTGCCCAGGAGTCCGGGCCCACACCAACCATGGTCTATTCACTATGCTCCTCTGTTCCCATTAGGATGGCCAAGCACACTGCTGTTTGAAGTCACCATTCTCCTTATCCTTATCTGAGCTCTGTATCAGATTCATGACTGCACTGGAATTCGGGACAGCAGAAGGCCTTCCTGTTTGCTTCAGGACTGGGAGAAGCCACCTCTGGGTGTTTCCCTGCAAGTCCTGAGTGGGATGCCTCATTGTCAATTTGAAACAGTGCATGCAGAACCTGAGAAATAAATCACGTGCCTTCTACCAGAAAGGTGAGGCCAGATGGTGGCATGAGGGGGGTGCTTGGTAAGGACCTGACCATGTGCTGCTAGAAGGATCTGCTCCTGGCTGCTTCCCAGACTTGTCCTTCCAGTCCTTCCAAGCCTTTCTGCCTTTCTGCTTCTGCATTTCCACCTCTCACACACCTGTCCCAGGGGCTTGGACTCCTCTGGATGCCATGTTTGTCACCAAAGAAACGTCTGATGCTTCCATCTGCCTCTCTTGTCAGACCTTCCAAATTTGCCTCCAGTTGCTTTATGCTGATTTAAAATTTTATTTATTCCTCGATTCTCTTCCTTGAGTTGTGGCTCCACCCACCATTCTCAAGGCTCCCGTCATACACATTCAGATTCGCAATGGCCTTCCTGCCTTAGCTATCCATGTGCTGCGATTGCAGACATTGGCCACTACACTTGGCTGAAAGGAGAGGCCAGTAAGTGAGCCAAAAGACAGTGTACTCTGGAGATCGAGGCAGGAGGATTACTGTGAACTGAAGACCAGTGTAGACTAGGTGCCAACCTGATTTTAGAGGGCAACATCCTGCCTCTAATTAATGAATGAATTAAAAACAGCAGCAGCAACAGTGAAAAGCAGCTGCTGCTGCATCCAGTGCTTGCCTTCAGTACAGAGCAGAGGCTCGCCATGAGGGAACATCCCAAGCCTTAGTCCAGGAGAGAACAGTTGAATTTATCACCCCAGCTTGGGCCATCCATGGGTGGGAGGGTAGTATTATGTTGTGGGCAGGAACGGAGGAAGCAGGTCCCTCACGTCCAGGCACTGATAAAAACAGAAGACAGAGCCCATGTCTGGGTGGGATGCCTGCGCAGACAGACTTCTCAGGTTTGAAGAGGTGATCTTGTTGGAATTTCTCTGCTGACACTTTGGCTTTGTCTCAGTGTTTGAACAGATGCTTTTCAATCAAAAGTGCTTTAATGAACTGTCTTCAGCACAGGCATGTTTCTGAGAAACATCAGAACTGGTTACACTGTTGTATTTATGCAAACGGCTTTACTTACAGAAAAACAGGAGAGACAAGATGAAGCACTCCATGATTTGGAAGGACGTACTTTGTTCACACCGTTAGCAGCAGAGCTCTTGTTTTTACATCCTCCTCCTCAAAAATAACTTCATCTTACTTTATGTGTAAGGAGAAGGAATTGACATTACCCAGTCCCAAAACACATTTGTGTTCTTGGAAAATCGGAAATAATGGTGACTCACACCTGTACCTCACGAAATGAGGAATATGAAGAATTTGTCTCTATACTCACATGGAGAATAACCAGGGACGAGGACCTGAGTTTCAGCCTCTGGCCTTGGCCTCACCAAGTCCTGTTTTTGCAGGAAGGAAGTGAAATCTGCCTGTGACTTATATTCATATCCCTCTCCTCTTCCTCCCTCAAACTCTCAGCCTTTTCCTCTTTCTATGTTGTCGCTCTGATGGGTACTGAAAAAGGATGCCCTGACCTGGGCGTGAGTCTTCTTTTTATTATTATTGGTTATTTTATTTATTTAAATTTCAAACGTTATCCCTCTTCCCGATTTCTCCTCTGCAAACTCCCTATCCCATTCTCCTGCCCCTGCTTCTGTGAGGATGCTATCCCACTCACCCACCCACTCCTGCCTCACTGCCGTAGCATTTCCCTATGCTGGGGCATCGAGCCTTCACAGGACCAAGGGGCCTCTCCTCTCACTGATGCCTGACAAGGCCATGCTCTGCTACATATTCAACTGGAGCCATGGAGTCCTCCATATCTTTGGTTTAGTCCTTGGGAGCTCTGGGGTGTCCAGTTGGTTGATATTGTTGTTCTTCCTATGGGGTTGCAGACACCTTCAGCTCCTTCAGTCCTTTTCCCTAACTCCTCCATTGTGGACCCTGTGCTCAATCTGATGGTTGGCTGTGAGCATCCACATCTATATTGGTCAGGGTCTGGCAGAGCCTCACAGGGGACACCTATACCAGGCTCCTGTCAGCAAGTGCTTCTTGGCATTAGCAATAGTGTCAGGATTTGGTGCCTGCAGATGGGATGGATCCCCAGGTGGGGCAGTCTCTGGATGGCCTTTCTAATCATTGCTCTAAGGAGCCGATCCTAGACTCCTGTGCAGACACAGATACACCAGCCACAGGCAAGACATTGCATAAAGCTTCGGGGAAGAATCACATTTGAGCTGTACTCAGTGGGACACATGGATTTGAGGAGGAGAAGGAGAAAGAGCCAACATACTAGTGAAGCTCAGGCATGCTAAGTGATCTGCAAGCCTGGCTCTAACAGTTGCTCCTTACCACAAGCATCAAGCCACACTGTCTGTCCAATCATTAATATCAGTGACAGTCATTCCTGGCTGTGGCTCATTTCCCAGCTGGGTTCCTTCAGGGCCCACTCCCACATACCACCAAGGTTACCCCACCATGTTCTATTTAAGGAGGCAGGCCTGGGCTATGAGGTATTATAGGAACAGAGATTTGGAACCTGGTGACCTTAGAGGAAAACCCACACCCTTTCTTTCCTCCAATGTAGCTGTGAGAAGTTAAGAAGCAGGAAAACTCTAAATTAGAGCACCCAGGATATGTAAAGGAAGCCTATCCTAGGGAGGGGCCTATCCTAGACACCGGGCTAGAACATCCAGTGTGTCCTGTTAGTACTCACACTGAACATTTTAGACTTTGCCATTCAAAGAGCCCTAGCAACTTCTGTACTGCCAAAGATGCTGAACTTAATTCCTTAATAGAGACTCTTCCTCATAGAAAGTCCACTGAGTATGAGCCAAATATGATGCCGTTTGTTTTCACCAGGGAAACAGGCATCCAAATCCTGGATCCCAGTGCCTACATGCAAGTCTATCCCCAGGCCGTGCCAGTCAGACACAGTATCCCCAGGGACCAGGAAGGAGCCACTGAAGGATAAAGAGCTCCAGAGAGACAGCCAAGGAAGCTCCAACCCTGTTTCTCAGCCCCACAGAGCTGAGAGGGGAGAGGAGGCTGTACTCTCCGGAGCCTGTGACTCCCAGTGGAAATGGCAGGGAAGAGACTGTCCCCTGAATTTGAGGAAGAATATTCTAGTAACTCTCAGCACTGTTTCTGTCAATCAAGGACTTGTCTACCACCCCAGGAAGCCAAACATAGAAGGGAAGGCCTCCTGTCTGCCAGGGTTGCCTGCCAGGAGCTGCCCTCTTCGTAGGAGGATAGCTCAACCAACCCGGAAGCTCGCTTCCTCAATGACCCTTGAGAGGAATCGGGATTAATGTTAAACATGTGCAAATGCTCACAAGTCACCAACAGAGAATTAGCAAAGCGTGAAGAGACTGAAGTGGCCTGGTCAGGCCTGATTGTAGCCTGGTCAACTTTATCAGTGCTGAGTCTTGGGTCTCCCACTCCTCAGTAACTTTCTGATGAAATGTTGAAAGTGATACCTCACAGTCCTCAGTGAATAAAGCCTTACCCAGTCTGGAATCACTGTGAATCCACCATGTACACTACTCCTAACAGCTGATGAGAACCCCAGAGCTGTCTCCATACTGGACAGTGAGAGGCACAAGTTGGTCCCACCTTCCGGTACTTTGTTCTCCTGTGCGACTGCAGGTAGAAGGATGGCCTTGTTTTACAAAGCTGAATACCTATATAAAATATGTGTGTGTGTGTGTGTGTGTGTGAGAGAGAGAGAGAGAGAGAGAGAGAGAGAGAGAGAGAGAGAGCCTCTTCGGGCAGGTTTCCTGTGAAGAACACATCCCTCAGTGGTAACTGCTTCTCATACTTCAGATTCTCCTCTGGCACACCTCCATCTGGCACAGTTGCAACCCTGACCTATGACCTGCATCTCTTTCCTACCCAATATCCACCATTCTGCATCCCGCTCCTCCGATTTATACATGGAAATCATATATAAGTGAGATCCTCGATATATTTTGAGCACCTCACGGAGGCAGCTGCCCTCCTGTATACTCCTTGATGCATTATTCACAGTAGCCGAGGTTCAGAAAGAGCCTCGTTGTTTTTGACAGGCAGCAGATAGAGAAATCATGATATAACTGTGCTGTCATGGCACCCAGTATGCATTTCTACATATTCAACACTTTGGCAGACACACACACACACACACACACACACACACACACACACACACCCCTACACACATGTGTACAAAAACATGCTATAAAAGTAGCTGTATTCACTTGCTTGTCTGTAATAGCCCCTTCATTATCCTCTTGTGCATCCAAGCATCATGTGGACACAAACTATTTCCAGTAAAAGTGAAATGATACATTCTTTTTAAAGGGCCTTCACAAATGTCTATCTACATACTGTACTTTGAAAGTAAAATGTCCCCACAGGCTCACATGTTTGAACTCTAGGCTCCTAGTTGGCAAGGAGGTTATAGAGCCCTTAGGAGGTGGAGCCCTGCTGGATAAAAAATGTGTCACTGGGATAGGATTTGAGGCTTTCTTGACCCATTCCCCTCTCTTTCCTTTGCTTCCTGGGTATGGATGCAACATGACCAGCCAGCCAGCAAGCTTCTGCTGCCACTCCTTCTCTGCCTGATGCTTGTCTTCTCTGCATGGTGGACCATATTCCCCTGGAATTGTGAGCCTAAATAGCCCTCTTCCCCTTGAGTGACCCCTCTCAGGGTATTTTAGTTAAAGCAAAAAGAAAAGGAAGTGTCTCAACACAGGTTTACTAACCCTATCATGAAAAATGCAAACTCCAAAATGTTCCAAAATCTAAAAGTATTTTAGCATTGATATAAAGCCATGATGGAAAATGCCACATCAAATCTTATGAGACAGGTCACAGTCAAAATATAAATATACCAAAAAAAATGTGCTATTGAATTACTCCCACCATGTGTATAAATGGTAGATAAAAACCAAGTGAATTCTATGTTGACCTCAAAAAGTCTCATTATATAAATTATATGCAGAATCTTAAAATGAATCAGGAATAAGACTATCTTGGGTGCCAAACTTTTTGGATAAGGAACACTCACCCTAGGCATGTTTTTGAGTTTTGACTGTGAGTTTATTTGAGTCTATGACTGTGTGAGTTGGGCTTCTAGCCATGGAACAAAATTATTAAGCCTATGGTGGCTGCAGTCAGACGCTTTAGTGCACGGTTACAGGACGTGGCCCCTTGGAGTTTGTTAAGGAAGAACATCATGGCAGAAGCATTTGGAGAAGGAGGTTGCTGTCTTGAGGTAGCCAAGGCGCAAAAAGAGAAGGGAAAGAAAGTCAGGGCCTCGCATCCTCTTCAAAGTCATTGTCCAAACCTCTTTCCACTAGGCTCCACCTCCTCAAACAGTGCCACAGGCTGGGGACCATGCCTTTAGTATACACATTCTTGTCACATGTACCTTTAAGGGCCATTTAAAATCTGGGCCACAACTGCCTCGCCACACTATCAACTTTGTTTTTAAAGTGGGGGAATAAATAAAGCTTGTTCCTGGTAGAATAATGATGCCAGTGTCATAAATCCGAGGTATTCTGTGATGATGCTGAATTTGACTTTGACCTTTGTTCTAGTTAGTTTGCTCTTGCTGTGGTAAACACCATAACCAAAAGCAACTTACAGAAAGAAAGAGCTTATTCCACCTTACAGTTCAGTCTATCAAAGAGGGGAGTCTGGGCAAGAACTCTGGATAGGAACTTGAAGTCAGAAACGGAAGCAGAGACCAAGGATAAATTGCTACCTAGTAGCTTGATCATTGGTTTGTGCTTAGCTGTCTTTCTTCTATAGCCCAGGCTTGCCTGCCTAGGAGTGCCACTCCCTCATCAATAATCAATCAAGACCACCTCTCACAGGCATGGCCACAGTTCACTCCCATCTGGGCAATTCTTCAATTGAGGGTCACTCTCCCCAAACGATTCTAGGATGTGTCAAGTTGGCAAAGCTTAACCAATATAGTCTTCAAGCACTGCTTGTAGCAGCAAATAGGTTGCTTACCTTTTATTGTTGGGAGACAGCTCAGGCCTCATCCCACTCCCAATGGCTCCCAAGCCAAACATCATGATAGGGCTCTTGAAACCTTTCAGCTAGTTGTGACAATGAAGTCACAAGCTAATCTGTGTAAAAAGGTGTGTGCATCCTACTAAGTCTCACCAAGGTCTAGAGCCTCAGCACAATGTTCAGTGAAGCCTCATAATGTCCCCTGAACAAGTCTGAATACTCAGGTGCTCGAAGATGGCTCTGTCCACGTGGGTCCCAGGGGTATCCCACTTACTACTTGGGCGGTGAAGCAGTCAACTATAAAACAGGGAAACCTACAGAATATGTTGTGCCATAATTCCAGCATTTTGAGGTGCTCTCTGTTACAACTTCCAAATAAAACCAAACTTGGATCAAAATTTATTTTGTGTCAGAATTTTATCCTAGTTATAAACCCTATCAGGGCTTGAAAGCACCACGACATTGAATTTATTCGCACCGCCAGACAGAACATCAGGGAGGGACTGCCCCACATTTGTTGGTTTTTATTTTACCACCACTGCATGGAAAAGTTAAATGGCCCCTGCTTCCTAAGTATGCCAGAATACATGTTTAATTGGGTCCATTGCCTGGGACCACCACTGAAGCTAAGCATCTTCCTCCAGGCTCTTTTTAGAATGTCACTGTGGGACAGAGAATGGAAAGGGTAAGTCCCCACCTGGCTCTCAGGCCCTGCATCTGTTCCCTGCATACAATGTATGCTACTGAACCTTCCAGCTTCCGGTCAGCTAGGGTGCACGCATGCCTAGAGCCTGAGGCAGGTGCAGGATGTGGCACAAATGGATGCTGCCCCCAGTCACACTGTATGTGTGCACACACTGCCCTCAGTTCATGCCCAACATAAGCACCTCACAGAGACTGTCACACTCCACACAAAGGAAGCTTTCTAGGCTAATGAGCACCTAGAAGGCCAGCCTTGAGCCTGTGATAAGAAAATTACATCCTAGAACACTTTGCCCAGCACACAATTACAGTGTATTTAACAACTCAGTGGTGTCGAAACAAGCTAGAGCCAGGAAGCCAGTTAAACCAACCCGTAAGGGTGAAGATGCCAGGTACCATTGCAGAAAGAAAGAGAATGCTTTGCAGCCTCACATTGCCTTCAACCCTTAGAACATTAAATGGTCTCAGGGATATGCCCTGTGAGATGGAGAGGGGGCGCTAAGAGTGGGGCACATCCTAGGTGCCTTCTCACACCTGCTGACCAAAAGACAGAATGGTACTGGAGATGAGGTGGACTCTGTGTGGGGTTATCTCCAGCCCCAATTAACTAAGGAGCTTGTATGTGAGACTACCCCACTGTCACAACTCTGGTCACAGTTCAAAGTGACTTTCCTGATGCTCCAGCCTGTGGGGCTTCTAAAATAAGGAGACTTTTATGGTCATATAGGGTCCCCACAGCTTCCTTTTATCAGTAAAAAAAAAAAAAAAAACTCCAGTCAGAGACTCTAAAGGCACATTGATGCTTAAGTTAGGGTCTTGTAAATTAGGGCTGATTTAAGAGCTCCAAGTTGTTGTTGTTGAAGTATAGAATTGAGTTTATTTAGGGCATGGGAAGGAGAGGTAAGAGAGTAGCAGAGGAAGAGAGAAGGAGAGAGGAGAGAAGTAGGGTGTCGGCCATGGCCACGTGGAGAGATGGGGGAAGGGAATGGGAGCAAGGGGCAAAGAGGCAAGAGAGAGGCAAGAGAGTAAGAGGGTAAGAGCCCAAGTTTGTTTTAATTGAGAAAGTTTGCATTTTATTTCAATGTTGACAAATGATTACCAGAAATATAAATGAAATTTTAAAAAACTATCTATACACAAAGGTCACTGAAAAAATTATAGTTTTATTGCTTTCTTAATCAGAGACTAGGAAGACAGTGGCTGGCTGGCTTTTCTATTTCCCTGGCCCTTCCAAGATTCAGTATGCATGTGATTTGCGGTACATTCATAAGGGCAGCAACATAGGGGAGGCATGAAGACCAGCAGACTCCTCCCAGGTTTAGGGAAGGGTGAACTCATTGAAAGCAGCAGCAAGCACCAACCTTAAAGTCCGGAGTCAGCCCAGAGTGGCTGGTGCTCCAGTCATGCACAGAGAAATTTTTATAAGGTGAATGCAGGTCCCTTCCTCCCTTTCCTCACTGGCAAAGTAATCAGGAGGGTACAATCTTACAGGCCATTTGGGCCTCATCATTCCCTCCGCCACTTAACATTTGCCTACTTACGGAGACTACTTGTGAATTTTCTCTGTTTTACATCCTGTTTAGTTCAAGCGCACACCCTTGTCACATCTGCAGGTCGTCAGGCAAGCATGGCTATTGGTAATTTTCATCTCTTAAGGTTTTATTTTCAGTGTAGGAGGGAGAGTGTATCAGAGTTTACTAGCCAGTCAGGCTGTCCACAGCAGACTAGACTTTCCTATTCATATGTCCCTGGGCTGAATTGACTCAAGGTACATTTGTCTTGAAAATGAATCATTATATTTTAGTTCATACACAAATACCTAGAAGTAGAACTGATAGGCCAGTTGCGCTCTCTCTCTGTCTCTGTCTCTCTGTCTCTATCTGTCTCTCTATGTCTCTCTGTCTCTGTCTCTGTCTCTGTCTCTCTCTCTCTCTCTCTCTCTGTGTGTGTGTGTGTACATTAAGGAAAACTAGAAATGGTTTCCTGTGTGTCCCCAGCAATGATGGATGCTAGTTCTTCTTTTGAGGCAGTATCCCAGACTAAACTGACCTTAAACTTGAGCTTCTAATCCTCCTTCCTCTACAGCACAAGTGCTCTTATTAGAGATATGCATGGTCCCTTGCAGTGCTTGAGGTCAAACCCTGAGCTTTGAGCATTCTAGGCAAGCACTCTACCAACTGAGCCACATTCCCTAGCCCATGGTGTGATGGCTCTGATTGTTCCACACCCCATCCAACACATGTGATTGCCGATCTTTTAAATGTTATCTTTTCTGGTGGGAGTGTAGCATCTCAGTTCCATCTCCATTATGAGTGTTTTTAAAACTGCATGTGATCCCAGAACCACATTCACTAACTTCAAAACATCTCGGTGGCCAAGAAAAGCCAAGAGTTCCAGCAAACACACCTTGGGTGCACAAGATAAGCAGGCTTTGCCACCTGCTTGAGATCTAAGAACAAGGCAGGAGTTGGGTTGGCCTACAGACTGAGCTAGTACGACCTCTGTGAGAGATGCTAGGACCCATGCTCTCTATGTGGCTCTTGTTACTGGCAGCTACTCAGATCTGAGCTCTGGCCATTTTAGACAAAGCATAGATCTGGCAAACACAACCTGGGCTCAAGAAGCAGAGAACTTCCTCCCGTCTCTTGGCTATATTCCCTAAACCATTTGGATTTCCTCTACAGCTTTAGACATACTGGCCTTGCATGGATTGACTCTTACTACCACTCTATGTCTGTGAAGTCCTGTCACCAGGATGAATCACCACAGCTTCAACTGGTGACTGGACAGAAAGGCTGTTCAGTTGTGATGTGTAGAATCAATAACCAGATGGTGAGACGAGACTTGGCAATGCCAGCCGGTGAGCAGTGGCCTGCAAAAGCCATTGATCCAGGATCACCAGATTGTGCTAATGCCCAAAACAATCTTTAGTAGTCTAACCACAACACTAATGGAGTGAAACGCTAACCACAGAGTATACAGGGGATGGAGAAATCTTCAATCTCCTAGGCTGGGAATGGCTCTCATTGTCAACCTTCCACACGGTGCTCAAAGCTGCCTCCCACTCAAATACCACATCTTGGCTATTTGTAATCAACACTAAATACTGGTTGTATCCAAAGTTCAACTTCAGGAACCACACAATGCTCAGCAGGCATGCCCCAGAAGCTTTTCAGTTCCCACCCAAACGACTGGAGGCAAGAAAAAGACACATTCCCTTAAAAACAAATCAGTCAAAAGAAAATGGCAAGAGCTGTTTTGTATTCAGAGAGGATGCTGCTGGCTTTTAAAAATAGACTGTTTTCTGTAATAAGAACAATGACTATTTTACAAAGGTTAGTAACTCTAGGCCCATAAATCCAGGGAACATCTAAATGTACCAGGCAAGGGCTCCTCCTTCTAATTCAAGCCCTCCATTTCTCCATTAAGCTGCTAACTAGGTCATTAGCAAGGGACCTGCAGCAGCTCCCATCAGCCCACGCCTGCTTGCTTACCAGCTGGATCCGGAGTGGGAAGCTGGGAGTGATGGATAGCAGGCCTGCTGGGGACTCATCTTCTTTCCTGGGGCACGTCCTGAGGACAGCACTGCACGGGACTGTCTGGGATGACAGTAAATAAGCACTGGGTAATTTTCTTTGGAGAGATGGATGAAGTCTCTGCCCTTATAGTTATTGGGGTTTTACAGCATGTGATGCCACAGGAGTTAGTCACACCAGGAGCCCAGATCAAAGGATAGAGATTGTGCTAATGCCCAATTAGAGCAGCAAGGAGAAATTCGATTATTATGACAATTATTGAACACTGGCATATGTTCTAATCTGTATGTATGTTTACACACACACACACACACATGCCCTCGCTACAGTTGCCAGGGGAACAAAAGACATTGAAACTCACATCTCTGTGTTTCTGGGCTATGGTCTAAGGCAAGAAGCTGACAGGCATGAGGTGCTGTCAAAGAATCCAAGCTTGGCCATTAGCTGGGAAAACTAGGAGTGAACAGAGAGCTCCTTCTGAACAAGGATATTCAGCATCAGTGTGCATCAGCTGGGGTGGTATGCTCAGCAAGCCCCTCCTGCTGTGACCCCAAATCACTCCCTGCCTGGAGGTAGTGGGAGTGAGTGTCCGGGAGCCAGTTTTTCTGGTCAGACTTCACTTCTAGCTAGAGTGGATGACTCTCACTGACAACCTGCAAGCAGCTTAAACCCATCAAGACTAGCATTGATAGTCTTCCCCACTCTGTCTTCTTCCCTGCCCCCTGCCTATCTCTATGGCTGTTCCTACACCCTTCCTGCACTGTTCCTCACCCGAGGGGTCCCTCCACCCAGAGAGTGGTCCAGGACTCAAAGCTGGATTTTGCCTTTATCACTCCCTCCCTGCACTCACTTAAAATTAACCAGATACCAAGTTCTGCAAGTTCTACATTAGAAGAAAACATCAACCACTCCCTCTTCAAAATGGAATCCTGTCTTCTTAGTTACAGAAATCTGTTTTACTCAAGAGCCAGCATGACAGCACTAAAACAAGAGGCTGGAATTGCAGCCTCTCCAACAGGTTCCTGGTGAGTATCAGAGAAACAGAACGCCTGCGTATGGGTCATCATGTGGTTATTAGAGTAACTGGCAGCTTTGTAAGTCAGCTCAAATGTTGGTGCAGAAAGGTATGCACTGTTAGGCTGACAACCATGCAGTAAGATGTGTACTACTACGATGTCAATCCTCCAGTGGGGTGTGTACCACCAGTCTGACAACCCTCTAGCAGGATGGGAATCAGAATCTAAGGCTCAAAGGACATCATTGCTCCCCACATGAAGACTACTCTTTCCCCTATAGCCCACCTGGTTGGCCTGTTCACCTCTACCAATCTCAGTCCTTCCAATGGCCTGCTTCATGCTTGGCCTTAGGCCTCTGCATCCAAAGCCTTGAACCCTTTGTTCTGATATCTACCTCCGTTTGTTTCCAGAACTTACCCATGTGCTTTGGATCCTGACTTGACCACCTCTCCCTTCAGGAAGCCTTCCTGTATCTGGGCCAAGGGTACTACTTGGCATTTTCCTTCATTGATCTAGCCACTGTGTAGGATTCGTCATTTGTCTCCTTGTGGATAAAGAACACCTCATTAAAGCATTGTTTTAAAATGTTATCATTGCTGCATCTGTACCAGCTACTTTTATGTGATGAGCAGCCGTGGCATGTCTCCAGGGAAGACATGACCACGACTGAGAGTTAGAAGATTGGATATTCGTGAGAGACCAGCTAGTTCACATTCCTCCTTCCAGAAACTTCTACATTCTTGTGCTTAGAATGTGGGATTGTATCACCTACCTGAGAAGCAGCTGAGTCTGTTCACTAGGAGATGTTGGGCCACCTGGGACTATGGCTGTGGGTCTGTTCCTTGTCCCAGGGTGGAAACAGTGCAAGGTATGATATATCTACAACAAAAATCGACAGCCTATAAACGAAGACATTTTGCTATAGCTCAAGGTCTTGTTCTGATGTCTGTTTTTTATGCTGCATGATTCTTTGTGCCTTGTCCTCAGGGGACCTGCTTCCAGAGGTCAGGCATAGGAAGACATAGCTGTCCTTCTCCAGGAAGTCAGAACCAAACTTAAGCATTGCTAACTCCCTATGTGATGGCTGCTCTGACATTGATAGCAGGTCCAAATCACTAAAGTTGGCCTTCATCTGTAGCTCCCAACTCCTTCTCAGAAGGATGCTATACTGGGTGTTCATGTCCTTGAGGGAGATCACATAGAACATCATCCTTTTAAAGTTTAGAGGAGAGAAGTTGTCTCGCTACAGCTTGTCATTGAGCAGGGCATGCTTGACGAGTCTCATGCCCAGCATTTCAATACTCATAAAGTTGGGAGGCACACTGCATTTGCCCTTGGGCTTGGGCAGTCATTAAAAATGAGTTTGGTTTCTCTCTAGCCTTCACCCTTGCCCATATCCTGCATCTGCCCAAAGCCCAGTCAGCATGTTTTCCACAGAAGTGGTCTACGCTGACCATCAAAACCTGTTGGACTCTCTGTCTCTATTCTATTCCTGCCCTTAAGGTATTTGGTGGGGTCAGCAAGGGCTTCTTTCCTGGATCTGACACCAGCTGTGCGTCTAACTTTTTTCCTGAGTCAGCAAGTAGGGTTAGAGATGTAAGAGATACATGAGATCAACTTAAAGTTTCCTAGCCATACAAGTCCAGAGGTTTTGGTGAGCAAGAGTCTGCAGAGGAAGCTACAGATTTTTCTCTTGCATCATGGAAAATGTGGACTAAACCCAGGTATTTAGATGCTCTTGGCAGAAGATTACCCACAGTGATATTTGGAAGACATGTCACAACATCAACAGTAGATCCTGGTCATTTGCAATCTGTCTAGGGGAACTCAGCTCAGAAAAGAAATGAAAACATGTCCAGGAGTAGATGATTGAGTCCACAGATTTCCCCAAAGAAGATTGATTATGTGTGCCTGGGGAACACTGGGCAGGGACAAGAGAGACCCCTGGAGGAGCAGAGCTCAGAGGCAGGAAGCTAAGCCATCTACAGCCATCACAAAACTGGTGGAGACTCCTGGCAATCATCTTCATCAGCTACCATCTTCAGCATGAGATGCTAAGACAAAGCTACCCACCTTAGATGGAAATTCTGATTTAGAAACAGAAAGCAGGCTGATTCCTTTTTCCGTGTCCTGCCCACTCTGTATGTCTCCACGCCTCCCTGTCTCCTCCCTGTCTTCCATTTTCTACTCACAGGCTGACTAGCTGTGCTTTTTATCCTGGCTCATCCACTAGTACTCTATCATTTGTGCAAATGAAGAACCTGTTTGACTTCTTCCAACCCTCCTGCTGTCCCTCACCCATGCTGCTTTGTCTAGACTAGAGTCCCCTTGATCTCTAGCACTGGGTCTCTCTTTCTTAGTATTGTAGGACGAAGAGGAACCAGCAAGCTATGTGGTCAGGAATAAGATAGACAGCAAGGTCATACTCTGAAGGAGCCACAGCCCCCACACATGCATTTCTTCCTGCAGATTCACAGCCAGGGTGAGGGGCATGTGGAGAGGCAGAGGACCAAACATCACTGCACCACCATCCAGCCGTTCCTCTGTGGCTGTTTCATGCTGGGGAAGCTTCAGTAAGCAATGCCATAGGGGGAAAGAAGATGCTGCAGTCACACATGCTTTGGAAATCATAGTCACATCAATGTAATGAGCTTGCATGATTTCAAGGCAGAATTTATTTCAGAACACTGTCAGATACTCTGGGATGCCGGATACGCCACTGTGGTGCGTCATCTTTGTGATGTGTTTGTCATTTGAATGGGTCTGTCGCTGTTTCCCCTAGGCTGGGCAGGCCCAGGAGGAGACAGAAATAAATCAGCAGGACATTATATATTTTCTACAATGTCAAGTGATGTTCCCCATGGTGGATCTGGGAGGAAATTGATTTGCCTCCTTTCTCAAGCAGCAGATGGAAAAGTGTGCCTCTGAGCTTTCTGGGAGACCAGTACTCAGGTTGTGGCGATGCCTCCTGTCCTGGGGCTCTTACTTGAGGGGTGCCTTCTCCCAGCTCCTCCCTGGCCCAGAGAACTTCTGAGGAAATGGCTTGAAGTTCATGCCACACCATGAAAAAAATATATGGGAACCTCAGAGACCCCCTGATGAACCCCATAATTAAACCCCAAGTGCCACCAGCCGTCCTTTGCCCTTTCTGTAAACCACGTGACTAGATCTTTTCTTTATTCACCCTTATTATATGACTTGATTCAGCCCTCTCTTTTCAATTTTAAGCACAATGATATAGAGATATGTCACCAAAGGAGGATTTTACATCCTTTAGTAAAGTCGCTTAGGTCTGAGCTTAGGAAGGTCATGCCTAGAGCCAGTGGATCCCCTGGAAGAGATAATTTGGAAGCATTTGCCCTGGTCACCTTGTACATGTGGAATCAGAGATGGTTTGGTTGAATCTACAGCAAACCATAAGGGTAATGTCACCTTCTATAAGTTGAAATAACTCCTGCATGTACCGCATCTTTCAAAGGGTAGATCATCTGGTTGCCCTGCTTGAACTCTATTGATAGCTGCCAACATGATCTACAGCATCTGAACCCACTGGCCCTGAGTTGCCTCATCCACTTTTAAACTACGTGTCTGGGTCATGCTTTATTTTGGCCCTTATTGTTAGTGTCTTGGACACCAAGGGACCTGAAGAAGTCCTGAACTATAAAAGGCTTAATCTTCTTTTGAAAATCTCCCTTCACTCCATGGAATTAATGTATCTAGTGATCAAATAGCAGCCATTGCCTGATGGTATGGAGTCCTCAAGGAGGTATGTAGCCATTTTATGTCTCTACTTGGCTTTATTTAGATGATATTCAAGAACAATTTTCACATTAGCTTATCTTGGCTATGGCTATGGAGACTAGAGGCATGGCCAGGCAAGTAGAAGTTCCTGCTGTGGCAGCATGAAGACTGGAGTTTGAACCTCAGCATCCAGGTAAGATCTGGGCATTCATGTGGCCTTGGGGCCAAAGGAGGGGAGAAAGGAAGAAGAAGATTATTGAAGTTCCCAGCTGCCAGCCTAGCTGAAAAAAACATAAGCTCGATGATCATGTAGAAACCCCACCTCAAAGAATAACAGTAAAAAATGATCAAGGAAGACACCCAACACCCACCTGCCTTTGACTTCCACATGCATGTACAGGCGTGCACATCTGTGAACTTACATGCTCATACAGCTTTCTCTCTCTATATATATATATGTATGTGTATATATGTGTGTATGTACATATTAATATGTGTTTTTGTCTGTGTACACAATAATCCCAACACCTCCTCCATTCTTCTGCACCTGTGAAGTGCTGTGGGACAGACAGAATAGCATGGGAACTGTCAAGTTACCATTTTCTGCTTCTCAGCCAGAACTGCCTGTGAACACAAACTTTCCTTTAGTGTGGACACTGGGTTTCTCCTTTGACCTTCTTGCCTTGAAGTGTTACACACATTTGGGAAATTACACTGAAAGCATCAATGATCAAATAAGCATTGTCATAAGCAGCACATACATGACCTTGATCATAGAACAGAAGCTCAGATGACACCTAGGCTTTCTACCCTTGAACTGTTCTCCCTCTCTCTGGCCCTTGGATTTCCTCCATACATGTTGTATTATGTGTTGCACTTCTGTTGCTGTAAATGACTTTTTAATAAAACCATAACCAGCACCACTAACAGAAGGGAGGGTTAATTTGAGCCTATGGTTCTACAGGGATAAGATTCCATAGGGGTAGGGAAATACAGCAGCAGGCATGACTGCTGAATCAAGAAACTGAATTCTTGCAACCTTTATCATAAGCACAAAGCAGAGAGAGTGAGCTGGAAATGACATAAGCCTTCAAACTCTTAAAGCCCACCTCCAGTGACACCCTCTCTCAAACAGGCCATACTTCCCAAAGCTCCCCAAACAGCACCAACAACTGGGGACTAACTACATGAATCTATGAGGGACATTCTCATGCGAGCCACTATATTCATCTAGAAGGAAAGCAGTATTGATAATTTTATGGTTTAAAATAACACTGAATAGAGAGCCAGTCTCAGACTATGTAGGCTTTGTATAAGACCATAGACCTTGAGGCCAATAAATAAGAGTCCCTCACTGCTCATCCTCTACTTGCTTCAAAAGGTGTCCTCCTCCCTGATCGGCCACAGAGGATGTCCCTGTGCCCCATACGTACTAGAGTGTCTCCCCCTGTCCACTGAATGCTGTAGAGTATGCCCCCTGTTCCCTTAATGCTACAGAGGGTGTCCTTCCTGCCTCCTTCCCCACATACCACAGAGGGTGTCCTGCCTGCGCCCCATGCTCCAGAGCATGTTTCTGGATGCAGGGCTGGGACTCTGCTGGCTATTCCTGCTGGAGCAGTGTTCTTGCCTGCACTGGAGTTTTACAACTGTGATATTTCATTCTCCTAATGTGGCTCGAGCACTTTTTTTGTGCTTGGTTCTTTCTCAAGAGTGGATTAGCTATTCTTAGCCCCTCTGTTTTTCTGTATTAATTTTAGATTTATCTTGTAAAGTTCCATGAAAAACCCTGTTGAGATTTTGATTAGAATTGTATTGAAGAATTAGACCAATCTGGGGAGCATTCTTGGGTTTGCAATATTTAGTTTTATGGTCTATGAGCCTGACATCTCTCTCCACTTAATTCTGCCTCATCTAATGCCTTCAATGAAGCGTAATAATTTTCTCATAACAGATGATTCACTTCTTTGGTGAAATGTTACTTTGTTAGTGACATTGTAAATAGTGTGTGCATCAGTCAGGGAAGGACCTGTCATGCCGTAGTAACAAATAGCTCCCTAAACCTCTGGAGTTAAAATACTCGCTTGGCACTTCAGGCTGCAGAATACTTTGGGGCTTTCCTTTCTGAAGTCATGAGGTGAACCTGCAGTTCTCTAGAGGACTCCTGGGCCTCTTAATCCTGGTGTTCCGTCATGGGATGACACCACACTCATTCTGACTCAAAGCTTCAGAAGTTGGAATAATAACAGCAGTGGGGATTTGATGCTGAGGTCCTGAGAAGCCAGCCACTTCTGTAGACTTTTGTCTCCAGAGCACTAAAGGAGAAGGTACCTCATCTCCTGTGTGTCAGAGAGAGTGTTCCTGGGGTCTGGTGCTGGACAGGTATTCCTTACTGTGTGTCTACGCTAAAACTGCTATCACTGTGGGTGAAACTTGTTTGAGTAGAAGGTCTCTCCTGCTTTTTTGTGTGGACACAAGGTCTAGATATTCCACGGGAAACAAAAACAGAAGGATGGGGCTTGACTGTGCTGTGAGAAGACAGAGTGAAGGTCTCACCCCAACACCAATGCAAGGTTCCTAGAACACCTGCTGAGAAGCCTACGGACCCTGGTCTGTCATGGGCTTATTTAGAAGGACTGGCAAAGACCCTTAGGGTCTCCTAGAAAGGGATGGGACACTGGTCTGAGGAGGGAACAGTCTCCAGAGACACCAGTTTGTCCTGAAAGGGTTAGGATGCTTGTTCTGTCCCTGATACCAGTGGGCCTTGACTAAAACCCACAGAAACCCAAAGATACACAATTAAATTTAAAGGCAAACTGACCACATGACCCAAATACTGCACACCTTGTTCTCCGCCAATGAAAAACAAAAAGACACACAGGAATTTCATGGCTACTTATTTCTTCCAGATCTCAGAACTGGAAAGCCACAGGTCCATTTTTTTCTGGATGCTGACATGGAAATGCCCTATGTCTACAACATGGAACTCAGCTTAGCAAACAAAATGAACCTGCAGACATGTGCTACAATGTGGGTAAAGATCCAAACTCACTGAGCCAAAGATACCAGAAGTACCACACACTGTGTCCAGGAGAGATGAACCGATAGGGGCAGACAATGGACCAATAACAGCTTGTGGCTTGCGGACAGAGACAGGTACGTTTAGAGTTTAGAAGTGAGCATCAGGGAGTTTGATGGGGGCATGTGGGGGGAGGCATGCTAAATGGGGATTGTGGCAGTGGCAGTCCACTCTAAATATTTGAGTAAAATACATTTAAAACCACTCTTTTGCATTTTATCGATACTCTAAGCCTTAGGAAAGCTGTTATATATATAAATCTAAACTTGTTGAGCATCCATATATGCATATGTACATCATACAGTTCATCAGCCTCACTTCTAGGAGTTTATTGTCCAGAAGAAATCAAACAGACGTTCCCCCTCCCCCACAACCTGCTTTAGAGCCTGTGGCAGCTTAGCTCACAACTGCCAAAAATTGGAAGTCACACAAATGCCTGCAACAAGGAAAAGGATAAGTGACCACACAATGGAATAGTAGTCAGCAATAAAAAGAAAAAGCCTTCTGATGGATGTGGATGGCCCATTTTTATGCTGGGAAGAATCAAAGCACAAAATATCACACAATTCGGGACACTATCAAAGATCTGTTATAGGAACAGCTGTCAGATCAGTGGTCACTGAGGCTGGGGTAAGGTTTGCACAGAACAGGGAGACTGTGGGGACTTGGGAACATTCTATAACCAGTCACTGGTGGTGACTTCAGAGCTCATGCATTTGTACAAATGCACCAGAGAAATGCATGCACATTCAAAGGGCAGCTTGTGCAAGCTATGAACTAACTTTGAAAGCAGAATCAAAGGGCATTCCGACCATAATGCTGGCTCTGTCGGTTTCCAGGTTGAGGCAAATGCAGTGAGGTCTGCAGGAGCTGAGCCCGGAGGAGACAGCATTAGTTACCAACCAGTGTCTTCATGTCACATCTGTAACTGTCCCCTGTTTCCTGGATCCTTAGCTCCTCACTTTGATGGGGTCCATTATTCAGAGGTGTCTTCATAATCATCCCAGAACAGCGAAGAACAGTCCATGTAGACTGACTTGGCCTTAATCAAAGCCTCTGGGAAGTCTGTCATTGTGAAGGTTTAGCAATGGGTAGAGAGGAGCAGTGGTAGGGGACTGAGTTGGTGAACACATGGTTCTCAATGGCTGCTCCTGCAGAACACGGGCCACAGGTGTTCATATGCACCATGGGGCCTGAGAACTTCACCTGCGTTCCACCTGGCTGAGACTTTCATGGAAGGTAGATCAAGTGGGAAGGACAAAGTGGCAGTTAGGACAGTGAGCTCACCTAGGAACTTGGAGAGATTGGAGAAGGAGCTGGTGACGTGGGACACTGACGTGGCTGCCTGGTATCTCAAACCAGCTCCTTGGAGGTCAGATGTTGCACCGGATGAGAATGTCTGTACTCCTCCCCTACTCCTCTCTGTTGCTGATAGCTCCCATCACGTATGGGCACACTGCACATCTTTACTCAGTCCTCAGCCTCTTGGGTTCTTTTCAAGCTTTGACTCCTGTGACTAGTGGGGCTGTGAGCTATGAGGACTTATGTGCTCATTTCTATGTGTGTCTAAATTGTTCTAGAGTGGAATAGCAAGGTCCTCTGGTTACTGGTTGGGTGGGTTTTTGAAGAAAGGCAGTGTTTTTCGAAAGCTATGGAAATACTATCCCCTCGGCCAGCAACAGATGAGTATGCTAAGATCTGTCTGCACATCCTAACACCAGTTCCTGCCTACAAAGCGGATAGTCATTCAATAGGAAGTAACATCACGAGGTTCTGATTTGTGCCTTAATAATCATTAAGATTGCTGGGGAGAGTTTAAATGCGTATTGTCTTTTTATCTGTTTTGCTAGGGAAATGTGTTTAAATGTGTGTTCCCACCATTGAGTTTCAGAGTTCATTACATGTGGTAGATATAAGCCCTTTATCAGTGATGTGATTGTCAAGTTGTCTCCTATTCCTTGGGCTGTGAGCTTGCTTTCTACACGATGCCATCATCATTACAGAGGCTTCTTTTATTTGAAAGAAGCCTAATTTTCCTATTTGTCTCTCTGTCTGTCTCTGTCTCTCTGTCTGTCTCTCTCTCATTTCTTATGATTTGGTGGCTCTTACATTTTCATAGACATCTCCATAGAACTTAGCTGTTCAATTGCTAACAAACAAGCACACTACCTAACTAGGCGCCCTGAGAGAAGCTATGTTGGATTTTTTTCAGCCAGTTTGAAAATCACTTCTTAACAATTTTAAATATTTTGATCCATGAACATTGGGCATCTCACTATTAACTGAGAAATTTAACTCATTTTGGCAACATTTTATGGAGTATAATAACCGAATCTCTTTTTTAGTGTATTTATATTTAAAAGCATTTTGTTATTATTTTGAAACTTTCCTAAATGGTGTTTTTAATTAAATTCATTTTAACTGCTTAAGGTTATTGACTAGAAATTTTAAAAAATGAGTTTTATGTATTGATCTTGGATCCAGCAATGTTGGTGTATTTTTAATTACCTCTAATAGATTTTATGTCTAGATTCTGTGGAAGTTTCTATATCCAACTTTCTATGGGAAAGAGAGTTAGTTTTCACTTTGCATATGGACAGGTTTATTTCATTTTCCTATGTAATTCTCTTGCCTAGAAACTTCAGTACAGCAGAGTAGCGTAGGCGAAGCAGAAGCAGATCTTCCTACCTTGTGTAATGACGAGGAGTAAGACTTGGGGTAAGATTTCTTCATGTACACTTTTATCTCCAGGATCTCCAGGAGCGCATACTCTTCTAGTTCCATTCTGGTGAGTAGGAGAGCCTCTGAAACGCGTGACCACAGGACTTCTTCAAGTACATCCTACCCAACGTTCAGATGGCCATGAGCATTTGTCCTTAAGTCTTTTGACATGAGTTGTTTCCAGGTGTGGCACGGATGTGTGTCATCTTAGTACTTTGGAGTTAACAGGAAGATTTTAAGTTTGCAATCAGTCTGTTTTAAAGAAAGAAAGGGAAAGAGTAGGAGTGGAATGGGAAGGAGGGAAACCGAATAATAAACACATTGACATGAGGTGTTGTAAGGACTGACATTCAACACTGATCCATCCTTGAATTCCATACAAGAATCCCACTCAGTCACGGTATCTAGTCTTGTGATATCAGTGGACTGTTTTCTGTCTCTTCACTGAAGACTCTAGCATTGACATCCATAAGACACACTAATAGATATTTTGCATCCCTTGGCAAAAGTGTGTCTGGTTTGACCTAAGGAATGACTTAGGAGAAGTAACTTCCTTTCTGTTCTGAAAAGAGTAAATATTGATTCTTTTCTAATTGTTGGAAGAAACCGAACCAGCAAGTCAGTCATCCGGGCCAACGCTTTCTGTTCTAGGCAGCTTTCTGCTGCTGATTCGGTTGCTTGAATTGTTACAAGGCTGCTGGGCTTTCTCATTCCTGCTCCAGTCACCTGGGCAGCCGAGTCCCTCCAGGCATGTCTCTGATTCATCTAAATTACCTAATCTGTTGTGATCATTTTCTCCTTGTAATTGCTTTCAGGAGTGTGAAATCTAATACCATCTTGTGGGTTCAGCCCTGACTTCTTGATTGTACACACTCAATAGAATTTGGTCATGCTGAGAGAGGGAAGAGAAGGAAAGAGCTGGTGTAAACTCAACTCAGATTCCAGAGACTCTCACTGTTCTAACAGGAGCTTAGCGGATTGTCCGGGGTGAACAGTTCTTCACTTCTCTCAGGGGAAGATTCTCAGAGATAAATGTCACAGTTCTGTGCATTTCGTCAGTTAAATGGAGTCTTCACGGAGGAGAGAGTATGTTCTGGAAGTGAGCCAAGTTCCAGCCATCATCCTCCCCTACCCGTGTCCACAAGGACACCCAAAGATCCAGAGCTTACACACTGTACAGCACCCCACATGTAGAACATGTCTCCCCTTTCTGACGAATGCTGGACTTGAAGTAACTCCTCTTTCACGACAGTGGTCCGAATATCCCTCTCTGAACTACAGATACTTCCATGAATATATTATTAAAAATAAACAGGTAACTCTTTTTAAAAGGTCCACTTTCCTTTTAGTTTTGTGTGTGCCTATGGATCTGTGTACAGGCCTGTGCTCCTGAGTGCAGTACCTGTGGAGGTCAGAGGTGGCGCTGGAGTTACTGGTGGTTATGAGTCTCCAAATGTGGATGCTGAGACCCTGAGCAATGGTCCTTTGCAGAGCACCTCTCCAGCCCTGGAAATTTTTCCTGAAGATGAAACTTTAGGCTAGACAGAATTGCATCTTTAACTTTGTTAGATACCGCCCAATCGATTACACCAATTTAAGCTCCAGCTACCAACATTGCTTTAGGATCTCATCAATATTTAGCACAGTTGGGTATTAGAGTCTGCCAATCTAGTGCTAGGCTAATTCTTTTCCATTTTACCTTTTTTCCCCTCTCTCTCTTATCACTAATGATGCTGAGAATCATATCATCCTACTGAGCCTTTAGGTTTCCTTTCATATAATTTTCTCTACTATATTCTTGTCTTTCTTCCCGTTGGGTTGGTTCTCTCTGTGCAAACAAGTATTGACTTGTCTAAGTGATCTGCATGAATTCTTTTACCCCATGGGCTTGAATGTATAGCCTGCCATTTTTTCCAATACAGGACTTTAAAGGTTTTGACAGAACTTAATTAATCTTTTTCAAAGTTATTTTTCTCTTTGAGCTTTATTCGGGATCTTTACTACCCCCAAATCTTAATGGGGTTCTACATGTTCTAATAATACATTTGAAGTTTTGATTCTCACAGCTAGTCTTTAATTTACCTGGAGTTTATTTGCTAATTGCCTCTGAATCATCCACTGAACTGATTCCTCTCCTGCCTCAACTTTTCATCTCCTTATGGGCCCCTCTGTTTGTTAATCTCTCTTTTCAACTTGAAGGGATGTAGAATCACTGTAGAGACAAGCCTCTGGACACAACTGTTTCTAGATCAGGTAAATGTAGGTGGAAAGATCCACTTTAAATGTTGACCGAATCATTCCATAGTCTAGGGTCCTGGACTGAACCAAAAGGACACAGCTAGCCAAGTGCCAGTATCCACCTCTCTGCTCTCCAACTGTGGACACAGCATCACCAGGTGCCTTGCACTTCTTCCACCATGCTTTGCCTGCTATGATGGACTGTACTCTCAAACTGTGAGCCAAAGAAACCCTAACTTCTTAAGGTACTAGCCAACATGGACATCTGCAAACGAATCTGTGTTTTAGACCTTGGCTATATCCACATGGTCCACTGATCTAATGCCAGCACCCGTAGCTCATGGCATAATCATTATTGCTTGTCAGTGAAGCTAGCCCTTCCAGAGGAATATTCTCACCTCTACCATTCTAAGTGGGCTGGGTTGCTTGACCCCCTTGGGTTTGCATGTGAGGGTATAGTTGTATTGTCTTAAGATTGGCATCTCTGACCTTAAAGCAGATTTTCATATTATTTGAAGAACTGATTTTTTTCTGTAAGCGTTCCTTTCACTATGCTTATGATTAGTTGCTTTATTATCTGATGTGCTGCCTTGCAGCCTTGATCTCCTTTCAAATTACATTTCTGCTAATTGTCACCCTTCTCGGAGAACTTTGGGTCCCTGTATTCTATCTCAGATCTCTCAACCTACAAAGTCTATCTCAGGAGCTCTTCTATCGGCTGTGTTAGCGGTTCTGTTTCTTCCTTCTACTTAACTAATTGCTCTTTTCTTGTTTCAGTTTCCGATCAAGAGTACTGAGGGAGAGAGGCATTCAGTGAACATAAACTCTCATCTGGTCCAGAACCTTTAGCTCTGGCAACATGGTTTTCAGAGTGGTTGTAGGTGTCAGGTGTCACATCACTGACAGTGTCACAGGTGGGTTCTTTGGTAGTTTGCAGAGATTGGAGTGAAAGATGTTGGTTATTGTAAGTTCATCCTGCTGCTGTGATAAAACCCTTTGACCTAAAGCAATTTGGGGAGGAAAGGGTTTGATTGCCTTAGAATTCCAAGTTCTTGTCCATCATTGAAGGAAACCAGGCAAGAAATTCAAGCAGGAGCATAAATGCAGGCCTGTTTATGATTCCACACAGTATTTCCTCTAAGAAGGGAACTCATTCATAGGTAGAGAAGTACAGCAGACACCATGGAGGAATGTGTCTTGAAGCCTTATTTGCAGATTCATGCTTAGTTAGCATTCTTATGTAGCCCAGGACCACCTGCCTTTGGATAGCCACTTGTGGCCTGGGCCCTCCAGGATCAATTAGTGATGGAGACAATCCCCCACAGATGTTCCTACAGGCTAATCTGATCTGGGTAACACCTCCATTAGGCTCTCTTCTCAGATGATCTCAGGCTGTGTCAAGTTGACAGTTAAAGCTTACCAGGACAAGGGTCTTAACCTATGAAGAAGATGGCCTGGGCAAAGAGGAAAATGGAGTGCCATCAACCTCACCAAAACTCAGATCGCCTAGTGAGAAAATCTGGGGCAAAGTGCACAGCAGAAGTGTCCTACAGTGGAACATGTAGCAGTGGCTGCTTTCACCCCTGCCTGTCACACCCTGGAGCTTTCCCTAGGAGCTTCTACAAGTGACCTTGCTCTGATATCTTCCTGCACCCACTTTCTTTCTCTAGAGGGCTTTTCTTACCACTACCCCTACCCCCACCAAGGACAACTGGGGACTGGCAGTATTGTGTGTATGTGTGTGTGTGTGTGTGTGTGTGTGTGTGGAGGGGGTGATGAGCCTCATCTCATTTAGTATAGCCTTGCTAATGGCTCACTTTTAGACTATAATTCAATGTCCATCTGATTCCATCCCAGCTTTCCCAAAGCTTTTAATTACACAAAGAGTTGTAGGATCTGATGCTCTGATAAGTACATCTTTGAGGATCTCAGACTCCAAGACTGACATAGCAGCTGAGTATTGCATCAGGAAAGTGGCGACCTCTAACATCTGAAGCATCCCTCTTCTGCACTTGAACTTGTGTGGGGAGCATTGTGAGGGAGTCCTCCATCAGACCCCATCGTCTACCAGGGGAGTACTATGGGGGAAGGACAGAGAGCTGGCCTCAGTGGTTCTAGAAATCAGGTCTGCTTTCTCTTTAATATGCAAGCCCACACCATACCAAGTAAGTGTCCATGTGGAGAACAGCCTCAGTCATTGGCTCCATCTCTTCTCATGTCTCTCGGGCGATGATAGATGGCTTTTGAATCCTTGGCTGAAGTAACAGGGACTCTTCTGAGGTGTTTTGTTTTGTTTGGGGGGGCAGGGGGGGAGGAATGTCTGTTGGCCTGTATAGCTGGGTATCAGAGCCAGGAGATAATGAGTCTCTGATACTAGGCAGGTGGGCTGGGTCAGCAGCTGCACAGGAAGGGGGCTGATTATATTTTGTCATTTACAGGATGCCAGGAGAAAACATGACCCATACTGGTACTGAAATGGGCAGGACAGAGCATTCAATCTGTCATCTCAGTCCCTCCTAATTAGCATTTTCAACTGTCTTCCAGCCCACCATTCTCTTCCTAGAGCAGGATGTTTGCAAAACAAAACCTCCCCTTTCTCTGCCCTGGTAGATAGTTGGGCAGAACAGAGCCTAGAAAGTATTGGGTATGTAGGAGAGTCACTCCCAAGTCATTATTGCTTTGATGATCCTGGCTGGTGCCCACAGAGTAGAGAATTCTGTTACAGAGGCTCATGTGTACATACTGCCTGGTCTGACTGAGTAAGGACAGAGTGAGTTAGGTCTTTCACCTCTGGAGTCAAGATCATCCACTAGTAATTTCTTCCCGACTCTACTGTTAACAGGGAAAATCAGCTGCCTCTATCTCATCGCTAGAACACTTGATTTGAGAACTAGCAGGGAGCCCCCAAGGCTTTTGTAGAGGAGGATGGACCACAGCCTCTGAGCCTAGAGTGAGAAGGCCACCTTGCACCTTCTGGTATTATCCATACTAACACACCCCTAAAGGCAAGGAGGGACTTCACAAAAGCCTCTCCTGATTCTGAGAAGAGTCTTTCTTACAAGCTACAAAAGCTCTCCCTGCCCCTGTGATGGGCTCTGCTATTTGGTCTCAGACAGATTGCTGCCCTTTTACACTATGTTGGCAGAAAAGAACTGGGAAATTCTTTTGCTTCCATAGTTTTACCTTTAGGGAAGCAATAGGAAGACCTGATCTTAGGTCTGCTGAAGAGGGGAGGGTGCTGGGATTCAGTCTGCACGTAAAGAGGTGAAGAGGGCAGTGAATGGATCTGTTCAATTCCACGCCCTAGCAGCACCCCTCTCCCCCCAAATTCTAGGCTTCTACTGCACCAGCCTCATGATCCTCTTTACTTGGAATTGTGCTCCTGTGATGCCCATACACTCTGTCACCCCGATTCCTTCCCTGCCTGGCCCATTCTTCTGGTTGATTTTCAGGGTGAGAAAGCAGAGAAATTTTTTCCTAAGGAAAATGACCTGTATATCCCAATACTCATTAATGTGCTCCCTGCCCCTTCAGAGATCAGCAGTGGCACTGTCAACTAAAGGCTGGTAGCAAGTCCTGGCCCTACATGGCTCCCAAGCAGCAGTAGGGCTGGCACAGTGTTCAGAGGTGTGTGGAGAGCAGAACAGCTCTGGGGCTCTGCTGTCCCTCTGTCTGCCCCTCTACCTTCAGCTCTGAAACACTCTGGTTGTCATGGAAACAGTGGAGTCCTACAAGCTAGCTCAAGGTAGCCCACAAAGATAGATTTCCTGCATATTTAAGAGGCCAGGCGAAAGAGGCTTGGCCCCTTCACTGCTTTGGAGCTGAATTGTGCTGCTCAGAGACACCAGCAGGCTGCAATACAGAGGAGATTCTCCTCTGACCCTAGTGTCTCCAGGGTGTTAGATGGTGTAGGTGTGGTAGCCATATACCCCAGATTCATTTCCAACAGGGTCCCAGCTCCCTCCTAACCATGCCTTACAGGCTCCAATAGACTTGTTTCCTATAGCCCAGAGTTAGCTCCCTGCATAAGTCTGTCTGCCTTAGATGAATGTCCCTGTTTGCTGTCCCTGAATCTTCATGGGCCCCAGTCCCTAGCTGTTCTCCCAACAGTTCTGATATATGGCTAAGACTGGTTTAGTCAGCTAGGGCAGAGTACACAAATCCAGGGCTCCCTGGCATGGTTTTGCTCTTCCTGTCTTGACCATCTTGACATCTCTGCATGCCCTGGCTTTGGGTTTTCTCTGACTGTGGTACCTTGGTATTTGACATACTGATCTGCTGTGTTTCTTGCACATTGTATGCCTAAGATCCTCTCTGAGTTTCCAGAGCCAGGCAAGTTTATGCTGTTGTTCACTCACCTACTTAGTTGTTGTTTCTTCCTGATCCTCCATTTCTACCACAGAGGAGGACCTACTCCAATCCATATCCCATGACCACACCCTTTCTTCTCTGCCCCAGGAAGGCTGACACATGTTAACTCCTGTCCCTGATACCCTTCAATGACTTTGAACAAGAATGAGGCAAAGTTAACGTCTGTGTCCTGTGACCTCTGGGCAAAGAGCCTTGCCAAATCAGGATAGTACAGGACATCAGCCAGCCTCAGGGATTCCTGTCCTACAGTGGCCTTCACCTCCCAGCCACAGACAGGGGTCCAGTATACATTTCATGGCTTTGGGGAGGACATACAAAAATACATCTGCTAAACATTCTCTCTCCATAGTTGTGGTGTGTGTGTGTGTGTGTGTGTGTGTGAGTGTGTACATAATATAACTCACACATTCAGTAAGAGAGGGTTTCTAAGCCATACTCTGCTACTGAGATCTGGTACCAAAGGTTCATAGGGGGTGTCTTGTGGCAGATGGGACCTGGTAGCCTAGGAGTCACAGATAAGCTATCCAGGATGCTTCCCCAGTGTTATAGCCACTGATTCATTTGAGGCAGGTGAGGAGGGTTGAGTGACACCTGGCCTGCTGAGTTCCTGCAGAGGACAAGAAAGCATAGCCATGGAGACATACCAGTACAGCTCAGCACATGCCTGCTTTCGCTATCTCTTTCAGATGCCCTTGGCTGGATTTACCTTCATCTTTTCTGTTTTCTCCTTTCTCTTTTCTCTTGTCAAGGCCTGAGAGTAAACCAAACTTTCCTATGAGCTGAAGTCTAGCCTTCTTGGAAGACCATCCAGGAGAGTCGTGTGCTTCATCTGAAACAATCAGTGGCTGCTTCCCTCACCCACTGACTGCACTGGTCCAGAGTTAAGAGTTGAAGAATGCTGGGCAGACAAGGACCATTAGGCTGGCAGCTAGAGAAGACAGAGTCCAGCTTCCCCACAGCCTTGGTCAAGCCAAGAGTTGATCTTGATGTCTCTATCAAGACCCTACTCATGGTGCCCTGGAGTGCTTGCTATGCTTACAACTTCTGCATCTATAGTTTCACCATGGGCTGGAATCTGGACCAACCAAACCCCGAACAAGCTGTTGAGCAGGACAGGCAAGCTGCTAGCAGCCACTGTGGCTCCCTCGGCAGGCAGGGAAACCATTGGCTTCCAAGTTTTGGACTTGGATGGAAACACCAGCTGCTGCCTTTCCAACTAGTGCTAATTGCATGTGCCTGAGCATTGATGAGTGACAGTTCAGGGGCTCCAAAAGCCCTGCTCAGGCTGGAGCTTCCCACATGCCTGTCCTCCTTCTGACTCTGCTTCTCTCTTTCCCCTTCTCCCCATTCTACCCAGCACAGAACTGATCAACATGTCTCTGGTCCTATGAGACATGTGCAGAATATTTTCACATGTGGCAAGCTGTTTATCCAAACACCCGAGTCCCAGGGTCTCTCAGCTTTAATTAAAAACATTTGTAAACAACCCGATGGTTACCACAAACGTCCCATCTACTGAACAATAAGAACAAAGAACAATCAGCCAAACATATAACTGGGAAATTGTTTTCCTTTGAACTTTCCAGATGGGACCCGGATCCATAGTTTAATAGACAATTACAGATTGTGTTAACAGGTTGAACATGAGAATCTCTGCCTCTTAGATTCCGAAGGCATGATGGGGAGCCACAGTTCAATGCCTCTCATCAGGATCCAGCTCCAACCAATAGATAAGCCGATTAATGCTGGACACATTTGAAAAACAAATACCAGCCAGCCACCTGCTTTCTGATGACAGCTTTATGCCATCTCTCTGGTTTATAAGCAGACCAGCAGAGCATCTCTACATTCCTGCACAGGTGGTTTTAAAGACAAGACCAGTTCATTATCCTGTTGTCCAGGGGAATTCCCTCACCAGATACTCATACAGGCTTATTGAGTCTCAGCAAGGGCTATCCTAAAACTTGGGCAATTCATAGAAACTTCCAGAATCATTCCTTCCCAGTCAGCAGAGAGAATTTTGCAGAAAACAAAACTAGACTCAAAAGATCTTTAATGTGAAAAAGAAACCACAATATGCCTGAGGCGTCTACAGTAGAAGTCACAGTGCTACTGAAGTTTTAGTCTTTACAAAGGGCAGGTGATTAATGGGGCCCCACTCAGGATGTGTCTTGAACCTTACTGTTCTATTCAACACTTACCCCAAAGGGTAAAGATTTCTGTCATCTAGATAGAGATGAATACTTGAAACATCTACAGCAGTTGCTACTAAGTCAATTGCAACCTCCAGAGCAAAAGAGGTGACTTTCACCACAGCCCAGCATGACCAGGAGGGTCCATCAGCACATGGATAGGAAAGATCTCAGACTGAATAACAGTAGTGGTTCCACCCATTTAAACAAGGGGGAGTCCAAATCCCAGGATTATCAAGTGCTTAACCCTGGGTCTCTGCAACAGATTATAACAAAGGATGCATCTATGTTTCCTCTTCTCACACCTGTTGCTCAACAAAGTGAGAGACCAAGCTCTAGGAGGTGACTTTTCTCACTGGGACTGGGACCTGCCTGAATGTTACATACAGAGCTAGTAGCATTTCCATAAGTGATATTGGTCAACGTTTCAATATAGATTTTACAGTGGGCAATTTCTTTCCTTTGTATAATTGGAAAAGACATTATGAGTTTTTGTATGCTATTCATGCTTGTTTTGATGCAGGAAAAGAATACCATAGCAGATAAGAAGCACACTGGTGTGGACCCTCTGAGCATGACACAGCCACAGTTGTTAGTGCCATCAGAAGATCCCAAACAAGATTGGGCTGAGGACATTCCCTCATAGAACAAGGGAGCAAGAGGTTGAGGTTCTAGCCACTCTGTCATGTATGCCCCTAGCCATATATGATTGGTCCTCCACTATATGTGATCTTAGGAAGTGCTAGAGTACACAGCAAGTAGAAAGGTAACTGAAGAAGGGGATCTATTTTGCAGTTAAAGAAGCCATCATTCATGCTTAGGTAGAACTTTCCAGATAAATTTATTTGGGGTGATCATCCACAGTCCTGTAAGATGCCCTCCACCATGCACCTGTAAGTTCAGTGGCTCCCCAAGATAGACTCAGGCAGAATTGCTTCTTTGGTCTACCACTGGTAATCTATCTAGGACAGATAGGGGCTTGTTCGTGTATTTCCAGGAAAAGTCACACAGTGTTCACATGCAGTTCTGCTACTTACAGAAAGCTGGGGAGGGGAGGGGCTATGGTGCAACTAGCTTCCTAAGTGATCCCAGGTATGATGAGACAAGACAGGGAGGGAAGCCACACACTGTGGCTTACAGCATTCTTTCTGGGAGCTATCTGGGCTGCCTCAGCTCCAGGACAGTCCCACTCCCCCACTTCTCTAGTTTCCCACAGAATGTTATATCATAATGAGGCTTTGAAGCTGTGAGTGCAGACATCCATGGAGTGCTGACAGAGAGAGAGAGAGAGAGAGAGAGAGAGAGAGAGAGAGAGAGAGAGAGAGAGAGAGAGAGAGATGGCTGGACTATGTCTCTGGGCTGATTCTCTTTCATGGTGTGCTGGTTGATTTTTTTTGTCAGTTTGACCCAAATTTAGATATATTTTGGAAGAAAACCTATAGGCAAGTCTGTAAGACATTTTCTTGATTAATAATTGATGTGGGAGGGTCAGGTCTTTGGAGGGTAGTGCCACCTCTGTGTAGGTGGTCATGAGCTATATAAAAAGCTAGCAGAGCAAGCCATGGGGAGCAAGGCAGTAGAGAACACTGCTCCATGGCCTCTGCTTCAGTTTCTGTCTTTAGGTTCCTGACTTTAGTTCCTGACTTGACTTCCTTTGATGTGGAAGTTTGAACAAAATAAACTCTTCTTTCACCAGGTTGCTGTTAGCCGTAGTCTTTTATCACAAGAATAGAAAGTGTAAGACACCTGGGTTCCAACACATATTATCTATCTCAGCAGCTAGAGATGTTGGACACAGGACATCCTTTGATATTCTTGGGTTTTCTCTTCTGGTTCTCCAGAAGAGATGCATAGTATTTCTGCTCCCCTATAGCATTGCTTTCTACCTCTGGAAAAGCAGAATGCTGGAGAGACTCTCTCTGTTGCGGCAAAGCTCTTAGACCTTGCATCCTAATGTGATTTTACCCTGGATTAGCGGATTTATAGACATGGGTTGAAGGGGGGGGTCAAAACACTTCAGAACTAGAAGACCTGGGTGAGCCTGTAGAAAACAAATGGCCCTAGAGATGACCAGATGTCCCCAGCATTATCTAGCAGATGGGCACTGAGTCAGGACCAGCCTCCAGGCCAAAATGCCCTGCCCAACCCTGGGGTGTGAAGAGCAAACTGGGTACCACAATCTCTCTAGGTAAATAGCAGCTGAAATGTCATCTGAGTGGTTGGGAGAGGCTGAAGTTTCAGCTTACAACATACGGGCAACACCTATTGGGGGTTTCCTATGGCTGTCATCAAGGAGTACAGCATGCTTGGGAAAGCAACAGGAATTCAACATGCAACTTTGGAAGCCAGTGCTGTCAGTTTGTGCCTCCTGAGAACTCCAAGGGAAGTCTGTCCACAGTTTCTCTCTCCCTCTCCCTCCCCTTCCCCTCCCCCTCCCCTCCCCCTTCCCTTCCCCCTTCCCCCTCCCTTCAGGTGACTTCTGACAATCCTTGGCTTATAGGTCCAACACTTTAATCCTCTGTCTCCCCTGTGTCTGTCTTGAATCTCTCAATCCTCTTTCATAAGGATTTTAGCCCTTAGATTTTAGGGTTACCCTGAATTTTGTCTCAGGGTGCTTTTTTCTCAAGACCCTCAATTTAATGGCATCTACAAGGTCTTTATCTCCAAATAAGGTATCAGTCAAGGTACAGGTTAGGTTGTAGATACATGGTTTGGGGGGGAACTGTTGAGTGTATGTTAGTGCCCATGACTATGATTCCTGAAATGTTGCCATGCAATGCCGAGTGCCTGACTGTGCCCCTCATCCAGGAAAGAGGGATTATGGGATATGTAGAGAGCTCAAAGACCCATAGAGAGGAGCAACTTTCAGTCACATGAGACCAGAGTTCATGCCTAGATATGAGTGAGGGGTGTCGTGGGTGGGATATAGGAAGTGTGCTCTTCCTGACCGCTGTGTGACTGTCATGATAGACAGGTGAGTTTCCTGTGTCCAGCATCAGTTTTGCTGTATTGAAATCCAAGTGTTTTTAGGGTTTCTAATGTTGTGATAAACACCCTGACCAAAAGCAGCTTGGGGAGTAAAGAAACGGAAGCCTTACCCCCAGTGAGGACAGTGACAGTTTCCCCCTCCATGTGGTGACATTGTAGAGGCCCTGTCCAGGCACAGACTGCCTGGCCCATTACCTCCAAGGAAGGAATGAGCTGAAAAACAGGGAAACGAAGTGAATAACTTAGACTCTTAGGGTTTCAATATTCCACTCAGTATTCTATTTGCTAAATTTTAAAATGAGAACAAAACACCAGAAATAAGCCAATTTTCTGATTCTAACCACACATCTGCATTCCTTCGTCTGCCCTCCCATTAATGCAGAATATGCTATTATATTGAAAAATCAAATAATACAGTACAGGTTATAGGGCTCAGAGTGAAGCGTCCAGGAAGGAGAATAAATCCCAGAATATTAAAGTCAAGTGCATGGTATGTTGAGATTTGGGACTGCATGGAGATTTTCAGGCACCAATTTTCCACAGCTAGGCTGAGGGACCTGGGGTAGGCCAGGGACACATCTGTCCACAAAGCCTGAACAATACTGAATCCACATTCTGTCCCAGTGAGTCTGAGAGCAAGTGATATCATTGGGAACACATGGGGAGTACTGGGTACTGCTGGAAACACCTCTCCTATGAGAACGGAGAGAAGACCCAGAGTAAGGACTGATGGAGACTCCCTCATATGCACGAACAGTTGATATCTCCTCGAGGACTTAGGCATTGGCCTCACTTCTGTCTGTGGTGTAGCCACTCACGTGCTGAGATCTGTCTGTTTCTCCATTTAATTCTTCTGACTTCTGAAGCTGTGTTTTCTGTCTCTCTGTCTGTCTCTGTCTGTCTGTCTCTCTGTTTCTCTCTCTCTCTCTCTCTCTCTCTCTCTCTCTCTCTCTCTCTCTCTCTCACACACACACACACACACACACACTAATTGTTATGCAACCTGGTGTGCCCACTTCTTTAACTGTTCCTTTTCTTTTAGCTGTTCTTTTGGAGCTAAGGTCTGCTCCGCAGTGTTAAGTGTTAAGTGTTCCGTGTACGCTGGTTCCTGCCAGGTCAGAATACCTGTGTGCCTTCCTGGTCTTCCTGCCATACACATTTCCCCCCACATTCCCAGTTCACAGCACTGTGCTGACTTGTCTTTGCTTGGGTTATGACCGCTGTGTTCTTCACCCCATCACTGTCATCTTCCCATGTCCTAACAAAGCTGTCTGTAGCAGTTGGATGCTGACAAACCCTTTCACTGCTTTTATTTACATAAAAAGAATGTATTCCATCTCCGTTTTCGAAAGGACATTTCTCTGAAGAAGAAATTCTACCTCTGACTTTCCTGCCATCTGTACTGCAAAGATGCCTTTTTTTTTTTTTTTGTCTTGCAACCATGGCATGTTTCTTCATGGGAGCTGCCTCGCGTCTGCATATCTTTCCTTATAGTGGATGCAGTGTGCTACCATGGATGTTTTTAGCTCTTTCTATTCTTAGGAAGACAGGTGGGTTGACCTGAGACTGCACTGCTGTCTCTGTGTTCACTCTGCTCCCCTTGCTGAGCTCCTGGACCTGTGCACTGTCCTCCCCCACTTTGGAATGTCCTGGCTACTTTTCCTTTCCCTGCCCTTTCTGATTCTCCCTTATTAGATTTCTGAATCTCCAGAAACCCAGATGCACGCCTATTTGCTATTTCCAACACGTCTTTAAAACTCAACTTCTACATTTTTAACTTCTTTTTCTTTTCTTCTGTTTTCCACCCCCCTAAGACTGGATCATTTCTATCGATCTACCGCCAGGTCTGCTGACTCTTTATTTCTGTCTCAAATCTTCTATGAAACTCACCTAGTGAGTTTCTTACTTGGTTTTCCAACTTTCAAATACTCCTCTGGTTCATGTCTACAGGTCTACATTTGTATGCCGATTCCCATCTGTTTAGATGTTGTGTTTATGTTTTCCTTTAAGTCACCACGACTTGGAGCCTCTGTGCAGTATCTACAGCATGGGTGTTCTTTCTATCTCAATCTCTACCACCTAGTAGTCTTTCCTGACTTTGGCTTATAGTTTTCTATTTTTAAACCTTTATTTTAATGATTCTAAATTTAGGGTTTTTGGTTTTTGGTTTTTGATTTTTGTTTGTTTGTTTGTTTTTGAGAGAGAGGGGATCTAATTATGTAACCCTGGCTGGCCTAGAACTTACTTTTTTTCAGGCCAGGCTGTCCTTGAACTCAGAGATCTGCCTGCTCTTCAAGTGCTGGGTCTGAAGGTGCACACCACATCTGGCTAATTTTTTTTAATCAAGAAAAATAAATATTTAAATCTGTGCAAGAGAAAACATTTTATTTAATCATTCAAGCTATGTCTATATAGGTTTTTATTTTCCAGTTTTCTCTTTGTAGCTGTGAAGATGAGGAGGAAGCAGAAGGGAGGGAAGGAAGAAGAGAGGGGAAAGGAGAAAGGGAAAGGGGAGGAAGGAAGCAGTGTGGGTTTTGACTGTGTGCATCCCATGCTGCAGCTCTCCTGGCCTTGGCTGTGTTATGCTGAAGAGTGATTTTTGTTTTGCAAGTAATTTCCCTGAAATCAAGCTGCAGCCTATTTCTACAATGAGGAGAAAAATAAAATATCATCTCAGTGATTTCTATTTTCAGCCTGGCTTTTCTGCCAGCTCTTGTGTGCTGTGATTTGGATCAAAGCGTCACCTAAAACACTCTGTGTTGTCGGCTGGACGTTGTCCAAAGGAAAGGACGTGGAGAAGAAATTGGATTATAGGGGCTCCAGCTTCATTAAAGGGTTAATCCACTGACTGAGTCCCAGCTTGAAGGATTATTGAGAAGTTGTGGAAATGATAGGATGTGGGGACAATTTGGAGTGGGTCAGTGAGGTATGTGTTTGAAGTCTGTGACACCCTCCCTCCAATTCTCTCTATTTTTCTCTGTCTTTGTCTCTGTCTCTCCATCTTTCTCTCTATGCCTTTCTCTCTGTGTCTTTCTCTCTCTCTCCATCTTCTCTTAATCCCTCTATTTCTTTTCCTCTTTCTCCCTCTGTCTCTTTCTTTCTTTTTTCTCAGTCTCTTTCTTTCTTCCCTCTTTCTCCTTCCCAGTGTCCATAAACTAAGGAACTTCTCTCTGCCACAGGCTCCCACCATGATGCTCTCCCCAGTCCCAGCCTCAAGAAGAATGCAGCCAAGTGACTGAAACATCAGCCAAGTAATAATTTCCCTTCTTTAAATGGTTGCTCTTAGGCATTTTGTCACCATGAAGAAAGGCAATGCATGGCTCTTCCAGGGGTATGACATTTCAGGGACTATCCTGAGAGTCTCCAGGTCTTCCTGTTGAGGCTTATACTGGCAGAGACTCCCTCTACCACAGCTGCCTAGCCAGCTCCACTTAAGGCACAAAGCCATGTCCCCTCCCTGACTATTAGCATGGGTTTTTCTGCCTCTCATCTGCAGTGGGAGCCCTTAGCCACCTTGGATGAAGTTAAGTTTAAGCTTCCATTGGCCAAGCTTCTGCTTGCTTTGGGTCTTCTCCAGCAGCTATGAAGAGTCACATTTTAAAAATAGTTACATCTCTATTTGTAATTTTTACCTATCAGAGTTCATTAGTTATATATACCCAAGGATCTGAATAAGCAGTGCTGATTCTGGATTTTTTTTACAAATATGTATTATTTTTTATGGGTATATGGGTATGCCTGTGTGTGTGTGTGTGTGTGTGTGTGTGTGTGTGTGTGTGTAACATGTGCATGGAGCCTGCAAAGGTCAAAATAATACATTGGATCCTCTCAAACTGGAGTTCCAGGTGGTTATGGATAGCCATGTGAACACTATGAATTGAACCTGGGCCTTTTGCAAAAGCTCTAAGCATGCTTAACTGCTGAGCCATCTCTTCAGTGCTCGATTCTGGATTCTTAAGAAAGAACCCTTGAACAGGCACAGCACAGCTTTCCAGAGGTTAACAATTCAATGCCATGGTGGCAATAGCCTACATCATTTAAACCACTTGTCACTTTAAACATCATTTTGTGACTAAATTATGAGGTACTAAAATCAGCATATAATTATTGACTCCCAAAAGATTGCTGGGAGGTTTCTGTACAGTTCCCTGGGTTTCGATCAAATGATGTCAGACATCATTCTGTCAATTACTATGGTACTCACACTCCTTAATCTCTGCTACCTAATGAGCTGGTAGATGGCTCCTAGGTCCTGCATACTGCCTGACACTCAGGAAGCATGGAGCAATGATAAATTGTGAGTGCCTGTGGCTCCCTCCTGGGAGAACATCCAACTCTGAGGGAAACAGATGAACATCCATCGGCCTTTGAGTTGCTACATGGGCATCATCAAATACTGCCACCCAGCCACTTTAGGCTGGAGGCCTGGGTGCACCTCCCCAGAATGATGCTCTTGTCCAACTGGAAATGCAGTCCATCTGAGTGTGGACAGAACTGGGATCCTAGGTCCTTCTTTACCCTAAACCTCAATCTTGCACAGCTGAGTATGACAAGATGTTGGTCCAGCCTAGGCATACCCGTCCTTCTCTGTGGCTAAGCTTGCTCTTCCTCTCTGATCCACATAGCACTTCTCTGGGTCCCTGGAAACCTGGCTGTATTCCATTTCAGACCTAATCCCTGCCTGATGCCTAGATTTCTTTTTTGTCTGCCATCCATCACTCAGTGGATTGAGATGCCTCAGTCAGTGTCCTCAAGTAGTGGAGGCATTTTACACATCTACACTCAAGCAAGGCACCACAGACTCTAGGGACAGCTTTCTAGTTGCCACTCACTGGAAAAGAGCAAGAGACCCATGGTACAGGGCAGAGGGTCATACCCAATGGCCTCACAACACCTTCTTCCACTTCATGGGAGAAGCCATGCGTCATCCTTGACCATGCCACCTTAGATCATAGCACATTATGTCACAAGACTCTGATAAACCAGTCTGCTCTGAAAACCAAGGCCTTGCTAGGCATTTAGGCCCATCCAGAAGCGTGGGCCACCCCAATTCCCAGCAGGGGAGGCTCACTCATCTGAAAATGCTCTGCAATAGTAATTGCCAGGTGATTTTACAGTGTACTTCATCAAGTCTGACCCACTGGAAAAACAAATGAACAAAAGAAGGCAACGTCTCTTTCTAGAACATGGCCACTGGAGGATTACCTAGGCTGCGAGGCTGCTCCAATCTCCCCTTGTCCTGATATTGGCCTGAGCCAATGAAGATGCTATGTGGACCTTATAGGAGAATTTGGATCCTTAGATGGTTTTCCCTACCCCCTCTCATGTCTTAGTTGTGCTAAGCAGTCAGTCACCAGAGCGGAAGTAAGGGTGCAGGGCTGGGAAAGGACACTGGGTGTGGCAGATGATGCCTCCAACTTACAATGCTAGGGTAGAGGAACAGGGCATGCCCTGTGACATACTATAGATGGTCTTATAAGGGAATTTCTTCAAAGTACAGGGTAAGGAAGCCTTGGCCCAGACCAAGACACAAAAGAGGAGGTGGCTCCCTAGCCATAAACTGTCCTTGGTGAAAGTCTGGCGAAACAGGAACTGTGCTTGGCTAAACCAGGCTTCATTGCTGTCACCCAGATAGCCCCTGAAAGAGAAGCAGATCTGAGAGCTGTGGAGCTGAAGGAAGGAGAGAAGATCTCCTTTGCCTCTCTGTCCACTCACAGAAGAGAAAATGAGCAGAAATAATGAAAGACACAGAAGCAAGTTCTCCAGTGAGTGACCTTAACCAAAGGAAAGGAACTGACACCCCAGAAAACCGGCAGCCATCGACTGTATAATGTTGATGACCGGGACCAAAAGGAGAAGCTTAAAACTCTCTGGCACCACCCTCAAGTCACTGCAAAGAAGCAAAAGGGGACACACACACACACACACACACACACACACACACACACACAAGGAAATGTAGATCTTTCAGGGGAAAACAAAAGACAAAAATGAGAAAAGAAAAATGTTTCTGTAGGGAGAAGGAGAGAGGACAGGAATCTGGATACATCTGCAGATACAGCTGTACCAGACTAGCAAGATATACCCTGCCTGGGTGGCCATGAAGGAGAGCTGTGACACAGTTAACTAGGAAGCCAAGGAGGTCCAGGTCATTGGAGACAGCTTTCTTAGCACACAGGAAGAGGCTGGAGGCCCAGCTGGCTAGGTGTGTGCTGCTGCTTTGAGCGTGCTCCCAGCTGGTCTAAGTAGGTGTTCCAGGTCTTTGTGCTGTCTTCTTGTGCTCATCACTTTTTTGGTAACTTCCAAGTGTAAGAGGGCCACAGAGGACCTTCCTGAGACACCAAGGTAAATGTGAACAAGTGCCCCTGGGCCTTAATGGATGACATGTGAAACAAGAAATAGGTGGGTGAGAAGGTGCCAGCTGTTTTAGCCCTCTTGTGGAGCACATTCCCCTGTGCCCACATAGAGCCAGCAGGCACCCTCAGGCTCTCTGCACATATGTCTCCTGGTTTCACTATGGACTGAATACCACTGGACTCCTTGGTGACACCTCTACAGAATAGCCCTGGCCTCCTATGGCTCGCAGTATCTATGACTGACAGCCTACTAACACAGAGAAATTGTCATATCACAAGGGAGCAACATATCCTGAGTGCAGAAAGACCCGGGTTTGTATGATGAATTTTCATGGTAGAAAGAAAATTCATGAAAAGTGACTTTGACATAGAAAAATGCTCTGGTTAAAATTTTAAGTCAGAAGGAAAGAAAGAGGGGGAAAAAGAAAGAAGAAAGCAAGCTTCCCAAATCACTAGATAGGAATTGAAATATTTATCTCAAGAATAAGCCTCAAGCAGACTGTAGAGTTTCAGTCTTCCATTCTATACTTGAAAGAAACTCAGACTTTTCACCAAATCTAGAAGAAAAAGATGCTGAGTTCCCAAACTTCAGTTTCTGATTGATGTGCCTTATATGCAAAAAAAAGGGGAACTTGGAGAAGAGTCCTCCAGATGCCCCACTGATACAAGTTACCTGACAGGGCTCTCCATATCATCGATGGCCAAAGACAGATGTGTTTCAGGCAAACTGAGTCAAAAGTAAAGGACAGAGCCTGGGTCCTAGCCAGATAAAGGAGCTGGACGGCAGCCCTGGGATGCCCGTTCTCAGACCCTGGAAACCATTTGAATCACATCTGGCACTGCTGGTTGTTTCCCCACCATCAGCAGGCCAGTCAGGCTCTCCAGGGGAACAGGATTGAATGTACACTGCCCTCGGAGACTGATTGGTTGGTTATGAGAGCCAGCACGAGCAATCGTGGAGGCCTGAGACTAATGAGCCCCATGATGTGCCGTCTGCAAGTTATTTGCTGCTGATCCCATACAGAGTAAGGACCAGGGAAGCACGAGTATTTGCCCTGTTCTGGGTCTCCCCAGCTTTGAGCAGAAGCTCTGTGCCAATGTGAGGAAGAGAGTAGAGGAGGTGGAGAGAATGTGGGTGTCTCAGCTCAAGCAGAGAGATGGAGAAGAGTCACCTCCTTCTTCTTGCTCTTTTAAGGCCTCTGTGGTTTGGACAGTGCTGTCTACATTGCTAAGGGAAATCTTTTCACTCAGTCATGGAATTAAAGTCCAGCATCTTGTAACTTACCCCCTGTGGACATACTAAGAATTCATGTCTGACCCAATATCTGAGCACTGTGGGGTGAGTATGTCCTGGAGGTTTATTTTCTAAGGCTGAGGTAGGGCTCAAGGAGTAGAGACTATCACAGGTTAGCCTAGAGGGAAGTTATGATATCCTGGAGTCCTGACCTTCCTGCATATATGGATGCTTAGAGAAGGTTGGGTCTCAGGAATGATTGTATATGCATGGGCACAGATCTCTAGAAAGCATGGCTACCTACAAATGGGTCCACTCTGTGCATAGCCAGTTCCCTCTGCCTTCCCACCATGTTATTATAACACAGCAAAGACCTCTCATCAGGCTCTGGGCACCACACCACCATGAGCCAAGTGAACTTTAGTACCCAGTACTTTAGTTACCCACTCTCTGATATGCTGTTATAGTAACACAACATGAGCATCACTGAGAAGTTCTTTCTCTGCCAGTAAAATGAACCAGTTCAATCCAGATTAAAACATATATAAATGCAGGCTTATTGGGAAGCTGTTCTAGGGCAGATTAGTTCACTGGCCCCAAGGAGGTCAGGGAAATTGCCATGAGAAAGGAAGGGCAGCTCAGCCCCTGGGCTGGAAAGGTTGGGGGTAGAAAGTGGGGTGTGCCAGGTAGAGACTGAAGGATGCTAGGAGAACCTGGATGTCAGATCTACTTTGCTATGTAAAATATGTACACTGGCCATTTGTCCTGGGTCTGAAACCCACCTATCACTTAGGCCAAAATGACATCAAATCACCAGCCAGTCCCACTTGGCTTCCCTTTCACTCTCAGGCTGAGGTATTTTGCCTCGTAGGTGTCCTACCCATGATTCAAGCAGCCTAGTTCTCAGTTGGCTGGCCCTTAAATCTAAGCCCACCTCTACTGTCTCTCAGAATAGTTGAAGACAGACTTATCTAGAAACTTAGAAAGCACCACTGCGCAGGACCTACCCCAAAGTTTCTGAAGCAATCAGTCTGGTCCAGAGCCAGGTGACTCCAAATTCAGCTGAGGCTGCCATCTGTCTCCCTTCCCCTTCTCCTGATCCAATCCTTTTTCAAAGATTCAAGACAGCCTCGAGTTAGCCTGAACTCCCTGAACAAAATCAAAGGTATGTGTTAGTGCTGCATCCTTTGCCTTTGGGGGTCAAATTCCATCCATGTCTACCATTCTATCACTTTACATGCTGAGAAACCCTCTTCTCAGAAACTCCTATTTCCCAATCACAGTGTTCTGCCCCAGGACGATGTGCTTCTTGCCTGTAGGGCCAGGGACTTGAGAGTGATTTAATGAATCGATCCATCCTCCACACCTCTGATTTCTGATGCCTGAAGCAAGTTCTGGGGCTATCAACTCAGAACAAGCTAGAGACACTGGTGTGGGAGGAAGGGGTTAGACAGCCTCCTTCTTCATGTTCACAGCAAGCCACTCTGTGCAGACTGGGAGGAAGCCCTGATGGAACTGCCATCATCTTTTTGGGTTGTCTTGGGAGGATCCTGCAGCTGGCCTGAAGCCATTATTCAGTATACAGAATATAAAATGGTGTCTTTTATCAAGTCTGTTGGAACACACACACACACACACACACACACACACACACGACACATTCTCATTCTTATTTTTAAGACACCAGATTGAAACTGACAGGGAGTGAATTTTGGGGAAGATGTTGGGAGAAACATGGATTTCACCTGTTGAGATGTCTGAGTGCAAGGAATTTATAACAATGGCTTTGTCTGCTTTCCAACCAAATGCCTTTGGAAGCCCTCCAGCTGGCCCTTTCTGTCCGGACTGAGCACAAAAAGAATCTGGTGTCACAGTCAAGACTCAAGGAAGAGTATTGAATTGCAAATGTTCTCAGCAAATCTCTTGTTTGAGCAGCACAGCACTGTGGATCTGTCTAGGGCATCCCAGAAGAGGCAATCTTGAATCCTGCAGTGGACCATAATCCTCCACTGCTGCCTTGTGCCACAGGCAAGCTCTGGATGGTTCGGGGATCTGTTTGTCAGGAGTCAGGGAGGATTCTGAATGATGAAGGGAGCACTCAGAGCATGCTTCCAGGAACACCCACAAAGTCTTGCTCATTTCATTTGGCTGCAGAACAATGAAGAATGAGAATTGTAGTTTTATGCTAATCAGGAATCTGTATAAAAATCTCTGTCGTTAAAAAAGAATGCCCATCAAATCTGTTCACCCTGGTTGATGATGCATCTCTGTTCTAATGGATGTCCCAAAGTTCCCAGCATGCCCAGGTCCCTAAGATCACTGGAAGCACCCTGAGCTTCCATTATAGCTCCTAAATGATAGGGTGGCTAGTTATGAACCATGTGGGTCAAAGGTCACCTGTTAATACAGTGTAGTTCCTGCTGAATCCGTCCCCTACCAGTCTCGTAAACAGTTCTGTGCATCTGGTAGAGAGTGAAATAAGAACCTATTTTAAGAAAGATTGTTTTCTCTGTGTTAATTGCTGTGTTGTAGTGTGAATTCTACGTGAAGTGACCTTGAGACACTAAAACATGGAGCAAAAGGAAGCGCCCGGAGACTCAGGAAATGATACCTCCAAATCAAAAGCTCTGTGATAAGTGGATACAGGGAAATTAATTTGATATTTATAAGATCGTGAGTCTTCTTTGTGTTGCCAGCTACCAAGGGGGAGGTCAGAGGATAAGACCTTAGCCCCATGGAGGTCTAGAGGATATTACATTCTGAGATTACTGCTTTCAGAGATGCCTAGTCACAGTGGGGAGGTGCTTCCAGGAGCCCTGCCTCCAAAGGCATCACTGTCTCAGGAAGTAGAGGACACCTACAGGACATGATCAAAGTTGCTCACAGCAAGATGGCAGTGACTTCTCCCACCCTTCACTTAAGCATAGTAAAGTAGCATTAACTCTGTCCTTCAAACCAGCCTGTCCCCAGTGATATCAAAAACAAGACTGTTTCCGGAGCTGGTTTACAGGCACTATGCAGTCTGGGGTTTCACCTGTCTGTCTGGGCACTCTAGGAGAACAGGCCCAGACATAGAAGAAAAACTGAGACTGCGGCTATTCAGAAAGCTCCTCAGGATATCAGTGGTGAGCCTGAGGCCCCCACTTAAACGGAATTTTCATAGATTGTTTGAGAAATGCCTATGGAGTTTTGTCAGATCCTGGGAATGACTTCATGGCTTGCACAGACTATGAGAATATGAACTAGCTTGTGATTCTCCAAGGAAGGAGAGCTACTTTGTGGATTTCTGAATGTTAGATTCCAACACAAGACTTAACCCAAAAGTCCTACATACATATCCATTTTATAAATTTTTAATTGTTTGTGTGTCCTGCCATGAATCCTGAAGGCTATCAGAGGCACACTGCAGATTTTCCTTTCAGGAATTATGTCCTTTCTGTTTTTTAATAGACAAACCTCCCACAGTGAGCAAGTGAAGGGACACAGCGACAGGTGCTAGGAAGAGTGTTCATCTGTGGAATCGTAATCCACTGCAGGCAGGGGAGTCATTAGTATAATCACCTTGGAAAACAGTTTGACATCAGTTCCTGAAGTCAAACACACATATGTTCCACTCCACAAACATCCCACTCCCAGGTAAATACCCAAAAGTAATTCTCACTTGTGAGTGATCAGGGGCTCACACCAATCCTTGCCAACACCATGTGCAATAAGAAAAAGCTGGAAGGAAGCTGTGTAGTAGAATGGATCAATAAACTCTGGCACAGGCACATTGCAAACTGTTTGACAGAAATAAAGATCAGTAAATGCAATGCCTCTCCCAGTCCTAGTACCGGTGATGTTATGTAAGTAGAATAGTAAGAGCTGGGTCCCAAAAAGGTACATGAAAAATACACCATGTTTATGAAGTTGAAAATACGCCTTCGTATCCAATTCCCTGGTCTTGTCCCCAGCTCTGTAGCAGAACACCAGCTGTGATCCCCTTTTCCCCTGACCCTATCTCCTGTGACTCAGGAAGTAAACCTTCTTATCCAATCTTTCTTACCCCAACTCATCCCATTATCCAGCCTCTAATGCCAGCAGGCATTCCCTGGGAACTCAGCAGCCATCACAGCCAGGGAAACAGGTAGGCTAACTACAGATCTTCCCCTTGCACTCCTCTATTACAAATCCAATCCCCGAGTCTCATCCCCATCTCTGTAGCAGACTACCTATTGTGGCTTCTCCTCCTCACAGTCCTCCATTCCCAGGGGCCTAGCAGATCCTCTTGGGACACCTTGTTTTTGTCTTTGCTGTGGACCTCTCCCCATCCCCAGTTCACCCTAGCCCATCTCCACTCCTAAGTGACAGCTTCCAATACCAAGAAATACATTTTACATGAAATCCCCAATGGCCACACCTGGCAGGATGCCAGAAAAATTGCCTACCAGGTAACAATAACCACCACACCCTCCTGAGAACCACAGAAAGCAACAGAAGTTAAAGAACAAAATAGCCATCCAAAAAAGACAAGACCAGATATCAGCACTGAGAATTACAATTATCCCAAACTCAGATGCCTAGGGGCCACAGTAAAAGTCAATAAGAATCAATGTAAGCATCAATAACAGCCAGGACAGTATGTCTCTGCTAGAGCCGAGGCACTCTATTACAGTAGGCCCTGAGATTTGCAATATAGCTGAAGCATAAGACAAGGACTTTAAAATAGCTTTATGACTATGACAGAGGTCCTTAAAGAGGAAATGAATACATCCCTTAAATAAATCCAGGAAAACACAAGCAAGCAGTGGAAGAAAAAGGAATAAAACAGCTCAAAGCCTGGAAATGTAAATAAAATCAATAAAGAAAATCCAAACAGAGGAAAAACTGAAAATGAAAAATTTAGGAATTCAAACAGAAACTTCAGAGGCAAGCCTCACCAACAGAATATAGAATAGGAAAGAGAATCCCAGGCATTGAAGACATGATAGAATAAATGGATATCTCTATCAAAGAAAATGTTAAATCTTTAAAAATCTTGGCACAAAACATCCACGAAATCTGGGACAGTATGAAAGACCAAATCTAAGAATAATAGGAATAGAAGAAGAGGAAACCCAGGTCAAAGGCATAGAAAATATTTTCAACAAAATTATAGAAAAAAAATCCTAACCTAAAAAAGGAGATACCCACTGAGGTACAAGAAGCCAAAACACCAAAATACATTGTACCAGAAAAAAAATTCTCCTTAGCACACAATAATCAAAACACTAAGCATGTATAACAAAGAAAGAATAATTAAAATTTCAAGGGAAAAAAGACCAAGTAACAAATAAAGGCAGACAAATTAGACTAACACCTGAATTCTTAATGGAGAATCTAAAAGCCAGGAAGACCTGGTCAGATACACTACAAACTCTAAGAGACCACAGACTACTATACCCAGCAAAACTTTGAATCACCATAGATAAAGTAAGACATTCCATGATAAAAAAAAAAAAAAAAAAAAAAAAAACCAAACTTTAGAAACACCTATCTACAAATCCGGCCTTCAGAAGCCACTAGAAAGAAAACTTCAACCTAAAGAAGTTAGCCATACAATACAAGTAATAAATGATTCCAGACCAGCAAGTCAAAAGGGGAGAAACACACCCAACCTACCATAACCACCAACTCAAGATTAACAATAACAACACAATTATAGGAAACAACAAACACTGTTCATTGATGACTCAGTATCAGTAATGACCAATAAGGGACACAGGCTAACAGAATGAATGTGAAAACAGGATCTGTCCTTCTACTGTATCTAAGCAACACAACTTACCATCAAGGATAGACATCACCTCAAAGTAAAAGGGTGCAAAAAGATTTTCCAAGAAATGGACCCAAGAAGCATATTGCTATAGTTTTTGTTTTATCTTTTCATCTTTTATTTTATTATACTATTATTTCTTAGAAGCTTGTTTGTTTTCAAATGAGAAACAAAAAGGGTGGATCTGGATGGAAGGGAGACATGGGGCAGAACTGGTGGGAGCAGAGGGAAGAGAAACTTTAACCAGGAAAGAAATGAGAAAACTAGCCATTTTCAATCAAAGGTAAAAATTAAAAATAAAGGTATTTAGCCACCATAAAAATATAGGTGGAACAACAATATGAACTAACCAGTACACCCCAGAGCTCATGTCTCTAGCTGCATATGTATCAGAAGATGGCCTAGTCGGCCATCATTGGAAAGAGAGGTCCATTGGTCTTGCAAACTTTATATGCCTCAGTACGGGGGAACGCCAGGGCCAAGAAGTGGGAGTGGGTGGGTAGGGGAGTTGGGGAAAGGGTATGGGGGACTTTTGGGATAGCATTGGAAATGTAAATGAAGAAAATACCTAATAAAAAATAAATAAAAAATATTTAATAAAAGCACATTTGGGAGGGGGGGATACATAGGAAAACATGAGCATGGGAGTATATAGTCAAAGAGCAGATGGGGCCTCTACAGGAGAGAAATTGATGTTTTGGTCAAGATTCTAGCTTTTGTTTTACATGGCTGATCTAGGGTTGAGAAGGAAGATCTCTCAGATATGAATGTGTGGAGTCCAAAGACTGTCTTATGATTCAAGGTAAGAGTGGTACCTTCACCCAGTTGAAACTTCTCTCTGCTCTGTGTCAGCAGACACAGCTCTTGACTTACCGTGTTCCATGCCCCTTCCCACGCCAACTCCAACCATCCCGAACTTCCACATTGCTTGCAGTGACAGCTTGATAGATGAAGAAATACGTAGCATTTCTGGGGAGAAAATTAATTTTGAAAGTAATTAAAGATGACTAGCTTCTGGTGGAATACAAAAGAGGCTTGCTTTCTGCAGAACGTCATCCTCAGAGTTTGAAACTCCACTTCAAGGCCCAGAAAACTAAAGAAGTCTCATTCTAATTATTCTTACAGCACATGCACGTCCTTTTCAAAGTCTCTATTGACTGTCTATGAGAGATTCTTATTATGTCAATCTCTCTTCCTTCCTTTGGCACTGACGATTCTAATAGAGGAGAAAACAAAAAAGGCTTTGTCCTTGAAGTTCATAAACTCTCAGAACACAGACCAACATCTATCATCCTTAACATTAGTAAGCAACGAAGGTGCAGAGGGAGTTCAGCTTGGGCTCTCTCTACAGGGTGAGTGAAAGTTGACTTGAAAGCAACTTTGCCTAACATCTTCCAGACTCCTGTGGGCTGGAGGATAACCTATGACCACTGTTGCCACGTTCAAAAAAGAAGCCCAGGTATATTCTTCAGGTGAAATGTTGTACTGGGAGGGACACTAGATACAGAGGGAGTCTAGCTAGAAATCTCCTGGACTAGCCTCCTGCACACATGTCACAGGTCTCTCTAAACCCTGAGTAACTTACAGGCAGGATTATTCAAGCACATGGACTCCTTACAGCTCCCCCAACCCCTGCTTTGCTGACCCCATAGCCTCTCCTAGTTCCTCTGGCCATACTACACAGTTATCCTGGAATTTTCAACTTGTCGATCAGCCGTAAAGCTGAGAAATACTTTCATTTCTGCCAGAGAAGCAGACTCCACCGAATACTTCAGGCTGCTCACACCTCCCAGGTCCATAGTCAAGTTTTAACACTGACGACCAGGAACCCAGCACACCTGTCATGATTTTCTAGTCCTTCTCATTCAGCTTTAACCATACTTACAACCTGTGTGGCACAGCTCATCACACTGCAGCCCTTCCTCAGAGCTGGCTTTCTCTCGTGCTCAGTGCAGTCCTTCACCTAGGATTCCCTTCAGGAGGCCCAATGGAGATGGCCCATCCTGGCTCTATTTCTCTATAACCATGTTTTATTTTGATGGGGTTCTTAAACGCAGTAAAGCGACTGTATCCCATTTTGAATTGGGTGTTTTTCTTTCTAAATGTTGTGGAGACAGCCCTCCTCATCTTCTGGAGTCCATTTTCAGTACCTGGAGTTTTAGCCTGGCCTTCTCTTGGCCCCTCCTTCACATTCAGTCCCCATGGCTACTGTCCTTTTGTCCTGGCATGTCACGGCTTAGCAAAGCTGAGACTTGAAGGGGACTTTGTTCTTTCTATCCTGCTTTAATTTAAAATGTTTCCCCAATCTCCTGCTTTCTTGATAATTAGCTATGCTAATTAATTTTAAGCACTTCAGAGGCATTCCTCAGATTGCATAAAGGGCAAGGTGATCCCCTCCTGACGGGTCAGTGATCCACTGCGGATTGCACTCTGACCCTTAGGTCTGGTCAGGTCCATACCTCAAGGTTCAGTGTACAAAGGCCCAGGCAAACTTGTAAGGTTAGAATTCACACTATGGCCTCTTTTCTCTGCATCCCTGGTAACAGCAACCAGCTAGGCTCTCAGGCACTTTCTCAGCAGGACTGCCCAGACCACAGGGTTTCAAAGAGTATGGGTCCTTCAGAAATTAGGAGCCAAGTTAGAGAGCCAAGAAGGGCAGACCTGCTTAGAAGGAGCAGCCACAGGTCTGTAAGTAGACCTCTTCGAGGCGAGCGGTGTTGAGCTGAAAGCCCTCAGATGTTAATAGTCAAAATGTTTACTCAATTTCAGTACTGTCATTTTCTTTTAAAAGATGTACAGACTTAAAAATGCTCCTGCCTTCCCCAACAGCCACAGATTATGGTTCCCTTCCTGGAACATAGTGGAGCTGTCTTTGCTCCTAGATAGTAGAATGAAACAAAAAGAGGGTTGTGTATGGCTCTGTGATGGAGCCAAGGCCTTCTTGCTAGTTAGTTTAGAAGAGACAAGTCCCTGTGCTAACAGCTGCCTGATGGAGAGGCCCATGCAGCCAGAAGTAACAAGGACCCCAGTCCTCAGCCAACAAGAAATCCAGACTACAATCTGTGTACCCCAAGACTAAAACACTTTAAACACTCACAGGAGCTCAAGGGCACTCCTCTCTTCCTCAGGCAAGCCTTAGGAAAGTCCCCTGTCACAGAGACACAGCAACACAGACCTGCAGATGTCACAGTTTTGTAATGGTTAGATTCCTGACAGGAAGCAAGGTGATGTTGTATGATTTTTGGAGCACTGCACAAAGTGTGTAGCATGGAGCTTGGCTTTCATGTTGGATAACAGTTCATTGTGGAGGCAAAGAGGTCTCCGGGATTATGGATGGCTGCCAGAGATGCTCAGGGGGAGCAGAGATCAGATGAAATCACTCCCCAACAGTTCAAACAGCAATGTGGAAAGGCCTCTGGGCTGCTTTGGTAGTGGCTGGAAACCTACTAAGCATATTGGACATCATGAAATAAAAGCAGCCTGGTGGCTTAAGCATGGCCTGCCACACCGCCCTGAGTTGCATGCCCAGATCCTTCAGAGATGGAATCGCCATGAAAAAAGTCACTACAAACACAATGGAACCAAAGCTTCCCACACTAAATGTTCACCCAGTACTGTTAGCTGCAAATCGCTTCCACTGTCTACGTTTTTGCAGAATCTCCCTTAAGCCAGCTCTCAGTTGATAAATGGATTGTTTTTTCCAATAGATGAAGAAGAATATAAGAGTGCTTTGAAAATGAATCACAGAACCCCCGGGCAGTTGTCAATAACCCCATCTGTGTTTCTCCTGCATTCTGCCACCTCTTTGAATCTCTGAGCCCCAGTCCTGGCCCAGATCACCCTGGCATGAGGTTCTGATGAGTCCAGCTCCGCTCTTGGTCCCTCCTTCTATGTTTTATTGCCTGGCATTCCCTTCAGCTTTGTCTGTCCATGGCCTCCCTTCCATGGTGACACTGATGCACTGGGACCTCCCAGCCCAGCATTGGTTTGGGCTAGCACCCCTCCAGGTATTTAGCAATTCCAGGAAGGAGATAGATGGCGAGGACAGCTTTCACCCAGCCAGGCTGTTTCCTCCTCTCCCTGCAGTGTGAGCTGCACACCAATGAGGGCTGCAGGCACATGGTTCAGCACTCCATTATTTCTCAGTGATGGTTCCACCTCCTGCTTGCTACACACACTAAAAGGGCTCCAAAATGGTGCTTTGTCATTTTTCAAATGGCAGCAGCTTCCCACTTATCATACAGGGGGTAATTCACTCCCACTACGTAGACCCTCCCTGGAGCGTTGCTGAAGGACTGGGAATCTAGGCTCAGGAGGGAACATTTAGTTTTCATTTAAAGTGACATGTAAGGAGCCTTTCCTTCATGGTGAGTTGACACCATCCAGCAAGGCTTTGTGGTGATGGGGCTCACATGAGGGCAAACAGATGCTCCCAGATGTCCACACTGAGAATGCAGGCCTGTGTTGGGTCATACACACACTAAGAGGAGCCTCTTCAGCTAGATCCAAAGCCCAGATTTGTACCTGTTTTTCATCATCTCCTGCAGCCTCAGCAAAGAGACTGTAGGGTAAAAGGAGTGGAGGTTGGCTGGTTTTGTGTGAATTGACACTGTGGGTCTGAAATGATGACCCTGGGACAGACAGCCAGGAGAGGTGGGAAGAGTCAAGTTTCTCTGTCTTCCTTTGTATCAAGGGTCCAGAGCCAGGGGCTGAGTTGCCTCATGTGTGACTGCGCATCTCATCCCGAGATTGTTCCTGGGAAGACCCAGTTCTCCAGGTCTGTCAGAATCCTTCCACACCTGTGGGACTCAGGTTGGAAGAACTTCCTGTCACAGGACTCAGGCTCATATCCAAGGTCCCTCTGATTCTTGCATCACATTGAGTCAGTCCAATAGTGTGTGAGCAGCTTAACATTGATTAGTGTGACAAGTACCTGAGACAGTCAGCTATCAGGAGTGAAGTCTCAGCCTGGGGTTAGTTGGCTCTGTGGCTTTGAGAGAATCATCTGTCTTTTCTGTTCTATCTATCTATCTATCTATCTATCTATCTATCTATCTATCTATCTATCTCTATTATATATCAGTCTGTTTATCTGTCTATCACCTACCTCTCATCTCTCTCTCTATATATATACACACACACATATATATCCACATCTCTACCTCTATATTCTCTACCTATCCATCACTTATCTATACATGTGTCTTCTAGCTATTTACTTATTTTTCATACTTATTTTTCAGTTCTAGGGATGGAACCCAGGGCCTCACAATGCTCAGCAAATGCCCTGCTGCTGACCTCTTCCCCAGCCTGTTTGGGCATAAGACAGGTGACAAGCTATGACATGAGTCTTGTAGCAAAAGCATCCATCTCAGAGCCACCACCTCCCAACAGTGCTGCTACTATTTATATTACTCAGGATGACCCCATTCCTAATTTCTCTAGTGTCATATTATAAAAAATATTTTGCACATTACTTTTAAAAATTCTTATGTTAAATCACTTTTGCTCACAAGGGTGTCCTCTCCGTGGCCCACCCCTGGCACTCTGTCAGCCGCTGTGACCACTGAGTAAGTTTCTAGCATTGGAAATGCCTCCACTTGTAGCCTGCCATTTGCACTACAGTACTGGACCTATTCCATCTCCAGTTATTAGGGTCCATGTGTGTCTGAGTTCATACAGCCAGTATTTTTGCTTTCCTGTGATCTTTTGGGAAGGCCCCTGGCCATCCTCACCACACTAGTCCATAATTCAGTCCCCTCCCATCTGCTGTGTTATTTTTGTGCCAACCTTCAGTGCTCCTCCGTGACCTGCCTTTTGCTTCATTAGCCATCACTAATACTTCCTGTATTAGTCTCTTTATTTGGTTCTCACATATCTTGAAGCAAGTCTCCAGGTTCTCCTGTCTGCCCAGGTCTCTCAGCTTAGCCCCACCCCTCTGCTTTGCTGATCCAGGAGCACATGATTACTGGCTACAGGCAGTTAGACTATAGCTTGAGTATGCTCCAAAGGTCTCATGTGTTAGAGGCTTGGCTCTCAATAATGGTTGACTGTGGGGCAAGTGGACCATACCACCAGAATGAAGAACTGGTAAGGTTGAGTGAGCCCAAACCTTGTGAAAGTCAGAACTGAATACAGTAGAGATGGGACCAGCTTCCTCCAAAACTACCTGCTCTGGAACACCTAACCATGACACCGCACTGAGAGGACCATGACAATCAGCCACATAGGGAAAATACCTGGAGTCCTTCTCCATGCTAATAGAGCATCATTACTGCCTCAAACTGAACCAATGGGAAGCATCTACCCATGGATCCCACCCTTCTTCTCAATGTTTGTAAAGTCTCTAAACACATAGATTAAGTGCATAAGTAATTTCCCAAGAATTGTCTGAGAGTGACTGTTTTACTGAGCTGTAACACTTTGAGGAAGTGTTTTCTCTCCCGAAGCATTCATTGCTAGACCGTAGACATGCCTGGCAGGCTTGGCACATGCTCTTGTTGCAGCTGCTGCCCCTGCCACTGGCATTGGCACTGCCATGGGCCTAGCTGCTGCCCTTGATAGTGGGTAAGACCTGGGACCCTGGCTACCTGCTCTGTGCAAGCTTCCCTTCTGAGAGCTGTAACACTTTGGCTGTTTCTAGCCGGACCAGTGACCCATGGAATCCCCAGTTCCATGGAGTATGACAATGGATCCTTTCAGAGTTGCGCACACTTCCAGAGGAATAAAAATAGTTTTGCTGGACTGAGTTCTCATGAGCGGTAAACAGAAGCAGCCTGACTTTTCCCTGGAGCTTTTGGTTTTTGGTCTCAGAGTCAAACCAAGGCTAGCGTCGAATCTTTTACACGTCAAGGCTGTCAGGTAAGTGAACCCTTTTATTTATGAAGTCATTCAGTCACAGATATCTCATTAGAGTTATAAAAAATGGGAGCAATGCTAAGAGTCTCCAGATTTTTTTTATTATTATCTACTTAGAACCCTTTCAAACTTCTTAAAAATGAATTTACTCTCCTTGACATACAACCACAGACAATGGGAAACTCTTATGTGTTGAGTGTATGTCTGTGCTATTTATACAAAGAATAAAACCTTCAACCCTACAAAAGCCAGTGCTTGTCAATCCCTCATCTCCATTAAGATGCACAGATTTAAATTCAAGAAGATTGTCTAGAAGGGTGTGGACAGAATAAAGCTGAGAGGAGCCCCAAAGGGAAGAAATCAGTGTCATCACAGGAGCAAGAGTTTGCAAAAAAGGTGATTGCATCTCACTGCCCAGAGGAGTGGCAATGTCTGGGGTCTTTGGATGGCTGGCCACTATGGGAACTGTAGACCTGCAGGGTGGACAAATGACGGTAGGGATAAGTCCCTGGGTCTTGCCTCTCTCTACAGTTCCTTTGGGATCTCTCTCTTGGTGAGCTCTGTGGAAGGCAGTTGTGTGAGGTAGCAATGGTCATCTTTCAGGGATACAAGGTAGAATACCACAGCATTCTCTTGAGACACAGAGCTGGACGGATAGTGGATAATATTCAGATGCCATGGGTGGTTAGCAGGAGTGGCCAGTAGGTGTAGCATCTTGTTGACCTCCTGGCCTCTGCTGATTTCTATATCCTACCATTGTTATCTAGGCAGATCATGAGAGCTTCTCCCTGCTTTCACATCCTGTGGGGTTTTTCATCTCCTAGGAGAACCCTGGGCCTTTCTATCCAGTCTTCTTGCTGTCCCTTGAGCCCCAGGTCCCTCACTTCATAACAACCTTATGCAGGAAGTCACAGAGCTCTGTCTCCCTGTCCTGGTCTTGCTGCCAGGATCATCCACAATTTTTGGTGAACAGAGATTATCACCCTACAGAGCAAGGTGTCATCCATCCCTCTATTCACCTTTAGGAATTAGCAGTCATACCTGCTCAAGCATGGGCCTCAGGAAGATTCCCTGTGGTCTGTGCCCATGTAGTATGTGAGCTTCTAGGGCAAGGAAATTGTCGTGTTTTTTTTTTTTATCTGTTTGCCTATGGTGAATGGTGCTGGAAAAACACAGAGGAGAGTGTCCTTCAGCACAACTAGAATAAAATGTTTCTTTAGGAACCTGGCCCTAAGACACACCAAACCTCAAGAGGGCAAAGCAGTCCCCAGGACTCACCAAAAGGATGGCCTCTCCCCCGCCAATCGAGTGCTTGGTGATGAATTAACCTCGGCTTTGTGGAAACTCCAATGGGTTGTAGTTTACCATCTGTCCTCACCTTCCTTCTGCTGTTAGACCACTGACAGATAGGTTAGAAAGAGAAAGAACTCCTTTCTCATAGTCTGGAGTCTGGAAGATTCATCATCAAGGTACCAGCATCTGGCAGGGTGTCTTTTGTTCCTTCCCAGGGTGAAAGGAAAGAGAATGGAGGATGGAGGATCAAATGCTATCACTCTTGTGGTAATGAACCCACTGGTTAGATAACGGCCTTAATCCTTTCCCAAGAGCAGAGCCCTTGTGAACCACTCTGGTCAGCTGTAACTGTCAATTTAGAACAATCAGAGTTATATGAGAAGGGACTCGCCACTGTCCAAATAAAATTGGCTTGTGGACATGTCTATAGGGGTTGTTGTGATTGCTAACTGGTGTAGGAGAGCCTAGGCCACTGTGGACAGACCTATTCCCTGAGCAGGAAGTCCCCAGTCTATGTAAGTAAGCTCTCTCTATATGAACCTCTGAGCAAGCCAACAAGCAGCCATTCATCCAGGGTTTCTGCCTTAAGTTTCTGCATGGATTCTACCCTGACTCCCCTCAGTGATGGACTGTAACCTATAGGTTAAGTAAATCCTTCTGTGTACTAAATTGTTTTTGGCCAGAGTGTTTTATCACAGCAACAGAGATCAAAATAAGGAGTCAACCTCTTACCAAAATTCCACCTCTCCAGACTGTCCCATTGGAGATGAAGTTTCCCACGTGTGAACTTCAGGGACAATAGCCTTGGCTAAATCACACAAAACAGCTGCACTGGAATGCTCTCCTGGTGAGACGTGCCATATAAACTGGTTAGAGTTGAGTGTGTTAAAATTGGGAGTCTCTGTAGGTAAGTAGAGAAAATTGTAGCTCGCAATGTTTTTCCTTTTTCACTTTAAAGGCAGTAAACTGTTCAGAAAGTGTTCTCAAGGTAACTAGCCAATTACATCCCTGTGTCCAGCAGGCCTTGAGGCTGGGACCACCCCTCCCCACCAAGTGTTACCTACCATGGGAAGACATGCAAGGTCACCAAGAGGGCAGAGGCAGGTTCGTAGGATGACTTCTCAGCCAGCTTAGAGAGTGAAGCTCTTATGATTTCTCTCACAGGCATCTACAGCAGCTATCTTCTCTCCCATTGGCCTTAACTAAAATCTGAGTTTAGATCTCTGGTTTATACCTTTTCAAGGTATTGGATCAGGAGCAGAGACATATAGTGCTCACTATAGGGGACCAAGCCCCAGAGGAGAAGGCTGATTCCACTGAAGACTATCTCTAGCTTGCCCATCTCCCCCTACTTTGCCAATCCTGGCCATGAGCTAACTGCAGACCAGGGTGAAGACAGAAACTAAAGTTCCTTCAGTATGGTCTCCAGAAAGATTTCTAATCCAGCAAGTCAAATAGACACCCAGCTTAGAGGGTGAGGAGCAGAACAAGATGAGAAGATCCTCCCGAAGCAGAGAGCTGGCCAATCTCTGAAGGAAAGGAAGCTTGTGGCTTTCCATGAAACCTGTGGTCACCTAACTACACATGAGACCCATGAACAGAGTCAGGAGTAGAGCCTAGGGCTCCTAAGGCCGTTTGAGCCAAGAGGTGGGGAGTAGGGAGACAGCCAAGAGCTGTAGGCCAGGGCCAATGGCAGAGCCCAAAGCAGCAGGAGACACCAGGGAAACAGCAGCTCTCTAGAGGCAGACACTCACCAGCACTGCTTCCTTGCTTTCATGTGTGGCCCTCACACTCCCTGGTTACAGGCAATATTTAAGTGATTTAAGTCCTAGTGGAAAATAGATCTGAATGAATTTCATTAAAAGAGAAATATGCACTTTGAGGCCCATTGAGAGCATAAGTAGTAAAATCATGGGGCCATTAAAAGATGGCTATGAAGAGTGAGACAAGGACATCTGAACAGGGACAGTGTCCCCATGTCCTGTCCAACTCGATAGCCTTAGAGATTTGAGTATTAGGCATGATGGAGGAACCAGGCCCTCTTACTGCTGCTACTTGGGGATGCTTCTTGCCAGTGCTTTCCCTGGACCCTTGCTTCTGGGCCAATCCATAGTCATCTTCCAAGAACAAAATGTTGCTGATCCTTGGAGCTATTAGGCAGCATTCTGCGATCCTACTCTTAGAACTGTTCCTCTGTCACGGGTTGCTGTCTCTGATGTTTATATGCATGTGGCTAAGCCATTCACAGTCCCCCAAGCCTGACTCCTACAACAAGCACACACATGGACTCAATGTTACACAAATTATCTCCAAACTCACCAGGCAGGAATCGCCATCTGGACTCCTGACTCTGGTAAGGCCACTATGGGAACTCATGGTTTGAACTCAGATGAGTTGGTGCTGGCCCAGGTCTTCTTCCATGAGCCACACCATGCCTGGACCTTTGGTTTTCTTTAATGTTTGTTCTAGTTCATCATATCTGTCATGACAGTAGTGAAGTAGCACAAACAACATTTACATAACCTCTTAAATACAGATAAGTGGGGCTTTGAGGCTTAAGTATAACTGTAAATGCCTTTGTTCTGAACAAAACTGCAATTTAGGGTCACACCAGAGAGCCTCTGGGGTCACTGCCCTCAGTGTGAGAATTTAGATACCTTTGTGTTCTTTGAGTCATTTAGAATCATCCTGTCCAGGTCTTTGTGTTCAAGCCTATAGCTCATTCAGTGAATGACCAACTGGGCCTTTTGGACAGCCCAGAAAAGATGGACCCAGAACAAAGATGGGGGACAGAAGAGGAAACAAGGAATGGAAGCATGCAGCCCCCACCCCCATGTCTTTCTCATAGCTCAGAACTTAGCAAAAATGCAAGTGCAGAGAGATGGACCTTGGGATATGTTAGGTCAGGCCCTAAACAGAAAAGGTACCTGGCTATGAACACATTTGCATATACCAGGTGAGCATGAGGCAAGGTGACTTCCTTTCCCCCTTAAACTCTGATTTCCCACCAGTGCCTATACATCTATCTATCTGAAAACTATGACAGGTCAAGATTGATATCTATCTATCTATCTATCTATCTATCTATCTATCTATCTCTAGGCAACAACATGTTTCATCAGGTAAAGATGCTTGCTAGGCAAGCCTGATGATCTGAATTCAATCCCCTCAGCCAGCATGAAGGTGAGAGGAGAGAAATAATCCACATGTCCTCTAACCTCCACGTGCACACTGTAATACACGTGTGCCTGTAGTCATATACTCACACACATGTATACACATCACACACACACAATAGTAGTAACTTAAACATTTATATTTTTCCACAAAGTTTTTATTGTTATTTTCAATGTCCGTTCTGCTCCTTTCTTCCCTTGCAATTCATGGGCTTTTTCCTTCTACTCTGAAGAGATATCACAACACCGATGGAGCCAGGAGCCACCACAAGGGGTAGGAGAGAGATTAGGTGTGAGGAAACAGGAGCCTCGGGAGCCTGTCCCTGACACTGATGGTCAAGAACAATTTCTTTTGTGCTCATTTATCTTCATCTACAAAGCCACAATCACAAAGCCATCCAAACCCTGACCTCATAGGGTGACAACTGCTCTAAGGCAGTGAGTGATTTCTCTTCCAAGGTCCCCCAGGATATAATCACCAACTTCTCTCACGCTGTCAAGTCTGCAGACAGAGAATGTACCTGACTGCGCAGAAAGCACTTTGTCTGTGGCCGAGCACCTCTTAGGGAGAGTGTTCTTCTCTTTCCAAGGGCACAGCAACCTTCTAAGGGCAAATCTGATAAATCCAACTCTAGGCACAGAGCTAGCTCTGTGGGAAGGCAGACCCGAACCAGATCCCTTTGTGGGGTGTGATTCGGTGACTCCACCTGGGCACATCTCCCCACCCTGCCCGAGGCCATGGCTCCTCAGAGATGGAGGCTCCTCAGGGATGTCTCATGGCTGCCACCACAGAGGCACCCTGGCCCTGATAGGCCCAGAAAGAAGATATGTGCTGTCTAGTGGGCCCTGTGTCTGTAACTTTGTGGAGGCTTTGTGTAGCTACTGAACACTCAAAAGGAAGTGACCAAATCTGCCAAAAGATGTCAAGATGTCACTGGGGAGACTGAACTGGACAGTAAGAGTCTTGTGTATGCAAAGAGGAAGCCAGGAGGCATGCACGAATGTCCGAAGAATCATCTGGTCCTATTGGAAAGAGAAAGCCAGGCACATGATCCTACGAAAGAAGGAAGCCACACAGTCAGTCTCACTGAGGCTAGGAGGTCACGTGGTCTCACTAAGAACAGGATATCCTCACTCTCTTTCCTGGGAGTCCATGCTCCATGTTTATAGTTGGTGAGTGTGAGCGCAGGACATAGGATGAGCTATGACAGGGAGTGTTGGCTTTGACGGTCCAGCAGAGGTGGAGGAGTGGGGGCAGAGGCAAAAGCCTCAGTAATGCAGGCTGAGGAACTATTGCCATAGTTGTTTCATGTGCTGAGAGGTGTGGGGAAGCTGGGGAGAATTCAAGTCCTTCAGTGCCTCTTTGCTTTTCTAGTACACCAAGCTCTGAGGGAGGCTGCCAGGACAGCAGTTATAAAGATTCTGTCACTGAACAAGTGCCACTCACTAAGGAGGGGCACAGGCAGGTGTAACACAGCTCATACTTGGTCCCAGACCCCTGCCCTTTACAACCTCCAGAGAAACATATAGTCCAGAGGGTGGGAGCAACTCATTCCAGCAGCCTGGTTATAACCTCCCCGCAGAAAGGCTGTGCTCAGGCGGGCCTGTGTTTCTGCCAAGGGACTTCTGAAAGAGGGAGAGACAGAATGGGCAGGCAAAATGGGAGACTCCCTTCAGGGGGATCTACGATGATGCTTATGTTTAAAGGTTTATCTTGTTGCTACACAATATTTTTAAAACACAGAGGCACAAAACATCAAATGAAAAGCACGGGGAACCTATTTGGCAGCTTCAACAAAAACCCTGCTCTGCTGTATGGCTTTCCAATCTCTTTTCTCCTTAGACGATATCGCCATTACTCTGGGTAACTACCCCCCATTGTTCTCCAAACCCTAACACAACGTGATGGATACTTTAGGAAAACAACAGGACCTTGAAAGCATAGTGTAAAGCTAAAATTCACCAGTTAATCTTCCCATTCCTTCCCACTTTTTACTTCTTTGACCATTTCATATAAGTATGTAATGCACTTGGGTCATTTCATGGCCCCCGTCCTCGGTTCTCATCCCACTCCCTCTCAGTGAAACCATCCTTCCAATGCTGTGCTGCAGAGAAGGCTCTGGGGTCCTCCCAGCTCCCCACCTCCCTCCTGGGCATGCCCTTTTGTGTTCTGCATAGCTTGGATGCAAGCTGGCTCAGGGCTCCGTGCTGCAGTCCTCATGAGGGAAGCTGGACCTCCTGAGCAGTGAGTCTACACCCAAGAGCCCAGCAGCTGATCCCGTGGGGCCACAGCAGCTCTCACCAAGGATATCCCTTCAAGGATTGTCCTGTCAGCGTAGAGTCACTCCACATTGTATGGAGGGTTGTGATTTGCCTGAACATCCATGCATAGTTCATATTTTTTGACATTCCATATAAATGTCCGTCTGTATTCTGGGACTTGATGTTTTGTGCAGATTCCCCCAGCTTGACTTTCTGCCACATACCCATGAGTCCTGTAAGCACTACATGATTTATCCTCCTATTTTCTCATCATAGAAATCCAATGACCCCATTTTCCAGCATCATAAATGATAGAACAACACATTTGGATCCATATCTACACACACACACACACACACGCACGCACGCACACACACACACACACACACGCGCGCACACACACACACACACACACACACACACACCAGGTTTCTTTCTAATGGGTTTTTGCTTAGAAGTACAACTTGAGAGCACCCTCACTTTCACTAACTTATACTAAGGTGTTCTTAACTGTGGTCAACCCTGTTCCTTGTCACCTCTGATTCTGACACACCACACCCAGGGTCCACATGCATCCTAGGCTAGCTCAGACACATGATAGACCACAACGCTATGGTGCAATGTCAGAAGTTTGGAGGCCTCTGCAGAGATCTCCTTCTCCTGTCAATGTGAATGCTATTGTTTCTGCTGAGGGCTCGGAAGGAAACACAGAGCACGGTGCTCGGCTGCATGTGGCTCTTCATCTGTTGTTGTTCATTTTTCCTATTGATTGGGTGACCGTCACCCACCTCTGGCATTGATTGTGCTGCAATCTCCCCCCAGATGCACCTTCTGTTTCATCTTATTTATTGTATTGTCTATTGTTGGAAACATAAAACTCAATACAATTGCATTTACCCTTCCTTCTGTGAAATTTTTTTTTTAATTTAAACAATCTTTTCCTACCCTCAGAGTTAAAGAAATTCTTCTAAAATGTATTTTAAAACCATTAAAACTCTGTTTCTTTTATTCCCATTTTTTTAGTCTATTTCTGGCATGCAGCAACATTTTGAGGTTGTGCTGGAGCCGTGCTGTCCCCTCAGCTTCCTTGCCCTGTATATTATGCCATTGATTTGCATAGGAAGTGAGCAAGAGGGAGGCACTGAATTAGACCTAGCAGTCATCCTGCTCAGGAATGGCTCTGATGCTCAGGAACTTGGGGGCCTGTGGGGCTAAGGCAACCACTTTGTGTGACCAGCACAGAGATAGAAGACAGCCCTTGGCCAATGGTGTATTCCCTGACCTCTGTCCCCATTTTCGTGAGCCACAGGGACAGGTGAACTTGTCAAACAGGCCCCTTCTCTCCTGTGTTCATGGTTACCATCAGAAGAAGGCCTTTGAAGTCTCTTCTTGGCGAATAGAAGCTCTGTCAGGAGGCAGGATACACTGTCTCGCATTTCTCTGCAGTGGATTCTTCAAAATGAAGTACAGAGTTTAAAAGCAGGTAGGAGTGATCCCAAGTAGGAGGGATCTCACGCATGTTCTTTTCTCAGTCCTCCATGTTTGTCCCAAGTCCTTTCAGGTTTCCATTCACTGCCTCAAACACTGGTTCCCATCTATCACAGAGAAGCACCCAAATGTACACTGAAGGCCTCTGTGGGTTTACACTAGCAATGGCTCTGGCCTGGCTCCGTGCTGTCTGCAGGGATAACCCAAAGTCACAACAGAACTGGCTTATAGGACACTGGGTCCACTCTGTCCAGAATGAACCATTTTCTTTGAGCTCATCTCTCCCAAATGTGTTAGTTCAAAAGTGATGCTTTCTTTACGCTTTCTGTCATATGTAAATTCAAGTGACAATGGAGAAGGGCAGGTAGCTTACCTTTGGGCTCCATGCTGACCTCGTTTCTATTTACGAAATAGGATACTTCCAAGGTGTGGACAGCTCTGGTCATCATTCAGCATGGGTTGGTATTCCATCCTCTACTCAGAAACCAGAGGCTTCTGTACATCTTGAGGATGATGTTCCAGCAGTTTCTCTTCCCCTGTGGAGATTCCATTCCTCTTCCTCTGTCCAGCCGTAACCCCCCTCCCCTCTTCCAACCCTTCTGTCCCCATAAAACTCTCTACCTTTTCCTCTTCTTTATTTCTTCTTGACAATGGTTTCCTGACACACATGCATGGTGATCATTTATCTTTTTGTCAGCTATTTACATACAGGAAGGAAAGCTCTGGAAAACGAGCATGAATTCTCATTCGTTTGTGCTGCTCATATTTTTATCTCCAGGTCTTTCAACTCCATCTGCATAGTTACTCACAGGAGACAAAGTACTATGCATGTGTAGCCCGGAGGGCATTGGCAGGATCCTAACTGCCCCTTTCAGAGTTCTTCCTGGAAGGTGAAGAGAATGATGCTTAATATGTAAAGATATAGACATTGGCTGCCAACCACTGTCTTCTCATCTTTGTCACCACGAGAACTCAGAGGCAGCCCAGGAAGAGAAGGGCAAAGAGGAGCCGAGAGGGCCAGCAACATTATTTGAGTCCCCAGATCACTGTTTTTCAACCTTCCTAATGTTGCAACCCTTTAATATAGTTCCTCATGTTGTGATGACCTGTTAACCATAAAATTATTTTTGCTGCTACTTTATAACTGTAATTTTGATACCATTATAAATTGAAACATAAATGTTTTTTGAAATAGAAGTTTGCCAAAGGGGTTGAGACCCATAGGTTGAGAACCACTGCCCTAGATCATGCTGTGTCTGAAGCTACCACAGAATGACAAGGTCTATGAATCAATCAATTTGCCTCTTGGCTGGAGATCCCAGCAATCCTTAGTATACTTGATACTATAGAAATCCTTGCTGTGAGCCGCTCCTGGAGAGCTAGCTCTTAGCTAATATCCACCTGCTCCACACTCAAGAAGCACATAGTATGAGGCCCATACAATGCAAAACAAACATATGCCTTACTAAAGGGGACCTCTGTGTTTATCAAAAAGGGTGCCTAGGGATCCTCAGGTGGCTAGTCACTAGCCTTTCCTTTGAGTCACTGGTGTACAGGTGGGATATGGCCCCTGTCAGGAATGTATGTTGAGCCTGTGACTGCCTGCCACAGCCCGTCTGCAATCTTTTTTCCTGTTAACACCCCTGCTGGGATTAAGCAGCAATGTGAACAGCCCCAGAGGAAGGATAAGCATCAGCATCAATGACACAGTTCCTCTGCTTCCACTGCACCCAAGGGATATTTGCTAAAACTGTGGCCCAGTTTTAGCAAATGAGTAGAGAAGTCACCTGGGTGCTATTTTTGCACTTGCATAGCACATCTTACTATATTATATTATTTAGTTACATTATATATTAATGTAGAAATATATGTATTCTTGGAAATAACTTGAGTCATCTCCTTATAGAGTGAGTCTCCAACTCTTATCCCTTACCATAGTATCTTATATAATAAGAATCAGCATAATAGCATAGAAGGAGCAGAAGAAGGGGTTCATCAGGCCAAGTATTAGAGTTGATGTCTCCATACCTCTTGTTGAGTAATGATTGTTGTCCTCTGTCTTAGCTTGGATAGCCAACTTGGCACAGCCTAAAACCATCTGAGCAAAGAATTGCCTAGATCACATTAGACTATGAGCATGTCTTTGGGGGATTGTCTTGATTGTTAATTGATGGAGATAGGTTCAGTCCACTGTGGGCAGTGCCATTCCCTAGGCTGTGGTCCTTGGACTGTATAAGAAAGCTAGATAAGCATGATCCCATGACAAGCCAGCAAGAAGCCTTCCTCCATGGTTTATGCTTCAAGTTCTTGCTTGAGTTTCTGCCCTGGCTTCCCTCAGTGATATACTATAACATGTAAGCTGAAATAGACATCTCTTTTGGTGGGGGTTTTACTGGGGGACCCTCACTATTGGTGGTTAGCAGCTTCCTCCTTTCTGGAATTGAAGTTAGTATATGCTGATAGATACCCATCGTGACCAATGCTTGTTTAGCACATGTCAATCTCAGAGTCCACATTTATAAAAGCACATGGGCAGGAGGAAAATATTTATATTTTCTGATACAAATTATAAAGGGGCAGCCAATCCCATCTGCAAGGAGGGAAGAAAATATCTACAAATTACCAATGACCATACTCCCACATTGAGGATTTATAGAATGTGACCGTCCAATGTTTAGGGCCCAAGCTCAAGGTTAAGTGTGACCACAGAAGATAGATGTCCTGAAGGGCCTACTGCTACAGAGCAATGATCTCCAGCCACTGCTGCTGGAGTCACCCCTCCCATCATCTCCTGAAGATGGTTATGACAGATTTTCGAGAATCCAGTTTAAGTTCTCTCTGCATATCAGGCCATGGCTCCAGAGACGTGGGTCTTGGCTCCTGGTGTGGTTAACCACAGCTAACAGGAGAGCTGTGGACAAATGCCAATGCTTATGCAAACAGTGAAGCTGCTGGGGAATGTGCCCAGGAGGACTTCAGCTTGCCTGGCCATCGTCCAAACACTGCAGGGCTTGTGATCAGGGTGCAGTTGAGACTCTATAAATCTGAAAGGGGATACATTTTGAATATTAATGGTAATTGTGTCAGAAGTTCTCAGTCAGACTCCATACTCCTAATTTTAGACCCAGAGGTGTATCTGAGGAAAGCAGGTTGGGAGAGCCACATAAACCATCTTAGCAGAGGGCTAATGGCTCAGCTATTTACCTCTCAAGACATCAAGAGAGCTATGTGGGCATAGAAATATGAGTACCTCAGAGGCATGGAGCACATTGAATAAACCCCCAAATGTCCTGAGCTTCACAGCAAGGGGCCCATGCTCAGTCATCTAGAAGCAGAGTTGGGGTGAAAACTATTCATGTCCCATAGGTGCATCATGGGGATCCCTCTCCAGAGATGAGCTATGAGGCCAGGAACAGGTTTGCAGGAACCTGTATGCTGAGGTAGGCTTCATCATAGAACTGTTCAAGGTAAGGGAATGAATGGGCAGCCATGACTGGGCTCCAGGCAGCGTGCTTGCCTAGCCGTGTGTGGGCCACATTTCTCAGCAGTAAGTCCACTAGACACAGCCAACACTCTCAGGAGCATGAGTGAAGAAGCAGCAGCACAGGCCTTGTGGGTGTGGCTGACCCTGGACAAGCCTTTCCCTCCCTCTTCCACTGGCTGCTCTAGGCAACTCCTTCCTGGCTTATAATTTTCCTGGCTTAAGTGGCTTATCTAGTAGGGTCTCCAACTTCACCCCTGAGGGCTTTTAGCCTGGGCTTTCCATATCCCCATGACATTACTACCCTCTGCTCACAGACATGGGCTAAAGTGCTGTGTTCTGAGAACATTCAGGAGAGAGGGAGAGAGCTTGCTTTTAGGCTGGAGAAGGACAAGGGGGTTTCATGGCAATGATATTTAGGAGATATTTCCTGACTTTAAATGAAGAGATGAACAGAAACTCAGAAGTAATGCTGTCTGGAACTTCAAAGGGGAATGGATGGTCCCTAGCACTGAGGACTTTGGCTCTGAAGAATCTACTGTCCTCATTATTCCTGGCAAACCTGTTTCAAGTCAGGAAAGCTTTCAAGGAGAAGCCAGTCTTCCTTCCTGTTTCTGATCCCTGATCTCCATTACAATGCACTGATGTGAGCTTCAGATGAATGGGGGGTGGTGTGTGTGGTAGGAACATGGAAACCACAAGATCACAATCCCAGACTTCACTGAGATCCATGCCAACCAATTCCATCATAGTGGAGACATCCTCAGTGAAGCCAGGCAGAGGTTTGGTAGAAACATGAAGCGACAGACCAGGCACAGACACAGACACAGACCCAGGTTCAGTCCTGGTGGGTGGGCCCTCCTAGTGTGTACTGATCACACCCCTTCGACAATAGCTTTATCATCCTGAGGCCACAGCTTGTGTCCCAGCAACACCCCAAGCCACAGGAACACTCCAAGGGCCTTCTGGGAAAGCAATCCTGCTGCTCTGATGGACAGGTGGATTGCAGACCATTACCCTGGGCTGATCTGGATTCTGCTGCAGAGGGTTAGTAGAAGAGCAGTTGGGTGATCCTCGACCTGACTGACCAAGCTAGAGGAGGTGGGGTAGAGTACCACAGCACTCCAGGGTTGGATCGGTCAGTGGTTCTGATGACCTTTGAGCATCTGATGACCCTGAGGCCTCAAGGGTGAACCGTGGGGAGGGCATCTATCTCAGATTATTGCCTTTGAGGGGCACTGTAAGCTATGTAAACAGCAACAGCCTCTGCCCTGGGAACAAAACACCAAGATGTTGAGGTCAAGTGATATTTCTAGGAGACAAAGCTTTATGGCTATGTGATCTGTGGAAGGGGCAGTAGAGTGTGAGTATCTCTCCCACTGTGATGGAAATGGTTGGCATGGGTCTCAGTGAAGTCTGGATGCACCCAACACCAGATTGGTACCCAGAAGAAAAAAGGAGCTTGTTCTGCTATGGGACTTGCTCTGCTATGGGAGCTTGTCTGGCTGGGACTCATGAAGCTATGTGAGCAGAGAGATGTGTTTCTTTCCTCCCTAGGAAGGGTGGTGGGTGGGAGGAGTCACCTCGGGCTGCTGGTTTTGAGCAGATGGGGGCAAGGCTCACTCCTGCTCCACTTCAAAATACTTCAAAAGAAGGACAGAATGGGGGCACCTCAGTGCTCAGGGATCATATGGGGTTTTGGGGTCTCCAGTGTTTACCAATCTCCATCCTTCCCAAAAGCCTGTCACCTGCCAAGCAGCTTGTGTAGGAAGCCCCAGAACAGGGTTTCTGGGGCCTCTTCATGGCTTTGCTGCATCATGCTCACACACCTGGGTGCCTGTGGTGTTTGGAAAGCTCTGGTGAGACTCTTTGGTCTTTATCTTCTGTAATGGAGGACATCTAGAGTGGCAAGGAAGGGACTCTGCAATGACAGCCTGCTCTGGGCCTCCCACCCTGCAGCCTGTCAAGGCTTCTCAAGCCCAGGTGAGAGCCCATGGGATCTTACACCTGCCCCAGCTCTGCAGGCACCAGGGAAACCCAGACACACCCAGGTTACATCAGATGGTAGGGGAACACATGACCAGACCCTCTGGGTCTGGCTCTCGTCACTATGACAACAGGTATGCCAGTGTCCCTCCTCCTTCACTCTGTCAGAGCACCATGTAGGTAAGACCAAACTCTGAGCATCACCAAGTCTGAGCATACTATGAATAGAAGTGTGGGAGAAAAGGTCAGAGTGAGAGGAGGACAGCCATCGTCTGTGGGGCACATGGTGAACCAGGCCACTGCCAGGTGCTCTTAATCAAGTGTCTAGGTTCCAACAAATTCCCAGCATGTCAGGCCAGTGGATTTGGAGAAGACGGTTTGAGTCACCTGCCCCTGGATATGTGTTATTCTAGTCTAGACAAAGCTCCAAGTCTTTTGTAAAACTTTCCTGCTAGGAAGACAACCATACCACTTCCTTCTTGGGGATTCCATTAACAAGAGAAGCAAGTGGGAGCAGGAAGCAGAGAGGGGGAAGCAGGGAGGAGGAAGGGACTGAGGAATGAAGGGGGAGAGGGGAGAGAACAGACCATATAGAGGAGTGAAGGGTATTGTTGGAGGGAGACAGTGGGAAACAGAGAAAGAAGAGAGGATGGGATGAATGGAGGGGAAAGGGAGGCAGGGGAGAGAAGAGGGAGGTATCTTGTCAGACTCTACTCTTTCTTTGGCTTCTGCTTGGGCATTCTGGAGACATATGTTCTAGATGAAACTTTTCTTTACTAGGAAAATTCTCCAAAGCAATTGGCAAGTGCAAGAAACAGGGAGAATTCATAATTTCACATTGACCCAGAAAGAGAGTGGATTATTTTATGTTTCTCAGGCATGCACTTGCTCTGTTCCACCTGGCATGTGAACCTTAGGGTCAAGAGCTCCTCCGAGCTCCACTCACAGCAGGGATTCATCTTCCTTCAAAAGCCCATCTAATCTCAAGCAGGAGAGACAGAGCCAAGCCATTAGATACATGTTAAATTAATTAGTAACCTCATGACATTATGCAAATCAATGTCTCTCTCTCTTTTTTTTTTCTTTTCTTTTCTTCTTCACTCAGTATTTTTCCCCCTTTAAATGCCAGAATCAAGCATGGATCAGTCCCAAGTTATTAGGAAATCCAAATAAGTCTATCTTTGTGTTTTTTCTTACTTTCTTTAAGGCCCACTTAAGCCTAGTTACATAGCCAAGGAAAGTATATTTGACTCCAGAATCTTCCATTGTAAAATGAATGTTCTTCAGTGTCTTTCATAGGGATGGTGAGACCATCTCCTGTGACACACAGGGAAACTTACCAGAATTCTCTTTACTGTAAATCTGTTGTATTCTCTAAACATGGGCAGTTCCCCTGAAGTCCTATTCACAAACGTGCAGAGAAGCAACTTCTAACTACCTCGTGATAGTGACTCCCTGTTGCCAGTGCCCTGGACTACTGGCTGCCTGACGCTACCTACCCTTCCGGACTGGAGGTAGGGTGATGCAGAGTCAATGACACAGACTCTGATAGCAGGTGAGAGCTCTGCAAGCTGAGCCAGTTGCTAGATCATCTGAGCACTGCTGCAAGTTCCTTTCATACCCCCCACCTCCACCCCCACCCCATTGATCCCAAGAAAGCATCTCATCTAAACTGCAGTTTCCAATTGGCTGGCGTTTGCAATCCTTGGTCTCTCAAGCTGTCCTCAATTAGGTCCTCCTGCAGAAGATGCTTTTGAGGCTGAGCATGCCCTCCCTCCACCTCCCCCTGCTCCTGCATTTACATAGAAGTGGCCCTGCTGTTCCTGCTACAACGTCCAACCCTGATTCCATCCATTTCTTTTTCATTGCTCTCAAACTGGCAATCACAACAACATGGAAGGCAGGATAATTCACTAGGATGTCTTGAAGAATTCAGGGAAGTACCAGGCTAATCACTGCAGCATCTCTGTTGGGGACACAAATCAAGAGCAGTTAGGTGAGGAGTGATCATACAGGAGGTGTGAGCAGTGAGCATACAGGAGGTGTGAGCAGTGAGCATACAGGAGGTGTGAGCAGTGAGCATACAGGAGGTGTGAGCAGTGAGCATACAGGAGGTGTGAGCAGTGAGCATACAGGAGGTGTGAGCAGTGAGCATACAGGAGGTGTGAGCAGTGAGCATACAGGAGGTGTGAGGCGGTCCTGCTTACTTTCCTGACAGTGTCAGGATGAGACACGCATTGGAAAGGGAGCCTCAGTATCCAGAGTTCTTACTGAGGTTTGGTTGCATAGGTGTGACTAATTGAATCATTAATCAATCATCAGATAGGGTATATTGAACTAAACCACCAGTCTCCTTTCTCCTCACCAGTCAGGTTGACACCATGAAGCACAAAACTTATAACCACACAGTTGGTCTTCTCTGAGTTGCCAGCCCCATCCTGGGGATGCCCAGGGGATCCCCAAGAATCACTCATTAACATGAACCTAGGAAGTAAACCCAAGAGTGACCCTCAAGAACAATAGTGTGGGCTTTTATTTAAAAATCTAAAGGACTCACGCCCCCTGTAGGGGGCCAGGATAAAGAATGGACAATTTACTCACTATGTGACAGCTAGTTATTCAAACCACAGAGGACACTGAGTTCATACCCACTGTCATCTCTACTACATCAACAATGATTAAGTCTTTGGTTTGCTCTAAAATTAGGATACAAAAGTTGTGTACAAGCATACACAGTTTATTGGTTATCATTGGTAGTGATATTCCCAAAGTTGCTTTGGGAGAATCTTGTCCCCTGAGGACACAGAAGAAAGTATTATCATATCATACCACTTCACTCAGGAAGAGCACATCAAGAGCTGTTTATTATTATTATTATTATTATTATTATTATTATTATTATTATTATTATTATTATATTTTTTATTCTACGGGAAAAACAGAAAACCATCTAATGCAGAGAGCTCTGATAGTGGACGAGGTTTTGATCTTAAAGACAATAGTGCCCAGTTATTTAAGTCAACATCTAGAGAGTAACCACCCCCAACCTCATTGTCCCTGTCACTGCTTCCGTTCACTATGTCTATATTACCACGAAGCAAAGAGGGTTAGGGTGAGACCCCAAAAAAAATCTGCAGATTTCCTTCAAGACTCATTTTCTTGTTAATACTGTTGGGATAAAAAGTCTCAAAACAAACAAACAAACAAACAGCCACCACTTTACAAGAGCTCTCTGGCAGAGTGGGCAGTTTCTAATATTTTGATCGTAGCTATCATAATTAAGGCACGGAAGGTCAGCCAGGGTTCCTTCTGAGCTGCCTCCAGCCCTGGGTTCTTAATCCCAGGCTTCAAAGTCTGTGTACAGTCTTATCTGCATACAACTTCATCTTTTAGAGAAAGAAGCCGTTTATTGTATCTAGTTATTATGTAATCTGTGTGTGTGAACCTGTGTGTTCAAGTGTGCATGCACTCTGGAGGACCCAAGTCCTTATAAGTGTCTTCCTTAGTTTCTCTCCACCTTATTTTTTCTCACTTATGTGTGAATTTACAGATTTAGGTCAGCTGACTTGCTGCTGAGTATCCTCTTGTCTCTATCCCTGGCCATGGAGCTCCGGGCCCATGATGTGGGACTCGGAGTATTTACATAGGCATTGGGGATTGAGACTCGGGTCTTCACACTTGTGTGTCAGGCTGCTGGGTTTGCCCAGCCACCTGAGTTCTATTTTAAAGGAGATTTTCTTTCACTATGTCTATTATTAAAAATCATGAAACACTGAACTTACTTGGGTCTTCTGCATACTTCATGGCTTTTGGAGTTTTTACATACTGTGAGTTTACATGATATGGGCCTTGGAGTCAATTTCTATGCATGGGAGGCCACGGAGAAAATCTATCCTGCACTGTTGTCCTGTGGCCCCGAGAACCCATGTGACCAGCAGAAGCAATTTTTAAAACAGCTCTGCTATTGTTGCTCTTTTTCTTTGACAATTTTTTTCTATTATAATTGAGGAGAATAAAGGTAAGCACTTCCCCTTGTCCCTGAGAACAGTGGGTGGCCACAGGGCAGGGGGCTTTCTTGTGAAGGTTGCTGGTAACTCCCACAAAGCAGCAATTTCCTTCTGTACATCTGCAAAAGCACACGGTAGGGGAAAAATAGCTCAACTTGGCCTCAAGGCAAAAACCTTGTCTTGACAATCCCTGGAAGGCTACTCATCCCTCATAAACTAAAGAAGCTGCATGAAAGGCAGAGCAGCCCAAAAACAGGGGTCCTGGGAGGATGCTCAGGGTGGATGTCGGGGTCTGGCCTGGAGCCGAGAGGGTTAGGGAAACACTCCTGTCAACTGCTGCAGCCTTTCTCAGAATCGCTGGCACTTCGTGTGATATTTCTGAACAGGTTCCCTCAGTCACGGGACAGATGAGCATGGTGGTGTCATTTCATGCCACCAGCACCTGGGGCACATGATGTCAGCATCCCCATCACAGCATCCTGGGCTTTCAGGGCTCCTCTTTCTGCTCCTGTCCTTGGCTTCAAAGCCTGTACATGGCTTTGAATTTGGCAAGTTTCATTTCCAACATTCCATTTGTCTGCGACTACAAGCAAAACAAAACTTAGTATTCTCTACACAAAAAGAAAGGGTTCGTCTGCAAACCCATCTGCTTGGGTGCCTGGCTGTCAGAGGAGTTTGTGAAGCCAGTGCCTAGAGTAGCCTTGATCTGGCCCCAGATTACTCCCGAAGCCTGCTGATAACTTTGAACATTGCTCATCTGCAACTGTGGATTTCATCAGAGTCACAGAAGACATCCCAGAATTGCTGCTTTTCACAAGATTTTTGTCAAGAAATGGAAGCAGAATGTCAGATTTTCCCCACAGAAATCCTTTTGCTTCCTAGCATATAAGTTCTTAAGCTCTTGTGTGCCTTCATATGTACATTTCCCCTTGGGGAAAGGGGAGAAACCCCCTGGAAACAATCTGGCAGGGAAGATGTGGTTCTTGGCTCCCCTCACCTGTGAACTTTGTTGATGCAGGGCAGTGACTATAGGAGCAGAAGCAGAGCTTGCCTGATATAGGTGTCAAAAGTGCTCCCTGTGTGGCAGGGTCTGTCTGCCTCAAATAGCAGTGTTTTCCCAGGGAACATCTTTCTCTTTGTTGTTTAAAAGGAATCTTAGGGCTGAAGGCACTGTTTCTTCTTCCAGGAAGAAACACAGCTGGCCACAGTTCCCTATGTATCACAGAAAACTCAACAACAGATGGGAAAAAAAAGCTGGATGCACAGTAATGTGCATAATCCAAGGAAGCTGCACTAGTATGTGTGTGTGTGTGTGTGTGTGTGTGTGTGTGTGTGTGTGTGTGTGTGTGTGTGTGTATGGGTTTTTTCTTCTTCTTTTGTCTTACATTTGGAACTAAAGGCATCAATGGCCCTGGAGAAGCAGGAGTCCAAAACCAAACCCAACATGAAAGCCAATCCCATCTCTTGCACAGACTAAGGAAGAGGCAGACTTCCCAGAAAGCGCAGAAAGCACCCAGACCTGCCTGGCTCCTCCTGCCGTTCTCATTAGCACATCAATGAGGCTGTGCCAACTGTTTTCCATGAACTGGAGTCACTTGGTTGCATGGGAAAATGAGATTTATGAGAGACTTCATATTAAGCACTGCCTTTTCTGAAGGTGTGCATTGGTAGTTACAGTTACAGCCCTGAGTCTTTTTTAAAATTGTATTCATTGTTTGAGAATTTCATACATGGATATAACGTGTTTTAAGCAAACCATCCCCATTCCCTCCCTGCCTACTCTTCCTATTCCCCCACATTTTTCTCTCAACTTCATATATTCCTTTTTAAAACCAATTGAATATACCTAGACCCATCATCAGTATATGTGTGGGTTTAGGAAGCATATAAAGAAAACAGACTTCTTCCCCAGCAGTCATTGATTATCAGTAGCTCTCCAGCTTGGGGTGAGACTTCATGAACCCCTTCCCCAACCATGCTATAAAGCTGGCTTGATCTTGTGCATACAGACACAGCCACTGTGAGTTCATGTAACTGCCCTGTCACATCTGCAAAACACCACTTCACAGCAATCTCCCTCTAACTCTGCTCTACCATCTTTCTGACTCCTCGTTAAAGATAATCTCCGAGCCTCAATGGGCAAAAGCTTGATATAGATGTCCTACGTAGGACTGAGCACTCCTTAGACTCCTATCCTCTACACTTGGACCAGGTCTGGGTCTCTGCATTAGTCGCCATCTCCTTCAAAAAGAAGCATCTCGGATGAAAGCTAAGAGCTGCGTTCATCTATTGCTGCAAAGATAAGCACCAGAAGACGTTTGATGCTATGTATATTTAACAGAATAGAGGCAGTAAGTTCTCCCCTCCGCCTTATGCTCTACCCAACCATGGGCTCTTAGCCCTAGGGAACAGTAGCAGGCATGAGATCCATCTTGTGGAGCAGGCCCCAAATTTAATAAAAAAGCAGTTGGTTATCTCAAAATATCCATGCCTCTCTTGTACCATTGGTCATCTCTTGCCAGGCCAGTTGTTGCTGTAGTTCATGAGGCTCACAGCTGGGTAAGACTAATGGTGACTTTTCTCCCATGGTAGCATGAGTGAACCAGTAGGGATGAAGCTTGCAGGTCAGTGGCACTTTGATTTCTTCATGATCTATGATCAATTATATGGTATGGGGAGCAATAGGATCTTACTATCACACTCAAAGAAAGATAACCCACACCAGGCGAAGGTATACAGCATCTGAAGAGACTCTATCCCCTAGTATATCCCCCTTTAAACAAATGAGTATGTTCCAATATGGCATTTTCAAGCATAGTTAGGGTTGGTTAGCACTGTGGCTTCTCACATGGGATCAAACAGTCGAATGTGTGTTGTCAAGTTTGGGAGTAATAGTGAAAGGGTTCTGAACATGTAATGATCAGCAGTTAATTCAGAATCAAATCAGGTCTTGTTCATCTGTGCTACATCACACATCCTCGGGGCAGCTTTGGCTCCACTGACCACACAACATGTGTACTGCACACCGTGCGTGCTGTCACAGCACACAGCAGCAAGAAAAACTGGCAAAAACATTCTGGCTCGGATTCAGGGCTATTCCCTGTTATAAGCTGCGGGGTTTTCCTTTCCAGTACATAAAATAAAACAAAACAAAATAAAGTTTTTTGCTCTTTAAAAAATATGATTGTTTAATTATGAAAAATAAGACAGATTTTTTTCTAGTCTCATTCCTCAGCATGTATCAAATTAGCTTATCTTTAGATTCCATTGTGTTAGATTTTTTTAAAGAATACTGTTTGAGCCACTGGCTGGAATTTATGAGAAATCACTAAATGAATTCTGGCTAGGGATTAGGACAGAATTTCCAGCAGTTTCTGAAATGGCCCTAGACATATTTCTACCATTTGTACTGCATATTTATGCGAAGCAGGGTTCTCAGTACTGACAATTATAAAATCAAAATATTGATCATCTCTGAAGAACACCGAAGAAGCTCTGCTTCCTGCACCAGATATCCAGCCAGGACTGAATTTTTATGTCAAAATAAACAAGTGCATTATCTCATTAATATACAAGTTTGCTTTCCTCCTTAATAAACGGTAAAAGTGTATGGAAGCAAAGGTGGTTTTAAAATAAAATTTGTTATGATTGATAATCAGCGAATGTTTAATTTTTATACCTGAAGTCCCATAAAAATTCCTCAGGTGTGAAGGATCTTTGATGGAGAAAGTTTTTAAAACATTGCCTCAGGGAAGCATGGCCATCCATTGATGCTGAGAAGCAGCCATGTGGATGAAGCTGTTCCTAGGGCCTCAGAAGACAATTGTCTCAGGGTTACAGTTGTGATGAAGTCCCAACAAGAGCAAGAACAAGGTGGGGAGGAAAGACTTTATTACACCTACTCCCCACATCATCTTTGAAGGAAGTCGGGGCAGGAGCTCAAGCAGGGCAGGAACCTGGAGGCAGGAGCTGATGCAGAGGCCATGGAAGAGTGTTGCTTTTTGGCTTGCTCCTCATGGCTTGCTCAACCTACTTTCTGATAGAACCCAGAACCACCAGCCCAGGGATGGCCCCATCCACAGTGGGCTGGGCCCTCCCCCATCAATTTCTAATTAAGAAAATAATTTAGAGACTACAGGCTTGTTGACAGTCTGATCTATGGAGGCAATTTCTCAATTGAAGTTCCTTCCTCTTAAACCCAAACAGCACAAAAATGATTAAGGAAAAGATGAGGAGCCACTAAAGATCTAAACTTCAAGATGTTTTTAACTTTTATTGATGGATTTCCTAAAAGGATTTCATCAAAGATCACCTATATTTTTAAAGGAGAGCTTTAAATATGAGGCCAGTGCCTCTGGATTGTGAAGGCTGAGGGTGAACAGGCAGCACAGATCCTCAAATCATGGGCATTCAGAGGTTAGGCATAAGAACTTGGCTCCATGGGAAGACAGAAGTCTCAGTTTCCATGTGTCAGTGACACCACCAGCTTACCAACTAGTCACAATGCATTTAAAGTATCTGGGGGATGAGCTTCAGGATTCCCCATTCAGAAGCTCACCCTGATGTCTGTACTGCCCACCCACCCACTCAGGGATGAGAATCCCACGTGGCCAGGCCTTGCCTGGAGTAGCCCTTGTCTCAGCCCCCACCTATAATGTGCAGAGAACTTAGACAATGCAGAGTTGAGACATAGGGACAAGACAGCAGAAAAGTAAGCATTACCAAAGAAAGGAGGAAAGTCAGACTGTAGGGAGCCACAAAGCTCCCTCCTTGGGCTGCCCACAATGAACCTAGGTCACTAGGTGACCTTTCTTTCTTTTATGGAGTCTGTCTGACTCCAGCCTCCCACAAGACCCTGTTTATTTACAAACTCGTGGTATGCCTCAGGCCCAGTTCAAGGGGAGGAAGGAAGAAAGAGGGAAGAAAAAACACTGATGAAGAAAAGAAGGGAAGCAGGTGAGAAGGGAGAGAGGGAAGGAAGAAGGAAGATAAAGAGGGCAGTAGGGAGGAAAGACAGAAGAAATGAAGGAAGGAATACCAGTGGTACAGATGGGGAAGAATGGGAACAAAGAGAAGAAGGAATGGATGGGGGGAAGGAAGGGAAGAAAGGATAGTGGCTGAAGGACATAGTGCAGATCTAAGGTAAGATACATGGACATGTTCATCTGTGTGTGTTCACACACACACACACAAAGTTGAGACCACATTGACATCACTGAGAAAAAGTGTCACCTGTGGCTAATGATACTCACAGATGAAACTAGCTGCAGTAGAGACCATGCATCCCCATGAGCCTGTTATTAGTTCAAACAGGCTCTGAGGTTTCCTCAGGCTCTGAAGTATCCTACCTCCCAGACATACAGTGTAGATCACAAAGCCCATGACTGATCCTGGCACCCTCATTCTTGGTTTCTTCCCCATACTAAACCAGAGTAGAGGGCTCCATGAGCCCAGAGTAGAGTCAGCCCATGAGCATCTGGTACAGAGGAAGGATTCAGAGGTAAGGGCAAGTCCCTGGGTGTCACTTTCCCACCTTCCAGCAAGCTAGCTTCTTCTGGCTTTACCAGAGCCTGTCCTTTTCATAGGGATCCAGCTAGCATAATGATATGACCCGAGGCTTCTAGGTACTGGCACACAGGGCCTTCCCATGATAAGAGCCCTTCATGAGGTGAAGATTCACTGTCCTTTGAGGGCTTCCTCTTTCATCAAATAGAGAGTGGAATTGAAATGTTTGTGTAGAAGCTAGTGGAGGCTGGGCCTTTGGCAGGTGTGATCCACACAATAATGTCAGCATTTGAGAACAGCTCACAAGTCAACTTGCACTTAGCTCATTCAGCCCTTCATCTTCAAGCAACCCCATTGGTTTTCCTTCCCGTTGTTATTAGTTTTGGAAGTCATACACACTCATGTGAAAGTATAAAGATGAGACATCTTTTAAAGACCATAGTGCCGTAACCCAGGGGTAAGCACTGTGAAATCCATCTGCATTTTCTTCTAGTCTATGCACATATATTTACATAATTGAGATTATACTGCATGTGCAATTTTATATCCTGACTTTTTTTTTCCACTTAATACTGCATTGTAAAACTTTCTACAAGTCATTGACAATTTTAGAGAAGCATTTTAATAGCTATGTAATTATCTCAGATGGGATACAACACAATTTAATTATTCCCCTATTGTTGGACATAAGACTTTTTTTTTCATTTCTTGTTCCATTACTGTGGATAATATTGTTATGAATATCTTCGCAAATAGAATTCTTTGATTGTCAATATGACTATTTCTTAAGATAGATACAAACAAAAGACATTTTAATCAAATTATGAAATTCAAAAGCGTATGAGCCAATTAATAGTCCTTCAGTAGCAGGGACATGCTTGCTTCATTGTTCCTTGATGGAATATGCCTAGTACTTTTTAGAAATCTTTCTAATTAATAAAACTGGTATCTTACTTTGCTGCATACCTTCCTTAAATATCAGCAAATTTGAGTTCTTTAATACTAAGTTACGAATAAAACCCTGTAAAATCACGGCTTTCCCTTTCTGTTCAAAAAACCCAAATACTCTTAATTTATCATTGTTTTCTGCAGTTTTGTACCCTTCTGAACCACTTTCATTTATGCCCAATAATATGTTTCTTTAAACCTAAGTTGGCTCTAGTATCTGGGGCTCTAGTTTCACCAGTCAGGTAAAAGCTCTGGAAATTGTTAAACATCTATTTAGTTTCATCTAGACTAGAATATGCCTGTTGTTGTTATTGTTGTTGCTGCTGTTACTCTGCTTACAATTTGAATAAACACACAACAGGCAATGAACTCCTCCCATCAAGCACCAAGAGCCTGGGTTCCTTGGTTGTTTTACCTTCTAGCTTCTCTGCTTTTTTGAAACGCCTCACGAAATGTCTGGTTAGATTTAATAGTGTGATGTGAGGACCCCGAAGCCCCCCTTTTCTAGTTATGCAGTGTTCTCACTGGCTGGTTTGACTTCTCCTGGTCCCCTGGTGGAGCAGGGAGGCCCTGTGCAGAGTGTGCTTATTTCTCTTCTGCTCCACTGATCTCCCTCTTCTTTCAGCAGCATTATAGGGCTCTGGGTATTATAGGATTATAACATCTTAAGGCTTTCTTCATACTGCCTCAGCTGTTCTGACCTGTTCATTATTCAAATGCTTGTGTATTCTCCAAGTGTCCTCGCTCTAGCTTGAGCAATCTGCTTGGAGACCCCAAGAACAAAATGAGCACCGCTCCTCCACCCTACCTCTTTGATGCAATTGCTACTTTGCAGTAGACTTAACAACCACAGGCAAGTGGAATACAAGCCACAGATGGACTTTCAAGACTGTCCAGGCTAAACTTTAAATCATACACAATACGAGTTAAACGTCCATTGTTAACTGTACCACTGTCTTCCTGCTCAAGGGTCCACTATGTCAGAACAGTTCTCACCATTGTGGATCTTCTCTGCTCCCCATTTCCTCTGTCTCCACCACCCACCTTGTGCCTTCTGGGGCTATAGGTAGTAGACACACCTCCAAGGGAAAGTCTCTCAGTTCATAGAACCAAATTTGAAAACCAGAACTTGCAGGACAGGGTCCAGTTAGATGCCAGAACTGTGTGTGCCACCAGGAACAACCTTTTCTCCTTGAACCACTTTGTAAACAAGTCAAAAGAACTCATAAGAACAGTATCTTTTTTCACACAGGCTGTACATCTATGTACCAGCAGAAGTAGCTAGCTTGTTATTCCTGATATCAGAAAGCAACAGAGTAAATGGAGTGTGAGCTGAAAACAAGTTTGGCACAGAAAGAGAGAAAGAAAGAAAGAAAGAAAGAAAGAAAGAAAGAAAGAAAGAAAGAAAGAAAGAAAGAAAGAGAAAAAGAAAGAAAGAGAGAAAGAATGAAAGAAAGAGAAAAGAAGAAAGAAAGAGAGAGAGAGAGAGAGAGAGAAAGAAAGAAAGAAAGAAAGAAAGAAAGAAAGAAAGAAAGAAAGAAAGAAAGAAAGAAAGAAAGAAAGAGTTGTTTAAGAAATAAAGAATTACAAGTTAGGTGTGTAAAGAATCAGGACAATTGTGAATGCTGACTGGTAAGGCAAATGCAAAATTTTTGCAATATGCTGATTGACTGGACAAAAATCCGAAGTTACAAATCTTTTCTGAATGAGCTGGGTTACTCCTATTTGAGGGATGTAGAAGACCAGAGTATTGGCTGTTACATGGACATCATTGAGAGTTGTCTCTTGATGTGCCCAAGAAGGTGTTTCCCATGGGCATGTAGGGTCAGCTGAGTGTGAACACCTGGCCTGAACAGAGGTGGCATCATCCAATTGTCTGGGGCTTCAGATAAAAATGTAAACAAAGGATGCTCCCACACTTGAAAGCATGTTGCTGGACCCACCACTGCTGCCACCACCCTAAGCATTAGAGCCAGCTTCTTTGGCCGGTAGAGCATGAGACTCTTAATCTCAGGGTTGTGGGTTCAAGGCCCACGTTGGGTGCCAGGTATTTCCTGTGTCCTGGACTACTCACTGCCTGATCCTACCTGCCCTTAGGGGATGGAGGTGAGGTGGCTCAGAGTCAATGACACAGACTCAAGCATATGAGAAACACTGCGGCAAGCTCATCTGAGCATTGCCGAAAGCTCCTTAAATACCCTCCACCCATGCCCCATTGATCCCCAAAAAGCACCTCTTCAAAACAGCAGCTCCTGATTGGCTGGCATTGTCTGCACCAGCAATCCTTGGTCTCTCAGGCAGTCCTCAATTAGGTCCTGCTGTAGAAGATGCTTTTGCAGCTGTGAAGCCCCCAGCATTTACATAGAGGAGGTCCACCACTCCTGTTACAGGGATGCTTCAGTGCATGGATCTGGTGGTTAGCTTTAGACTGGGGCTGCATCATCAATCCCTTCTTCTGAGCCTTTCAAACTCCTGAACTCAGCAGGTACTGGTTTTCCAAGCTATCTAGCATGCACATGGCCATTGTAGCCCTGCCCAGCCCTGCCCAGCCTCAAATACAGTAGCCCCCTATTTTTATTTATTATAATAATTATTATAAAATACACATACAAAGTTATGCATGCACTGCTCTGAGTCTACTTCTCTGGAAAACCTCACTCACATCATCTGGATACTGAGTTGAGTTCATGGATCGGCCTTCAGCAGGCCTATGTGTATTCCACATCCAGTCTCTCTCGGCTTCCCTCAGGAGGCCTTTACTGTTATCACTTTATCTTCTTTCACCACCACGCACACGAGGAAATAATCTTGAGAGACCACCAAGTGCTGTTGTTCTCTGAGAGACCTAGGGTGCTCTTACAAGAAGCCACAGTAAAGGCATAGTTGATCTGTGCATTATCATCTTGATGTTAACACGATAGAAATCCCTGGCTGGTGGAAATGCACGAGAATAGTATTTGCAAAGACAATAGTCAGGAGACTGCACAGCTTGTACAGCTTTAGTTCAGTACAAGAAAGGAAAGCCCACGGCTGACCAGTGAAAACTCCCGGCAATGCACTTTGCTGGGAGTTTTAAATGTAAACAAACATTGGAAGGCCCAGAAACAAGGGTTTGATTCCCCACCTTAGGATATAAAGACAAACCAGAGGAGGCCTTTGAAGTTCATCAGGCTGGAACCATGAACTGTAACTCAGCTTGTAAACTCCTGAATCCTGCAGTTGATCATTCCCTAAGAAATGCTCTGGGGGTGAATACAGAACAGCATTCCTCCTGTAATGGAGCTAAGCTGTGCACAAATGGTAGAGTCACTACTGTGACTGTACATGTGAAAGGCCATGTCACCAGCAGACAAATTAGGCTCTGAGAAAGCCACATCACTTTAAACTCTCACTAGGATATGATAGCAATCAGGTAGTGTACTGGCTGGGTTTGTGTGTCATCTTGACACAAGCTGGAGTTATTAGAGAAAAGAGCCTCCTTTGAGAAAATGCCTCCATGAGATCCAGCTGTAAGGCATTTCCTCAATTAGTGATCAAGGGTGAGAGGGTCCCTTGTGGGTAGTGCCATCCCTGGGTTGGTAGCCCTGAGTTCTATAAGACAGCAAGCTGAGCAAACCAGTAACATCCCTCCATGGCCTCTGCATCAGCTCCTGCTTCCTGACTTGCTTGAGTTCCTATCCTGACTTCCTTTGGTGATGAACAGCAGTGTGGAAGTGTAAGATGAATAAACCCTTTTTTTCCCAACTTGCTTCTTGGTCATGATGTTTTGTGCAGGAATAGAAACCCTGACTAAGACAGATGGAGTGCTAGCCTTAAAGGAAAAAATACATCTCACCCTAGGAACTGGGGGTCAAAATCAGTAATGTACCGGACATAGAAACATTTCTCAGTTCCAAGCAGGCCTCTGGGTTGTTGCGGAAACAGGTGTGGCAAGACCACCCACTGTCACTGCAGCTAGGAATCAGTCACAGAAGTCAGAGAGGAAAAAGTAATAGAAGGTGGGAAGGGAAAAGGTAGGTTATTTCTCTGCCGCTGGTGAAATGAGCCAGTTTAAACCAGATTAGATTCTATTAAAGGCAGGTTATTTGGAAGCTGCTCTGGGGTGATCGAGTTCACTGGCCCCAAGGACCAAGGCCAGGGAAGTCTACATGGGGAAAGAAGTGGGGAGTAGAGGAGGGAGAGAAAAAGAGGGAAGGGGGCATGCACAGAGAGAGAAGAGGAGGAAAAGAGATAGAGACCAATAATATCTGGATTATATAGGGAGGAGCTTCTCAGAGAAGGGCAGCCCAGCCCATGGGCTAGAAAGTTCAGGGTTGGGGGCAGGGAATGGCTAGGTAAGGACTGAGGGATGCTGAGAGAACCTGAAAGCCAGGTCTGCTTTGGGATGTAAACAGTGCACCTGAGTCTCTTGTCCAGGTGGAAACCAAACACCTTTGGCTGCAGAAGGTAAGAGCATCCTGGAAAAGCCAGAGGAAGGCAAAGGGAAAATGAAATGTTGCACCAAAGCTACCTGTGTTAGGTGCTTTTCTGCTGCTGGGATAAGACACATGGCCAGAGATAACTATATCAGGAAGGGTTCTGGGAGTCTGTTCCAGTGTGGAGGAGTGACAAGAAGAAGCAGCAGGGACATGGGGACTGAACCTTGAGAGTTCACATCTTCAAATGCAAGCATGAGGCAGAGAGAACAGGAAGTGGGGTAACCTTATAAACCGGTAAAGCCTGCCCGCAATGGCGTACTTCTCATAGCAGGGTTCTACCTCCTGAAAGTTCCACAGCCTTCCCCCCAACAGCATCACCAGCTAGAGATCTCTAAGTCTTCAGTCTTCAAATGTGGGAGCTTGTGAAGGATATTTTTATTCACACAGCCCCCAACCCCACCATGAGTAAGTTTTCAAGAGCAAAACAAGGGAACCAGGACAGGAACCAGCTGTAAGATGAGAATGATAATGTGTGTCCACAGCCGTACTGCCCTGAATGCATCCAAAGCTAAGCAGGGTCTGGTCTGGTTGGTCTTAGTACTTGATGGAAGAGGATAATGGACCATCTTTCTATGTGCTCAATTACAAGCAAAGCCTGACCTGGCAGATAGGAAGACACCATCTAAATGGCAATTCAGAAGAAAAATATAGACAAGAAAATTAAAGTACCTGAGGAAAACCTGTACTTCTGTTTGGATTGCTTATTTTGTTTTGTTTCCATAGTGATAGGGATGAATTCAGGGTCTAGATTAATCTCAGGGCCCCCCACACACGAGGCAAGTGCCATACCCAGCAAATACTCCTTAAAAATGTGGTGTTCACCAGAATAGAGTCAGATCCCCTATTCCTGAAGAGATTCCTGAAGAGTTCTATTTAAAACTATACATTAGGTTAACGTGTAAGTTTCATGAAGTATCAACAAAAATGCTAATTAGTTTCTTTATGAAATCAAATAAGTATGTTCTAAATTTTATATTAAAAATGGAAAATAGCTTTAAAATGTAAAGATGGAACAATGAAGAGAGACTTACTAGATATTAATCGTATCTAGTAAGATATTAAAAACATGATAAAGCCTCTGATTAAAACAGTGTATTGTTGGAACATAATTCAGCAAAACAATGGAAGATATGGAATTCCATATATAAACCTAAGCACAGGTAGAACCAGTGCATACTTCTTAGCCAATGCCTCTCGGGACTCAGAGGGAAACAGGAAGCTTTCGGGGTACCTGAAAAGCTCTAGGCTCCCTGAAACTTGTAGCCACAGCTCACTGTGCTCACAGATCAGAGTTAAAGTGGATCTGAGACCTAAGTGTAAATAGAGGACTTGTGGAAACATCAAGAAAAGGAACAGTGAGTTTCTCTAAAACCTGGATATGGCAAGAAAAGATGGTGGATAGGTTCCTCCAACTTACATTCGTGTTGTGACTATTTTGATGTCCTTGATGGGAAACCTCATGGAAAGTTACCCAATTCTATTCTAGAAACCTGAAGACAAGATCTCCCCGCTAACTTGGCTTCCGTTAAATTGTCTGCCTGTGCCAATATCCTCCTCCAGCTAACTCTAATCTTAGTGTCTGTGAAACGGCTTACTATGGAAAGCCTCCCCCTGTAGCTACTGGTCAAGATACCAGGATGTGGTTTTGGCCTTTAAAAATCTCCTATTCTAGGCACTCAGTACTACAATTGAGTCGTGAATACCTGAGTGTAGTCCCAGCCAGCTGGAATCAAGACTTTCAGTGGGCTCTAGACTGTGTCTGAGTGGTCGGCTAAGGTGGGATTCCCATAACAACAGGGAGCATGTGTCTGGTTGACATGCAGACTAAACAGCAATAAAATAAAAGGTAGGTAGATCAGGGGTGGGACAACCTACTTCTTTAGTTGTGTGGTAGAACTCACTGAGACTGTGTAGGTGTGTGTGTGCATGTGTGCCTCTGTGTGTGTGTGTGTGTGTGTGTGTTGGGTGGTGTACCTATGTGGATGTATTAGTACATGAACCCATGTGTGTATGTGCAGAAGTTGTGTGGGTGTTTTGTTTGTTTGTTTGTTTGTTTTTTTGTATTGTGGTCTGCCTTATTGCCTCGAGACAGATTCTCTCACTAAATTGGATGTTTGTGGTTTAGACTGGTCTGGCTTGCCAGTGAGCTCTTATGATCTGCTCTCACCTTGCAATGCTGGGTTTACAAACTCATGAGGCCATGCTATGTTTTCATAACTAGTCCTGAAGATTTATTTTAATTTCAGGTCCTCATGTTTGTAGAACAAGCACTCATACCCATCAAGGCATTTACCCAGTGCCATCTTTTGTGGTTTTCTGAATAAGTTTTGTGAAAAGTAAGTAAACATTTACTTTGAAAGACAGAGCCCACCTCCCACCTCAAAGAGTACCCACCCAGTTCAGGATTGAGCTGCACCCACAGTTCATTAGGAGGATACATTTGGAGGTAAACACAGCTTCATGGGCCACATGAAGACAGCACTCCAGTCACTATCAGTCCTGGCTCCACCATCAGAGAGTCCTTCCTGTCCTGACTGTGGCTGGTTCTCAAATCCTGTTAGAGGTCCTTCAGAACTTCCCCAACCTGAAAAACACTTCCTGGAAATGTTGCCATGCTGCTCAGACCACCAAATACTGTTCACACCGCTGAGTACTGCTCACACCACAAATAACACTCACACTAAAGAATAATGCTCACACCGCTGAATACTGCTCACACCACAAATAACACTCACACTAAAGAATAATGCTCACACTGCTGAATACTGCTCACACCACAAATAATGTTCATACTACAGAATAACGCTCACACCACCAAATACTGCTCACACCACTGCAGAGTCTCATGGTTCTGTTTATAGAACAACCCCCAAGATGTTTTTGGTTTATGTGCTCATTTTAAAAATGCTTTTTATAGTAGAATAAGATAAATATTTCAAAAAGATATTGCATAATTCAAGTTTCTGAGACCTTAATTATCAAACACCTGCATTTTCCAGAGTGGGAAAAATTAGAAAGAGTGTTGGGATAACTGAAAATATGCCTTCTTTCACACTGGGAAACAGCTGTTATTTGTGAGGCAAACCTGGACTCAGCTCTGGGTAGACCACATGTGACAAACTTGCTCCATCCATGTCAACATGTAAACACTCATACTTCTTTTTTTTTTTTTTATATTTTTATTACATATTTTCCTCAATTACATTTCCAATACTATCCCAAAAGTCCCCCATAGCGCCCCCCACTTCCCTACCCACCCATTCCCATTCTTTTGGCCCTGGCATTCCCCTATATTGGGGCATATAAAGTTTGCAAGTCCAATGGGCCTCTCTTTCCATTGATGGCCGACTAGGCCATCTTTCGATACATATGCAGCTAGAGACAAGAGCTCCAGGGTTCTGGTTAGTACATCATGTTGTTCTAACAATAGGGTTGCAGATCCCTTTAGCTCCTTAGGTACTTTCTCTAGCTTCTCCATTGGGAGCCCTGTGATACATCCAATAGCTGACTGTGAACATCCACTCCTGTGTTTGCTAGGCCCCGGCATCGTCTCACAAGAGACAGCTATATTTGGGTCCTTTCAGCAAAATCTTGCTAGTGTATGCAATGGTGTCAGCGTTTAGAAGCTGATTATGGGACGGATCCCTGGATACAGCAGTCTCTAAATGGTCCATCCTTTCATCCCAGCTACGAACTTTGTCTCTGTAACTCCTTCCCTGGGTGTTTTGTTCCCAATTCTAAGAAGGTGCACAGTGTCCACACTTTGGTCTTCATTCTTCTTGAGTTTCATGCGTTTATCAAGTTGTATCTTATATCTTGGGTATCCTAAGTTTTGGGCTAATATCCACTTATCAATGAATACATATTGTGTGAGTTCTTTTGTGATTGTGTTACTTCACTCAAGATGATGCCCTCCAGGTCCATCCATTTGGCTAGGAATTTCATAAATTCATTCTTTTTAATAGCTGAGTAGTACTCCATTGTGTAAATGTACCATAATTTCTGTATCCATTCCTCTGTTGAGGGACATCTGGGTTCTTTCCAGCTTCTGGCTATTATAAATAGGGCTGCTATGAACATAGTGGAGCATGTGTCCTTTTTACCGGTTGGGACATCTTCTGGATATATGCCCAGGAGAGGTATTGCTGGATCCTCCGGTAGTACTATGTCCAATTTTCTGAGGAACCGCCAAACTGATTTCCAGAGTGGTTGTACAAGCTTGCAATCCCACCAACAATGGAGGAGTGTTCCTCTTTCTCCACATCCTCGCCAGCATTTGCTGTCACCTGAATTTTTGATCTTAGCCATTCTGACTGGTGTGAGGTGGAATCTCAGGGTTGTCTTGATTTGCATTTCCCTGATGATTAAGGATGTTGAACATTTTTTCAAGTGCTTCTCTGCCATTCGGTATTCCTCAGGTGAGAATTCTTTGTTCAGTTCTGAGCCCCATTTTTTGATGGGGTTATTTGACTTTCTGGAGTCCACCTTCTTGAGTTCTTTATATATATTGGATATTAGTCCCTTATCTGATTTAGTATAGGTGAAGATCCTTTCCCAATCTGTTGGTGGTTTTTTTGTCTTATTGATGGTGTCTTTAGCCTTGCAGAAGCTTTGTAGTTTCATGAGGTCCCACTTGTCAATTCTCGATCTTACAGCACAAGCCATTACTGTTCTATTCAGGAATTTTTCCCCTGTGCCCATATCTTCAAGGCTTTTCCCCACTTTCTCCTCTATAAGTTTCAGTGTCTCTGGTTTTATGTGAAGTTCCTTGATCCACTTAGACTTGACCTTAGTACAAGGAGATAGGAATGGATCGATTCGCATTCTTCTACATGTTAACAACCAGTTGTGCCAGCACCATTTGTTGAAAATGCTGTCTTTCTTCCACTGGATGTTTTTAGCTCCCTTGTCGAAGATCAAGTGACCATAGGTGTGTGGGTTCATTTCTGGGTCTTCAATTCTATTCCATTGGTCTATTTGTCTGTCACTATACCAGTACCATGCAGTTTTTATCACAATTGCTCTGTAATAGAGCTTTAGGTCCGGCATGGTGATTCCACCAGAGGTTCTTTTATCCTTGAGAAGAGTTTTTGCTATCCTAGGTTTTTTGTTATTCCAGATGAATTTGCAGATTGCACTTTCTAATTCGTTGAAGAATTGATTTGGAATTTTGATGGGGATTGCATTGAATCTGTAGATTGCTTTTGGCAAGATAGCCATTTTTACAATGTTGATCCTGCCAATCCATGAGCATGGGAGATCTTTCCATCTTCTGAGATCTTCTAGAATTTCTTTCTTCAGAGACTTGAAGTTTTTATTATACAGATCTTTCACTTCCTTAGTTAGAGTCACGCCAAGATATTTTATAGTATTTGTGACTATTGAGAAGGGTGTTGTTTCCCTAATTTCTTTCTCAGCCTGTTTATTCTTTGTGTAGAGAAAGGCCATTGATTTGTTTGAGTTAATTTTATATCCAGCTACTTCACCGAAGCTGTTTATCAGGCTTAGGAGTTCTCTGGTGGAATTTTTAGGGTCACTTATATATACTATCATATCATCTGCAAAGAGTGATATTTTGACTTCATCTTTTCCAATTTGTATCCCTTTGATCTCCTTTTGTTGTCGAATTGCTCTGGCTAGGACTTCAAGTACAATGTTGAATAGGTATGGAGAAAGTGGACAGCCTTGTCTAGTCCCTGATTTTAGAGGGATTGCTTCAAGCTTCTCACCATTTACTTTGATGTTGGCTACTGGTTTGCTGTAGATTGCTTTTATCATGTTTAGGTATGGGCCTTGAATTCCTGATCTTTCCAAGACTTTTATCATGAATGGGTGTTGGATCTTGTCAAATGCTTTTTCCGCATCTAAGGAGATGACCATGTGGTTTTTGTCTTTGAGTTTGTTTATATACTGGATTACGTTGATGGATTTCCGTATATTGAACCATCCCTGCATCCCTGGGATGAAACCTACTTGGTCAGGATGGATGATTGTTTTGATGTGTTCTTGGATTCGGTTAGCAAGAACTTTATTGAGGATTTTTGCATCAATATTCATAAGGGATATTGGTCTGAAGTTTTCTATCTTTGTTGGGTCTTTTTGTGGTTTAGGTATCAGAGTAATTGTGGCTTCATAGAATGAGTTGGGTAGAGTACCTTCTGTTTCTATTTTGTGGAATAGTTTGTGAAGAACTGGGATTAGATCTTCTTTGAAGGTCTGATAGAACTCTGCACTAAACCCATCTGGTCCTGGGCTTTTTTTAGTTGGGAGACTATTAATGACTACTTCTATTTCTTTGGGGGATATAGGGCTGTTTAGATCATTAACCTGATCTTGATTCAACTTTGGTACCTGGTATCTGTCTAGGAACTTCTCCATTTCATCCAGGTTCTCCAGTTTTGTTGAGTATAGCCTTTGGTAGAAGGATCTGATGGTGTTTTGGATGTCTTCAGGATCTGTTGTTATGTCTCCTTTTTCATTTCTGATTTTGTTAATTAGGATGCTTTCCCTGTGCCCTCTAGTGAGTCTGGCTAAGGGTTTATCTATCTTGTTGATTTTCTCAAAGAACCAGCTCCTTGATTGGTTGATTCTTTGAATAGTTTTTCTTGTTTCCACTTGGTTGATTTCACCCCTGAGTTTGATTATTTCCTGCCGTCTACTCCTCTTGGGTGAATTTGCTTCCTTTTGTTCTAGTGCTTTTAGGTGTGTTGTCAAGCTGCTAATGTGTGCTCTCTCTAGTTTCCTTTTGGAGGCACTCATAGCTATGAGTTTTCCTCTTAGAAATGCTTTCATTGCGTCCCATAAGTTTGGGTATGTTGTGGCTTCATTTTCATTGAACTCTAAAAAGTCCTTAATTTCTTTCTTTATTCCTTCCTTGACCAAGGTATCATTGAGAAGAGTGTTGTTCAGTTTCCACGTGAAGGTTGGCTTTCTATTATTTATTTTGTTATTGAAGATCAGCCTTAGTCCATGGTGATCTGATAGGATGCATGGGACAATTTCAATATTTTTATATCTGTTGAGGCCTGCTTTGTGATCAATTATGTGGTCAATTTTGGAGAAGGTACCATGAGGTGCTGAGAAAAAGGTATATCCTTTTGTTTTAGGATAGAATGTTCTGTAGATATCTGCCAGATCCATTTGGTTCATAATTTGTCTTAGTTTCACTGTGTCCCTGTTTAGTTTCTGTTTCCATGATCTGTCCATTGGTGAAAGTGGTGTGTTGAAGTCTCCCACTATTATTGTATGAGGTGCAATGTGTGCTTTGAGCTTTACTAAAGTTTCTTTAATGAATGTGGTTGCCTTTGTATTTGGAGCATAGATATTCAGGATTGATAGTTCCTCTTGGAGGATTTTACCTTTGATGAGTATGAAGTGTCCCTCCCTGTCTTTTTTAATGACTTTGGGTTGGAAGTCAATCTTATCAGATATTAGAATGGCTACTCCAGCTTGTTTCTTCATGCCATTTGCTTGGAAAATTGTTTTCCAGCCTTTCATTCTGAGGTAGTGTCTATCCTTTTCTCTGAGATGAGTTTCCTGTAAGCAGCAAAATGTTGGGTCTTGTTTGTGTAGCCAGTTTGTTAGTCTATGTCTTTTTATCGGGGAGTTGAGTCCATTGATATTAAGAGATATTAAGGAAAAGTAATTGTTGTTTCCTGTTATTTTTGTTGTTAAAGTTGGCATTTTGTTCTTGTGGCTGTCTTCTTTTAGGTTTGTTGAGGGATTACCTTCTTGTTGTTTCTAGGGCGTGGTTCCTGTCCTTGTATTGGTTTTTTTCTGTTATTATCCTTTGAAGGGCTGGATTCATGGAGAGATAATGTGTGAATTTGGTTTTGTCGTGGAATACTTTGGTTTCTCCATCTATGTTAATTGAGAGTTTGGCTGGGTATAGTAGCCTGGGCTGGAATTTGTGTTCTTTTAGTGTCTGTATAACATCCGTCCAGGATCTTCTGGCTTTCATAGTCTCTGGTGAAAAATCTGGTGTAATTCTGATAGGCTTGCCTTTATATGTTACTTGGCCTTTTTCTCTTACTGCTTTTAGTATTCTATCTTTATTTAGAGCATTTGTTGCTCTGATTATTATGTGTCGGGAGGTGTTTCTTTTCTGGTCCAGTCTATTTGGAGTTCTGTAGGCTTCTTGTATGTTCATGGGCATCTCTTTCTTTAGATTTGGGAAGTTTTCTTCTATAATTTTGTTGAAGATGTTTGCTGGTCCTTTGAGTTGAAAATCTTCATTCTCATCCACTCCTATTATCCGTAGGTTTGGTCTTCTCATTGCGTCCTGTATTTCTTGGATGTTTTGAGTTAGGATCTTTTTGCATTTTACATTTTCCTTGATTGTTGTGCCGATGTTCTCTATGGAATCTTCTGCACCTGAGATTCTCTCTTCCATCTCTTGTATTCTGTTGCTGATGCTCGTATCTATGGTTCCAGATTTCTTTCCTAGGGTTTCTATCTCCAGTGTTGCCTCATTTTGGGTTTTCTTTATTGTGTCTACTTCCCTTTTTAGGTCTAGTATGGTTTTGTTCATTTCCATCATCTGTTTGGATGTGTTTTCCTGTTTTTCTGTAAGGACTTCTACCTGTTTGATTATGTTATCGTGTTTTTCTTTAAGGATTTGTAACTCTTTAGCAGTGTTCTCCTGCAATTCTTTAAGGGATTTTTGTGCTTTCTCTTCATTGTCTTCTGCCTGTTTAGCAGTGTTCTCCTGCATTTCTTTAAGTGTGTTATTAAAGTCCTTCTTGAAGTTCTCTATCATCATCAGGAGATATGCTTTTAAATCCGTGTCTAGCTTTTCCGGTGTGTTGGGGTGCCCTGGACTGGGTGAAGTGGGGGTGCTGGGTTCTGATGATGGTGAGTGGTCTTGGTTCCTGTTAGTAAGATTATTACGTTTACCTTTCGCCATCTGGTAATCTCTGGGGTTAGTTGTTATCGTTGTCACTATTTAAAGATTAGAGCAGAAGCTGTGTTCCACTCACCAGTGGTCTCTAAATCCTGCGGCGGGGGTCGTGGGTAGCTGACGGTACCCCGGTGCTGGTCCAGCCGGAAGAGGCCTGTGGTCCTACACAGGCCGTTTTTCTGCTTCCCTAACTAATGCAGTCTCTGGTCCCGCGTGCAATTGGATTGGAGCAGAAGCTGTGTTCCACTCTCCAGAAGTCTTAAGATCCTGTGGTGGGTGTTGTGGGTAGCTGGTGAGTGTCAGCCGACCCTGCGCCCCAGCTGCCCTGGTGCTTTTCTGACCGGAAGAGGGTTGTGGCCCTATGTAGGCCGGATTTCTCTCTCCCCAACCAGAGCAGTCTCAGGTCCCGCGTGATTGGACTGGAATAGAAGCTGTGTTCCACTCACCAAAAGTCCCAAGATCCTGCGGCGGGGGTCGTGGGTAGCTGGCCGGTGTCAGGCAACCCTGCGCTCCCGCTACCCCAGCACTGATCCGGCCGGATGAGGCCTGTGGCCCTACTCAGGCCGGTTTCTGCTTCCCTAACTAATGCAGTCTCAGGTCCCGCGCAATTGGATTGGAGCAGAAGCTGTGTTCCACTCACCAGCAGTCCCAAAATCCTGCGGCGGGGGTCGTGGGTAGCTGGCGGGTGTCAGGCAACCCTGCGCTCCCGCTACCCTGGAGCTGATCCGGCCGGATGAGGCCTGTGGCCCTACTCAGGCCGGTTTCTGCTTCCCTAACTAATGCAGTCTCAGGTCCCGCACAATTGGATTGGAGCAGATGCTGTGTTCCACTCACCAGCAGTCCCAAAATCCTGCGGCGGGGGTCGTGGGTAGCTGGCGGGTGTCAGGCAACCCTGCGCTCCCTCTACCCTGGCGCTGATCTGGCCGGATGAGGCCTGTGGCCCTACTCAGGCCGGTTTCTGCTTCCCTAACTAATGCAGTCTCAGGTCCCGCCCAATTGGATTGGAGCTGAAGCTGTGTTCCACTCACCAGCAGTCCCAAAATCCTGTGGCGGGGGTCGTGGGTAGCTTGCGGGTGTCAGGCAACCCTGCGCTCCCGCTACCCTGGCGCTGATCCAGCCGGATGAGGCCTGTGGTCCTACTCAGGCCGGTTTCTGCTTCCCTAACTAATGCAGTCTCAGGTCCCGCGCAATTGGATTGGAGCAGAAGCTGTGCTCCACTCACCAGAAGTCTTAAGATCCTGTGGCGGGTGTTGTGGGTAGCTGGCGAGTGTCAGCAGACCCTGCGCCCCAGCTGCCCAGGTGCTTTTCTGACCGGAAGAGGGTTGTGGCCCTATGTAGGCCGGATTTCTCTCTCCCCAACCAGAGCAGTCTCAGGTCCCGCGTGATTGGACTGGAGCAGAAGCTGTGTTCCGCTCACCAGCAGTCCCAAAATCCTGTGGCGGGGGTCGAACACTCATACTTCTTACTTGCCTCTTCATCAGTGTTCAGTGTGTTAACTCATGTCGTTCACACACGTAACCCTTCCCTGTGGCACCTGTAGAACAGGAGAGTTCAAAGCACACTGACATAGGCACAGGTTTGCACTGAGGCAAGATCCTGTACCCCAGATACACATCCACACACTTGCCTCTCTGGACCTCCCCGTGTCCAGCATCGCCCAGCTCCACATGTCCATACATTTCTGGCTAACACTGTCCAGATTACTGAAAAAGGCAGAGCAAAGCCCTGGATTGGGTCTCTACAGGCAGGACCAGATGAGTAAGGTCATCTAGAGATGGAGTCAAGGCTATCTGACCAGGTCAGGCTGGGGTGACTCCCACAAGCGAGTGCTGAAATGGCATCAGATGTCACAAATCTTCTATAGAAGTTCTGGAATGACACTTTAAACCTAGTGCTGTCTGCAGAGGACCTACTAGGTTTTCATTGTCAAAGCAAAATGTGGCTTAGTAGTGACATATTCTAAACTCCCAGACCTGATGGATAGACTTTGCTCAGGCTGCCCTAACTGATGCTACCTTCAAAATAGAACCAAGTATGTCAAAGAAAAGGAACGGGCCAAGGACTAGCAGAACATCATCTCTCCTCCAGTTCCAGGATACTCTTTTTGCTCCACAGTCCCCAAACCTCTTGCATGGTTCAAGATACCTTAAGGAATTCACCTTGTGCCCAGCCTCCTTATGCAACATGTAGCCAAGAAGAACTTTAAATCTTTAGGACACTTTCCTGTAAATCTGCCTTTAGACGCATATTAAAAACACAAGCATTCCTAGAGGTGAACATGTAGCTAAGAGGCTGATGTTTTTTTTTTTTCCTAAAGATATTTTCATTATTTGATAAAGATTTAAATGGATTTTAACTACCTCCCTAGATAGTCCCTTTTAAATGTTTTAATTTTAAGGCCTTGCTGGCTTAATACATTATATTGTGCATAATCAGGTTATATATTCTCCATCCTATCTCAGCCTGAAAAATAAGAAGATAGGATTATAGTAATACCTCTGCAGGGGCGATTAAGCTCAGCAATCACAGAGCAGAGCTGAGATCATCCCAGGTCCCAGCAAGGTCTGGTGGATGTTAATTCCCTTGCCTGTCCATACCAGCTCCCTAGCCTTACCTAGCTCATCGCTGGTTCCATAACCAAGGAAGCTGGGGCAGAGACTCCTTCCCTGGGTGCAGATAGCAAGGATGACCTAAGAGGTCATCAGTAGCATTCAATGGGACTAGAGCACATTATGGTCCAGGGGCTTCATATCTGACCCCTCTACCCTGTGGCCTCTATTACATGAGAATGTCTATCTAGTAGGGGAAGAAACCTGAGTTGCCAGTGTTTCAAGAGCTTGCCCACCTAACCCTGCACTCTCTGGCCCATAGAAAGATACACATAGAAAGCCCTTGCAAGATGCTTCTTCTGAGCCTCAAAGGAGCTTGCAAAAAAAAAAAAAATGTTTGTAGGTACTGTGGGTACTGGGAAGCTGATGTCTGTAGGTGGGTGCCTCTTTGCATAGCCAAGAAACGCTAATTGCTTTTATCTCTTACCAGATGCCCCAGGACAGTGAAGCTGTGCAGGATACCCAAGTCTTCAAGCCATCCTTCCCATGCTCTAGGTCCAGCCTGAGGGCTTACTGCCTCTTGTGACTCAATTATAAAGTGGGGCTGTCATTTGATGCTTCTATATCTATGTGAGGCTTGTGTGAGAGGCCTTCTTGATACTGTGGGCAGAGAGGTCACCTGACATGGACAGAGCTGTTCTGCAGGTACACAGCTTCCATTGACCCACAGCTTTCTTCTGCAATTAGACATCTGGTTGGGGTAGTCAATGCCCACTTCTCTTTCCCACTCTGGGAGTTCTCCAAGGGTATGGCAAGACTTAGACACTTTGCTATCTGCAGTTGGAGTTAAGGCGGGGACATGGAGTTCAACTAACCAAGGAGCCCCCCCCACCCCCCAAAGGACCAGCACTCTTCAGATGTCAGCCCCAGATTTGCTGTCCTGACTTTCCAAGTAGTTGTAAGTTTCAGCCTGGCCAAGAAGCAGAGACTAAATGAATCAGCACAAGAAACAATTTACTGCTGAGGCTGGTGAGCAAGGGCAGAACTTCATTTGCTTCCATGGGCTTGGTGGAAGCACGCAGAGGAGAGAGGCTGGGGTTTATCCAAGCCATTTCCACTCTAAAATACAGGGTAGGCTACAGGGAGGGGGCAGACTGCAGGAACTATTTATTATGTGTAGGATGGTAATAAATATTTCTTTTATATCCTAAATAAAAATCTAAAAATTCAGAGTGTTTTGTGGGCCTCTTTTATGTCTTCCCATTATGGTCCTGGGCCTGTGATTTAGCTGAAATTTAGTGTAGTGAAAATGTGCTGCCAAGAGTTCTCCCTGACCCCAGGGAAGAGCTGTTTGGGACAACTGTCCCTTCACAGTCCACAGAGCCTGTCCTGAGAGGAGTCCCACCCGAGCAGGTAACAACTGGATGCTATGGCGAGGAGCTATGACTGGAAGTCCAGCCAGAAGGTGGATCACACAGTGTGCTTGCTTCTCAGCTGGGTGATAAATTATCAAGACCCTTGCTTTTAAGCATAGGTCTGCTAATGGATAAGAAGAGACCATATCTTTGCAAGTGCCTTTGAATCAAGAAAGCATTTCAATGCTGTTAGTCCAAGAGGGGGGTGGTGGTGGTGAGACGGAAGGGGAGGAGGGGTGCAGAGCCCTGACTTTGTTATTAGATGTGAGCATTGGAGAGGCAGAGGACGTCAGAGCGGCAGTAAAAGTGATTCATTCCTCAGCACACTTTGCCAGAGGTGATTTATTGTAAAGAGCATATGGGACGCCCACATTTTGCGACTTCATGGCAGAATTAGAGGACTAAAATGGAGAGATTCGTCTCCAATGGACGTGGAGATGAATCAAGGGAAATCCCCACTGGAGTCCACACTGCCTCTGTCAGAATGCTCCAAGGAGCAATCTGTCCTCTCACGGGAGTGATCATCCCATTTGTTCTCATTTCCTTGACTTCTACACACTCCAGGAGACAGGATCCCTCCAAGGGATGATCATGGGGGCTGGGCCACTTCCCCTGGGAGCCCTGCACGGAAGGGAGGTTAAGGATCTGGGTAGCAGTGCATGAAGGCACAGAGATGTGGGTGCTACAATTTATACACACACACACACACACACACACACTATCACCTGCTATATTCCAGTTTTAGCTTTAAAGGAGAAAACTTCACCCTCCCAGCACACTGCTGGTTTGTTTAGGACATTGTCATCTTCAGAAACAGCCATCAAGCCTTGGAGGGTCAGAATCACACCTGAGGCTGCACAGTGCAGGAGGGCACCCGTAAGGATTTGGCAGCAGAAATCTTCTAGAATGAATGAAACATTGCACCCAAAATGTCTTCTCCTCTGAAAGGTACACTTCCACCCGCCCCTAACTCAATCTCCATCTTACAGAGTCTTGGGGTTGTGGGAGTGGAATAGAGTCAGGATGACCCTGCAGAAGTACCTGTGGTCTCCTGTCTCAGGACAAAGAATTAGACAGGGAAAATGTGGTTAGAAATGGAGAGCGTTCTTGAGAGCAGGAGTGGGCTAATGAGCTGAGGGAAACGATTTTAAAATGCTGAGCCATTTACACAGTACCACTCTCCCATGTTTGTATGCCACAAACTTTTCTCAAACATTCTCTGTTTTAAGAAACCCAGGTGTTGAAGGGCTCCCAGTCTTTCTCTGTCCACAGGCTTCTTTAAATGTTGATCTTGATGCTTCTTTTTCCCCCTATTCTCTTGCCACACTGATTTATTAGGGTGACTGGGAAGCAGGTAGACAGATGGGTCTCAGTTAAAGCAAAGAGGGACAGGATGTAGTAGCAGGTGGAAAGGACAGTGTAGGGTGGCCTCTGAACCTGTGTCTAATGAGCTTCTGGAACCTGTGGCGCGAGTGCGCATGCGTGCACACACACACACACACACACACACACACAAAATATGTGGTCTGGACTATATTAGGCATCTGCAGTGGAGAGAAGGCATGGGCTTATGTAGTGGCTGTGCTGTAGGTATGGCTAATGATGAGCCGCCTCATGTCTGAAGCCCCAGCAGTGATAGGTGTCCTTGTGTGTAATACACTGGGTCTGAAGTGCTGCCCATGAGGCTGCTGAGCTCAAGGACAAACCAGAGCCTTGGTTGCCAACTCTCTGGGCCGAAGGCTGGGGAAGCTCAGGGAAAGAGGGTATTCAAACTAAGGGGAAGGGATTTGTGCATAAGGTGAAATATTGGACAAGCAAGACCAGGATGAAGTCTCTTCTTAATCTAGAAGCTTCCCCAAGTTTCCTCTAGCCTGGCAGGCCTACAGAGTACCTGTAGGTGGGTATCTCCATCAGGCCTTCTGAGAGTGTACGTGCCTGGTACCTACCCCCTGCCACGGGAGGAACGAGCATGAAGTTCTGTTAGAGTCAAGGTCTAGAAGTCTAGGGAATTGAGAATGTGGGTCTGGTCCTGGGAGAGAAGATGAAGTGTGTGCAAAGATGTTTGCCATGCACTAGAAAACATCTGGCCATAGATGACAGTCTATTTTCCTTCCCATTCCAGCTATGCTAAAAGTATAAAAGCAGCCAATGGCAAGGTTCCCTCTCCCAATGTCATCTGGTAACCTGTCTCCAAATGGGCTAGTTTCTGCCAGGTGGCCTGCCAAACCCTATAATTAAGATCTCCCCACAAAGTGGGTCACCTCAGTATTTGGGGACTTTATGAGGACTGCAGGGATCCCTAAGGCAGAGTCCTTCAGAGACTTTCAGGCAGAGTGGGGCAGTCACAGGGCTAACAAACCCTTATCAATTCTAGCTTACCTATGGGAGCCATGGGAGCTGTATGAGCATACATCTGCTGACACAAAGCTTCTGGTGGGTGGCTCTAGGTGGTGGTGGGCAAGGCACTAGGCTGAAGGAAGGTATTTAGAATATGCATAGTGGGAACTGGTGGCCATGGGATGTGTGCCGGCAGCAAGGGCTAACCCGTACTCATGAGATCAGGCCATTCTTGAGACTGCTGAGTTTTCCTAAGTCATGCCGAAGCCTATAAAAACTGGGCAAAATGTGACATCTCTGTTGTTGATGCCTAATATGCTAGTGTAAAAAATTTGGCAGCCTTTCTAACTCTCCCAAGCATCCTTCAGATCCTAGAGATCAGGAGAAGATTCCCAGCGTTGCAGTTGGTCTTCAAAGGGTGGAGCTGGGAGAGTCAGGATGAAGTGTGGTGGGTGCGGCATGGCAGTGTGTCTGAGCAGGTGGCTTGAGGGTTCGGCAGAAGGCAGATGAAGCTATTATTTGGCTGCTTACTCACAAGAGCATTCCGTTTCCACACAATCTCTGTTTGTGGGTTATCCCATCAGCGCCCAGAGCAAATTGTCTGCTCGAGGCTCTGACAGCAATGAGTTGGCAAAGTCATTTGATTACAAACTTTTATGTGTGGAGGACCGAAGCCTCTGGAGCAGGACAGCAGCTGTTTTCATTTGTGGTTTGCAAACCGAGGTCAGAGGAGGGTGAGAGCGTTGGATGAGGTGACCAAGATGGAAGTAATTCATCATTTGAGGAAAGTGTCACCAGCATTGCAAAGCCACATGCAGCCTGAATAGGCTGTCTCAGAGAACAAGCGCCTAGATGCCAGATGAACAGCGGAGTTATTACCCCACAAATATCTCCCTTCCTGCACCTCCAACGTTTGTCAGAGCAGGAATGGACTCATGTGCCTGCTTCTGGCTGGTGTTTCATGCTGCTAGAGGATCCACTTATTCATCCTGTGAGTAAATCACAGTCCCACAGGTAGTCATGTTTCCATGCCAGTGGGGGTGGACGAGCAGCGTTTGGAAAAATGGAGGCGACATGGGCAAATATCAGCAGAGTGAATCCACTGCTATCTAAATGGTTAAAGGGGCCAGGGGGTATGCCTGACCTCAGCTGCTGTCCATGACTACAACACAACTACAGGATGTGCCCTCCATTCTACTCTGTCTTGCCTGAGAGACTCTGGGCATCATCACCTCAGGAGGTCCTTCCTCTCCTCTAGGAACAGAGGGCTGTATAGTCATCGTTAACTCTCTAGCTTTGAGAAACTTCTTCTTCTTCAGAAAGGAAGTTGGAAGGGAGGGGGAAGAAAGGAGAAAGGAAAGAAAAGAGAGATAGATGAAGAGAAGGAAGGAAGGAGAAAGGGAGGGATGTTGGGAGAAAGAAAGAGGGGCAAAGAGGAAGGGAAGAAGAAAGACACACAGTTGTGCATCAAGTCTAAGAGGGGTGAGCTTATAGGGAGAAGAGTTCCAAGAACCAGGAGCAGCAGGGAACCAGCACGCCTATCACACTGGGACCGGGAATAAGGCCTTCAGCTGAGTCCCTGGCAGGACTCCAGTGCAGGTATGGACGAGGTGATCAGAGGTCTTCCAGTGGCTCACCTCTGCAGGGCAGTGGGAAAGGTCTCCCTGGAACAGTTCCTTTCTGCACCCTGGAGGAAGATTAGCACTACAAATGACTGACACATCAGGCAAGATAACATTCAATGCTCACTGTTATCCCAGAAGCCACACAAGATACTGATGGAGAGACAGAGGCTCAGACAAGCAGAATCCCTAACCTGGGGTTACTCATCAGGCATCAGAAACCACTGGTTCCTTGCTAGAACTTTTATTCTGTCTGCAATGTGAGTCACCACTCAAGCCAGTTAACATAGAGATTGGCACACTGCAGCCACTTGGACAATCCAATGGTACTGCCCTCATAAGACAGTCCTAAGGGAGGACTGGCCTGGGTAAAGGCTATGCTCTCAGCTTTCTGGGTCTTTGTACTCCCTGCCTTTCTCCTTGTTTGTGGTCCTGGGAGGGTGAGTCTTTGTCCTTGTGTTTGTACATCCTAAGTGTTCCTCAGCTCCTATATTCCACCCAGGAAAGCTCTGGGACTCTTGTCACATGACACAACCCTCTGTGTCACACACACCCACCTCAGCTGTTGGTCTCTCTATGACACTCATTACAAATAGATAGTGACATTTGCTTTGGTCTGAATTTATGCTTCTTCCAAGTTCATATGTAAATCCACCCCTCATGATGATGGGGTAGAAGGCTCTACCATAGGAAGGTAGAGCCCTCTGAAGTGAGTTGATGCCCCTGTTCAAAGAACCCCAGAGGGCTCCGAGGTCCCTCCAGCCACAGGAGATTGCGGCAAGAGGTTTGCTCACAGGAGAGGCAGTGGTGGCTAATCTCCATTACCAGTTTGACTGGATTTTAAGTCACCATTGAAACACATCCATGGGTGTGTCTACTAGGATGTTTCCAGAAACATTTAGACTCTACTGAGAATCTCACTCTGCCTGTGGCACTCTGCCTAGGCTGGGGTCCTATACTAAGCAGATAGAGAGTGTACTGGGTTCCAGTGTTCATCTTGCTCTGCTTCCTTACTGCAGACTGCAGATACAACGTGAGGACCAGCTTCCTACCCCTGCCACAATGTCTTCCCTTCCACGATAACTGTAACTTCAAATGGTGCGCCCAAGCAAGCCCTTTCTTTCTGAAGGTGTTTCTGTCAGGTATTTATTTGATCACAACATTGAGAAAAGCCGTGAATGATGGCTTTCACCACCCCTGCATCTGTATGCTCCCAGGAAGTCCTTCCCATGCTCTACCACAGCTTCGTGTTCCTGGGACTGACCTTCCAGATAGTATCTCGAGTTGTATGAAACTCGAGATCTTTGCCTTGGTGCCTGGTCCAATTGCTGCAGAGAATACAAAAGGGATTAAGTGAAGGTTCACAGGAAACAAGGGATGGCCAGAAGGAGTCCTCAGAAACTCAAGGGCCTTAGAGACTCTGGTCCCTCAGAGACGAAAGGTCAGGAAGGTGGTAGCTTGAAGAGCAATAGTCAAATAGCTTTGTGAGCATATGGTGTATGTGGGGCTCTGGTTCCCAATCCTTAGAGTCTCGTGAAGGGAACTCATTGTAAGGTCTGTGGACAGAACTGATTAAGTCGTGGGGACAAGAGCACCAAGTATGACACCTGCTTAAAGGCATTTGCTAGTCAACTGTTGATTGGCACATTGGTCATTTTTGGACCCAGAGTCACATCATTTGAAGCAGGAATAGCCAGCCACAGGGATGCCAGTCGATATTTTGGGGACATAGCAGCTTACAGTAACTGTAGCTTTTGTTCATCTCTGGGCCTGATCTGGATGGGCTGAGGTCTGCTCCCTGGGTGTCATCTGCCCCTCTCACAGGTTGGTGAGCTGAGTCATCTGAAGGTTCAATTCCTCCCTCATCTACTGAGGTTGCTTCTATGGAACATAACCCATAGTCTTCCCCTAGTGGAGGCTTCCTCTTAACAGATAGTTCTTCAAGAAGACCAAGAGAGGTGTCCTCAAGCCAACATGACCTGGCTAGTGGGACCACTCCCAAATTCTATGGATGGAAGATGTCAAGACCCCACCCTGGGTCAAGAGGGTGAGTAACAGGGGACATACCCGACTCTGTGCCTACATATGCTAACCTGGGTGAGAGAAAGGATGGGAAGCTGCTTAGTTCTCTCCTTTGAGAAGCCTCATGGCGTCGGGAAGACTACAGCCCCTTGTCTTACCTGTATCTCCAGAGCTCTCAGCTTACTCTATGACCACAAGATCATGTTTTACAGGGCAAGTTTTCAAAATTGTGTCTCAGAACACGGAGCCAGCAGGTGAGGTGGCTCAACAGGTGACAGCTATTATCATCAATCCTGAGAACCTCAGTTCATTCTCCAGGACCCACGTGACAGAAGGAAAGGATGGAAGTTTCCCTTGACAGCCACACAAACACCAGATTAAATGGTAAATAAATGACCCACAGATCAACCAACAATTGGCTGGCAAGTGCTCTGCACACAGCTGTCATGCTCCATGCTCCTGTCTCTTGCCTCACTCAGTCCTCAGTGGTGGGTTCCACGCCATCCTCACCTCATAGGACTCAAAGACTTGGGAAGCAGAGTCCCAGCAGAGAAGGACTGTATCATATGACACAAACCTGCAAAATTTCAGCAAGCTATTTGTCTCAAATTCAGCTCTCCTAAGGAGTTTGGACACTCTCATTCTTTGGCCCACAACATGGCTATTGTCCACACCTAGCTCGGTGTCACTGGGACTGCCTGCCCCAGCTTAGCATCTGCAGAGAGGGTCACTGGGACAGCCTAGCAAGGTACCAGTTTATTTTCCTGAGATATTTTGTGAATTATCTGGAGTCTCTGACCCAGGTCATGCTTTACTGCATGGTGAGGAAAAAAAATAGAAACAAAGCAAAGCTTAAAGGTTTTAAAATAACACAAATGAACAATTTCTTGTCTCAAGGCATTTGAATGAAAGAACAACAGATGCTGATCGAGGCCAGAGCTCTTGGTGGACCAGGCTTAAGGAATACGCCATTACTGCCCACGCAGAGGCTACTGGGACAACAGTCCACCCTAGTTAGTTTACCCTAGCTATATCTGCTAATGGTTCCTAAGCTTCCCTTCTGACCACTGCTACCCAAAGTCAAGGAGTTCCAAGGCCTCTCTTCCTGGGTGGTCACATAAGACATTCAGAATGAGCAGAGTCAGGGGTTGGGTTTCCTAAGGGGCATCTGCACTAGACAGGAAGTTCTAGTGTGGACAGGGAAGAAATAACTTTCACCACCAACTGTTGGGTAGGGATACAAATAGGGGAGTGTGGGTAGGGAACTCAGCAGCCGGGGCCAGAGCAGTGAGATTAGGAGTGAATGCAGACTTCTTGGGAATGCTTTGGGGGGAGGGGAAGGTGGTCAAAGGCACCCCTATGGAGATCTGGATGGCAGTTATACCACTGACCACAGCTACTTTCTCAAGTTGCATCAGCAGCTGCAGCAGGAAGACTGCCTGGCCTTCCAGTGCACTTGTCCTTTGGGAGTATTCGATGTCAGCTGGTGGACTGACTCAGGCAGGGGATGTATTATTTATGATTATTTATTATTTAACACAGAGCGGTGACTACGGAGTTCACCCTTTGTCACGTTACTGGCATTTAGAATTATAGAGACAACGGCAGAACATAAAGGAGGAGTCTCTGCCACAGTGCGTTGCCTTTCGGGAATGCCTTAAAGATTGCAAAAAATGAGCCACACCTGCAGCCCTCAAAAGGAGGAAGAAGACTGAGATGTCACTGACAGTCATATTCCCATGGATTTGTAGAGCACCCTTCTCTCCCTGGGCTCGTATCTGATTACTGCTGAACTCGTCTGCATCATATACATGCCCAATGATCCACAGATGGGCATGAATATAGAGAAGCTGTTTCTGAGTTTCTTAGAATCATACTCATGTTTATGTGCACAAAAAATATTAGCTCCCACATACGTAGACGAAGGCCCTAGCGCTACTAGCGCTCTCCACATCCTGTTGACAGCAATTCAGATGTAACTGTGTAATGCCAATATGTGTGTATGACTGACATACAGACACCCACTCTACTGTCTATGACAATAGCAGTGCTGGTACCAGTGGTGACGGCACAGGTCAGGCCTGACAGCGTGCAGATGGTCCTTAAACAAGCATCATTGAGAAGGCTCAATGGAGCAGTGATTACAGCAGAAACAGAACCAGAGCTAAAGTTGAGGATGGCAGAGTCCTCAGTAGATGAAATACTGAAGGGACAGAAATAGTAGCCTTCACCTTGTAGGCTCCCACTATGTGGCAGTTGCTCAGAGTGCCTTAACCTGGAGCCCCCAGGACGACCAGGGAGGGAGATACAACCAACACCAACTCTCTCTTCCCCTCCCATGTCCATTCTGTTTCCACTGTTGTTAGACCTGGAGGCATCTAGGAGTGAAGGGGCCCAAAGCTTGTACTTTTCCTGCTGTCTGCAGATGACAAGGAGTCCAACTGTAACAGAGGTGTGGGTGCAGAGAGAGTGACCCACATTAGAGGGGCAAGCCCAGAACTGGGAGTGAGCGAATTGATAGTTTCAGAGGTGCTCAGACCCATCCCTGCCCCGACTCTTTCCACTTTACAGGGCATACTTACATTACACGATGCTGGGAGGGTAAGAGACATTTAAGAACTCCATTCAGGCTGCAGGTATGGTATTCTGTGCTCAAGTTACCAATCTCACTGGGCAAATGAGTTCTCCGTGGCATTTATGTGGAAATGGGAATGCTTTTATCCAAATGCAAAGGCCCCGGAGGATCCACCCTCCAAGCACCCCCCCACACACACACACTAAAGCCTCCAGTATTTCTCTAGCCCCTGTCTCAAAGGCTCAGAAGACAGCATCTCCTAGTGGCAGCAACACCTCCACCCTGATACCTTGCCTAGGCGGATTGGAATAGAGTTTTCCCAACGAGACAGAGACACATGAGTGGTTCTCCTAGGCTCTGGGGTGAAATTCCACCAAGGTTTTTTTACCAGCATGCCCATACTTGACTTCTCTGCCTCTCACCAAGTCAGGTTGTACCACAGCCATGGTCAAAGGCCTCTGTTCAGATAGGGAATAGCTGTTCTGACTAGATCTGTCATTAGTTTCTGGACCTAGACCTCATAACCTCAGACACCTGTGGCATTACAATTCTTTCTCTAAAAAGTCCTGTTAAAGTCACAGGGTGGTCTCCAGTTACGACTGTTCACTGGCACATTGACTTGGCACCAGTCCCTCCAAAGCCTTACTGGAAAGCTTATCATCTCCAAGGTCGGGGTCAGTTAGGCTATAGATCCACTGCTATAGGGAGTCAGGGTCTGGTCCAGTGCCCTGACATGGCAAGGCATGCACTTACCTCATCTGCCATCTTTTGAAACTGGAAGTCTTTATTTGATTCATTTTTGCTGCCCAAGACAGTGAGGCATGCCTCAGTCAGAAAACATGCTGGTTTAAAATATTTATTGGTTAAAAAAAATGTAAAATTTTTATACAAAGATGATGAGAAAAATCTCATGCAAACTCTGGGCATACAATAAAAATAACTCAAATAGTAATATGATGATTTTGTACAAAATAATTCTTCTTAAGAAGGACCTCTGACAGCCAGCATGGCTCCCTTCTCCTGGCCGGGATACACCTTCAGAGAAGCCAGTCACTCTTTGTCACCTGCAGGTGATCACGATTCACAAGGGTGTCAAATGTCCGGTTGTCACTGTGATGAATAATGGAACCCATTTCTACTACTCAGGAAACAAGGGGCCTTGATCTAGGAACACCACGGGAGGCCTGCACAAAAGGGGGTGATTCACAAAACTCTCGGGAAGCTCTAGACAGTCCTGTGGAGTGGAGGCAACACCTCGAGGCGATTATCCGCATTTCCTGCTGCTGCTTTGCCACAGACCTGCAGTGGGTTTGTAATTTGTGTATATTACAAGTAATTTGCATAATTAAAACACTTAAAGACTCGACATCTCATGGCAATTAGAAATGCATCAAACGGGGAACAATGTACAAAAGAGGGAGCTTCAATATGAAACAGTAATTCTCTGAGAACACCTGCATCCCGGCTGCCTGGAATGGGCAGAGCAGCCGGCCACTGCCACCTAAGTCCCTCCAAGCGCACACTCAGCTACCTGCTGTCATATCTTGTTTGCACGGACTCATCTCATCTTCCGGAGCCTTAGTCTGTTTTCCTTGTCCCGTTTTTTTAGGATAAGTATGAACTGGTTGAAAAAGTGCTCCTGATCCTTTCGCTTCTGAACAAGACGAAACCTCTGATCCCGGCCGTGTTTCTCTGCAAACTCTTTAAATGTGGTCCTGAAAGATAAAGAAAGTTATTTCTGTGACATCTTCCCAGAGAATGAGTCCTGTTTTACTTCAGCATGACAAGCAAGCTCCCAGGGACAGAACCTCTACAGGCCAATGGGCTTTGAGGGCCTGGGTTCTGCAGGGCTGCGACCTGACTCCACTTACATATCTCTGGTCTCGGGAGGCCTAATCTCTGTTGCTGGTGTAGCCACAAAAGCTTCTGCTCTCACCGAGCCTCCTCCTGCTACAGGACTCCACATGTACTGGAGCTGTGCAGCAAAGAAAGCCTTCCCTCTTTTCTTCTCCTAGTTGGTACCCACTCTTTCTTGGGAGCCCTTGGCTATTTGGGGAATCTAGTGTCCTCTAGAGACCCAGAGAGTTCTGAGGCAGTCTTTTGGGTCCCTTGACATGGAATTTAATTAGACCCTCCTGAACTGGGTAGAGACACCACTGTCAGCTTGGCTCTTTTAGTCTCTGATGACATTGAGAGTCTAACCATGGCTGGCAGGTAGGGAGTTCTTGGTTCTCCTCCTGTTACAGAAAACCTCCTGTTGCCAAACCAGGGATCTTCAGGAGGCAACCATAGAGCCCACCACTACCTGATTGTGGAGACAGCCCTATCAATCCTAGGAGCTTAACGGGTCATAATAGTGCCAGGTCTTTGGAGCAATGTCAGAACCTTTAGAAGCAGTGGTCCCAACCTGCCCAGATCCTGAATGGAGCTTCCAGGAATGTCAGCTATGGAGTGGCCAAGAGCCCAGGATCTGGCACTAGCCAATCAGCCTTCCTCCCAGCCACAGCTTTGCTATGCCTGTCACCCAGCATCCCCATTGTGGAGGATGGTTGGCTCTGAGACTCAGTGTGCATAGGAAATCACTCTTCGCTCAGGAAACCCTTGCCGTTCTTGCTCATTATCTTTATAGAGAAGTTTACATTTCCTCCACACAGCCAATTACCGTGTTAAATTATTGCAGCTTACAGCCTTTTATGGACAAAAGACAAGCATATAGAGACATGGTTGTTAAAAGGGTGGTCCTAGATTTGGTTCTTCATCGTCCCCTTTCTTTTTGCATCCAGCTGCCAGCTGCCTGCTCTGCCTACAGGGGCATTTCCTTGATGGGTCCTCTGAAAGGAACGCTTCTTCCTCTGGTTTCCCTCGTCTTCACTTCTGTCCTTCCTCCTCCATCTCCTCAGCCCTGCTTCTTCCTCTGGTTGTTGCAGCTACGGCTAGCATTACACTTCTGTTAAGGCCTCTTCCAGGTTGACAGGCAAGAAGGAGGAGGAAAAATGACAGCCTAGTGTGCCTCAGCCACATAGAGGGGTGGATCTAGCTTTCTGCTGGCTCCAGGGAGCTCAAGAAGTCACTGAAGTGACTACCATGCACCTGTGGCCATGCCCTGATGGACAAAGATGGCACCAACATTCACTGTGCATCCCTAGGTGACCACATCCAAGCAGAGAGGTATGTGCACTAGGCTATGAGACTGGTCCATGGATACTGTTCTCACCAGGGATCTGAGACAGATCACCAGGGTCAGCTTGAACAACAACCAAGAGTACTAGAGACTGGAGTAGCTACTGCTGAAAACACCCTAAGGAGCCTGAGCTAACTCCACCATCTTACCCCAAGACTGAGCTGTCTACATATTGGGAGGGCAAGGTGATAGTGAGGGAGGAGAGAAGAAACTTCTAAGGGCAGATCTGTCTACATTTAAGATTATAAACAGCTTTGTAATTATGAAAGTAATACATGCCAAGGATGTTTTATAATATTTTAATATGTTCCACTGAAGTAAGCATTTCAGTGTCTGTGTGTTTCCTGTAAGTCACACTGCATCCTTTAAACATGCAATAACATTTACCTACAGCATAGCTGAAGAGGAAATCTAATATTAAATAGGGATGTGTTTAAGCCTATTTGATTTCTCTCACTCATGGTTTGTGGTGTGTGTGTGTGTGTATGTGTGTGTGTGTGTGTGTGTGTGTGTGTGTGTGTGTGTGTGTGTGTGGTGGGGATGTACATGTGATGTGTGTATATAATGGAGTATATGTGTAAGGAAGAATAGGTGATGGTATGTATGGTGTGTGTATATGTTTGTTGTGGGATTTGTGAATATGTAATGTATATGTGGTGGGGTGTGTGTGATAGATCTATGTATGTGTGGTAGATTGTGTGGGTGGTATATGTAATATGGAGGGTGCATGATGGAATGAGATGTGTGTATATATGTGTGTTGTGGGGTTATGGTATGTGTGTCTGTGTGATGTGTGTCTGTGTGTTGAGATGTATATGTGATACATATATAATGGGGTTTATGGTATGTGTGTGTAATGAGAAATAAGTGATATATATATGTATATACATATATATATACATATATATGTTTGTTGAGGGCTGTATGAGTATGTGATGTGTGTGGTGGTGGTGGTGGTGTGTGTATGTGTGTGTGCGTGCATGTGTGCTGTGGGGTATAGTGTGTGTATATGATGAGGGATGTATTTGACATTTGAGGTGTGTATATAATTTGTGTAATGGGTGTATATTTGTGAGTTCTATGTGAGGTTTTTCTTCAGCTTGCTCAGTTCAATCTATATCCCCCTCTGTCTTCATGACACTGTGGGACTTCAGGCTTGCCACTAGCATCTTACCAATAAGAGTAGCAAGGGTGTCCTATGCTTGTCAAGGAGTAAGGGCCATATGGCAGGGCCATGTGCTGTCTCTTCTGTCACTTACTGAGGTCAGTATGATTGCTTCCATTCAGATGAGATCATAAAAACACAGGGATATCCAGCACCTTATCCCTGGGCCAGGCCATGCCAGAACTTAATCAATGTTCCAGAACCAGCTGCGATCTCCTCACTCCATCCCTGTCTCCCCCTCATGACCACTCCTGGGTAGATGCAGAGGTCAGAACTGGGCCCAGTACTCAAGGCTCTTTGACTGGAAGCCACTTTTTCAGATGACCAGACACCTGTTTTCTTCTTCCTTAGCATGTCCTGAGGTCCAAGCTGCACACACTTGTTCTAATTCAGAAAGTCCTCCAGGCAGGAAGAGTGATTTGTGGAGTGTCATGCAGCCAGTATTAGCTGTGCACTACGGAAACCCAAGTCTTCACAGAAAGGATCGACTAATATACTCTCTGAATATAATAATGCTAGCTATCATTTAAAATAAAAAATATCTAGGCTGGAGCGTTGTTGCCACAGTTAAGAGTGCTTACTAACCAAACATAAGGACTTGTGTTTGGTCCTAGGTAGTAAGCCAGATGTGGTCATGCTCACTCCTATAATCTGCCCCTGAGAAGACAGAGGCAGGAGGATCATTAGATTGCAGAGTCAGGCTTTTGCTAACCTGTTGAACTTTGCAGCAGAAACACAATCACTATGGTGGATTTACTTAGTATATCAAATTGTCTGATGGACTGAGAAGTACCAGGTTCCCAAAGGGCTTCTGTTGATAACAGGTCTTTCCCGTAAATATTTCAATGTCTTTGAAATATTGTTATATATACATGAAGTAAGTTCTGCAGTAATGACACATTTCTGAACCCAGAAAGCACCTGGCATATGTCTCCCTTCATACCTGGGTGACACTTTAGATTCTTCTAGAAGTTTCTTGAACTCTTCTTTGGCTAGCAGCAATTTACTTTTCCTTTCCTTGTATTCCTCTTTGATTCTTGTCTTGACAAACTGCTCGAATATCTTAAAACAAATGCATGGAAGCACAGAAGAAAAATCATCAGGAAACTGAATATTAGAAATTAAACCTTGGCCAAAGACAGCACAGAAGCCCAGCATCTGAGGAAGGTGGTTCTTTGTCATGGCTACAGGATCTGTAAGCAAAGCTCCCCTGCCCACAAAACCAAGACCTCTCAGTAACACAGCCTTGGATGGCCCAGCGTGCTCCCTCCACACGGGTGGCACTTCCAGAACAATCCGCAATCAGCCTAGCTTAGGGTCTTGAAGTGGATTTGGAAAGCTCTGTTGTGCCCTGGAAGCTGGGAGCCCCTTTGTCTGCACTCCCCCCCCCCCCCCCGCAGTTTGAACTCTGAATGATTGATGTTCACAGGACACATGACCTACCTGCACTCATATCATTGTTAAAGTGGCTTAATCTGCTATACTGACATCTATGGTTCCGTACTCAGCCTCTGAATCTCTAAAAATGGCATGAACTTGTAGACATAAAGAACTCTGGCATCTCTGAGTCCCACACTCTAGTTTCCAGCAAATCTCATGTCTACATGTGGAACCCAGGGACAAGAAGAAGGTTCAGGATGTATGAGGGGCCTCTCTCAAGGATGTCAAGTAGTATCTAGATGGTACCAGCGATCAGGGTAGAGATTACAAAGGAGGAAACCTGACCCAAAGTGTATTTCGAATAACCAATTAGTAAACCCTGTTCCAAGTCTAGGGCATGAAAATACTGTCTGGTGTGCATTGAGTATTCAGCACTCCAGAGCAGGCTGTTTTCTCTTGGAAACCAGGTACCGCACAGGACTACGGAACCTCTCTCCGCTCCATCCCATAGAATGTTCTCTCATTGCTGTTGCTTGTTTGTTTCCCTTGTTTCACACAGGGTGTCATGCATTCTAGGCTGACTTTGAACATGATGCCTTGGGCTTCAGATCCTCCTGCCTCCACCTCCTGAGTGTGACGATTGCAAGTGTATGCCGCCGTGTCTGGCTTATGCAGTGCTAGGGATGTCATCCAGGACTTCATGTTTTCTGGGCAAGCATTCTGTCAACTGAGTTACATGCACAGCCTCAATGCTCTCCCTTTGTCAGAGGGAGGAAGGCTACTCATTGCTCTACCATTAGAAAACTTGTGACTTGCAGACCATAAAGTCAAGGAAGAAGGACAAAGCTGATGCTATCCAAGCATCCAGAACACTAAAAAAAATAAACAGAAGATCATTTAAATATTTATGTAAACATAAACAAAACCATCAATAAAAACCATCACAGCTCTGTATCAATCCATGCAGATCTGAGAGGTATTGACTGGTCCCCAGCAGCCCTGCCAGCCCTGTGGGGGAAGGGGAAGTGATGGCTCATTCAAAACAACCATTGCCTCTATCCAGTGCTATCTTACTGTTTCATATCTTCCTGTTTTGTTTCTGATATGTGAAGAGGGGGAAACAAGTGTCATAATATGTTGTCCTTGGTGGCCTGGAACTCTTGGTCCCCTTGCTTCAGCTTCCTGATGCCCTTGTCTTCGATCTATTCTTTAATAGTGAACCTCTTACAGGATGTTATGCAGGAAAGAGTACTTGCCTCCAGAGGCCTCTGCAGCGCTAACGTGAAATATTCACGAGTACAACTTAAATTTTGACTGTGTGCACACACATTTAAGTAAGAATATGATTGGGTTATTTTACCTTCAAGGCAAATAGTGAAGTGTGCTCTCCAGTAGTCCTCTAATTTAAACAGAGAGAAGAAGCAAATGCAGGGCTGTTAGCCAAATAAAGGCGAGTGGTTCCATCATCAGCTAAGTTTTGCTCTATTAATTTTAAATGTGGGCAGAAAGGCTGGCTGGCTTTGGGGTCAGAGCGTATGAGAAATGCCGATCTACCTCCCTGCCTAGGACCGTTTATCCACCTAATCAAATGATTCCTCTTTTCCTCTCCTTTTCCTGCATTGCTTTATGTAAGCTGTCATAACTCAACGTAGCAGGTATATTTCCCCTCTAACAAATTACACCAGTTTTACCCAAATTGGAGCACGACTTTTTAAAAGAGAGCACTGGCCGTTATCTCGTTTTCTGTGGACTCTGGTGTAATAAAATGAAACACTTCTCGTTACCATAGAAACTGGACTGATTAGCGCTCCCCGGGCCTGGCTCTCTGTTTAGGTTCACTCCATCTCCTTTGCAGCCTGGATAACTTCACACCAGGAGCCTTAGCTTTCCCCTGTGAAAAGGCTGCCATGGGAGGGCTCTGCAGATTCTATCAGATGCTTGCTCTCCACTCCATTTGTAATCTGGACTGTGCTTTCTGAAAGAGGCCCCAGGCACTGCTCCTTCTCTCATGCTGTTGCTGTGCCACTGGTCATACAACTGCAGCAGGGATGAGCATTGGACCAGGATGTTCTCTGGAGGGCCTGGTTCATGAAGACCACGAGGCTGGCTCCCTTTCCTTTGCTGCACATTAAGATAGAACTGACATCTCCCTTGGTGATTTCACAGGGACATCTGAAATTTTTTGACTAAACAGTAGACTCTTGGTGTAAGAGGTTTAAAGTTGCAGAAGAATATGCCTAGGCAAGTGTTGACTACCCAACCAAGGACAATCACAGGCTGGCTTCTCAGGCTGGCATCTGCCCCCTCTAACCAGGGTCTCTGGCAGCCCAGTCTCTCCAGTTTCCTGGGCTGATCTGATGCAGTAGGCTCTGCCCTTAGACACCAGGAAGTGGATGATGGTTAGTGATGTCCAGCCCATGAACCAGCTCCTTCCTACCTCAGTCCTTGCTCTCCTAGACCTGTTAAGAGCTGTCACTTAAGCATCAAACTGAAGTTGTCGGAAGACCTCGTACTAAACATGGCTTTTCTTTTAGCTTCTTCTGAAATGATGCTAGTCTCTAAAACATAACAATGGCATGCAGAAAACAACTGGTCACATACCAAGAAGAAGGCGAAAACACCTCCTAAACAAAAATGACTATTTGCTAAAGCACAGCCTATTTATTTATAGGATGGCTTAACACGTTAACTGTTTCTAATGACTTCACACACAAGGCGAGCCTGCCTTGGGAGCTCACAGCCTCTTATGGTGTAGATGACCTTTCTTTCCTACAAAGAACAATTGAACTTTTCGCTTTTTAATAATGCAACAAAATGGTGAAATCGTATCAATTATTAAAATCTACAGTTTTCTTTAGGTACAGAAGAATGCACATGGAGCCCAAACTCAGCTCACTGTTGCAATGTGGGCTTAGTGTCCTTGCAGAAGCTCCGTGAAAAGAATCCGTTTCACGATTATGAAAGACAGAGTTGGAGATTCTAGGTGGCTTAGTTCAAGATACTCCTTGGCGGGGCTGGAGAGATGGCTCAGCGGTTAAGAGCATCGACTGCTCTTCCAAAGGTCCTGAGTTCAAATCCCAGCCACCACATGGTGGCTCACAACCATCCGTAACGAGATCTGATGCCCTCTTCTGGAGTGTCTGAAGACAGCTACAGTATACTTACATATAATAAACAAATAAATCTTAAAAAAAAAAAAGATAATCCTTGGCTCCCCAGCCCCATACCCTGCCTGACAGTGGAAGAGATTTTAGTTAAGGAGTAGGAGAGATAAAGTGTCCCTAGCTGGCTGAGACCGCTTGGGGGCTGCAGGCCAGGCCACAGAGGTATAGGAAGCCCTACATTAGGCTGGTCTTAGCAGACTTTCAGCTGCTATTTTAAAATTAATAGCTAACAGACCTCTTTCTATTCTTTAGGTAGATTAGATTTTATGGCACTTTACAGATTTATAGAAAATGTCGAAGAATGTTGCGGAAAGGTCTCACACCCGTTTCCACGTGTCTTTTTTAAATTAATTATTTTATTTATTTACATTCCAAATGTTGCCTCCCTCCTGGTTCCCCCTCCCAGAGTTCTTCACCCCATCCCTCATCCCTGTTGCAGTGTCTGCTTATAGCCAGCGACAGAGTCAATCTAAAATTGCGCTCTCTTATGATTTCTCCTGATCCCAGTGAGATTCTGCAGCTCACACATCAGTAGGTCCCTGGACATCCCTGAAGACAACCCCTTCTCTCTGCTAACTCTGAAGCTCCTCCCATCTTTGCAGTTACTTCCTGGCTGAGCATACATGAGGTCAGAGGCAGGGGAGTGACAGGGCCACAAGAGGAGTCTGGCCAGCTCAGTGATTACAAGTATAGCACTCTGACCTTAAAACTCCTCCTACCTGCATTCTGCTCCACAGCCCCAGCTAAGGGTAGGTGTCCTCAGCCTCTCCCAGGCTACCTCCAGCATACCCTCCTGCCTCCCTGTCATCCCTCTGTCTACATGACCTGGAAAGGCAGAGCTGGCTCTGTGAACTTCTTCACAAATAAGCCTGAGCAGATCCCTGGCAAGCCATTCCTCTGAAGAGCCGGGTAGAACCCACTCCAGCCCAGCCCTGACCTTGTCTGGCACCTGTTTTCTAGAACAGTCTCATTTACTTCCTTTGACTCTGATCTCTGGACACTCCTGGTTTTCCTATGACAGCATAGCACTTTAGGTGGAGTGGTGTGTTCAACACACTGAGTGCAGCATTTGGAATGGGGTTGATGCTCCAAGCTTTGCAATTTGATCTTAGAGTCCTTCCCTGCAGGGATCACAACCAGACAGGAGGACAGAACAGGTCCAGGCATGAGACTCTCCTGTACCTCCAAGCTCTCAGACTGGCAGCAGACCAAACTCACAGCCTTTCAGCTCTGTCTCTAGTTACCGTCTTACCTGCCTCCAGCATTACCTGTTTTCGTTCCTCCGAGTTTAGCAGGAGATATCGTGGGTCAAACACAATTTTATGCAATTCTTTCTCCCAAGTAGAAAACGCTGACACCTGGAGAAAGATATTCAATAGGGCTGCCGTTAGCATCCGGTTCTGAGGCTGGAGTGCACTGAAATGATCAACAGGGTGTTTTGGGTTTTGGTTTTGACTTTTTAAGGCAGCATTAAGGTACAGTGGATTCAGGGAGGTGCCCTTGTATAAGTAGGCGGGATACATCAAACACACCATGAAAATTAATATGAAAAATATGAGGAAATTCAATTTCCAGATGTACGGTACTACTACTTCTTCTGTCATCTTCCAGAGCCCTCCCACGATCCATGCTGCCTGCAGGATGGGAAGGAGGCATTTCAACGCGGCATCTTGAATGCTGAGTAGATTCTTCTAGATGTTCTCAGAGCCCTGCAGGCCAGGCCACAGAGGTGTAGGAAGCCCTGCAATAGGCTGGTTTTAGCAGACTTTCAGCTGATATTTTAAAATTAATAGCTAACAGTCTTCTTTCTATTCTTTAGGTAGGTTATCTGTTATGGCACTTTATAGATTTATAGAAAATGTTGAAGAATATTGCAGAAAGGTCTCATACCCTCTTCCATGTGTCTTTTTAAAAATTAATTATTTTATTTATCTATATTTGAAATGTTGCCTCTCTCCTGGTCCCCCCCCCCCAGAGTTCTTCACTCCATCCCTTTTGCCTCTTAAGAGGGTGTTCCCTCCCCATACCCCCACATCTCCCCAACTGTATTTTATCACTGAAATCCAATATCAGTGAACTTGGTGTGGTACCATAAAAAATTATTCCACTATTTTGAATAAAACCCCCTGATTATTTGGATTTTTTAATTGCTTAATTACTTTATTTCTTTACATCCCAAATATTGTCCCCCTCCCACTACCCCCTCAAAGAGTTCTTCCCCCATCTTCATTCTCCTTTACCTCTGAGAGGGTAGCCTTCTAGATATCCCACCCCCGGGACATCAAGTCTCTACAGGACTAGGCATATCCTATCCCACTGAGGCCAGACAAGGAAGCTCTCTGCTACATATGTGCCTGGGCCTCAGACCAGCCTGTGTATTCTCTTTGGTAAGTGGCTCAGTCTTTGGAGGCCCCAGGAGTCCAGGTTAGTCTATGCTGTTAGTCTTCCCATGGGGTTGCTATCACCTTTAGTTCGTTTAATCCTTCCCTTAATTCTTTCATAGGGGTCTCAGACCCCCATCCAGTGCTTGGCTATGAGTATCTGCATCTGTCTCAGGCAGCTGCTGAGTAGAGCCTGTCCAGCCATGCTAGGCTCCTGCCATGCATGTCCTTTTGGGTCTGGGTTATCTCACTCAGGATGATATTTTCTAGTCCCATCCAACTATCTCAAATTTTTTTTCTGATCTAGAATTTCATGGTACACGGAGTCTCATGTCTGCTAAGGTCCCTCTACACTGGGTCATTTTCTCAGATTCTCCTTGTTTCTGATTACCTTGGTCCTTGGCAGATGTGTTGCTCTGGCTTTTTATAGAACTCCTTCAGCATGGAGGATGACCACAGAGCCAACATGCCACTTCAGTACATCATATCCTGAGTGTACACCATCCTTGTGGTTCACTAATGATGGGGACTCAGGGCCCAGGCTGAGGCACATGCCCAGTGTTCCTTGGATAGGTAGGTCATTTCTATATACTTTGCACACTACATTTTGGCAGAAGCCGTGTGTACCTCCAATATAGGAGGTCATATTATGCCTCTATGGGTGATTTGGAATCCTTCTGGTAGAATATCCTTCCATCTCTCACAGTCACTTCTTTATTTTGCCCTTCTTTATAGCTGTGAGCACACATCAATGTACATTCATCTCCTCAGTAAGTATCCTGCGCTACTTCTGTTGTTGCCCAGCTATCTCAAATCCAGTTCTCTAGAGGTCTGTGGTTGGGCTCCAGTCTCTACATCTCTGCTGAGTTCATATCCTGCCTTGAAGGCACTACCTCACTTGCTGGCTTTTCCAGGGCTCCAGGTTCCTCTGTACACTGTGGGCCTTAGCCCTCCAATCAGCTGACTTCTCAGAAGCCCTGGTTTTCTTAATGAGAGGACAGAAATAGAAGCCAACACCTCGGCATCGGCACATCACCACTGTGAAGCTCTTGCCTCCAGATTCTCAGCTGATAAACAAGGGAACGTTTAAGTCATTTAAAAATAATTTGTTCATTTAAAAACATTGACTTAATATCGACTCTGCCTTGGCCCCATGCTGTGTGCTAAGAATGAAGAGAAAGTAAATCAAGGCCCTGGTATGAAAAAGTCCCCGATCTTGTGTAACACAGGTGATGGGAACTAAGAGGTTCTCAAGGACCATTCTGATGTAAGGATACTTACCCAGGCTTAGGGAGGGGCTTAGGAGGATGCTCTAGGATGGGCTGTGCATTGTGGTAAAGGCGAGCATTTATGAGCTCTAGAGAAGGCAGGGATTAAAGGGACTGTTCAGGCCTGGGGTGAAAGAGCTCAGGAGAGGCTAGGAAGAAGTAGACACACAGGTTCATGCAGGCGACTCTGACATGGTCAGAGCCAGGATGTTATCCTGAGAGCAAAGATCAGATCTGATACATATTTGGAAAAGTCATTGGGATATAAAAGGGGATGGAACCTTGGGCAGGAAAGGAGGGAAACTAACCAAGTTAACAAAACAAAATTCACTCATGTTTCAATTCAGGTCTCATGTTTGAGCACGTGTTCCACAGTTCATGGAGCTTGTTTGGGGTGCTGTGGAAGCTTCCAGAGATACTGCCTAGTTGGAGGAAGTAGGTGACCAGGGGAATCCTTTAAATGGCATATACAACCTGCTTCCTGCTTTGTTTACAGCTCCATAGTAAATATGAATGACTCAGCTGCTCTGTCATGGACTCATCACTGGAATGGACTAAAGCACTCTGAAGCCATAAGCCAGGGTAAACTGTTCTTCTGTAAGGACTGTGATCACGTTGACATAAAGGTTGCTAATCCACACTCTTAAGATATTCCTGGGTGAGGACCTGTGTCAACCAACACAAGTGTGATGTACATCATACCAGAGAGGTTTTCTTAATAAATAATTCTATCTTTAATAATCAAAATTCTTGTTGTGTATCCCACAAACTCTTTCACTGGCGAGGTGGTCTATATCCACATAGATTCTTTCTGACTGAGCACGTGGCACATTTTTGGTGCCATACGGAGCAGAGGTTCTCTGGGAGAGTGACTCCCATGGGTGTATCTAGAGCAGCGATAGGCAGAGCTGTGGTCAGACTCACCCAGCTAAGCCAGACAGGCACATTCTACTGTGGTGAGCACCTGTGAAGGGTCCTTCAGAGAGGTCTGAGGGTGGCTATCAAGTAGGTCCCACACCCAACTGTGACAGACTGGGTAGATTTTGGAAGATATAAGGGGTGTAAGAAGGGGGTATAAAAACACATGTATATAGCTTCTCAGAGGAGCTTGTCAACCATTAAGGAGGAAAAAAAAGTCACTCATATCCTGGCTACAATTTTCAGTGATAAACCAACCCAGTCATCTCACCCATGGCTACAACAGGTCCCATGTGCTGGTCCATGCTGGCATGCTGCCCACTCTATGGGTCCAGACAGAGACCCATGCCATTCACTACTGCTTTTCCTGACACTGTCACCACCCTCTGTCACCTGATGTCTCTTTGATTATCTAGCATTTTATTTGATTTGATCTCAGACGATTGAATTCTTCAGTAATGTTCAGACTACCTCCTGCACTGTTTCCCCTGCATCTGGCTGTGACATGTGTTCTCAGTCCTCTCTGTAGCCACACACTGTGACCACTGTCACATGTCTTGATATCCATAGGACAAGAGCATGTCCATCCACTATCTAGGTGACCTGCTGCTGCCCTTGTCAGTGGGACTGTCTCAGTCCCACCCCCATTCTTTTTGTTTGTTTGTTTGTTTGTTGGTTGGTTGGTTTTGTTTTTGTTTTTGTTTTTTGAGATGGGGTTTCTTTGTGTAGCTCTGGCTGTCCTGGAACTCACTCTGTAGACCAGGCTGGCCTCAAACTCAGAAATCCACCTTACTTGATCAAATGTTCAGGGTCATTTGCCATCATCAGAATCCTGAGAGTGTAGACAGTGTTCTTCAAGAACCAGTGAGTGGTTCCTTTTCTACTTTTAGCATCGCCTCCTAGAGTTGCCAGTTGGGTACCTAGCACTTCATCTCTGCTGACTGAGTTCTAAGCTATCTCATCACTTCCATACTGGGGGAAACTGGGGTTGTTTGTCCTGAACCCAGGCTCTGAGAGGGAGCCACAGGGCTAGAGGTGACTGGAGAGGGTGTATGTATCCTGACAAATACAGGTTGAAGCCTGTGTTGAGGAGTAATCTCCCAGGCAATGGCTGGCTAGTATGAGGGTCCTGAGGCTGCAGAGCCCATGTAGTACTGTGTCTTGAGGAGCTAGTGTTGGATAGGATGTGGTGTATAGGGAAATCTACCATGCAGGAGCTCCAGGAACTTGGATTTTCATATTATTGAGATCTCCATGAGTCAACATGTGCAAACATCCCTGTAGACACATCCAGAAAATGTCCCAGATGGAGTGGCAAGTCAGCAGCCTTGACTTGCAGCATCTGGTGATTGTCACCTGCAGTGTCTGGGTGAAGAATGTCATCTCTAAGTAGTTCCCCACCCCCATCATCATTGGCTCCACCCACAGCTTAAACCTTTATCAGTAGCTCTCCATATGAACGCCAAGTCCATTTCCTCTTCAGCTGGGTACCCAGCAACCTCCTGGTCTGATCCTACACCCCTACACCCCTTCTCAGTTCTAATGAGGCTGCCCTCTAGACAGCCTGGCTGTGACCTGCTTCTTTTGTGAGCCCCATGTACCCCTGAGCATCATCTATAGAGGACAAGTTCCCTTCATAGTATGCCAAATCCTGGTGGCTGCCTAGCTCCCTGTTCTGTAGATGAGTAGTGGAAGCCCCATCAGACCTTGAGGGCAGTGATGGGGGAGCTGTGCATGGAAAAGGACTGCCATCTGGGAGGGGCGCATTTACAAAGCAGAGCCGGAATAAATTTTCAGCACTGACCAAGCCTCTCCAGAAACTGAGGAAATCAGATTTTGTGCTTCTCCCGGGGATGATTCAGCTCTGAGACAAATGGCTTTCATTTAAACAAAATGATCAGGCATGTTCAAAGACGGCCAAAAGTGCAAGGACATGGGTCCTGTCAGGCACTGACAGATCCTGGCCATCTGGGGTTATTATTGTGGGTCAGACCTGAGCAGGCGTGTGGGAGTGACCAGAGCTGTTATTAGCCATCCTGTCATAGCAAGCTGAACATTCCCTTCATCCTCCTAGCTAAAAGGCCTTGTAGTTTCTGATCCTTGAATCACATAGAATCTGGGGATCCCAGATGCTCTTGGGGGAAGGGGGAGAGGAAGTGCTGGTACTCAGGTAGTGGCTGTATGGTAAAGAGGTTGGATGTTGGCAGGGTGCAGAATCCAGGCACCAATAGTCACGATACCTCCACTGGGGTGCTGTCATTCATTCCTGCAGTGCTGATCTACAGCATCTATCCATGTAATCACACTGCCCCTCTGGCATACTCAGGCTTCAAGCTTGTGGTCTTTGATATCACCGACTGCAACTGACAGCTGGCCTGGCCGTCAGGAGCTGGGGTCTCCTCATATAGTTGATTGCCATCACTGACACAAACCCAGTTACGTCTGACGCTAATGTTCTTCACCAAACTTGATTACCAAGCACTGTGTTGTCTCTCTTGATTCCCTGGTATATTGAGATGACTGCGTTAAACCTGGACTTCTACTTAGCCGATTAGAAATGACTTCTCCTTCATTAGGTACGAAGTGCCCTCGGAGGAAGTGATCTGACTCTAGGACCCTCAACTCCTGGCAGCACCATGGATCTCCCAAGCAAGGCCAGCCTGGATCATAGTCTCCAGAAGAGTCCATCCCTTCCTTCAGCTCCGTGAACACAGGTAAAGACAGATGTTCAATGCCCCTTCCTAGACTCTAATGCAGTGAATAACGTTTCTATTCAATGTAATGATACGGCCAAGATAATGTTGGTTAAAACACACAGGAAAAACAGACAGGTATGTAGAGTGGCTGGTTGCTATGGCTGCTGAGAGACCCTTGGATCTATTGGTCATGCGTGAGTCCCTCAACCCTCCAAGCCTTTTCTCAGTGCGTGTGAGCACACCACCCTTCCCAACCTTCCCCTTCCATCCCCTCTCGGCTCTCACGCAAGGATACAGAGTCCTTCCTCCCTAAGTACAGAGGCCAGAAGGACTCTGGGGTAAGACAGAGACCACTGGAAACTTGGCCATGCTTGAGAAAAGCTCACACTCATGTCTACCATTAGCTCTGTTGGAAGTTGAATGTGAAATGTTCCCACAGGTTTCATGTGTATGTGGCCATCAGCTGACGGTGCTGTTTTGGAACGTTGTGGAGCCTTTAGGAGGTAGAGCCTTGCGGGAGGAAGTGAGTCACAGGAGATGGGGTGTGACATTTTATAGCCCAGCCCTACTTCCTGTCTACTCTTTGCTTCATGATTGAGAAGGTGGTGGAATCAGGGGCCTCAAGCTCCTCCCGCCTCTTTACTCCTGCATCGTGATAGACTCTTATCTTCAAACCCTTTGCCCAAATAGCCTTTTCCTTCTTTCTTGAGTTGCCTTATTCAGGTATTTTGTTACAGCAATGATGAAGATGATGAATATAAGTCATAAAGATTCAAATTCCACAGGAATAGGCTTCATTTGGAGGAACATTTGTTGCCTTCCAGGGCCTTCCTAATGCTTGTCACATTAACATTCTGTAGGCTCTGTAGGGACAGACTCTTGCTTCATTTGAATGATGCTTTCTTTACTGGACTCCCTGAGCATGTTTGAAGGACTGCTGTGTATGGCCCTGATGTCCCTGGTTGTAGATGGCACAAAAGAATCAGGCCTGGTATGGGAAGGCCACCTTCTCCATTGCTGAGTGTGAAGTTGTGGTTGCTGTTTGAGGTCTCTCAAGCACAGCTCTGGCTCAGGGGCTTGCCACAGACTATGTATCCAAGAAGGGAGTGCAGAATGCACAGCTGAGTCAGTAACCTGTGGTCCTCAGAGCATAGGAGATTTCCTAGAGTTTTCACAAGACTCCTCCCTTAAGTTCAGGGAAGTGTGTTTTTTCCCTTGGGTGGGAGTGGGCCTCAGGGAGTATAAACAGGGGTTGACCTGAGCCCAGATAAGTCCAGATGAACTGTAGGTAAATGTGGAAGTAAAGGTTGGGCCACAAGACAGAGCTGCCACCAATAAGGATGCGCAGCCCTCACACTGGAACATACCACTCTGAGCACCGCCTCTGGTGCTTGCAGTCTTGCCAAATAATAGCTTTGGCAATTATTTGTATTTTTATTAATAAAAATAATGCCCGGTTATTTCAGACCCAGCTGACTTCATTCGATCTGAGGATTATTTTCACATTAGGGAAATAATCTGGAAACATCTGGAAACCAGAACAAGTGACCATGGTTCCCCATGGGCTACAGCTTTATCCAATTGCTTCTAGAAAGAAGGCCCTGGTACACCTGAGGCTCTGTGTGGTCAAATCCAGAGAGAGGAATGAGAGCACAGAGGCCAAGAGAAATGAATGGACCAAAGGATTTTAAACAACAGTGAGTGGCAAATAGTTAACCTTCTTGCAATTCAGTGCTGGTCGAGTGTGCTGGCAAAATGAACTCTTGGGAGTTCCCAGACATTGCTAGTGGGAGACTATACTGAATTAAAACAGCCTCTTCAAAAACGATGTTGTAACAGAAGTCAAATGTTTATATTCAGAAGGAAATCAATCATGGACACATGCACAGGCATACGTTTGCACACATACATTTCTATATGTGTAGATAAAATGTATATTATTTAAAGAGCAAAGTTGGGAAATACACCACATGAATTGAAACCCAGGCTTTCTAAATTGACTGTAAATAGTATTCCATAAAATAATCCATTCTTTACCAAGAGTTATTTTCCAGGTTTAGGTAGGTACCTCAATGCTTAGTTTTAGGAAGTTCTCCTCTCTCTCTCTCTCTCTCTCTCTCTCTCTCTCTCTCTCTCTCTCTCTCTTTCTCTCTCTCTCTCTCTCTCTCTAACACACACACACACACACACACACACACTCAGAGAGGGAGAGATAGAGAGATTTCATAAAAGTTTATACTAATTTAATTATGAGCCACTTACAAGAACAAATAGTATGTGCATACATTTGTAAACGTTGAAACATATGGGATTGACTGAGAAGAAGAAATTGGTTCAAGTGTGTCCAGTTGCAAGTCAGTATCAGATATACTATAAAAGTCTTCACACTTGATTTTTTAAAAATGTCTCTTTAAATCTTATTTTATATTTTTGAGGTTCTGGGCATAGAAACCCAGGGCCATGCACCTACTATACACATGTCCCATCACCTAAAAATCATTTTTAGGGAAAAAAGTCTGAAATTAAGTATATTCCACTGGTGAATAATCCCCTTTTAGGGAAAGATTTATGTTGGCTTTCTGATCTTAGTACGGTTATGCAAAATTGGTTAATTTACTAACAAACAGTTTGGTATGTTCACCTCTTATTTTGCGTGGTAAGCAGGGGTTATACCATTTATTTTACTAGCAAAAGGTTCCATGCCCACGATACTCAAGACCTGCCCCCAAGAACATGGAGTAGAAGAGCTTCCCCGTAACAGTCAAGGGCCATTGCATAGCACATGCACCTGCCCTTAGAACCACTTACGCATGGCATCTTCTCCTGTGACCATGATAATAAACCCCTCCTTTCAGCACCGTCCTGGCCCAGGGCCTGCCAAATCTCTCCAGGGATGATAGGCATATGTTGTGTGTCTTAGAAAGAACACACAGACATGCAACAGGCTGAGGGCTGATGCCAATATGCAGACACTTGGGGTGGGTAGCATGTGCCCTCTGTCTTTAAGCTGAAGGACTAACTATGGAGCCTCTGTCTGCTCCACACTGTCCACAGCGGCTTCAGAAGGACTCCATAGCGATCCTGCCTGTTGGCGATCAATAGCCACTATATGATGAGCGTGCCTATTAATCAATCTTTTCTGTATTTCAACGTAATTGTGAACTCAAATTCCAGGGCCTCTCCTGGAGCTGGCTGTGTTGTCGGCCAGTGTCTGTGACATTCACTTCTTCAGAAAGGCTGATTCTGGGAGTACCCAGAGGTAGCTCTGAGCCCCTACTTTTTTTTAGGTCCAGCACTCTGAAAAGGACGTCTCTCTTCAGCCCAGGATAGGCAAGCACTGAGCACCAAGATTGCTATAGAAAGAGACACTCCTAACACCCTCTCTCCCATGGACTCAGCTAAGCAGGCAGGAGAAAAACAGCAACCTGCTACTCAATTAAATAGAGCTTAAAAAAAAGTCCCCTTGTGATTTGTGCTTGTACAAGAACTAAATAAATAAAACAGAAACCTTTATTGAGCCATCTCCTGCCGGCTACAAAAGCCCATAACTAGAGCCCCTCCCCAGCCCATAATCCCCTGGGAAAACCCAAGACCTGTCTTTTGAAAGTATTAGAAATCCTCCATGCCTGGCTTCATCATTCCACAAGCACACAGGTTTCTGAACTAAGTACTCAGCAAATGCAATATAAAAATCTTGTTAATCACTCAGTCCATAAAGCGTGACCTTTCTACGGCTCATTCTTTAAGCAGCTAGAAGTCTCCTGGGCTCAGCTATCAAATTCTCATGAGCATGAGTGACTTATGAAATTGGCTGGCATATTTTATAAAGTCTGAGTATTGCGGGTGGTAGCCTTACTTTATGACGGGGCAGTAAACTTAGATTGGCCTGTTCTACTCGAGAACTGAAGGCGTTCCGTGGGCCTCTTTGGAGTCAGTGCAGCACCGAGACACTGATTCTCATGCATCTATTGTTCTTGCTGATTTTCATATGAGCTTCTCAAAATCAGACACTGTGCTGAATCGCCCACCCTGGTGAGTTAAGCATGCACTGAAATATCATTAGTAAAGTCTCTCCTGCAAAGCTCTTTGGAAGCCTTGAGGGCTCTGTGATCTTACCCCAACTAGTCCTTGCCCAGGAAGGCAATGTCAGCCCTATTGCTATCCCTGCAAGTTGTTGGGAGACTGCATTTAAGAACTTGGACTCCATGGTTTCCAAGATTAAAAGTTGAAGTTTAGACAAAAGGATCGAGTGACATTTCCCCTTGTATCTCTCAAAAGTTCATGACCAGAGAGATGGCTTAGGGGTTCTTGCTATGGTGCCACAAGACCTGAGTCCAAGTCCCAGGGTCCACAAGGTAGAAAGAAAGAACAGACATTATCGAGTTGTCCTATAACTTCAACGTGTGTTCTGTGTCCTGTGTGTGTGTGCATGCACACACATACACTCACACAATAAATAAATAAATAAATAAATAAATAAATAAATAATAAATAAATAAATAAATAAATAAATAAATGTAAATTTTAAAAATAATTCATGGTACCATGCTGATCCAGCTGGCTAGGACCCTGTAGAAATGATCAGACAGAGTCTTCATGGCTGGAAGCGGTTCAGGGTAGTGGGTGGGAGGTTGAGGTAGTTTAATAGCATGAGAGAATCTCAAAGTATCTTGGAGGTCACAGAGCTAAACTCAGGCACTCAGTCCTGGAGGAGATGGATGCATGACCCAGTCTCCTAATGGTTCGCACACTATTCTGTGTCTGTTCTGTGGGGCAAGAGTGCAGCGTCTGGAAAACCAACAACAGCCCTTTCAGGGAACAAACATTTCCTCACACAATCCATGGGCTCCTCTGAACTGACGCTTGCAGGAGTCAGTTGTGTGCACATGAGTAAGATGCCAGTGACACCCAGGAAATCCCAGGGAAATGGGGTTCAGTGTATCTGTTGTGCCCTGGGGTCTGTCATGGCAAAAGCAACTGTACCATGGCAGGGACAGGAGCCCACATGGAGTGTCCCAGGGCACACTGAGGAGGATGTCTGAGTGAAGGAAACGGCTGAAGTCTTACACAATCAAGTTACCACTGGGCTCCCCTGTTAAGGCTAGACATGAGTGAGTGACCTGAACCCATTCGTACCCTGTCACCTTTGGCCCTTCCGGTTTTTGAAACCAAAAAATGAGGTTTAATTTCGCATGACAGGTACATAAAGAGGTACACATGTTCCTGTTCACAATGCCAAAAGAAAACTACCTGATGGGTAGGTGGGGGTGAACACTGTTCTGCTAGCATCCTGAGGAGCTGGTCCTCCTTTCTTTGGCTGGCACCCAGTGTCCAGCTGGGCCCCGCCCGCTGTGGGAGTGATGGTCCAGGCTTTGCCCTCTCCCCACTTTCCTCCTTTGTGCCCTCTCTGTATCTGCTGCAGAGAAGGCAAAGGTGTCTCCAGGAGACAACCAGGCAGGGAGAAGCATGCCACTGCAGAGTTTAGGAATTTGCTTTGGATTCACAAGGCCATTACCGTATTCATTACAATTACCCTCACACAGACTTCATTACTGCCTTCTGTGTTCAGCTGCACTCGGTGAAGAAATCCAACTGGGCTACAATATTGTATTGGCTCATTTTGTGCCCGAAAGCCAATGTAAGAAATAAAAGTCCTTGGAAGGAGGTTCGCATGCAGTTCCTTCCACTCAAAATGAGATTCAGAAATCGCTTTACTTAAAAACTGTCTAATTAATTCAGAGGTGTGAGATTCCCTGTGGGGTTATAAGATACCCATAGGGAGTCATCCATGAGATTTGAGCCCTGAAACCTAGCCTAGGGATGGCAGGAATCTTTCACACACTGACTAGTACCTCCATGTCATCCCAGCAGCCCATGCCTTGTAAACCAGTCCTTCCCAAACTCCCTCCCCCTCCCAGAGTCCTGTTCTTCACCACTATCCCCTCATGATTGTTCTGTGTTCTTACCCCTCTCTCCAGCAGCATGTCTCGGAAATGGGTCACACGCTCTTCCAGGGGCAGGAGAATCTGTGGGGGTGGTGTCTGCGGTCCCTTGTCCACTTGATGGGTGTCTTCTGGTCCAGGGCTCTCGAAGCTTTCAGTCCTTCAGGGACACAAACCACAGAGTTAACCGTGCCCAAGGAGATCCAATTGGTTCCCATAGAAACCTTAAATCCTCCTGAGAGAACTCTTCCTGAAACAAGGAACCTTGAGTCAGATCTGGTGACACAAGTCTACAGTCTCAGCTCACAAGAGGCTGAGGTAGCAGGACTGCCATGAGGGTGAGGCCTAAACTACAGAGTGAGCCATTGTCTCAAACAAACAAAACAAGGAGAGAGAAAGAGAGAGAGGGAGAGAGAAAGAGAGAGAGAGAGAGAGAGAGAGAGAGAGAGAGAGAGAGAGAGAGAGAGAGAGGGAGAGGGAGAGAGAGAGAGATAGACAGACAGAGAGAGAGAAAGAAAAGAAGGAAGGAAGAAAGGAAGAAAGAAAGAAAGATATGAAGAAAGACTTGCCTTAAAAGGCAACTGGCTTTGCTGTGTTGTGAGAGGAGACTGAGATTGAAGGCCTGGCCCACAGCTCCAAGTCCCAAGAAGTTGAAGGCAGGGGCAGACTCACAGACCTGTCTCTGAAATGCCTGGAGGACAGGTAGAAGAAAAGGGAGGCCCACTTTTTTGAAGTACCACTTTGGGTGTGCCTGTCAAGGTAGCAGGGCCCCTGATAGGTCTTTTCATAGCATGCGCCTTATTCTAGAAACTCCTGGGTTCCTTTCCATAGGCTCATAGGGCTAGTGTCTACATTGGAAGAAAATATTTGACCAAAGTTGGTACTATAATTCCACACAGTGGCTTCTTCTCCCAGATAAGCTACAGTGACACCCTCATGTAGGATGCAGTTGGCTCTTGCCCTGTTATGCAATCCTGACTTCAGCCTTACTCTGACCACCCTGGTTCCTCATAGGGTCCATTCCCCAGCTCAAGTTCCATATCTGTCTCTAGTCAGGTCCATGGCAGTGGTTGTTCAAAATGACTAGCGGAGTTGTTTTGTTGCTGGGACAGTCCCAACACCAGGCACCCCTCTGCAGCATGCTTGTCCTTGCTGCTCCCAGGTCAAGCTGGCCAGTGATGGTAAGTTGAGGTCACATAGACAACACTGAAGACAGACTGCCCACACCATCAGAAGTACACATGTGGGAGACACATGGTTTGTTGTTGCATCTAGCATGTGCTGAGAGCATTCAGCACTCTGTGCCTAACAAGGGTCTTGGCTCATAGGGCTGCAGTGTAGATTATTCCAAACTAGTGGAAAATTTGTGAAAGGACAACAAGGGGTGCTGAACGTATGAGGGGTTTTATTTATAGATCAGCTGTTTCAGGGAAATGTACGGTCTTTGCTGCTTCTATGACGGCACGGCAAAGATATAATTAGGACTTCTTTGTAGTAAGTTTTCATTAGCCCAAAATAGAAGTGTGGAAACAAGGCTTATATTGTTGTACCTTGAGCACATCATGATCTGCTATTGCTTATCCTACAAAATATTTTGTTCAGAGCTACTGGATGCCTTCCAGAGTATGGGGCTCTCCGTTTGCCTGGATTGGTCAGAAGCAAATGCCAAGACCTGAATGTATGTCTGTGTTCACGCTTTGGAATGGGCTTTGTACCTCTAATAAAAGGTAAGGCTGACTGCTTTCTGTAGATGATAATGCTTGCTCATTCTGAGTTTTGTCCAGAAAGAAAGTCACCTGAGAACACAACTCGGTACCTAGCGTGGCATGTTGTTCTGGTGTCAGGTAAATGGCTGGACAGAAATTGTACTTGTTCCATATTTTCCTTTGAAAAAAGTCCTAGCTCAACCCCTCTCAAACTGTGGACTTAAGAGGGGCTGGTTTTGTTCAACCTTTCACCCACAGAGATGTTTCCCTAACTCCAGGTACCAGCAACCCATAGTCGCCTAACTCCAAGGAGGAACATACTACGCCCTCCTCTTTCCTCTGAGGCAGAAAGATACTGAGGTGACCATCTCTATCCCTGCAGGCTCTGTGTTCCCATGGCTGTCTCTCAGCCCAGCACTCTGGGTACATCAAGATTACCCACAACCTTTCAGATTCCTCCTTCACCCAGGTTCTCCCTGTGGGGCCATCCAAAGGCTAAACTAGTTGCCTAGGCAACCAAATGGCAACACCCAAACTGCTGTCTGTTATAGTCTGGGAGGGCTCAGTTCACTCTGTAAGCCTGAGTCACTAGCCCATCTCATCAATGTCCTCTGTCATACAACCTACATGAGAAAATGTATAGACTAGAGATAGAGAATCAGTCAGGCAAAGCCATGGGGCCTATTCTCAAATGTGGGGTGGCCCATCTCATGAGCTCCTGGAGGGAAAAGGTCACTCCCTCGTTGTTATCTAAACCTGCCACCTCCTCACATCCATGCGTTCTCAATGTGACCTGAACTGCATTATATACAGAGAGTTTGGGGCAAACCATGTGGCTCACTTACCCAGGCCATGTACTCTGATGAGCCTGGGTTGAGGAGAGGTGCATACACGCAAGCCACAGTGGGAGTCATAGCTGAAGTTCCAGTGTAGTAAGACCTAGTATAGGTGTTCTTGGACTGGGCCTCTGGATGACATCCCAACTACACTATTACACCAGCAGCTTTTCAGGAATGAAACCTTTGGATTGAACTTGCGAGAAATGATGGTTGCCTTGAGCCACTGCAACCGTGAGGTCACCACCTTGTGTAGAGAGAGCTGCTCTATGGGAAGTTGCTAACTCTAGTGGAGAGTTCCATAGATGTGATAGGCTCAGGGGAAAGCACCAATATGAACATGTCATGTTCAATGTGCCCTGCATCTCACAGTGAGATTGCCTCATGAACACCCCTGGCCAAGCTGTGGAAATCTCTGGGTCTCATTATTTTCAGTGAGATATGAAGTTCTAGCAAGATGATCTTGGCATTCCTACAGCATAATTCTGTGATGCAATGTGGTCCTGTTAACTCCATCCCATAGAGACAGCAAACATCAGGGCAGTCACTGTCTTGGCATCACTGTCAAGCAGATACCAGCTCTTCTCTTTACAAGGTGGTGACCCTTGGCTGCAGTAGCCTGAGACAACAACAGTTTCTCTCCTCTCTTGTCCTACCCTGGATAATGGCTACCCAAAGGTGTCATGTTTCTGCAAAGTTGTTGGAATGACAAAGGGTTGGGAATGTCAGCCAGAGGCCCACCCCAGGCACATTTCACTACATCCTGTTACTGGGAGCTTCAGCTCTGACCCCTCACTATGTGTATACATGTATGTCATTTTTGATGAGTCCTGTAATGTTTTGGAAAATTAGTAAACCTAAGGGATGGTCAAGGAGCTGCCACATGTGTGGACAGATGTGGATATGTGGGCAGAGAGCCTCATCACACTGCTGTTGATATGTGAACAGACAATGGGACAAGCAGGCCCTTCCATGGGTGGTTACAGTTAGATGAAGTCAAGTAATGATGTAAGCAGCTGGCTTCATTATGAAGATTCTTGGAGTAGCAAGTGTACTCTGTGTCCCCTCGTGCTGCCCTGTGACAACACAGAATTCAGAGTTTCCACAGTTTGTCAAAAGCCAGCCTAATCAGGAATCAGGTCTTAAACCTGATTGTGACCAAAATTAATCTCCAATTCCTTATAAGAGGCCTAGTTTCAGTGTGCCCTTCATTCCAGGCCTCATGGCCCATGTCTGTAACTCTCATGTGTGTCTTCTGCGCATAACCTTGAGCCAGGAGCCACAAGCCTCTCTTGTCCTCATCACTCACAAACTTCTGCATACATTCCATGCACTCTCCTCCTGCTTTCCTTGAGCATCTTTGTCACATGCTCTTTCTTCTCAGATGTCATCCTGTCGTCTGTCCATCCAGGCCTAACTCAGCTTTTGCATGTCACCTGCCTGTCTCTAATGATACATGGGACCTGTCTTGAGAAGCTGAACTCTTTTGTCCCAGTAATGAAGTCTCTCTGTAAGATGGTGACACATCTTGTTTTTCTTAAAAAGCCATTCCCTCATCTATAGTCTACAACTGCAGACAGAACACAGTCCCTGGGTACCAGTGGGTAGTGAAGGTATTGTTGTATCTCATTAGTGACAGTGAGTAAATTCTTGTGGGATTTGACTTTGTGATTGTAACTTCCTTGAAGACATTGAATGAAGTACAATTCCAGGTCCACTTCTTAAAGAGTATATTTTGGTGTCTTCAGCTTTCCTTCCTGTGACACCTATAAGCCCCAGTCCTCACTACTCAACCCTATCCCAGCTTTTGTCTTAGCACTGTAGACTGGTGAATGAAGAAGCTGGACAGTGTGCAATGACTGTTGCAGTGTGTAAGACTTCTGAATGTGTGGTCATGGGGTTCTACTGTCACCAATGAGAGTAATCAAAGGAGTTTATGAGATGAAATTATCTTTGCAAATGTACCCTAGTTCTGAGTTTTCACTGTTGTGTATAAGGCAGGAGCCAAGAGAGAAGCATCATGCTCAAGGCTGGATATCCCAGTGTGGTCCACGAGAGATTTCTGCCAAGATGCACATTTAATTCTCCATTCCCACTGTCTTTATGCCCCCACTAGCAATAACACAGGACTCACCTTGTGGGGTGAGAGGAAGAATGCTGGGCACTAATTAGTAGTTTGTTCTCTGCCGTCTCACACACCTTACACCCCGCCCTAAAATGTAGTAAGATCTCAGGCAAGCCTCCCCCTGAACTCAGTTTCTTCAGTGTGTTCATCTTACTTATAAAGCTTTAATACTGATAGTATCTGCCACTTGAGATTTTGGAAAATTAAGTAAAACAAAAATGTCTGGTGTTTGTTTACAACTCTCTGTGTAACACCCTCTTTAAATTAATATCATATAGTTAAATGGTTTAGTCCAGTGGGTAGTCTGTGAATGGTGTTGACCTGGAATTTGATAACAATGGTGATAATGGTAATGATGATGGTGATGCTTCTGGTAATTTGGCAATGGTGGTAATGGTAACGATAATGGTAACTATGGTGATGCTGTTAGTAATGGTTGCAATGATGTTGAAATTAATGGTGGCATGATGTTGATGGTGGTGACAATGATGGAGATGATGGTGACAGCAATGGTGATGATGATAACAGTGATGGTGAGAGGATGATAACGATGGTGAGATGACAATGATGATGATACTGACAATGATGTTGTTGATGGTAACAACGATGTTGATGATGGTGATGATATTGATAATGGTGATAATGATGTTGATGGTGGTGACCATGATGTTGATATGGTGTCAATGATGGTGATGATGGTGACCATGATGATGGAAATGGTGATAACGACAATGATAGGAATGATGAACAGGGATAATGGTGAATGAGGATAAGCCTGAGTCCTCACTGTTTCACTCTATCCATAGGCATACATATATATAATCACAATAGTGACTATGATGGGAGCACTGGTGATAATTCTTTGCCCTCATTAGCTATGATGGCTTCTGGCTATCCACATTAGCTCTTCCCCAGATGAGTTCCAGCCTCAGTCCTTCTGGGAACACATCCCCTTTTATTTGACTTAATAAATGGGGAGAATTATTCTGTCTTCCAGCAAAGATACCTGGGAATTTATCATCAAAATATCATCAGCCTGTAACTCCGGTGTTAGACACAATATAAAATTCTGCAGGAATCAAAGTTTCCGTGAATCTTTTTGCCTTATGGGGCCTCAGACATCTTATCACGTGCAGTGTAACAAATGATCTTCAGATGTGGCGCACTTTGAGCGATCTCTGTGTCAGGCATTTAGCCTCCGCACTGTGCTGTGCAGGGGAATGCTTCTGGCAGCTGTAAAGCAGGTCTGTTCATCAATCTGCGGCTCTGGGGCTCTGGAAAAGACCAGAGCAAGGGAACCTCAATTCTGCCCATCCACCCATATCGCACCGTTCAGGTAGGGACTCAAAGCTGATGCCTCTCTCGGGTGGATCATGGCCATAGGCAAAATTTACACTTGTGGGGCCTGGGCACAGTTATAATCTGGAAAAGTGCCAAGGGGCTGAGCAGAGCCGCTCCTCCTATGCTGTTATATAGAGGAAATTCTGCCTAGTATAGACACAGACTCCTGGGTAAGAGGAACTCAAGGTGCTCCTGGAGAAGCAGAAATGGGGCCAATCCAGGGCCTTAACTTCCCTGATTGCTGGTCTTGTTTGATTGACAACCACACATCCCCATCCCCCTTTGCTGTGTTCTTTTGAGCCCTCCTGATGATCCCTAATTAATAACTGTTCCCTGATGATTTACAAAGAAGGTTCTCAGTGTTCCCCAAACACTGTATCTACTAAGCCTCAGACTAGGCAGGCTTCCCATGGCTGGGCAGCAGTCCTGTGTGTCAGGGTGGTCACATTTATTCATCTCTTCCTGCCTCTGCTGACCTTGTGGTTATGAATGTCAGTATGCATCAGGTGTCACACTAGACAAGAGGACAGAATGAAGAATGATGGGAGCATGAAGTCAGGACACAGCTGTGCTGGGTCTGCAGCACACTGGAGGTCCCGTAGGCAAAGACATTTGTCATTCAGAGGCCATGAACTATCTGCTGAAAAGTGTTTTGCTTACAATTCTCTGTGTTTCAAGCCCTCTAAGTTGAGATAAGGCATTCAAATTGCTTTGGACAGTGGCTGATCTGATTTGATTGATGGTGGTGGTGACCCCTTCTGACTTGTGGTGGAATCCTTGAGAACCTGGAGCTCTAATTCCTGGGACTACCAGAAGCAAGACATCTTTATAGCTGACCAAACAGCAGGCACTGGCTGGTACACCTGCTTCTTGAGTGGTTCTGCCAAGTCCTGTGCCCCTCCTGTCCTTCTCTTGTGCTTGGATTAGCTTAATCTGGAAGGTTTTCCCAGTGTTTCTCAACTGTGACCTTACAGCATCTTATTGGGAGCACATGAAGGTGGGTTTGGGCAGCTGACATCTATTGCAGCCTAAACAAAACACAGCACAGACTCCCTAGGCAACCCTGCTTGGGAGCTTATATGCACCTCCAAGGAAGTCTTCAATCAATCAGGTCTTGGCCAGGGGAGACCAGTAGGTGCTTGGAGCATTACTGATAGCGACTGATCAACCATTCACAGAGCATGCAACAATCAAAAAACTCTGCTACCCTGACTCTGCCTACTGCCTCCAGGCAGCATAATAGCAATGATGAAGATGGTGATGATGATGATCATGATGGTGGTGGTGGTGGTGGTGGTGGTATTGATAGTGGTGATTGTGGTTATTTTGTTGTATACCTTTTGGGGACTATTGGAGAAAAGAAGCAGACTGTGGGCACATGCATCTCAAAATACAGGGATCATTGGAAATCTAAGTTAAAATGGAAAGAAACCTCCACGAACGGCAGAGACCACTTTTTAAAACCTTATATCCATAGCCAAAAGCAGACAGAGTTGCAAGGAAAACAAAAATCCGCAGACATCTTGACACACTGAGTTGTGACTGGGTACCACCTGATCGTAGCCTCCAGGTCTTCAGTATCAGCAGTTGTCTGAGAAAAAGGCAGATGGAGCCTCCACACCCTAACGCTCTGAGCACCATCCAGTCCAAAGCCCATAGTGAGCAAAGACCCAGGTTTAGAGATGGCCTGGCTTACCCTAAGAAGCTCTTCAAATTGTAGTTGATGTAGCAGGGCTTCCAGTGACTAAACTGCAGGAATGTCCATGGGATAATGGGGGAGCTGGAGTAGCAGGGCTGTGACACCCCTTTCTCAGGCAAAACATCTGCTGAAGAGAGATTAGGATACACAGAAGCACAGGGGGCAGCAAAGGAAGACGTGGGGAAGAGAGAGCAGAGCCAGGACACAGGACCTCACTGTGCCTTACTCAGGACAGGTGCTGGGCTGAGGTCAGGCACACAACCCCGACCTTACCCCATCACGACACAGCTTCAACATGGGCAGCCAAATGGAAGCCTAGTCCCACTCACCCCCAGGACACCAATGAGAATACAGACAAAATAGCGTAAGGAAGCAAGGATGGCATAGCCAGGAGTCCAGGGAAGCACAACTACAAAGAGTGAGCTGAAAATTCTAGAAAGAGTGTAATACGTCCTACTTAATAGCAGCACAAGAAAGAACAGGACACACGAGGGAGGAGGCAACTGGAAAAATATAGACCTGGAAAGGGGATCTAAGAAAACCCAGGAAATGTTTAAAACTAGAAGGAAAGCAGAACAGAAAAACACAGTAGTCAGAACGCAAGGTGATGGTGTCTTAACAGTGAGATAACCTGTGAGTGGGTAAAGATGGCTTGGCTGCCCAATGGCACATGCCTGAGTTCAATCCCTGATGCCCACATAAAAGTGAAGAGAGAGAACCTTCCACAAAGTTGTCCTCTGACCTCCTCATCTCTGTCTGTCAGTCCATCTCTCTCTGTCTCTCTTCTTCCCTCTCTCTTTCCCTCTGTCTCTCTGTCTCTCTGCCTCTGTCTCTCTGTCTCTCTGTCTCTCTGTCACTCTGTCTCTGTCTCTGTCTCTGTCTCTGTCTCTGTCTCTCTCTCTCTCTCTCTCTCTCTCTCTCTCTCTGTCTCTCTCTCTCTCTTTCTCTCTCACACATGGGAGTGGGGCAGGGGGACCATGCACACACATAAATATACACCATAGTAATAAACAAATAGATATTTTTGAAATAGTTAAATTCAAAAAAGGAAAGGACCAGGATACAGAGAAACAGGCATAGTGAAGAGAAGGCTGGGAGTCTCCAACAAGTGAACAGTGTTGCAACAGAACACAAAGAAACACAGGTAAGAAAGAATCCAGATTAAAAAAACAAAGATCAAAAACCCAACACCTCCATATTTGGGTAGTGTAACCTGCAACGAAGAACAATAATGCTATGGAGCTTCTCTTTCCATCATTTTAAACACATCACCATGTTAAACCCAGGAGGTCAAACAAGCAGATCAGCTGTGGAGGACACCAGGGGTCACACAGGCTGCTTTAGAAACTAACATTGAGGGGAGGCACCAAGCACTTAGCATCTACAATCACTTGAGGAGAGTCTCAATAAAGAGTTCTCTTCATTGATTTGGCTTGTGGGCATATACAGGGATGGTCTTAATTCATTTAATCAATGTGGGGAGACCCAGCCCTGGAGGGTGGGATTGTTACCTTGGCAGAGGATCCTACCACTATGTGATGGAAAAATGTAGCTGAGAACAGTGAGCAAGCAAGAGGGCATATAGACATTCATTCTTTCTGTGCTCTTGACTTCCCAATAATTGTGGACTGATACCTGGAACTGTGAGCCAAAGTAAATCCTTCCTTCCTTCCTTCCTTCCTTCCTTCCTTCCTTCCTTCCTTCCTTCCTTCCTTCCTTCCTTCCTTCAGAGGTTTGTGGTTAGGATAGCTCATCACAGCAACAGAAAGTAGGCCAGTGGGTAAAGTCACTTGCCACACAAGCCTGATGATTTGAGCTTGATCCCCGAAACCCATATAAAGGAGAGAACCCACTCAACAGACATGACTTTGACCTCCACATATATATCATACCATGCATGTATCTCCCCACACCCAACATAAACACATACAATAATAAATAAAAGCAAAACAATAGTAAGAGCAATAGTCAAACTATTAAGTGCAGAATTCAGACACCAGTGTTTGACAGTCTGAAAAAAAGAGTGAGCAGATCAGATCCCCCACTACATCCCAGAATGGCATGGCCAGGTGTGGCCAGCTGCTGGTGAAAGGATCTCTTCAGCATCACCAGGTGATATTCCTGCCCACCATAAACCAAACTGAAGTTGGGTCTTTGTGATTCCAGGTACCCAGTCTACACAGTACCTTGCTTTATAAAGAAATTGTAATGTGACAATGAAGTGACAGATGGAGAGTGGATGGCATGAGTCCATAGGTTAAAAGAAACTTATGCAAGATATCAACAGTATGCTGGATCTGAACTTGGTTGAGACACTTGTTCAAAACATGAACTTGCAAGAAAAAAAATACAAATCAAGGAAACTTGAACCCTCTAGGACTGGAGACCACGCACTAATGTCAGAAGATTATTAATTAATGCTTACATTAAGCCATTATCCTAAATTATTTACAAATGAAATTTACACAGTATTTGTGGAGGTCATGAATTAAAGATTCCCCCATACCCAGATATGCCTACAGGCCAACTGAGTGTACACAATTCACCACTGAGACTCTTCCTTCGATGATTGGAGGTTGTGAGAGCAAGAAAATTGAACTGTGAGGGTTAGGTGTATTTTCTTTACTGTGTTGAATTCTTCTGTAATTAAAGTTAAGATAGTCACGGCTTTGAAATTGGAAGTAGTCATTTGCCTTCCTCACTGTGGGATCTGCTCCAGCAGGGTTAGCAGGAGAGCCGCTTGGTTTCTCTTTCCCATCATCTCCAGGGCTGTGTGCTCTGCTAGAATGGCTCTGCCTAATCAGTGTGTTACCAATGCACCTCCCACTGCCCTCTCCTTGGTGCTGTCCTGACTTTGGGCCAGGCCCTCAAACAGCTTGCCTCTTCAGGGGCACACACTGGCTCTCTTGCCCTGCTGGCTGGTGGTCACCTAGAATTGTCACTGCACCTCTTCCTTCAGCAGAGTGGTCTCTCACATGGCAAACGCAGTGCCCTTCACGGGAGATGAGAAGAGAGGGGCTTGCATAGCTATAGTGCCTTTGAAGGGTTTGGACTGGGCTGAGCTGTTGATAATCTGTTTTACTTTTTTTTTTTTTTCTTTAAGGTGGATATCCTTGCCCACTGGACAGTGACCTTCTGTATTCCTGTGGTGATGTATGTAGAACTCAATAGCCTGGCAGACCATAACCACACAATAAGCGTTGACTAGTTAGTTGAAGTCTGCAAGAAGATTACTGCATGAAGATGGGACTTTGGAAAGGAACCACACCCGAGCCCTCCCGTGAGCACCAGCCATCGGACTTTGCCTTATTCCATTTCAAATACCACACAAACTACCTGCTCTCTTAAGAAACTGTCTAGCGATTTTTTAAAAAGTTGTAGCAATTTTAGAAAGCCTCACTGTCCTTTGGGTCTGTGGGCTGCTGGTCTTGATGGAGGAAGTTGCTAAACAATGGAAATTTCCCCTCTCCATGTAGGCAGCTAAACTGGGCCTTGGAGCTTGAAAATCGGTGGGAGGGAAGGAGTTCTGAGGGTGGGGAGTGCTTTGGATCACAGACAGAAGGAAGAATGCAAAAGACAGGATCAGAATAGAGTTGGAAATTGTTCTGCTGAAGTAGGGGATACATAGTACCCCAGAACTAGAAACACAGTACAACACAACCCTAAGACCGCAGACCATGGACTGTTCTCTGTGCTTCTGCCTACGCACCCTAAACACTAGGTGGTGATGGATATTTGTTCAGCACATGACAAATGAGGAGGACCAGATTCATGTCATCTGGAGATGTCCATTCACCTATTCACTTTGTCTGCCTTCCTGAGTTGTGGTGAGTTCTACAGCCCATAGTGGGACTGAGACTGTGGTTATCTGGCAGCATTATCTCAGAATTCTGCATCCTGCTAGCAAGATGGGGATGCAATCAGATCAGAACCATACTGGGACCCAGTATATAAGTTCCTGCACATAGATTGACAAACCAGTCAGATAGAACCTTGGGGGTGGCAAAGAAATGGCTTCCTTTCTTTATGTAAGAGTGGCTTGCTGCTGTTCCACAGCCGTGGGGGAGGATCTGCACGTGCATAGGGTTATGCTGCAGAGTACAGGAAGGCCCGGAGTCCTCTAACAACCACTTGAACAGAAGAACAGAGACCCTCAGAGGAGATTCTATAATGGGCTATCCTCTTCATGAGATGGAAGATCATAAGTAACATGATTTTATCTACAAGTTCTAGACTGGCTTCATCCCATCCGGATTTCAGACTCCTCATAGTTTAAGTGAAAAGCTTGATAGAAAATGAAAACTTCACCTGACCCCACCCACAAGATAATAACCCTGCATCCAGACATGGTACCAAAGGCTGTAACACAGTGATCTCCTGGCTAATGCCCCTCTCCATCTACAGAATACATAAATCTCTTTATCACTTCCAGAAAGCAAATAAATTCAGGGGACTGTTCATGTTGTAGTTTTAAAAAGACAAATTGAAATCCCATGACAAACACCTGCTTCTGCACTCAGTCTTCTCATAGGCAGATGTCAATGACGGGTCCTGCGTCGACCACCTAGTGACATGGCACAGGACCAACACCATTTGCAAAGCCACAGATTTCTAGGTTGAGTCAATTGTCCACTTAAAAGAATGAATTAAGTGAAAGGGACTGCTTAAAACACAAGTGGAGGTGAATAATTTGTTCATCATTACACATGCCAAAGACTACAAAGGATCTCACACTTTCTCTTCTCTCACAAGGTCTCCAGGGAATTAGGCAGATCTCTAGGGCTGGCACAGAGAGGCAGCGAATCCTATTGTCAACCAGGAGAGCCTTAAGAGATGTTATTTCAGAGCATCATCTTACAGCATTTTCAAACAGTTCCCATGCTCAATAGTTGATATTCAGAATGGCCCCCATAGGCTCGTATGCCAGTTGGTGGAACTGTTTGGGAAGGATTAGGGGGTGTGGTTGTGCTGAAGGAGGTGGATCACTAGGGGCTTTGAATATTTATTACCATGAATTCTCTCTGCCTCCTACTTGTAGATCAAGATGTGAGTTTTCAGCTCTTCCTGCCACCATGCTTTTGCTCAGCATCATGGCCTCTAATCATCAGGATCCGTATAAACACTTTCTAAGTTACTGTGGTCATGGTGTTTTCACACAACATTTAGAAAATTAACTAAGAGACTGAGGTAGGAAGAAGGGCTCAGCTTACACTGTGAGGACGGAGGCTCTGTATGCTGGCCTCCTTCTTACTGATGGGGAGACACCCATTCTCTGATTGTGCAGAGAGCACCTCCCAACAACCCCAGACAACTGTATCCAGGGATGGACTTAGCTTGAGGATTGTCCAGGGATTGGGAGCTTCAAATCTCCCATCGTGGCCTGGCTGGCCCAGGATTGAAAGTTACCATTAAATTCTTGTGTTTGTTTTTTGGATGATGACATTCATTTGCTTTGAATGGACTCCCCTTGCCCTAGGGTCATGTCCGGAATAAAGACCTACAAGAGGATGAATCATAGTCATACATTTCCTGGAAGAGAATCTCATGATCACAAGGGAAGAGAGTCTTTGTAGGACCCATCTCTTCCTAAGTGGTCTGAAATTACTTTACACTCTAATTCTATCTGGGAAATCTTGGTCTCTGGGAGTCAATCAATAGTGGCAGATTTGGAGAAAGCAAGAAGATACCAGTAGGCCACTTCTTACTCATTCTAGCATCTTGGGTCTTCAGATGGAGTTGTCCATGACCTTCAAAGTTACCTATATTAGTTATTTTCCTTACAGCTGTGACAAAACACCCAACAAAATCAACTTGATCTTGACTCATAGCTTTGGGGCATGGTCCATCATGGCAGGGGAGGCTTGATGGCAGAGGATGAGGCGCTACTCACATCGTGTCTACAGTCGGGAGGTGAGCAGAGATGAATGCTAGAGCTCCCTTGGCTTCCTCCATTCTAACCAGATCTGGGATCTCAGCCAGTGGGATGCTGCTGTCCATGTTCAGGGTGGATCTTACCCCTACGGTTAAACATTTCTGGACATGCCCTTGTGGATACATGCAAAGGTGTGTCTCCTAGGTAATTCTAAATCCTGCAAAGTTGATCATCAAGATTCACTACCAAAACACTCTACTTGATCCGACACTTTTATGGCAGGAGACAGTCAGCTTTGTACACCCAAAGCCACTAACTGCACCCCAAAGTGTTAGAGGCAACATGACCTGTCATTTTAGTCAACCTAGTGGAAGAAATCTATACCAGTGTGATGGAAATATCAAAACTATATCAAAGCCACTGTGCTAATGGTAACTAAAGGACAAAGTTCATCTATTCAGTGGGAACTGCTATCCCTGCCTGATAAAACCTGGCTTCTCAGGATGGGGTAAGCTGCCATTTATGCCGATGACAACTTCCCTATAATGTTTCATGGTTACTTCCATTTTGATTTCTAAACTAGATGACATCTTTTTGCTGAGTTCCCCCAAGTGATTCCATTTGAATTTGAAATAAAGTCTCGACTCCCTAAAAAATAGATAGCACTCTCAAAGCAGGTCCAAACAGTAAAAAGACCCACTCCTTAGAAGGTAGGAAGTGGCAGGGCTGCCAAGCACCGTATGAGAAGAGGACACACAGCAGTAGGTCAATTTTCTGGTCCTGGGGAAGATGGATGAGTTTGCATCAGGAACACATTCACTAAATAGTAAATAACAAGCTTTCGGAAATGGCACTCACCAGGTAGTTTAAAATACTTTTGTGTTTTGAAAGCTTGTCATTGTGACAGATTTCTCCTCCAAGGGAATTTTAGGAGAAGTATCATTTGCGCCTACATTATCTGCACAATCAATTTAATTCCATCTGTGTTTGAATGCCCCAAGTGGGTATCAGCTGTGCCAGAGCTCATCAAAAATGCAGGGGTGGAGAAGAATCTAGAATCACCACCATCATCATTTAGCCCCTGTTTCTATATATCATGACACATTGGGCCAGCAGTTACCCCTTGCAAGAGGGCTTTCAGTGCTCTTGAAAGTGTAAAAAAAAAATGTTATTTATATTAAAGGGGCAGGTCAAGATTATATTCTGTAATATCAAGTGCATATAGTGCCAAGATCTCTGAGGTGCCACTTGTAAAATGCAGTGGGGCGTGAAGTGTCATGGGCACTGCAGAAAACTGTGTAGTAAGAAACTGCACCACGGTGGGGCTGCAGACACAACAGGGCTGCCTTCTACAAGGCACAGGCAGACAAACGAACCAGATCCTCTTTCAACACACACGGCAGGCCCACCCTCTGCACATACAGGGGAAGAAGATTCAACTTCTGTGAACACAGGGTGGGTGGCCTACCTTCTGCACATCAAGGAATGCTTGCCTTTGCTTGCACAGAGCAAACCCGCCTTCTGCAAACACAGGAGAGACCCAGCCTCTCTCTATACACCAGCTCAGAAATGAATGGTTTCCAGAGCTTCCTAGAATATGCTAGGTTCCCAGTCTGGCTGCTTCATGGCTACAGAACATTTTCCTGCCTGAGTTTATTAGGCAGACACAGTCTCACCGAGGCAGCCCTGGTGAGGACCTGGTGAGCCCGAAGGCACACCAGCATGTGACAGGCACCAGCCCCTCCCATAGCTGCAGTGGATAGACATGTGCACAACTGCAGACATTGGAGCAGCTCCACAGGAAACATCTGTGCTTGCTTCAAAGTCAGTCTTTAATTCTGGAAGTCATTCAGATGATTAAAACCAGAATTAATGTTTTGATGTTATTTAAATGCCAACTGCTCAGAATCCGAGGCCAGTCCATGTCCCCTGCACCACGGGGAGCTTGTCTTGTGTTTCAAATGCAGGGTATGGGTACACAGACCAGCTGGGACAGCTTGGCTGACAACCATGGTGTGAGTATAGTAGCCCAAAAGCTGCCCTTCCTCCCATTCCTAGAAGTCTTGAACCATCAAAGGCCCTGCATAAAAATCTCCTGTGGCCAAGTGGGTATTCTTGGACCCTCCTACAAAGTACAAGTGGCCTTTTAAGGGCAAGAGTTGAGGCAGTCAGAAAACAGAGGACTCCAAGATTTGGATGACAGGTTTAGCCCCAGGGTTACACAGAGACCTGTCCCTGCTTCATGGAAGCTCACCCTTCACACATCCAGCGCCACCCCAGACTGAGGCACAGCATGTAGAAGCCCAGGGATGAGAAAAACAGTGTTCGGCCTTTTACCTGCATAATGGTTTGGTTTTGTTTGCTTAAAATTTAGTACATAATTCTGTAAAGCCCTGTGGGTTTCCTCTCGGTTCTGAACTCCCCTAGTTCTCCCTCCGATCTAACTGGTGCATTCATTAGAAAGAGGAATCCACTCTCAGTTTCAGCTCCTGGGAATGCTGGCCCAGCATCTGTTTCCCACACCATCCCTTTGTTTACTGAAATATCTCAGGATGAAGGAGCAAAGGAGTGAAAATGGATAACGGAGCTGAAGCAAGATCTTATCCTTTGTTATGTCAAATGTCTGCGTCTCCTAAGGACAATTTTTGAGGAGGAAATGTTGTCAACATGCTTGACCAACACCTTTAAATTTTTGGTCCAGGCTGAGGGAACTCCAGAGAGAAGATGATGCAGAAGCCGGGTACACTGGTGAAGGTGCCTGATGGGCCCAAGTAACTCTCAGGTTCCAGTAGGATATTCATCCAGGTCCTACCTATGCCAAAGATAACTAAATTCATGACGTAGCCTTCGAAGTACTACTTGGCATTCCAGACTCAACCCCACTGTTCTCAGTTCATGAAGGTGCCTATAGCTCCATCCTTCCTTCCATCTGTCCTGTTCTGAGGACTCAAGATGCCTATATTGTTTAGAGTAGCCCCCTATATATGATGTTAAGTATACAGAAGACAAACGAGTGGCCTTGTGAGAGACCATTAGAAGAGAAAGGACAAGTTTTCATCCCACACTTGCAGCCAGGCAATGACAAGCAAACTTGATAGATTCCTCCATGTCACTAAGTGCCATGTGCACTTCTGCAGACAGGTCCACAGTTTTACTTGCAGAGGAACGAACTTCTTAGACATGGGTTGGATGGGTTGCAAGCAAGACCCAGAGATGCAATGTCCAGCCAGAACTGCCTGCCTTGATTTAGTATCTTACAAAGCACAGGTCTGCCCTGAGCAGTGGGCGACATGGCCACTTCCACATGGCTCTGGAAGGGGAGCATGTGACCCTGAACTTCAGCAGAGCAGGTGCCAAGAGATAATGCAGCCATCTGCTTCCCAGTTAAACTATTTTTTTTTCTTTTGCTCAAATTCAATGCAGTCAAAGTACTTTCTCTTCACAGCACCAAAGCATCAAGGGAAGACACAATGGGAGAGAACAGTGCCACCTACCTGTTCCTCTTGGTTTTCACACTTTGGTCCTCGCTGCCATCATCTGAGCTGGATCCATCGCTGCTTTCAGCTGAAAGAAACACCACATTACCACAGCTGAAGGGTCAGCCTCGGTGCTCTGGAAGACAGCAGGCAGCTGAGGCGCTCAAGCCAGCCCATCTGAAAACTGACTGGATTTCTCTTAGACACCGACATTCGTCGCATGAATTTGCTTTCTTTGATGCATATTCCTCTCTAATGAAATGCACATTAGAAAAGATACCTGACTGTTGACTGTTGACAGCCCCAGCCCCTGTGCCTCCAGACATCACCATCCCTTCAGATGGGCCTAATGAGTAAATAAGAGAAAAACCAACCACTGTTGCACCCTCAGGATCAGCCCTCCCCAAGCTGTGTGAGCACCACCTGCCTCTCTGCCAGCCGGCTGCTGAAGTGCTAGCCTCTCCATATCAGTCTCCTGGTACCCAGAGCCTCCCTCCATCCATTGCAATTGTCACAGGCCCGTGCAGCATACCATATGATCTTCACTACAGACTGGGCCTCTGTTTCCAAAGCCCAAGTGTTTGGGAGCTGCATGACTGTTTCCAAGCTGCATGGTACAGCCCTGGAAATACTGCATGACATGGCAGAATGGCAAACATGTATTGGTGCCCTGGGATTTCCTGTATCAAGAGAGCAAGAATGGGGAAGGGATGGTTCCAGAGCCTTGCCAGTTCTGACCCATGGCACAGATTGGAATTCCAGTATAACAAGAAGTGGCCTAGATTGTTTCCTGTTTCTGTGTCTATACTCTCAAATCCACCATCTCTGTAAGCCAGTCATAATGTTGACAGCAGGGGTGGGCGGAAGTGGTGGAGTTGGCTTGGTAGATTTTGCCTCCAGGTCCCTACTCCTCTACCTGGATCATATCCTCCCCTTTGCTGTATATTGCCGTGTCCTTCCTAGAAGGCCTAGTGTCCCTGCTCTTAACAAGTGTGAAAACCACAGGATAGTAATTTCAGTGTATGTTGTGTTCTCTCTCCCCACCGCCCCCTCTCTGCATGTGTGTGTGTGTGTGTGTGTGTGTGTGTTAGAATTTTATGTAGTCAAGGCTGTCTTTGAACTCCCGATCTTCCTTCTTCCATTTCCCTATATTTTCTTTTAAAATACTACACTTACCATTGGGTACTGACCTGGAAACTTCATCTCTACTAGGATTAGGGTTCATAGTGCTGAGTTTGCTATGCATACTAGGGGAGAAAAGTGATCAGTTTGTGAACCCTTGCATATACAGTAGTAAATAACATGGTAAGATAAGCCCATTGGTGCAATAATGTCACGTCATGGAAGCAGTCAGCCACTTTCAAAAAGGATTTAAGACTTACTCCACAAGACAGGATTTGTTCTTGGCACCATTAATGGGGCCCAGAACCCTGGGTTAGTTAGGTGCTAGGACTTAGGGGAAAACTGATTGGTATTATTCTCCCATTATTATTAATTCCATAGAATAATGCATCTCTCCACCTTCACAGAGGAGCTTCCTTTTACAGTAGATGGCAATTAACACAGAGACCCACACTGGTCAAAATGCAAAGAATAATATTGCAGATCATTGAGCCTTAAATGGGACACAATATTAAACACTCAAAGCTCTGTAATCATCATAGAAAGGTGCTGTGTGTGGAAAGGTTGCAAAGCCCAGAGGTGGTGGATCTCTACAGTGAAACTGTAGAAAATGCTGAAGAAAATGTGCCAATTGCTCATAAGGACTAACAGAGGGTATGATGACGATATCCACAAGACCTGTACCAGCTCAAGCCAGACAGAAAGTCATCATAGAGTGGGGAGGTCAGAAAGTCCTGACCCCAGCTAAAGAACTGTTGGTAACATTGTAAATAAACTGAATGTCACTAAATGTACATTTTAAGGTGGCTACCTGGTAAGCTGCATGTTACATATATTTTTATTCAGAATTTAAAAAATCATCATCAAATTGTTTTATGGAAAAGATCAGAGCCCAGGAAAAATAGTGGAAAACATTATAGTCAAAGACATTAATCCCTCAATTTACAGGAGTCCCTATAATTCAACGAGAAAGACACACGTGAATGTATTCCCAGAAACACAAAACAAATGGCCGACAGACCCCTGAGAATCACTCAAAATTAAAGAAATGCCAACTGAAATAAAGAATGGCTTACATTAAGTTCTGGTGATGTACAGGGCTGGCACAGAATACATCAGTGCGAGTATGCATTGATTGATCCCTTCAGAGGAAGATTTCACAATATTAGAAATTCAAGATGTATGTATATGATGATATACATTCCAATAATATGAAATTACACAATAGATGTTCTTGTGAAAATGTGGATATATAAACAAACACACGTTAAGTTATAGAATTCATGAAATGACAGCATAAAATCCCCTGTATCTCTGAAGCAAGCTCTTTTCTGGTAGTGCAGGGGTCACTCTGGCAATTTCAGCATGATTCAGAAATAATCTGTGGTGGAAACTGACTAGGGGATCATAGAGTTCAACAGTGAGATCCTGGGTGTGATTTGCACCTGAGTTCCAGGCAGTCACAACCTACAGAGGCAGAGGTGGTCACTCCTCCCTGTCATGCCAAGCAAGGTATGTCTATGAGAGTAACAGTGGCACAGATGTCATAGGAACAACTAACTACTACTGTGGAGGGAAAGCCTTATAGGGCTCATGGGACCCTCAGAAGACCTTTATAAGATCTTCATGGGGTCATTCCTTTATGAGATCATATAAGAGATAAGCAATTGACTGGAGTAGGACTTTCATCAGTGCACCTGTCCTTAAGTGGCCCAGAGGACTGGCTTCTGGTCTGATTGCCTTTTGAGTTAACCATGTAAGTTAACCAACCACAGTAAATGCATTGCCTCACAAGCTGGCTTGGGCAGTCTTCTTTTGTCTGATGGCACCTTATCTGATACAAGTACATTTTCTTTATGGCTCTCCAGGAAGTCAGGGTTCTTTAGTAACAGAGGCCATCATGGAGTTAGATAACTACCAGCAGAGTAGAAAGCTAGCTTTCAGTATAGACAAAGCCATGGAGGACACAGTCATACTAAGTCCACTGCACAGCAGCTCCATCTGCATGTCCACTGCAGGTTCAGTCAGACACCCACAGGTGCTAGCACTGCCTTCTCCGTACTCCTAGGGCACATTTGAATTATGGGCCCAATGCAATGGCAAAGAAGCTCATGCTAAGAAAGAGCATGGGCTGAGTGGGGACTGAGACTGAAGCCTGCTCACCCAGGAGACAGATTCTGTGGAATGCTTTGTTTGGTTGACCTACGTTCCCTGCTGAAACTTGTGGAGGAAACTCAGCATTCTTGAAGAGATCTTTGAAGACACATCTTCAAGATCATTGCCAAAGGTTTCAGTAAGTGTGTGCTATCCCTCTATCCTATGCTCTAACACCACACTGAACCTTCTAGGCTTCCTCTTCTTAGCCCAGAAATGGGTGGCTGGGTCTTGCAAATTGGTCTGTTCCTCTTACTTTCAGAGCCTACAACATGCCATATGCTTGTACCCCATTGGTGAGGTCAATGCCATCAGCTTTATCTCAGGGTAGACCAAAGCCCCTGACCTGGATCTTCATTATGCTTGGATTCTATAGCCTTAGAAGACACACAGCTTCCTGATTGGCCTGTGCTCACTATTTGAGGCAGTACCAAGTGTCAAACCTGGGCTTGATTAGCTCCAACTTTTAAAAACCTAATGGTTTAGAGAAGAACTAAGTTCCCTTCTTCCCTCCTTCTCTCTTATGCTAAGTGAGAAATGGGGAGAAGTTTGGCTTTGGGAAAGCATGCTGATGAGGGTTGTATAGTTCCATATAATGGGCAGGGGCTGAAGGGAACAACAGAAGGTCACACAGCTTCCTTCTTGTATTGAGGAAGAGGGATAACACTGGCTTACCCCTCAGCTGCATATTAGCCTTTCCTGATGGAAGGAGGCCAAATGCAGCTGTGACGAAAGTGTTATGACAGCATCCTAAGGCCACCCACTCTGGGGTCAGTTCCTCTTGACTTGACCTGTTCCTTCCCTAGCTAGTGACTCCTATCAAGCTCTACCTACATTCTGTGCTCTGTCACCTGCTAAAGTCCATGTGGGACTCTCCCAAGAGACCATGGCTTCCTCCCCATGCTTAGGTGGTGTCACGTAGATTGACCAATAGAGCCATTGGAACAGACCTTAGAAAACAAGGTCCTGTTGCCCTCATTGTAAAAATATCGGGCAGAGGCCTGGATGATTGAAAGGTACACACCAGGCTCAGCTCATGTGTAAGCATCAGGCCCTCAGACACAGCTAAGCATAACATCTCCCACATCTACCCGATTCTTCTTGGGCTAATGAAACATATCTTTGTTTTTTGGGGAGGGTTCCAGCATTTGCCTTTCAGTGGCCACCTGGTCTCTTTGTGATGTGGAGACCCAGTACACACTGTCTTGGCCACACAATGCCTAGGAAGTAGCCCCTTCACCAGCTGCAGCTGTGTTTACCCTCAGGATGATTTTTATCCTACTTAGTGAAATGCATGTCACTGTGAATCCACATTTGTCCTGAATATAAATGACTAAAATATTTGCACAGCAATTGAAGCTGAGTGAGCTCTTGCTTGTCTTTATTACCAAGTAGGGAACAAGACATTGTTAGCCAAGGCTACCTGTACCCGAATTCTCTCTCCTGTGCGGCCCAATCAGGTAGCTTTCCTTCAGCCTCAGGTCAGACCCACCAGCTTTTAAGTCCTGATCCCATATCTGATAGACCTGTGAGCTGAGTAAGATCCTCTGCCTGGCTCTTCCATCCTTTTCTCTACCTCACGATGGGCTCAGTGGCCAGGTTTTTAATGCATTTTGATATTTAATGCTGCATTGTACTAGACCTCCCAGTGAAAGGCCCTCCCAGTGCAGGACCAGGATGCATTCTGTGGACAGAGCAGGTGGGCTGCCAGGACCCAGAGCTGCCAGTGCATTAGCTAGATGGTAAAGAGGTTCCTGCCATTCCCAGGAAGAGTGGACACTGCCGCTGCTGATTATCACAGAAAGAATTGCACCTCTGCTAGGCTTGATGGGCAGTCTGATGGAGACACGATTGTGAGTGCCTCTGATGGGAGGAGTTTATCCTAGAATGTAGCAATGGGTTCTAGTGAAGCCTGTGCTTCTCATTTCACGTTACTTCAACAGCAAACTACAGAGCCATAAAACATCTGGATGCATTACAAGGTAATTAGAAGGTAATTTAGATCTTCTCCTGAATCCCTCTGCAAGTCCAGGTGAATGAAACAGTGGATTCCCTTCTTTAAAAAAAGATTAGATATTTTCTTTATTTACATTTCAAATGTTATCCCCTTTCCTGGTTTCCCCTCCGAAGACCCCCATCCCCCTCCCCCGTCCCCCTGCTCACCAACCCATCCACTTCTGCTTCCTGGACCTGGCATTCCCCTATACTGGGGCATAGAACCTTCATAGGACCAAGGGCCTCTCACTTCCACTGATGGCTGACTAGGCCATGCTCTGCCACATGTGCAGCTGGAGCCATGGGTGGATTACCTTCTTACATGCTGAATGACAAAGGATAAGAACTTGGGCCATGCCCAGTAAACTGATGCTGAAATCTCCCACTCCCTTAGTTTATATCATGAGTACTCACCATGCACGCACACACACACACACACACACACACTCATGCATTTATACACATACTCATATACACATACACATGTACATTCATATACAGACATAAATATGTACATTCACATACACAGCCACATATACACACATATATATATACACATATTACACACATATACATACATGCATATATACTTAGACACACATATTGACATAATCACACTTAAACATACCTCTCATATGCACACAGAAACAACAGATATACACATGCATACTCATATATACACAAAGCATACACATACTTACATATATGCATATCATACACACACATACACTCACATACATACATGAATACTTATATAAACATGTACACTCATATATTCATATACACTTCGACACTCATATATACTCTCACATAATCATACCATATACATATACTCACATAAACATAATACACATTCACACACACATTTCCATATATACAAATACATATATGAATATTCAAATGCACATACTATATATTAACACACATATACATTCACACACACATAAACATGTACACTCATATACACACATGTACATTTATGCACATTTATATACTCATACATATAAACACATGCAGACTCATGTACATTTACGCACATTCATATACACTCACAAACATGCACACTTACACATATACATTCCTCTCATATATACATATTCTCCTTTTCTCCTTTGTCTCTTACACACTCACACTTATTCACACACATAAACATTTCCATACTCATGTGCCAAACTCAAACTCTATAATATACACATATTCTTACATCCACATGTACTAACATCTATGTGTTCTCCTCTCTCTCTCTCTCTCTCTCTCTCTCTCTCTCTCTCTCTCTCTCACACTCTCACACACACACACACACACACACACACACACACAGCATGATGCTGGTCAATGTGCCAGGCATCGTATGCAGTCCATCCATTCATTTCATTTGCCTCTTGGAAAGAGTGTGGAGCAACAGACCAACTGGAGCACTAGATTGTTCTGTTTAGAATAGAAAGAAGCAATGTATCAATACATTTGAATACTGACTGGGTCACAACCGAAGAAAATATAAAATAAAATTTGCTTCTGAACACCACCACCCTGGAGCCTGTTATACTAGCAAGGTCACATCATCTGTGAACCATGGAGAACCAGCAGCCAGCGAAGATACCACAGGGCTGCTGTGGGCTGGAGACCATTAGCTCTCTTCTCTTGTCATTAATTAATCCTCCAGAATTAATCCTACCTGCTTGTCAGATCTCACAGAGTTAGAGGTCCTTAACTATTAGTCTACTAGAAACTGAAAATGGAAGCCATTTTCATGCCCTTAAGAAATCTGTGAAAAGTTGGGCTGGTGAGATGGCTTGTGGTTAAGAGCACTGACTGCTCTTCCAAAGGTCCTGAGTTCAACTCTGACAACCACATGGTAACTCACAACCATCCGTAATAAGATCTGATGCCCTCTTCTGGTGTGTCTTACATATAATAATAAATAAATCTTTGGGCCAGAGTGAGCAGAGGTCCTGAGTTAAATTCCCAGCAACCACATGAAGGCTCACAACTATCTGTACAGTCGTATACATAAAATAAGTAAGTAGATCTTTTTTTTTTTTTTAAGAAATCTGTGGAAAGTCATGCTTGGTTCTATCCCAGGTCTCTGGGATTTCCAGCCACTAGGTCCTGGCCCTCCAGCAGTGTCAGTGGTGGGTTCCCTCTCATGGCATGGTGTCAGGGTGAACCAGTCATTGGGTGGTCACTCCCATAATTCTCCCATAATCCTTTACCCACATCTTGTAGGCAATGCAAACTGCACGGTGAAGGTAATGTGGGTAGCTTGGTGTCCCAATCCCTCCATGGGAAGTCTATCAGACACAACTGGCAAAAAGGAAAAAACCAGGCAACGAATGATTCCTAATGATATTCTGCTGTACTCACAGACTGGTGCCTCGCCCAGCTGTCACCAGAGAGGCTTCCTCTAACAACTGGTAGAAACAGATGCAGAGACCCAGAGCCAAACATTAGACAGAGCTCAGGGAATCCACTGAAAGACAGGGTAGGGGAAGGACTGTAAGAGCCAGAGGGGTCAAGGACACCACAAGAAACCCCACAGAATAAACTACCGTGGGTTCATAGGGATTCACAGAGACTTAAACAAAAACCAGAGAGCCTTATCTAGGTCCTCTGCGGATATATTACAGTTGTGTAGCTTTGGTCTTCTTGTGGAACTCCTAACAGTGAGAGCAGGAGCCGTCTCTGACTCTTTTGCCTGCTTTTGGGACCCTTTTCCTCCTACTGGGTCGGCTCTCCAGCGTTAGTGCAAGGGGAGGAGTCTATTCTTACTGCAAAGTGAAATGCCATGTTTGGTTAATATCCATAGGAGGCCTGCCCTCTCTCAAGAGAAATGGAGGAGACGTGGCTGGGAGAGAGCAGAAGAGCAGTTCTGGAGGGACGGTGAGGAAAAGAGGGAGTGTAAAATCAAAACGAACAAACAAACAAACAAACAAACAAAAACAAAACAAAAAGAATTGTGTGAAAAAATGCCCACTGCCTGTGATTGTCTCTTAAAGGTAAGAATGACCTTGTGGGTTCATGCTTTAAAACTGTCTCAGAGGTATACTGTCCCTAGATTGTGGTCTCATGCTAAGCTATTCTGGGGCACATCTGTGAGACAAGAGACTCAACTCTGCATTTGTATCTAGGAAGTGTCATTCCTGTTGGGGTGAAACACGGCATCACTGGTGGACATGACCTGGGTGACTCAGGCCCCCAGACCCATTCCCATGGCCCCCTCCACAGATGACCCTGTAGAGGCTTTGGAGACCCATCCCTGACTCTTCAGATCTGGCCCAATTTGGTCCACACCAACTGTGGTCAATTTTCAGTAACTTCATTTCCTTCTCTTTCCTGCCAGCCCTTTGGAGAAAACTAGGGGAACACAAGCAGGTTTCTAGAAGAGCATCTTTTAAAAGGTGCAAAGAGCATTGTTACCATCCAGGGTAAGTGAAGTCACTGCCAGGGTACTCGGTGACAACTGCTTCTCGAAGGATTTTAACTCCTGCTGCTCTTTCTGACCCATACACCTTCTCTTGTCTGAGAGCTAGAAGCAACCGATCCGCGGGGTTTATAAAGCCTCGTTGGAGATGAAAATGTTCCCTCTAGTTCAAACATTACTTCATCAAAAAAGAAAAGCACTCACAAGCCCAGTCTCATCATCCCTGAACACAGAAACACTTTAACAGATTCTTTTTTTTTTTTTCAGTAAAATATACACCTAGGACATCTTTATTTTCCCAACATCAGCTGGAAAAACTCTCCAGAAAATGGTCTGCTTAAGTGAAGTAGACATGCTACATTTGTTGTTTCTCATTTATTCAAGACGAACTCTGGCTTCCATGTCCCTTAGTACTGTGAAGAGAGTAAAAGGGCTTGAATGGGCAGCCTTCTACATGGCTCTGACTTAACCATTAGTGGGAGCTGATGGCATCTTGTTCAGCTCTTGATAACGTGAAATCAAAACTCACTACAAGCCCTATAAAATACCTCCTGAGACAAAACAACAATTTCCTTAAAACGAGTCATGATTCCATGCCCAGCATTCTGGCTTTCTTCAGAGTGTATAATGACTCTTGGCATGGAGAGGAGACCTAGTGTGGGTTCTAATTCCATCCAATTGGACAACTGAGGCAGGGGAAGTGGAAATCCAAAACCTTTGAGGCTACATTATGATTTCAAGGCAACTTAATGAGACCCTGTATACAAATAACAAGCAAAAAGAGGTCTGGGCTACAGCTCAGCGGTCAGTACAATGTTTGTTTAGCACGCGTAAGACATGTTCAATCCCTAGCACACCTCTGGAATGATGCTATTTTAATCCATGGGCTTGGGGAGTCAGAGTCTTTCAAATATCACTCATAAAACATGTATCTGCTCTCTTGAAAAGGAGCCTCTCAGAAGGTGCTGGGTGCTCTTCTCCTACTCTTGGTGAGATAGGATTACAAGGCTGGTCAGAAACAGCTGCTTTCTTGCCTAACAGCCCCTCTATAGGACAGAAGGCTGCTTACCTCACCCTCATATGTGGGCCTTCGTTAATAACTAACAGTGACCTAATATCAGGGGCTAGAGTGAGCCATGGGGTTGAAGGAAACGCTTTCATTTGCCCACATCTGTTCTCCAGAGCAGATCAACAGATCAGCACATGCCTGGAATGAGAGCCACAGGACAGCTACTGGCTATCTGCACTGTCCCTGCACTAATGACCTCATGGGATGCACCGAGAAGCCCAAACCCACCACTTGAATGGGTCAAGCTTTCAGTGGGAAGTATCACGGAAACTTAATTTGTGAGTCTGCAGTCCTGAACACGACTCCATCAGAACTATTTTCCCTCATGACCAGGAGCAGCAGCTCTGGCTCCTGTCCCCAGACAGAGTGTGGCCCTTCCGGCAGCAACAGCAGCACCACCGCATCCCCTCCTAATTACTTGCTGAGGCCTCCAGCTTGCGTTTGTGGGGTGGGTCCTCGATGATTCTCTTGAGGTCCCCACGGTTCTGTAGGTCCACTGGCTTCTCCCAGACTGACAGCTGCATGGTCGGGTTGAAGAAGAAAACCCGGTCATCACCCGTCCAGACCACACACCTGTGAAAGTCCAAAACTTGCCTTAGTCACTTTCAGAGACACATGGTGAAGAGCAATACCCATACCCCACTCTCAGCATGCCCTTCTGGACTGTGAAGACATTCTGGGGGGCATCAGGTAATGATGGCAGAGCCTTTCCTTAGAAATGTTCTGTGCTTCTTCCCACACTCTCTCATTTGGTTAACAGGTTTGGTTCCCGTCCCTTTTTACCAGCAAGGATTCCAACTGAGGTTCCAAGAGCTGGGAAACTTTGCAAGGCCACAGAAAGCCAGGACCTCCCCAGCTCAGTTTAGTGACATTTTCCCTCAGTCCCCCTAGGCACTTGGGTTCCCAGGTGGCTATTTCACTGCCTTCCCCATCCCACCCTACACACCCATCAAGGAGTGCCATGAAGCAGAGATGATACATGGACCACTTGACCGAGCAACTGAGCATCCTGCTCACTTTCATAAGGGCCTCCTTTCAGATATGGATACCTAAAGTTTAGGGAAGGGAGGTTTATTGTTTTGAAATACTATGAGAGAATGAAAAACAGGGATAGACACAGAAAATAAGATCCCTTCTACAAGGTTGGCCACTGACCTTGGTGTGTGTGCCCTGTTCTTAGGATGCTAAAGAGGGTAAGTGTGACTAGGGCCATTTTTTTTATCCAGACATCCCTTAAAACTAACCCTTGGTAATGTACTCCTTCCTGGACTCAGCTTATCATAGTAGCCTCTAAGAGGGCCCTGGCTCATCTCCATGCTTATCTGTGCTACAGGAAAGGGAAGGGTAGGCTATGCATAGAAAAATCTCATCCAAGAGAGGACCATTGGCCACCTGTAGGGTACAGTGAGACACTGCTGTCCCCTCGATGTCTTACTCACACATCAACCGAGAAGGCTAGCCTGGGTGTTTTCGTGGAGGGACTCACTCCACGTTGAGGCCAATTAGCTTTGTTCCATGAGCTGTGCTGAGGGCCCAGGTTTGGTTCCCATGTGCCAGCAAATGGATGGATTAGGACCCTAATGACTTGAGAGGGCCCGTCAGGTATTTTATTTGACTAGGTCAGGTTCCATGGTGGAGCAAATAGAATGATGGGCCTCAAAAATGTCTGCATTCAGACCTGAGAACCTACAAATAGGTGGCTTCATGTGACAAAAGTCTTAGATGAAGATCTTGTGATAGGGAAATATCCTGAGTCATATGTGGGTCGCTAATGCCTTCATAGAGTCAATATAAGGGAGGATGGAATTAGAGAACACACACATTCGCATGTGTACATACTCACATGTATATTCATGTGCATTGGCACACACATGTACTAGCACACACACATGTATACATGCACATTCTCTGAGAGAGAGGAGAGAGAGAGAGAGAGAGAGAGAGAGAGAGAGAGAGAGAGAGAGAGAGAGAGAGAGAGAGAAAGAGAGAGAGCGCATGTCTTGTGCCCAGGGCCTTGCCTTAATACTTCCTGGGCTGTAGCAAAGTCAATGAGCTAAGCTTCACGGCTTCCTCACAAGAGTTTGGAAGGAAGCTGTTCACCTGCACAGTACAGAAGCTGGGGCATTCAAGGTTTGACTGTGTGCAAAGTGAAAAATAGTTATAATTCATACACAGTGTAGTTGCTTAGTGGACTTCCCAAACAGGGTGGCCAGCAGGAGCATAAACTACTACTTAAATAGGAGCCATGACCCTTCCTTCTGGATAGGGTTTCTCCTAGGAGCTGTGCAACTAGTCACATAGTAAGCTGTTTTTTAGCCCCTACTAGGTCCCATAAGTCTGTGCTCTTTGGGGACTTGAGGACCTTAATCAAAATTACTGTTGAGATTCAAGATGGATAGGTGAGAGGTGGAAGCAAGATTAAACCTACAATCTTCCCCCAGTTGCAGCCAGCTTCTGGTGCCTTGCTGTGACCACAAAAGCGGACCAAACTGAAGCTCCTAGCAGCTAGTTAGCTATTTGCAAGTCTTAACTGGATTATCTTTTCGTCCTGAAGCTTGACTGAACTTGGCCTGAGTGGAAATCTCTAGAAGCATCCAATGTTTTCTGTACCCTGGTCTGTCTCCTTAAGACTTGAACTGTTTTATGGTGTCTCCAGGAGACCAGGATCTATTCCCATGGTTCCATCTCAGCAGTCAGGTGAGGGACACCATCCTCACAGGAGGTTAATGGATCCCATGATTCCACAGGCACTTGGGACCTGACATCATACTTTAGCCTTGCTCCTACCCAGAGCTAAGCAACTGACTCTGAAGAGAGAGGTCCCTGGTCTGAGATATGGCCTTGGAGACCTGTATATAGTGTGAGCTTAGCCTCTCTGTTTGCAACAGTTGATGGACATAGGGACCTACCAATGAGTCCTACCATGAACCCATTTATTAAGCAATTCCCTTCTAGAAGAGAACTTTTTCCTCAACCACATGTCTACCTTCTAGTTCTTACTCTTAAATAAGTTGGTCCCAGGACTCTCTAACCATGGTCACTGTCATGGTCCCTTCCTACCCACTTATTTTACTGGGACGGATGCACAGGAACCTTGCCTTTCTGAAGCCCTTCGTTGTCTGAGGAGGGTTTATAGGGGACAGTTCATGGTCCAGGACACAGCTAGGCTCCACAGATACCCCATGTCCTCTGAGACCCTGGTCTCTTTCCTCTCCTTCCTTGGAAATCCCTTAGGTAACAAGTAGAAGTTACACCTGTGTCCCATGCACTGTGCCTGGGGAGCCCCACTCAAGATGATCCCAATGGTGGGGGAGGGATAAGCTTCCAGGGGACTTTGGTAGTAGCAGCTGAGATGGCAGCAGCCTAGGTGGGCCCTTGTCTTCCCAACACCTGCTGCCAGGTTTTCAGGTCCAAGGCTCAGGCTTTCCCAGTAGGGCCTGCCACAGATGGATGATGATAAAAGCTCCCTGAGAAGTGTCCAGCCAACCCCCATTGCTGATCCAAGGAGGTACTGGCCTGTTAAAGGAATGCCACAATGTATTGGTATTTGCATGAGAATTACTGGGGAATAGGGCTTGAGAGAAGGGGCAGGGGTTCCAAGGGAGGAAGCACAAAGACAGTTGCAGGTCAACCCTTAGGGACAGAGATCAAGGTGGTGGGGAGGGGACAACACTCAGTAGCCTCAGCTAATCCCAGTTTCCTGGCAGGGTTCCAGCATTCTCTCCTAATGTGGAACAGATGGATCTCTGCAGGTGGTGTGTGGAAAAACTCTAGCTGTCCAGAAGGTTGTAGGTCACACACTGAGTTCTGGTAGAATTCTTGTCAGAGAGACGGCTTGGGGATTGAGAGGACTAGAGGATGAGAAGTTGACACCAGACTAGTAAAGACAATCAATGTCTCTAGGTTGAGATGAACAGGTGTCCTGTCCCGTAGTGCTAGAATTTAATAGTGTCAGGCTGTCAGCTGTGGAACCTGAGCTGCCACATAGAGGTCTCCCATCAACTGGAAACTTGGCTCAGAGCAAGTGAATAGAGCTGGAAAAGGTGGGCACCTGGCTTGGACAGGTTACTTCCACAGCTGGGTGTAGACAGATGCATCTAGGCAGGTGGATCTATGTAGGTGGTCCAGGAAGCTATGTGGTGAAGGGCTAGGGCTCCCTACCCTACTGTAGCCTCCCTAGACTTTAGGCAGAGGAGAGGGCTGCTGGCCACATGGTCTCCAGTGGAGGGAACACAGAACAGGTTAGAAGGATCTCTGGAAGGGGCCACTGAGTCTCACCATTGACCAGAGCAATGCAAGAGGACCTGGCTCATAGCCTTCTGCAGTTCGTTCCTTTCCCTGAAGTCAAAGATGGAAGGCTCCTTGAGGACATGTACCTCAAAGTTTTTCTGCTGGGAGACTCAGAGAGGTTCTCTGGGTTCTCAGATGTCTCCTCTCCATGTCTCAAGCTCTCTCATTCATTAAAGAAATAAGGTGTCACACCTCAAAATTTATATTTATTTAGCTAAATCATCCCAGGCCTCATTTTCACAAAGAGTTCTGTGGGAAGCAGCAGCTGTAGTATGTGCTGCTCGAGTTTAAGGGCGCACAAGAGCATCCCACCCAAGGAAGAGCTGGCTCTTCAATGCCTCAAGGTGGAGGAAACATCTCCTGTTCCCCACCCTGCCACCACTGAACTTCTAAAGCCGGGAGGAATGGGGCTAATTAGAGACTTAATGGAGCATTAGCGTCTGGTGGGGGTGGTGGCAATTAACGCAGTACACAGTTATATCCAGGCTGCGAGGAACCCATTCCTGTGCCCAGGGGAAGCGTGTGGAATTGAACTGCAGAGCAGGCGACAGGTAAATAGATGGGGTTCCCAAGAGGAAATCTGCCTGTCCACTTGTTCCAGTTGGTTTCAACTAGACGGAGCTGGCTATGACATGCAAAATTAATTTTATGTTTCATTTTATGCCCATTTTAAGTACATGGATAGCTCCTCTTTTCTAATCATGCCACATAATTTCTGGATGGCAGCCATATCTCTCTTCTCTCAAAATGTCCCTAGATCCCGGCAGATGTAATTAGTGCACTGGAGTTATTTAAGTCTGATACAGGATCCCCACAGTGAAAAGCCCCATGAGTAGAGATCTGGTGGTGGTTGGTTTGTTCTAGAAAAGGATTTTTAGTCATAAAATCACCCTTTGAACAGCTAGTCCTGAAGTGTGGGAGAACCACGGTCATTCAGCCCACTGGAGTGCGAAATCAAGTCTGGCCTGCTGCCTCCATGACGCCATGAACCCAGGACAAACATACCTGTGGCTTCTTGCTCTACTGACTCAGCCCTGCATGCTCTGTCCAGGGCAAGGGATCCTCTCTGTTGGATGAAGCTCACTGTATCTGGTTTGCCATCAATGGACAAACAGCTCTCCTGTCCCCTTTGCTATCTGGGGCTTCCTGACCTGGACAGGGCTTTGGGTCCTCTGTGTTCCAGTTGCAAAAGAGGAGGACCATGAGCCTTGTGGAGTCTGGTCACCAAGGTGAGAGAGACATGCTTTTCAACCCAACTACTTTGGTCAGGCCTCCCCCTCGCCCTCATATTTTTCAGAGTGAGTCTATAGGGAAAAGAAACTTTGTATCTGGTGCTCAGGACAGGGACAGCAAGCACTGTGCTTGAGAATGTATATAGATAGCTTTATAACATGACTGTCACATCTCCCCATACTGAGGCGTGCCAGAGGGATGTTTCTCGGGGAACTGGAGAGGTATAACATGGAACTGAGCCCCAGCTCCTGAAGGCAGTGGTTCAGCCCCCTTCATGTGCTGCTCTCTCTACTACTTATTTTCTGAGGTGAGAGCAGGCAGGGGCAGCGAGAGGGGGCTATGGAAGTGCTGACAAAATCCTGTCTGATGTTCACATGTTCTCCCACTGTGGCACCCAGAGAGGATACAGGAATGGCTCCTCAAGGTGTGGCCAACCTAGGCTCCTACACTGCATACATAGGGCTGGTCCTTTTCGCTCCCCTGTGTGTCTTGACAATGTTGCAGCTAGCTATCTTTAGCTGTTTCATAGACTCATATTTCCTCATTCTGTGAGTGACCAATCAGCAACAGCAGACCAGCCTGTTAAGTTTCCTGCCACTCAACATCCAGCCTTTCGGGACACGGGTTCAAACCCTCCCTCTCTAAGAAACCAGGTAAACCAACCTGGCAGGGGTGCAGGCTATCTAAAGGATCTATCGTGTGAGGGCATAAAAACCACCCTTCTTTGCCCTTGTCTATCACCAGGGTCCCAGCTTTTCACAAACTACAGAGACTTGTATTATTTTTAAGATCTACCCTGCCCTTTGACCTCATCACTCAGTCTAAGACAGTCAAAATCACAGGTGAGGAGCCAGAGGAGACCCTTCTGGCTTAGCCCTGTTTCAGAACTCAAGTATACCTTCATGGAGACGGATAAAGAACACCCAGAGCTTGGAGCCACTCACTCCTTCCCTCACCCACCCATGAGGCAATCTCCAGAGGCCTCTTCAGCCTGGGTCTAAGTGGTAGCTTCCTCCTGCCTCCTCCTCCATCTGCCATAACTAAGCACTTTGACATTTAATTCAGCATTCAGCTCCCCTCCCCAGCAGTAACACCTTACCTGTCCCTTCTCTGACATAATAAAAGGCTCAATTATGCAAAGGGGACAAAGTGACATTTGGTTTCCCTTCAGCGGTATGTACTCAAAGAAGAGTGATGCTTGCTCGCAGCTGAGCGAGCGCGATCACATGTCACATCTGAAATTGACACTGCACTGATGTGGCCCAGCCTGCTTCTCCCTTAATAACTGTGATTCCTAATCACCTCTCTCTCCAGTCAAACATCCATATTCGTCACGCCTGGGGAACTCCTCATCTCTCTCTCTCTCTGTCTCTCTGAAGTGGTTCTGCCAACTTCATCCAAGAACATGCTTTTATGCACAGTCTTTTAAAGTCAAATAAACGCAACACTTGCAGTGTCACACATCCAGAGATTCTATTATTTTAAAGCTGTATGCAATAATTGATGGTTATGATAGTCTTAAAATATCAAATATTTTAAGTCAGGATAAAAGCCATGCTATTAACATGAAACCAGGGACAGAGAGTGTGCCTAGGATGGCTAACTACACCTAGCTGTTTGAAAAATCACTTTAGAAGCCACACCTGCAGAGGTTCTACACAAACCTGTCTCTTAACCAGCCTAGCCTGCCCAGCATTGGCCTCTCTGTGGAACAAGAAGCACCGGACTCATGGCAACACCATGCTCCTTTGGGCAAGTACGTTAACTGCATTGGCATCCTGGGACCAGAGAGAAGTATGAGAGACCTAGCTTTTGTAGGAGGCGATGCCTGTGATAGCCCCATGTCCCCTGACTCCTTGACAGGACACACCTTTCTCTTTCCGCAGCACTCATGGAGAACTTTATTGGTAAGTCGCTGACCAAGTTTGAACTGTCTTAATCAGGACTTTCTTAGAAAAGCAAACTGATGGGAAATGTTCAGTACACGTCGTTTAAATTTCATGAAAATAGCTAATTATTTATAAATCCATAATCTCTAAAATGACTCTCAGATGCTAATTAATCATTGATGCTGACATTTATTGCCCTTTGAGCCAAAGCTTCATGGATTTTACACTTTGTTTAGCCATTACCTTTGAAATGTCCCCGTGTCGTCAATAACTGCAAGAAAAGCATTTCAATGCTGAGCAGGAAAAAGTTTCTGAGGTACACGTCCAGCCTCCTCAGCGGGGAGGCCTCACTTTGTGTGGAAGTGGATACACACACTTCCCTCCTCAATGTCTTAAAAACTGTGTCCGGAGCCTGGGTCTCTTCAAACTACACAACAGAGCTAAGCTCTGTGTCCCTTTGTAATGAAGAATTGGCTGAAGATGTTATTCTGGAACCTGGAAACACCTTTAATGGTCAAACTGGCACCACCTTGAGAGGCGAAAGCACAGAATTCTGGATCCCCTCTAATTTGGGCGTCGACTTTGTGTTTCTAAGGTTGCACTAATGAGTCTGAAGAGGCCGTCTGTCTGGCCATCTTGGTAACTAGACTATAGGAGAGGATCCTGCATGGTTAGGGATGCCTTGGGATGCTCCAGCTGACTTTTGGCTTACTTAGTTCTTCAGCATGGAGAGTCCCCGTGAGCAGACAAGAGTCTCCTGTTCCCTTCTCATGCTTTTAAAGCTATTTCTTCCGCCTAAGCAGTCTGGCAGGTATACTGCATAGGGTGGACACAAACAACAAACACAACGCATGGTTTTAACCTTCAGTTTTTGTTCAATAGCCTACCCCTGTGTGCACGAGACTCGAAGTCTTGCTTACTGGAAGTCCTATCAAACATGTTTCTGTTTGCTAAAGTATGCAGACAGAATACAAACATCAGCAGTTGGCTTGTACTTTTCAACTTCCTGCTTGTCCTGGTTCCAGTTTCCCAGGCAGCTCTGAGGCTCAGGGTGATGATGCCTCTTGTAGCCATGTCATCTCTGTCTGTATGACCCCCCCACCAGCCATGGGTCCTCAGGGGAGTTCTGTTCTAAGATTTCTGTTCTTCTGCTAAGGTGTCTCCTTCCAGACACTCTGCTGTGCCCTGAGCCCAGGTGCAGGACCTTGTCCTTTGTCCAACTTTGCCATTGAGCACAGAAACTTCTGGGCTTTAGAGCACCAAAGGGCTAGAGCCTTGAGGGGCTAACAGAAAGCCACAGCTTGTCCACATGCACATGAGCATTGCCTCCAGGCAATGCTGTCAGGCTGACTGTGGTCTAAGCCTCCATGGCTGAGACAGAGATCCCAGAGTTCCCTGGGTTTAGGCAGTAATGTGTATCCACACCTACAGAAGCTGGTGATGGAGCATCCCCACCCCCCCAGGCTACACTTGTCCTGGCCCTGCCCATGTCCACCAAGAAGCTTCTGTCCTGGGACTTGAGTAGAATTGCTTGTTAGCAGTTAGTTTAAGAGAGCACTACTTTCTGAGTGAGAGAGCTATTATGTCACTGTTGCAGATGGAACATGGAAACAGAGATGGGTAAAGGGGATGTATTATTGTTCCTGTACCTCCAGGGATTCCCAGAGTACCTGGCTGACCAGGGACAAGCAGACAATAGTAAGCTCCAGGGGTTTAAGTGTCATTGTGATGGCGACAATGACTTGAGATGATTGAGATGGGTTGTCAAGGCTCTTCATATGGAGTAGCTCCATCCTTGGAACAGATGGTCACAATTCCACATGTGAGAGGAGGAACTCTGCTCCTGGGGAAGACAGCCACGGCTCCCCAGGAATGGAGCAGCTCCATCCTTGAGCAGATGGTGCTGTCAGGAAGAGTCTGGCCTCTAAGACTCCATACATGTGATGCCAGGCTTAAGGAGGCTGTCATTCCCGGTACCTACAAAGTCCCTCTCAACCACATTAGCAGATGAAATAAGAACTGGAAGCTGTTATTCTTAATGGAGAATTCTGGTCCTGCTACTTGTCAGAGCAAATATGAATATCCCCTCTTAAGTACGGTGAGATCTTCCAACACACACACACACACACACACACACACACACACACACACACACACATCCTTAGCTAAAGGGCCACTCTATACTGTAGCTTAAGCAGAGCTGAAGTTAGGAACACACAAAGCAAAGGATGCAAGGGAGGCAGCATCACCCTCTTCACCCTCTGTAACACTGCACAGGTCCCAGTGAGGAGACCCAATTCTGATTGGTTCATGGAATGGAGCCCTTCTATCTGTCTATTTGTCTGTAGCAGTGTGGTGCTTCTCCTATGATATGAAGCCTGCCCGGACAGGCTCTGCTACAGAGTCCCTGCTACTCTCTGCTTGTCAATCGAAAAGGAGAGGGCCAGGAGCAGCCCTCCAGCACCCTGAGGCAACAGGACATCATAGATTTGGGGTACTCGGTGGGGCCTCTGTGGTTCTGTCCCTCCCTTCAGGTCTGAACCCTCTCCAGCTGCAGCCACAGCTCCGTCTTACAGCACTGCTCCTGGTTGCCCCCAGAAAACCGCTCATCAATTCCATCTTCTAGAAGAATCATGAGCTTGGCCCCATTCTCAGAAGCCTACAACAGTGCCATGTGGTTCTTTTCCTGGGAGAGGGTGTTTCATCCCACAGGGACCAAGCCCTCACTCTGTGATTCCCAAACACCTCCTGTAGTAAGAATGAGATTCATTTATATCGTGCTCATGTGATACTCAAGGGACCCCTGATACTCAAGGCAAGAAGGCTTACATTCTGACTTAACAATTGGGAGGTCAAGGTCTTCACAGAGGGAATGGGAAAGCTACAACCCATGAGCCTTGCTGACGATCAGCCAGGCCCATTTCCCATTAGGGTCTAGTGTTCAAGGTCACATCTACAGGGACTGATTTAAATTGCTTGGCCAAAGACATATCCAAATATGTTTCCATAGGGACCCTGCCACTGAAATGAGACAAGAAGTTGGGGATCTTCCGGGTATGAAAATATGTTCAGTTGCCAGGTCATAGAAGCATCAGGCCATGTCCCAACCCCAGGGCCTTGTGTTTCTTTTCCATCTCATAGTTCCTGAGTCATATCCTTTATAATAAAACTGCAATCATAACTAATCACAGTTAAGCACTTTTCTGAGTCCTGTGAGTCACTCTAGAGAATTATCACCAAAATCAAGGGGAGGCAGTGGGAGGCCCTGTCTTTATAGTCAGCTATACAGAGTGTGGGTAGCCTGCTGAGGCTGCCTGTGGGCTAGCATCTTTATGAAGTAGCCTCCTGGGACTAAGCCTTTATCCCAGAGGTGTGATGTCAACTCATAGTTTAGTTTCTAGAGTCAGAATTGAACAAGAGACTCTCAAAGCACTGGGAGCCATGGGCTTGGGGAAACTGTGCCCAGAGGCAGAGCTGAAGGTGGGGAGCAGGAGGTCACTAATGTCACAATATGGTCATTACCCTGCATAGAGGGAAGGGACACTCTCTGAGTAGGGTAAATAGCCAGCACATGGCCACAGGCCCAATAAGGCCTGCATGGTGGATACAAGGCCCTGAGACAATGCGTAAGTCACTCTTTCAGATATAGCATTGCTATTCTTAGAGAATGTTATATCCTGATACCCACTTTGTGGCTCCCAGAGGGCACATTACTCCAATACCCATCATTGCTGTTCCTGGAGGGCACATTACCCTGATAACCCCATTCCATCTCCCAGAGGGCACATTACTCCAGTACCCCCATTGCTGTAGGAATGTTACCCTAATGCCATCGTTGCTATTTCTCTTGGTTGGATTGAGCATTTCCTCCCAGCCGTATATTGCACTCCAATTGTCAGGTTTTAAAACTAATTTTTACTATAATAACCTTTTTATCCTGGTTCCAAATTACTCCATTAGAAAAGGGCACTTTTAAAAACCAAAGACTGTGGCTCCCTTGTGGAAGGTGCTTTGGAGTGAGGCATACTCAGAGATCAGGAATCCCCTCATGGCAGCCGGAGAGAACAAGACACGACTTTAATTAACAGTTACCACCCGATGCTCCTTCTCGCAGGAGACGGTAGACAATCCTTAGCAGCCCATGGCCTGCTACATTTACCTCGAGCTGCTGACTCTTGCTGCTCTATATGCAACAGCGTTGCTGTTTTAATACAAATACACCAGGACCAAGGAACTCATCATTTAAGTGCCATTTTCCTTTCTATAGATGTGACAAAAGTGGAGAATTATACCTGCCCTGGGGAGCAGGTTGTGTTTTTTAAGCATAATGCACCGAAGGAGAATGCGCTTTCTCTCTGAGGACACTAAGCTGACTCTGAGACATGAAGCTGTTATAGTCTTGGCTTTTGGGGAGTCTTACCAGGGGGATCCAGGCACAGGCGTGGAGGCCACTGGTTTATTGCCTTTCGCTGCAGTTTCCTCTCCTCTTACCAATATGGGTGGAGGCTCCTTTAAATGAAAGAGAAGACGAGAGGTGATTGTGATTCTTTTCATTCTGAACACTGTCTCAGTTCCAGTAAAAAAAAAAAAAAAAAAGTGGAAAGCAACCAAGTCCCCAGCAGACTCAGCTGTCTCCAGACGTGACTACAGAGTAAAACATCCCAGAGAGGAGACTCTTAGATTGAGCAATCACAAGAAGTCTTGGGTTGACAATGGCCTACACTACTCACACAGGTAGGATGATCCACAAGAAGCAGCCTCTAGGGTCCCCATTTGTCTGGCTCTCAGATCCAGAGACAAGGACGGGTGTCATAATAGTGTTACAGGTCTGGGGTGCAGGGAAGGGGTAGAAAAACATCACTGAGCTTATATCAGGGATTCATGGGCCGTAGTCACTTGCTCTGCCATGAATGAAATCCCTATGTACGGTGACAGAGAACCTCCATGCTGCTAGGTATCCTAGACATCTCCAAGGTTGACACATTTGGGTTTATTATGACAGGGGAAGTGACAAGCCCCCAGTCTGATCTGGAACTCATTATATAGTCTAGGCTGGACTCAAACGTGCAGTGATCCTCATATCTCAGCCTTCCCAGTGTCAGCCACCACACCTGACTCAAGCCGTCGTCATCCTTAAGGGCGAACAGAGTCCTAAACAGGTTTGGATGCTCTGGAGGCTGGGGTATCCCCCATCTCTCTGGATCACGTTGCTCAGACAGTACTCAAGGGGTCACTTTTCAAGGTATATGTGATTCTCGTGCCCAACTAGGTTTGAAAAGTGTCACTTTTTTCCTCCCCATTTAGAAAATAAGAGCTGTTTGAATTTTGTATCTCCTAGAAAAAATAAAGAAGATTTATTCTCTCCCGTTCAGAACAGCAGCCAACATGCCTTTCTCTGTGTTCTTCTCAGATGGAACTGGGGCAGGGGAGGCAAGTCTTGTTGGAAATCTAAAACTCTGGATGATGACAAGTCCAACAGGGACAGCCAGGGTCAGGCTGTCATACTAAGCTCTCCTACTTAAGACAGTCATGGATTCTTGGATCAACAATGGGCTGAAGCCTAATTCCCACCATGGAAAAGCCACAGCAGGAGAAGAGATTCTGCTAAAGTCAACAAGCAGTCTTACAATTTCGCCATGGTTCTAGGAAAGAAAGGAATTCAGAAAGCATAAATTCTAGGGATAGGGACCTTTTGAAGCCACCCCCACACCCCCAGAAATTAATATGGCTTCAATCTCAAAACTAAGGCCACATCAACGATGACAACCTCTCTTTCTATCTGGAAATTCAGGTGAGATTAAAGGGCAGATGGATTGTTTTCAAAAGACAACTTGTTCTGAACTGAGGGTTACAAAATTGAATATCACCTTGACATTTTAGTACCTGAGTTTACCAGCAATAATGCCAATGAATTTTAAGTCATGTATGGGGAACGATGACTGACCATGTGCCCAACCAAATCTACATGAAGTTAGTACCCATCCTAATAGCAGGAACACCCAACGGTGGGAGAGGCAGCGGTGGCACCAATGCCTGGCACTAGTGACCAAAGTTCAGGACAATGTGGCAGTCATAGCTTGTTTTCCTTGTCACTCTTCTGAGCATGGGGGCAGGAATGCATTGATTTATGGATACCTTAGGCACAAATTTCTAATGTAGTGATACAGAACCGTGAGTTACTGTCAGAGCCAAGGGCAGTGATCCCCAACTTTCCTAATGCTGCAGCTCTTTAATACAGTTCTTCATGCTATGGTGAACCCCAACCATAAAATTATTATCTCATTGCTACTTCATAGCTTTGCTGGTATTTTTATTGTAATGTAAATATCTGATATTTGACCTCCAAAGGTGTTATGACCAAAAGGTTGAGAACCATTGGCCAAAAGGACTAAAGCTGGAACTAGAACAATGGCTCAGAAGTTAAGAGCATATACTTTTCCTGCAGAAAACCTGAGTGTAGTTCCTAGTGATCACTGTGGGCCGCTCACTGCCTGTAACTTCAGCTCCAGGGAATCCAACATCCTTTCTGGCCTTCCTGGGCACCCACACTCACTGCATATATCCCCACACAGAACATAATATTTTCTAAATCTTTTTTTTTTTCCTAAAAAGAAGTAAATCTGCTGAGTGTAGCTCTTTGGTAAAATCATTGATGAGCAACAAGCTGCTTTGTGTTATCAAAAGGGCCAGGTAGCCCCTCCCAACCATAAAACCATCTGCCCTGTTATCATGTTTACATAAATCTGAGAAGACAGTGACTGAAGCACTCTACCCACAATGCACCTGTGCATGTGCATCCCATATCTGGCTGGGATCTCTTGCAGCCTCTGTTCTTTGTGGTTGATACCTGCATTTAATAAATGGTTTTAATTTATACTGCTATCCCTTACATTCATAAATATAAAAACAAAGATATTTTTGCTTCCTGTGAGAAAAAAAGGTCAGGATGAATAATTAGCTTAACGGAAAGTATTAAGAAGCACTTGTTTTCACAATATATATATGAATATGTATTTATATATATGAATATATATATATATATATATACACACACACCACACACACACACACACACACAAATAAGACCAGGGTTTATATTGCTAATCCAATTAGGGAAACTGGAGGGGGTTTTCATTTGGAAGTTAATTGAACAATAGAACACAACACACAGCCTCCAAGCACCAAATTATTCAAGTAAATATGGTAGAGTGTAATTTGTGATGGTACCAACTTCTAAATTTGGCACTGCTAGGATTCTCTCCAGCTAATTACCAAGATCTTCTTCACGAGGCACATGCTGGTTATGATTTCCTGTTGGTGATAAAAATGGCTAATCACGATGTAAAACTCCTGCTTGACGAGGAAGTAATAAAAGTGAATCAGACTGGCAGAAACCAGTAATCAAGCCAGTATTTACGGATGGCAGCATTGAAGCTAGCTGGGTAATTAATATGTAATTCTGGCAGAGATGTGCTAATCTTTCCTGGAAAACTTATCCTCTGGGGCAGATTTTAATCTGCACCAACACACACTTGTGATTGGCGTTCACCATCCAATACTGATACTAGAGGTGGGTAAGGAGAGGTGAGCTTCCCAATGATTAAGTCCTGGGATGAAGGTAACTGGGGAATGTGGGCCAGGAAGAACAGAGCATTCCCAATGGGCATGAGGTGCTCCACCAGACCCTGTCTAGGATTTGCCCTCCCTCAGGGTACGAAGTTGCCAGCCTGTAGTTCAGAGAAGACGGGCAAAGCCATTTTATAAATCCCTTGTGAGAAATATGTGTGGATGTGTCCCAGCCCTAGATCTTCCAAACCTGGGGACTGTGTCTCTGTGACACTCACCTTATCCTCTTTGTCTTCCACCAGGCTTTTCCTCTCTGGGGCACGTAGCATCAGGGCAGGGGAACGGGGTGCACGGCTGTGCTCTTTGCCTTTATCTGTGGGTCCAAAACAATAGCCATTAGTACTCCATTTGTCGTGTCCATGATGACTTGAAAAATTAAACAAAGACAAAATGTGGCTTTGAAAAGACAAATTGATTCCCAACATTGCAGAGAACAGAGGCAGACTGTAGTCTTGGCTTTTCATAGTCTAATGACAATGTAACCCTGATGCTGAGCCTTAGAGACATGGGTCTCTCACCTGGCTCTCTCCTGAACCAGCCAAAGACCACCCATAAGATGTGCCTATATGACTCCCCACAACCCTACTTTGAGCCTGTCCTTGAAGATGCTGGGTGGTCCCGCTCTGGCTCCCATAGTCTTGTAGATGGAGAATCCCAGGAAAAAAAGAGTACATAGCAAGTGTCCCCAACAAAAACCACCCAGGACTGGAGCAGTCCTGCTAGTGAGTCAGCACATGGGGAGAGGTGATACGAATACTACCAGCAAATGGTTAGCCACCACCATGGCTCAGCCTGTATGTTTCCAGGTACATGTGCAAATTGGGCTATCATTGTTTCTCCATGCTCCCTATGCCTGGGCAGTTAGGAGCTTCCTCCATATCATCAAACGTCATTTGGGCCTGTGCTCAGCACAGTCTAAATGACCTTTGGTAATGCTGTGTGGCCAGACTTCTTGGGTTGAGAAGGTATAAGACCCAGACCTTTACCAGAAAGAACACAGAACAATGTGGGACACAGAGCCAGCCTCAATAAACCTTTGATGACTGATGGTCATCATGGCCATCATGGGCCATTCCTGCCAGGTGTGGAGAGGACTCCAAGGTGACCATATCTCTAGCTGTCCCCTCCTCATCATCAAATGGGTAAGGGCTGCAGAGCATGACATTTGAACAAGAAGTGCATGAGCAAAGCAATAGAGAAAAAGGCAAGCTCTGGCAAGCCCCAAATGAAAATCAAGTTGAAGTTTTCCATTTCTTTTCCAAACTAGATCTATCCAATGCCTTTAGACCACAGCAAATGCTTTCAATAAAAGTAGACTCATGACTATTTTAAAACTCAAGACTAGAAAGGGAAGACAAACCATCAAACCACACAGCAGTCCAACAGAAAGCAAAACCACCAAAGAAGCAAGCGCCAGCTTCTCTTGGCTTGAGAGACATTAGGACTTTTCTGTGTCCCAAGATGAGCTCTTGACATCAACCTCTGCTGGGAAGGCCACAGAGAAGGTAGGAGATGGCAGAAATAGCTTTCTCTCTGTGTGTGTTTGTGCATATGTGGGTGATCATGCACATATGCGTGTGTGTGTGTCACATAAATATGCACATATGTGCACACTTGTACAAACATGCACATTCGAAAGTAGTTACCTGGGAATGGCTTCCTCTAGGAAAACATTTAAGCCTGGAGGATGGGGCAGGCAGGGCCAAGTAGGAGAACCTTTTACCTGCAGTCTTTCTTGATCTCCCACCATGCCCACTGTCAACACCCTCTGCCACCCATTCTGTGCTGGCTGCTGGTTGAGGCCATGCCAATCAGATTTCCACACTGGACTTGAGGTTTATCATCGTGTTCACTGTTTCTACCCTAAAGGCTGTGGCTGCAGAGTCAGGCAGCTGCAGAATATCCCATCCCTGAGCTGTGAGGAGGAGAACTCTCACTGCAGCAACTGTGCTTCCGACAGATCAGCTTGGGAAGCTCTGACTATGGACAGAGTAGCCCTGTAGCGCAGAGGCACAGCATCTGGACCAGGCAGAAACAAGAATGTTCCATCCCTGGCTTTTTCTCGCCATGAGATTGGGTGTGGGTGCCTATGGGATGTCCTAAGGATGAGGCCCCTTGTCAACCAACCGCTGTCACTCAGCAGAAATCCTGACTGAGATTTTCTCCAGAGGACTGAGGACTGGTACTTGCATCTGAAGGAGCAGCCACAGTTAGCTCAAGCTGTAGGCAAGCAAGCCAAGCATGGAATCTGGTGTCATGGTGTTCCCTCCTGTCATTGTACGTCATTGTATGTCATTGTATGTGCTTCTGCCCACACCCTTAATTTCACACAGAAGCCAGACATGCTAACCAGATGAGCTCCAGCATAACCAGCCACAGCCACAACCAAGACACATCCCTAGGCCTAGGCAAACCATCTACCTATCCGTTTCAAGATTGGCTGGGAAGGTAGAAGGATGGGATTCAGGAGAAGAGCTCTTGCCCAGCATGTGTGAAGTTGGAGCTGGACTTCCAGTACTGGAGGGAGGGAGGGAGGGAGGGAGGGAGGGAGGGAGGGAGGGAGGGAGGGAGGAGAGAGGGAGGGAGGGAGGGGAGAGGAGCAAGGGAAGGAAAGAAGGAGGGGAGGAAGGAGAGAGGGAGGGAGGGAGGGAGGGAGGGAGGGAGGGAGGGAGGGAGGGAGGGAGGGAGGGTGTCGGTCCAACTTGGGAGGATCTGTCAGCTTTCCCTTCGGCTAGATAAACAAATCTAGCCAAGAGACTAATCAAGGACACAGGAGAATGACCTAGGATGCCAGTCTTCCTGCTGAATGCATCACACAGTCTAGCGCTTGTGCCTTTGAGATTGCTCAGTGGTAAAAGCTGACCTCTAGGAACACAGGATGCTACACACAAAGAATGTTATACACAGGGAGTGCTACACAAACACGCGTGTGCACACACACACACACACACACACACACACACGATCGATCGATCGATGATAGATAGATAGATAGATAGATAGATAGATAGATAGATAGATAGATAGATAGATAGATAGATAGGATGTGATGTGATTTGGAAAAGACTCTTAACTCTGGGGTCATGCCTGAAGCTCATTCCTTGTCAAACTGTGAAGTAGGCCTGGGCACAGGCCTCTGTCCTGATTCCACACTGAGCAATCATATTTCTGCCTTTCACAGAGCAGGTTCAGTAAGCCACTACATCACCATCCCACAGATCAGGAAAGAAAGGGCACACAGATGAGAGAAACCGCCATTTGTTTTGTGACCCTCCCCCAAGGTCAAAAACCTCATTTAAAAATGCACATAAATAGATGAGCCTTGACATCAGCCTTGAGCCAGGCTGTCTGCTTCTCCACCCAGTCACCTGCTCACTCCTGCCCAAAATGGAGATTTAATGCTCTAATGAGTAAAGTCAACAGAGCTTTGGTGCTCAGAGCCCTAAGGCAGGTGCAAGGCCATTCAGTTAATAGCAGTAGTCCTTGCTCCTTTGCTTTCCTGGCTGTCATTGACACTGGGACTGGGACTACACAAAGTCTGATGCTTCTGCACCCTCTCTAGGCAACTGAACATATCTGTTATCCAGTAAGATTTTCAGCTTGCTTTCCAATGTCAGTGGCGGTCTCACTGTGGAGAAATGTTGGTGAGAGTATTGGCCAAGCTATTGAACTCAGCCCTGTCTCGCAGAGAGATCAGGTGGGGTATTGTAAGATTTGGGTGTGGTCAGAGGGGCAAAACACTTTCCTGTCATTGATTGGACCTTATAAAAAAAGAAAAAAACTCTAGTTCCAGGTCCAGTCTAGCTACTCAAGGTATAGGAGAGCAAAGTAGAGTTTATTCAGAGGCTTATAGACAGATATGGGACTCTTATTTTGCCTCACCTGCACCTTAAAAGGGGGGATGGGTAAAGGTTTGGACTAAGGTGTGTGTGGTTGTGAATAACTATAACCAAGCAGGAGGCTTGGTTAGCCAAAGCAGTACATGAACCGGTGTCCAGGGGATTATGATGGCAGAGCTATAGAGACATGTAAAGATGGGGCAGCCACAGGTAGCACTTATGGAAAAGAGAGGGTGCCCCAAGAATTCCCCACCAAAGCTGGCCAGCCAGGGCCTCTGGGAAGCTGTCCTTCTGGCTTGCAAGCAGCCCTCATATGCAGAATGAGAAGAAGTGAAGTAAACATAAACCGAACTGATCCTCACCCACGGTGACCCAGCCCAGAGCAGACCCAGGTCGAGAAGAGAAAAGCCAAATTGAAGGGAAGCTGTATGCTCTGATTGCTGCCTGGACTCCACGTATTTAATTGTTGAACTGAGAGCCATTTGGTGACTGGAAGTGAGTGGATGGGTTTTTACTACCCAAGAATGAGCCATGAGCCATTTGGTTTGGACTTTATCCAAATGTCATAAAGAGCAAGCTGTATAGAGCAGGACAGGGCAGACTTTGCAAGGAAGGCGCAAGGCTGGGTTTGCCTTTCCACAGCATACTCTATGATCACAACACTGTGGCCATGGTAAAAGATATGCATGCATGTAAATTAATATTCATGGCCAAACAAGTCAGTGGAACTGACGGCAAAGGCCGAGTGCCTATAATGCTATTCTTGAGCAAAGGAAGCCTGGCTTGTGCTTACTCCCCCATTATCTTAAGAAGGTGCACCAACGTCTTTATTTTACTGGAAACAATTGGTCTTTGGAAAGATGTGGTTTTAAAGCCTAGCCTTTGAGATTCATGGTTGTATATCAGTCCTCTTGAGTGCTTCTTGGAGAAAATATTTTTGATGATCATTTTAAAGCCCTTCATAGCAGACACATATCCCCTGAATACCTGTGACAAATGTCTGCACCTTGCTCTCCATGGTTTCCTTAATCACCAACTCTTTTTAACAGCCATTGATTTTGCAGACCCTACAGAGGGGCACGAGGGGAGCTCCTCGGGCCCCCAGACATAATTGGGTCTGTGCCTCAGCCATTCCGCTGTGGAAATGCTTCCTCTACAGCTCTCCATGGGCCACTTCCAGGGTCCACTCTGACATGCTTAAGTACTCTTTGCTCTGGGCCTCTCCACAGACTCCGATGATGCCATCTTAAAGGACTCCCTGAAGTGGCAGAGAGAGCTGGTTTATGAAGCAAAATCAACAAGTTGTAAGACTTCAGGCCCCCATGTACCTGGGGGAGTGCAGGATATATTTCCACCTAGGAGCAAGGCATGATGGTAATGCCTTCCCTGCCATCCATCTATTGATCAAGCTCAGTTCTGATTTGAAGACTCCCCAGGGGCATCCCCTTTGATTTTTCTTCTTGGCAATCTTGAGGGCCTGGAGAAATAGGATGATGGCAGGCCAGTCTGGGAGGACGGGAGTCAGAGCTGCGGACTGGTAGGTGTCGGCTTACTGTTCTCAGGATCCTATACAGTGCCCCTTGTTGGTGGAGAGGTGATAAGGGATGTGATGCTATCATTCAGTGCTCCCTGAGGACCACAACACAGGCTAGGGAACAGGGGGTTCCTCGGAACCCTTCAGGTTGCAGCCACAAAACCAAAGCAGGAATTCAGAATCCAGTGGCGTGGCAGGAGGCAGAACTGTCCTGATGCGCAGCTCCAGAGGCAGGGCAAGAACTTCACTACCTGATTGAGAAGCCCGTCCCAGGATGCTTAGCCCCCAAATCAGCCCTGCCAGCAAGGCCAAGACCACAATGATAGCCACGCCAGCACATTCTTAGAGACCTCCTCCCAGAAAGCAAATGGCAGCATATTAGAGAGAGAACTCTGTGAAAGCCCCGCCAAGCTCTGCTCAAGCCCTCCAGCTAGCTAGAGGACACCGGGTCTTGTCAGTGCAGGCTCCTGGGCACTAGTGTTCATCTGTGAGACATCCTGAAGCCTTACCAGCTTCCAGCTCCGCAGCACAGCCTCAGGGACCTCCCGAAGCTCCACCAAACTGAAGATCATTTTCATGGCAACGCAAATCACTTCTGAGTCCTCCTAAATTTTTCACAGGTTGTGATTTCAGAGTTGACAAGTGACAGAGAGAATTGATTTTCCACCCATTTTTATTTTCTTGGAACTTCCTATGCCAATGAGGTGGTAAAACACTCAGACAGGAGGGCAGGGCTGAGCTTCCTCAAGGTGTGGGGATCCTGAAGTGTAAGATCATCCATCCTAGCCCTTAAGGTGACCCACCCTGTAATGTGACTCTACCTTGTGACAGATACCAGTTTCTCCATTTCTCCATTGTTTACTTGACTGTAGGGGACTCCTATGTTGCCACTGGACAGACTAACCTGTGAAGTAATGGGCCAGTTTCCCTAGAACATTCCAGAACCTGCAACAATCGGGCTGCCTGATGCAGACAGACCACATGAGGTTATGGATACAGAAACACTAGCCATTACAGTGCCAACCATATGAAGGAGGGTATAGCATAGCTGTCCTGTGGGACCACAGGAAGAAAGGAGGACCAGAGATACACTTAAGGCTCTTTGATGATGTTTATGGCAAATATGTTTCAGTCTCTATGAAAGTACTGGACAGTGTCACATAGTTCCCAGAGAGCTGTTTCCAGGCCACCAGGGCACTGTTGCCACCCACCCCAGATACAGTCTGTGTCCTGCTATGACCAGAGGAAGTTCACATCATGTACATTCTGGATCCAGAAACTGAGCACAGAACCAGCTCCCAGCCTACCTTTCTGGCCTCCATAATCATGTGTTCTGAGGAGAAGTAATGGGCAGTAAGTGACCCTGCACAATCTCAAGAGTAACAAAGTTCTAATCTCCAGCCTCAAGCAGAGATTTTAAAGGCAGGAATATTAGATTATACCCTTCCTATAAGAAAGCACACGTCTTGTAAGCACACAGGGGTCAGCACGTGGCAGCAGTGGGACCTGGCCACAGGCTTGGAGCAGGGGAGAGGATGAACAAATGGGATAGGGCTAGAGAAGAGGCAGGCACAAAGAAGAGACAGAGGCATAGGCTAGGATAGGAGTGGGCAGGAAGAGAGAGATTCACGTGACCTTGAAATGTGTAGCAGTTTCTCCAAAAAGCGGAAATCCATTGCAGTAGCAAGATGTTCAAGCAACGCCCACCATCCAAGGCAATGTGGCATCACAACTGTGGGAGAGGGGAAGCTGAGACTCACCGCCCTGCCCACACACACACACACACACATCTGAAGAGGCTCCTCCACACTGCAGGAAGCTGGTGCTCTGGGAAACTCAGGATCCTCATGGTTGTTTGTACCTTAGTACTTGGCCTGGTCCACGTGGGACAAGCTCTCCCAACTCTCTAAGATGCCGATGTGGTCCACAGGCAGATGTGCACACAAGTGCACACAAAGAGATTTGTATGCCTATAACACACCAACAGACATACAGGCACAAAGTGCGAACATGTGTACACACAAGCTCACACAGGCACAAAAGTCCATGCACTCAGAGACGTGTGTACACAACATGTTCATAGGCTGAAACAGTATGCACACATGGGAGTACATAAAAAGACAAGTATAAGCAGGGCAGGGGTGATGCACACCTTTAATCCCAGCACTTGGGAGGCAGAGGCAGGCAGATTTCTGAGTTTGAGGCCAGTCTAGTCTACAGAGTGAGTTCCAGGACAGCCAGGGCTACACAGCGAAACCCTGTCTTGGAAAACAACAACAATAAAAAAACAAATAAACAAACAAACAAAAAAGACGAGTGTAAGATCCATAAGTACAGAGATATATGTTCATGCACAGGTATACACTCCTTCAGACACATGTACACACATAGATACTCTCAGATACAATTGTTGGTTTTCGGCATCACAGATACGTGTGCCTTTTCCATTTATCATCCAGACAAGGGCAATAATACAATAAATCCTCCGGCCCCTCTGTCCCCTTCAATGATTTAGGATAAGTTCCTACTTATTTTTCATCTGTTGCTGTGTCCCCCAGTTTGTGGCCATTTTCTAAAAGCTCTAGCAGCCTCGACATTCTTGGACAGTTATGAAGCCTTTCCCTTTCTTTTGGTTTAGGTATTTTCAAGCTTTCTGTGTCCACCCTGGACCTGTAATAGCAACTGCTTCACAGGGGCCACAGATCACTGGAGGGTGTTTACTCAGGTGCCTGAAGGGTGAGCTCCACAGCTCATACTCACAATCCACCACAAGATCACAGACCAAGAGACTCGGAGGATCGTGTGGATGGGGTCTTCTCAGGGCGGGAAGCTTGTGGCCTGTGGTGGGCGCTTTGAACCTTGACACTTTCAGGTTTGTAAAAGATGGTATACTTAAAGCAAATGGTGGCCCAGTTGAAGTTCCCAGGAGCTTAGTGGAGACAAGCACACAGCCAAGGGCCCCACTGCACAGCACCAAAACATACCACACAAGCATCCACTCTCCCCAGGGCAGCGCATCAGCTCCCGTTCCCACAGCACTCTGCTGTCCTCTCCTGTGAGCACACCCCAATCTACCAACCCGCCAGCTGTCTGACAACCACTCAGAACCAGGCGTGAGATGCCTGAGACACTACTCATCAAAGCTCAGCTAGGGAGAACGAAAGCCATTCAAGTCAGAATGTATGCTACCTTCTCCTAAGCCTATCTCAAGGGCCCCCGGGATTCCCCAGGCCCCATCAGAAGTACCCATCATATTACAAATGCTCTGGGGAGGCCGATCCTCACTCGCTGGTTCTTGCCTTCATTAAGTCAAATCAGAGTCAACAGATGGGACGATGGCACTACACTCTAGAGAGTCACAGTTAATCGTGTAACAAGAAAACAAAGCACTGCTGGTAGCTGTGTGGTACCTACTTCATGGACGCGAGTCTGTGATGACAACTGCACACTTGCAAAGAAGGCTACACCTGGGCTGCTGTCCCCAAAATCCCTACTCATATGGCTTTAGCTCTGTCTTTCAGCCTGTGCTGATGGCAGTGGCTGAAAACCCTGTCACTGTCAAGATTTTCTACAAATACCCACCCTTTCCTCTCTCTACGGTGGGAGCACACTGTCACACTGAGGACTGTGAGAGCTAGAAACATGAGCCAGGTGCTGCCAGAGCAAGAGTCATATCACTGTATATTATATAGTATATTACAAGTATAAGAAAATAGGAACAAGCTTTATTGCCATATTGAAGGCTTTTTTATTTTTTGAGATGATAAAGTATATTATTTCCCTTTCCTCCCTTCAAACATGTCATTTTCCTTTCTTTTCCTTTTTTTATTAGATATTTTCTTTATTTGCATTTCAAATGTTATCTCCTTTCCTAGTTTCACCTGCAAAAACCACCTCCTCCCTCCCCCCTTCCCCACTCACCAACTCACGCACTCCCGCTTTCTGGCCCTGGAAGTCCCCTATACTGGGGCACATAACTATCACAGGACCAAGGGCCTCTCTTCCCATTGAGGACTGACTAGGCCATCCTCTGCTACATATGCAGCTAGAGCCATGAGTCCCAACATGTGTTTTCTTTGGTTGGTGGTTTAGTCCCAGGGAGCTCTGAAGATACTAGTTAGTTCATATTGTTGTTCCTCCTATGGGGCTGCAAACCCCTTCAGCTCCCTGGGTCCTTTCTCTAGATCCTTCATTGGGGACCTTGTGCTCAGTCCAATGGATGACTGTGAGCATCCACTTCTGTATTTGCCAGGCACTGGCAGAGCCCCTCGGGAGACAGCTATATCAGGCTCCTGTCAGCAAGCTCTTACTGGGATCCACAATAGTGTCTGGTTTTGGTGGTTGTCTATGGGATGCATCCCCAGGTGGGACATCTCTCTCTCTCTCTCTCTCTCTCTCTCTCTCTCTCTCTCTCTCTCTCTCTCTCTCTCTCTCTCTCTCTCTCACACACACACACACACACACACACAAACACACACACCATACATACATATATACACACCACGTACTCCTAAAATCAACTAAGGATTGCCAAGAGTAGAAGGAGTAATCTCTGGGGAGGAGCACACTGTACCAATTGTGTATCTAATACCAAATGGCCAGCCCCAGAAAACACTGAAGATGTCTTAAGTTCCCTATCTGCTGTCCACTATGAGTTTACAGAAGAGATGGGACTTTAGGAGTGGTTAGTGCTTGTCTAAGGTGCACTTGACAAGGTTAAAATTAAGTATGGCTGTCCTAACATTCAAAGACCGGCCGAGGCATCCATCACTTCATATTTTAAAACTTCCTCAAAGTACCTTTTTATATAACCTTCAGTTAAATATAGAAGAGAAAGACATGATTAAATATATTAATTTCTTAAATTGCATCATTAAATTATATCAAATAGGAACATTTTGTAAAAATGGGATTCAATATTAAAGCAACTGTAACACAAGAGAGAGATTCGTTACACCAGCATCTCAAGAATGGGGTAATTATAACCACAGAGTGGATCCTAGTTTAAGCTATGTCATTACTCCCAGGATGACAGTGCTGAGGCTGTCTAGGGTATGTGCTGTATTCACAAAGACCCCCCTATTCTTTGATTCTTTGGCTCTCTGGGAAGGGTATGGACTCCAGCACTGCCCACTAGAGTTCACAACCCTGGAGCCAAGGGGTGTCTGATCACCAGGAGAGATTGTCCTACAGTTCTCTGCCAGAACATGGAAGAAGAAGGATCCCGGGACCAGGGGAAGGAAGGAGAGAGCTGCAGCTGGCTCAGATGAGGGAAGCCTGTTTCCCTCTATCTGATCTGAGAAGTCTGCAGGCAGGCTGGGATACTGCCTACCACTGAGAAGGGGTGGTGGTGGAATCTGGGCTCCACCCAGAGGCTACAGGTTGCAGTCAGATGGGCAAAGTATCAAAACCCAATTCAGCCACTCAGCAGCTATGAAAGATTGGTTTTCTTCTCTGGATTTCAATGTCTCCAACCCCAAAACAGGATGAATGGACTGGACTGGCTCTGGACTAAGATGCATTCACGAGGCCATATGATACACAGCACAGTGCCTGGTCCTGATACAGGATCTCAGTGCCTACTGGGCAAAATAAATCCAGTCAAGCTAGTCTTAAGCACCCCAGGGTGAGTATCTTCGTGGCCTCACACTGGGAAAACTTCAAAGGGTTGATAAACTAGAAGCAAGCACCTAAACACAACTGAGCCATAAGTCAGGGCTTATGATTAATTCATCCTAGGGCACTGCCTTTGCATGATTTAAATGAGCAGATACTTAGGCAGCCTGAGCACAATGCACAAGAGTACTTACTGTGCTGGCAGCCCCACATCACGGAAGCAAAGGGGTGATTTCAGAAGACCACTGGGCGCCCTCTGCCAGTGCAGCGAGCGGCTTTTGATTTACATGCTTGCTGCTGGAGCCTGCCACTCTCCTCCAGAGGGCTCGGATTGAGTCAGTGCTGACTTCCTCAGACTAATCTACATGGAAATGCAATCCTCACCTAACTGATTTATTCTCACATTTAGATGTAATAAAATTAATAGCGCAGTTCTCAGCTCAGTTGATGAAATTAACTCAGACTTTCTTAACCAACTTCTTCAGTTATTTTCTCTATTTTCAAAAGGCAAGCTATCTCCGTCATTTGATACAAATGGCTTTAATTAGCTTAAGGCAAACATAACCTTTAAGGAATGCAGGCTTGGGATCGCGGGCCCTGCGCTGGAGGATGGGAACGGTTCTGTGCACACAGATTTCATTTGTCACATCAGGACATACCATCTGATTCGGACTGGCACCAAAGCAGACCAACCACCCATTGTTTGGAAGAAAGATATTCTGCCAAAGCAATGAGATGCCACCCTGTCACCAAAGCCAGGCAAAGTACATTCGGGTGACAAGGAACAATACTTTCCGAAGGATGGGGAGAAAGAGGCCCAAGTGACTGCGTTCTAACACCGTGAGCCACAGGCAGAGATTTGATTGCTTTAGAGGCCTAAGGCATTTTCTAGGGAACTTGCAACTTTAATGCCTATTTCATTTAGTGATATTAAAAATTTAAAGTGATCAATCCTAACTTACTATGAAGCATCTGGTAAAATAAGACCCTCTGGTTGGAAAACACGGCACCTCTCCAGGGTCTATCTTTCTAATATTCCATTGCACAGTACCCCAGGGATTTCTCACTCCCTGTTAAACTTGAAGCAGGATTTCTGGCCCACAAACTAGCACTTCTGTTTGCAAACCTGACCCTGAGACTTCGCTTGCCCTCCACTGGCTCTCCCTGCCCTCTGCAGGTTAGAAGAGAATCCCATTCTTTCCTTACCAGGTTTCAGTTTCAGGGATTCACCCGATCACAGCCCTCCCCATGATACTTTGTGACCATGTTTCTCCAGAGTGACACTAGCCCCATCTCTACTACTCATAGCCCCCATCGCTCCCTAGGTCTCTGGACCACATGGAGAAGAGTGTGTCAACGACAGAGCAGAATGTCTTGGAAGGCAGAAACCTTGACCTCAACATTTCTTTCCATAATCCTTGTTTACAGGTAAGGTTCAGCCATCTTCCTTCAGCTGGCTCTATCCCTATTTCTTGTATGTCAAATGACAGGAAGAGTAGGTTGTTCCTGTGACCCACCACACAGCTCCTTTGGCCTCTGTGGCTCGGATCCTGGGAACTTCCCTTTCTGCCTAGTAAAAGCCACACCTTCTAAGTCCCACTCTCAAACCGTCAAAGCCTGGGCCCTGGCTGCCTCACTGAGCAGGGTTCTCACTGCCTGTGTGATTTTCAATATGGCTTACATATTTCCATTCTTGTGCATCACACATAATAGACCCATCTCATGTCTGTGAGCCCTGAAACTAAAGGCATGTCTCTTAATTTTAAATCAATTATAAATCAGCTGTGTGATTGACACACATTAGTTGCCCGATCAATAATGCATAGCTCATAGACGAATATAACAGCAAATGCCCTGCTGTCCATAGGAAGAGACAATTGGACTTGTCACCTGTCCTTCCCACTTCTCATGTGGAGAACAATCAAATGAAAGAAAAAGAAGCAAGGAATTAAACAAGCAGAGAGATGCAGCAGTGTCCATCACGAGCCAGGACAGCAGGTATGGGAATTCCACCACCAGTACAAAGCTACAGTCATGTAGACATCTCAGCAGTAAATGGTAGACAGGGGTGCACCACTTTGAAATGAGAACAGGCTGCCACAGCTTTCATTCTGAGAACACAGCAAGGGACAGTTGTCACCCATTCTGAGGTGTGAATGGACAGCCATGCCAGCAGCAGAAATAAGGATAGCTGTAGGAGACAGATCAACAGGGTTACTGGCCATCATATAAGAGGGAAGAAATCAGGCCTGTTCAGAGCCTGCATATTATCCTCTAAGAGTCTAGAGAGGCCGTTCTTATAACAGTCAAGGGTGCAATGTTAGCACCAAGGAACACGGGGGACCATAGGTTCTCAGCTGTTTTTGGATGTGTGCACTGGGATATTCACATATACTTGTATTTACATCTTCCAAGGTCCCAGCTAATCTAGAATGAAGAGGTTTGTTCTACTTCAAGTCTGACATCTGTATTCTGTTATTCTAAACCTCACAATGCCTGCCACTGGCTCAGCAGGAAACATTCTGCCTGATGGCCCACTCCTAACTTCGATGAGATGGCCTCACTTAGAACTGAGTCCCTGCCTCGAGGTCAGAGGAGCATTAGCAAGGACATCCCTGCCATTCGGTGCTAAGCCTCATCCTTCCTGGCTCCATCATGGGAAACCAAGACTTAGGATATTTGCTGCATCTGGATGAAGGATCTTCCTGGGTCTTCTTGTGGACTTGAGTTTGCAACACCTTCATGCCTCCTCCACTATCCTTAAGCCATAGCCTGTTCTAAGCGAAGAGTCAGACCTTTGCATCCTGTGAAGATTCTGCACCAGCCCAATGTATCTGTTGCCCACCAAGCTCTGTGTCCAGCAGCTTTGGAAGGATTCAACTCCATGCAACAATCAAGAAAAGAGAAGGAACCAGTGTTCTCAAAAGTATGTGTTCTGTGTTCTTCCTTGGACCTTGCTTTTGTGCTCTTGGGCCTGATTCCAGCTGTCAAGGGGTCCCTTTGAACATGAGTAAAATAAATGTCCTCCATCCTAGGTTGCTCTTTTCCTCCTAAAGAGCAGGCTCCTACTTTGGTCCCAGCATATTCCTCGGTGAGGGGTGGCAGGGACTTTGCCATTCCTTGCCTCCTCGTGTGCAATTAGAGCAAAGCATGTTCCAGCTTTTGACAAGAAGATGGAAAGCTTCAGCACTATGGTGGCTAATTGGTGGCGTTATTTATGTGTTTCAAATGCTTGTGAAGTTCCCTGGCTGTTTCTGAAGCAATTAGTCTCATCGATGGCGAGGTTTATGAGTTGAAATAGCAGGGATTAAAGCACTGCCTAACAGAAGGGAACACAATAAGGGTGAGCGTGCCCTGCTGGTCTCCAACACAGAGTGCCTAGGAAATGGGTGTCCAAGCTTTACCAGGAGGTCATAGCTCCCTCTTTCCAGGAGGTGCCATTACCAAATCCATGCCAAAATCCACTCAGATCCAAGGTCCACAGTGGGCAGAAGGAAACTGGAGAAGTCCAAGGCAGGTAATCCAAACAGGCAATTTTCCTTTCTGACCATCCCAAATGTCTAATGAGTACCCCGAAACAAAGACGAAATTCTCTATTTCATTTGTTCCTAGTCTCGATAATGGGCAGCAATGTCAATAGCATGAATTCAGGGCTATCCTAGGGAAACATTGAAAGGTGGTTTATATGAGTAACTCAATAGTTTTGACTTTGTCTTTTTTTTTAAACATGTGCAAACATTAATCTTCTTGACTATACACGTTAAAAAACATAAACAGGTGTCATCTTGTATTCACAGTTTAAATTTCAAAGTGCAGAGATAGATCAGAAGGGCCCATCACCCTCCTCTCACACCCAGCCACACAACTCTCACGTGACAAGATGGATTTTGCTACCTGTCATATAGGTTTCTAGATGTTTCGTGGTTTGCAGCAATATCACATTTGTATTTGCCTTTTGCCTTCTCCTGTTTGCTAATGCACCATGACATATATTTGCTTGGAATCCTTTTTTAAAATACAGTGTCTCTGATATCCAGGTAGATAAATACTTCATCCTCTTTTTTTCTTACTCATCTTGAGTGTGTGTTTGTGTGTGTGTGTGTGTGTGTGTGTAGTGGCACACACACACACTGTAGGGGTTGTTCATCTCCTTCTACTTACTTTGAAAAACTGTCTCTTATTATTTACCATTGCAGCCAGTCTAGCTCCCAAGTCTCCGTGGTTCTTCCTATCTCTACCTCCCATATCACGCAAGAGTTCTGGCATTAGCAACCTGTGCTATTGCATCTGAATGTTTACGGGTCTGGGAACCTGAGCTCAGGGCCTCGTGCTTATATGGCAAGTACATTTCCCCCTGAGTCATCTTTCCAGTCCTGACGTTACCATCTTTAATAACTCAATATGCACCTTGTTGCACGTTAGTCTGTACAAATATACATGGAAGTTGTTTCACTGTGACTAAGCACTCCAGAGCACTGCTGGGAGGATGACACCCCAGAAGAGATAGAGCCAGACCAGATGATATACTAGGCTAATTTCTGAGATATCTCTCACTGAGAAGCTCTGTCCTTTGTTCCAGAGATGTTAAGGGACAAATGGTGTGAGTCCCATCCTTGTAGGCAGACAATGGCATTGAGAGTACCTCTGAGCACTCACAGGCCAACTGTGCATGTGCTTTTGGGAGCTCTTATTCTCCTTTCATGCCTATCTTATAGTCTCGTGGATTCTGGACTGTCTGACTCATGGATCTTACCCAGCTATAGACTCTATGACCTACCATACTAACTGATCTGGCAATGATTACACCATTGGTGTAATGATGGCATGAACATCATGGGTGTAACCAAATGTTTTTAATTGGATTTAATGGTTCCTGCCCTTCACAGATGAAACCAACATCTAGCACCATTATCAGGCCAAGAAACTGTGGCTAGAGAGGCCACTGGCCCTAGGAAAGATCTACTACTGTCATTGTACTAAATAGACATAGTATTACACTGAGTTTTAGTGACTTACCACTATATCCATAGATGAACGCATCTCTTAACCCTCATCTGAGAAGCTTCTGTTTGTAGTAGGTGGTGATTAACACAGATAGCCACAGTACAGAGTATAAGTGACTGGGATGTTCTGCCTTAAATGGGACATCTATATTGTACCTGCTCCTTCCAAGGCTAAGGGATCATTACAGAAGAGCAGGTGGAAAGAATGTAACAGCCAGAGGCAGTGGATGACTACAAGGGAACTGTATTCTGAAACACACCAGGGCAGATGCAGATATGAACTCACAGCAACTGTGACAGCATGCACAAGTTTCATGCAAGCTCAAATGAGACCAGGTCCTAACACGGAGAAGGGAGGTGAGTATGAAATTCTACCCCTACCTAAGGAACTGCTGGCTATTGATAGCTGCTGGGAGAGGGGATCAGTTTTCCTTAGGAGTGTTGCCTCTGGCAAGCTGGCCATGTTCCAGTGGAAGGCCACACATCTAAGTACATGGGAGGAGCACAAATTAGACTTGATTGGCAAGAACAATAGGGAAAGGGGATGGATCTGGATCTATGAGTTGTTCGTAGAAGGTTGAAAAGAATCCGAACACATCATACAAAATTCTCAAAAAACCAATAAAGAAAAATAATAATGAAATACCACAGATGGCCGAAAATGCAGATACAAGCAAAAGACTTATGTTTATGTCCAAGTCATTTTTGCTTCCATTTTCCTGTGCAGCATACTACTTAAACAGGTCTGCATCTGAAACCATTTTTGAAGCATCACTTTCTGTGAATGGAAACATAGGAACATAGGCTTCTGCTGAGGCATAAGGAGTGAAGTCACCCATAATCCTTCACACCCAACGTAAAGATGTCCCACATAGATATACTCAGGCAATGTTGCTGCAGGCCATGGAGCTCTGTTCATCCCATCTACAGATCATCATGGGAACCAAGCATGTGCATGGCTGTGATCTTGTAGATGCTAAACTCCCCAGTGTGTTCCCACATATGAGAGCTCAAATTTGGCTATTTTGAGTTGTCAACATAAGAGTAAGTTGAGGCACAAGCCTGAGGACACGTATTTATCTCGGCTAAAAGTAGAAATCCAATTCTCGGTGTACTGGAGAATTCCTGAAATGACATCAAAGCCTGAGTTCAGAAAGAAAATGGGGAAAGCAGAAGAAAGGATGGAAGGAGAAAGAGGAGATAGAACAAAAGGAAGGCCAAAGATAAAGGTGGCATATGGAACCATTGCTTAAATATGCCATGCCATGTTTATCGAGAAAGAAATTCCCATGAGCCACCTTCCACCTCTGCACAGGTTACCTGGTCCCTACAAGGCCCTGTGCCCGCAGTGTCAACTGCTTCAGGGTCATCCACAACAGAACATGCAGCCTACCCTGTACCTTCCTGGCGTGTATAAGGGACCCAGGGAAGTCATGCCTGGCTTGGTAGGCTATGCTTTACTGAAAATTGGCAGTGAGTCCCTTACCCCTCTCACAGCAGTAAAACTAGAAGACTCCCCAAATCATGTCCCCTTGGCTGGACCCTGGCATGCCCCCACACAGTCTACCCAGGCAGGATGGGAACTGTGATAGAGGTAGAATGGAAGGGCATGAAGCTTCAGCCAGGCAGTGGAGCAACCTGGCAGGCTCTGCAGGAACTCAGAAGCATGAGAAAGCAATACTAAGAGCACTATGGTGCCTTGGCAGAGCCTAAAGGGAGAATCTTTGAGTTCAGGCCTCCTAGTGTTTCTGAGAACCCATCTCTGACAAACACACACATTCTCCATGTCAGTGGGCTGTTTTATGGACACAATGCTAATGGAGCCTAATGCCTCGTAGAGACACACGCTACAATTTGTTTGGCCCTGCTGTCTGGTACACACATTCTTTCCATCCTTTGTTCTCTGTTCCAAGCTCTGTCCCTTGAATATCTTTACCAGTCATCCTCTGGGGACCTGTAATTATCTTTTACACATCCAGTTGTCATTAAGTGTAAGATCTACTGGCTACTCTGCCAAGTCTCACGGCCTTTGTCTCGTTTGCAGAGTTCACAAGGGCCTGGGCTGACAGAATACCGTCAGCATTCTCCTGGGGATGAGGAAAGAGCACATGGGAAATGTCAGAAAAGACCCCCAAGTACCAGGCTATGTGAATTGGGCTGGGGGAGACAAGGGCAGCCCACTCCAAGTCTAGTGGATGGAGGCCTGAAGATAGACCTACTGACAATGTTTCTAGGATAGACCCAGGGTCTGGTACCACAAGGGTAAAATGAGACTACTACTTCAAATATATAGTCTGTGTTATACTATTGCCAGCTGCACAAAGGAGTTTAAAAAGTCTCAGCCGCTGCCTATGAGTGTCCACACTGGGAGCAGAATATCCCCACCACAAATCAAGAATGTGTATGCCTACATCAAAACCATCACAGACTGGAGACTGGAGATGGCAACGTCACCATAGGGGACAATTCCATTCCCGTTGTTAAGTAAAAGACTCATCTGGCTGAAATCAGTGGACTAACAATCTCAAGCTTACAACACCCCAGGAGTGCAGGGCCATGGGTATGACCCCAAGTTTTGCAGAGCAGAAAACAAGACAACAGAACAATATCTTGGGTAGAATCAGGGATGCGTGTTCTTAGTTTTCAGTCCCTAATAGGAAGGAGAGAGAGAGACAGAGACAGAGACAGAGACAGAGACAGAGACAGAGAGAGACAGAGAGAGACATAGAGAGAGAGAGAGAAGAGAGAAGAGAGAGAAGAGAGAAGAGAGAGAAGAGAGAAAGAATGTTAGAGAGAGAGAGAATGTTTACTACTATTGTGGACATTTACAAGCACATGCTCAAAATTTATTGCTGAGAATAAACTGTTTCTAGAAGTTTCTTCCGTGTTATGGATAGAGAAGGATTCTCTGTGTTTCTAAACTGGGAAGGATACATTTTGAGTTCTGCTTTCCGTTTTTAAAGGGGCATGCTTGTCCTTTGTAACGTAACGAGAAAAAAAACTGAAATAGTTGTTAAGAATTGATACATATGGGCTGAGCAGGTTGTAGTTATGTATCTATGCATGAACGTGTGTGTGTGTGTGTGTGTGTGTGTGTGTGTGGTGTGTTTATGTTTGGGTAACAACAATTTAAAAGGGAGGTCATGAATTTGCAAGAGGGCAATGGAAGAGGTGTACATGGGAGGGTTGGGAGGAAGGAAAGAGAAGGAAATGATGTAACTATTATAATCTCAAAAAAATAAAAGTATTAAGAGACAAAAGAGTGGATAGGCATGAATGCCACAGTGGTCTATTATCTTGAGACATTCTGGATAAGCACTTTCCACGAGGAAATCTAGAGTAGAGGGATTTATTCTAGTCTGAAGATTCAATGGCAAGGGGGGCAAAGCTACAAAGAGTCTGGTTCACTGGATTCGTCCCACATTTGCTGGGAACAACAGTTATAATTGCTGAACCTAAAACTATGTCCTGCAGGCCTTTCTGTTTCTCAAGGCCATGCCAGGCAGCTGGGGTATCCTATGGTCACCCCATGAGAGGTAAAACCGCCCACTGGAGGCCAAGCCTTGGATTCTCTGGGGCTTGGGGGTAATGGGAGGGTACGATTGTGCTGTCATGCTCCAGGTCTCTTTCCAGCTACAGCCCTAAAGCTCAGGAGGGGCAGAGCATCTGCGTAGACAGACATCTGCATCTGTCTCCACTGTGGCATCGTGGGGACGGGGTATACCTCACTGAGCAAACAACAGTATGACGGTAAAACTAAGGAAGAGAGATGGTATGACTGATGCCACCTGTCAGGCAGTTTTCGTCCCTGGAACTCATGTCTCAGCAGCCTCCCAAAACTCCTAAACTGAAGCCCTAGATGGTCTCTTGGACACCATTGGGCTCAACTGATAGATTATTATCTCTTAGAATTTCCCTAAGGAGGAGCAGGATTCTCAGCTGGTCCGTACGATCCTCTCAGGGTTGGTGATTTTGCTAGTGAAATATAGCTTCCTCTCTAAATTATAGTCATGGCGGCAGGATCACGTGGCTCTTCTATTGCCAACCTAGATGGGTTCCAGAACACTTCAGTGAGAAGTGAGTCCTGATTCTTGGCCTGATGGTATCTAGGATAGGAACCTACTCAGCATTTAGATGCAGAAGTGGGAAGCCACACTGACAGTTGTTATAGGGCAATTGTCTTAGTCAGTGTACTATTGCTGTGAAGACACGCCATGACCACTGCAACTCCTTATAAAGGGAGGCACTTAAATGGGGTTGGCTTACAGTTCAGAGGTTTAGTCCATTGTCATCATGGTGGGAACTATGGCCATCCACAGGGAGATACGGTGCTGGAGAGGTAGCATGGAGTTTTACATATGGGTCAGCAGGAAGGAGAGAGAGAGAGAGAGAGAGAGAGAAAGAGAGAGAGAGAGAGAGAGAGAGAGAGAGAGAGAGAGAGAGACTGGGCCTGGCTTGAGCTTCTAAAAACTCAAAGCCCACCCCCAGTGACACACTTCCTCCAACAAAGCCACACCTCCTAATAGTGCAATTCTCGAGGAGCCTATTGGAGGCCATTTTCATTCAAACCACCACACTCTACTTAGAGCTCCCAAATGTACATGTCCTTGAATCTAAGGGTATTTGCCTAAGCATCTGCCTCTGGTGTCTGTAGAAGCCAGAGAACTTACGATAAGATTTATTCTTCAGGGCACAGAGTTCCTCAAGAGAGTTCACCCTGCCTCCTGTATTAGTAGAGGACACTAGAACCCTCCCACCTCCCATCAGGCCCCAGAGAGAGTGAGTCAGCAGTCAGACTATAATGCCGTAAACAGGAACCCCAATGCATAGACACTAGATGGTTATTCTGTCCCCAGAATAGCTCCTTGGCCATAGGCACTCACTTCCACGAGCTTCTCAAAGCAGTTATCACAAAGCTGAGATCTTAGGACTGTAAAACTCACATTCCTGTAGCATAGAAGTTCAAAGTGTAACGCCCAGGCTCAGGCAAGGTAACCTTCCTGTGAGGGCCCAAGGGTGAGTATCTGCCTCTTCTGGCTTTTATGGTTCTTCACATTTCATGGCTTATGGCAGCATGGCTGCAGTCTCTACCTCCATCAACAGAGAGCTATAGTCCCCATAGGTTTGTGTCCTCTCATCTTATATAAATGCCAGACACCTATCTAATGACATCTGCAAAGACCCCCATTTCTATCTAAGATGACAGTCTGAGGCTTTGGGTAGAGTGACTTTGGGGACACTTTATCCAAGCATTAATTATTGCAAAATGGATCTATTTTTGAAAGTTGAAAAGTCTGACTCTTGCTTCCAGGTCGGGAAAGCTGATACCATCAGGGAGTGGTATAGCAGTGAAGTCACAGAGGGACAAACCAAGAGAGTCAGTGTTCAGATGATCGCTAACCACTGACTCTGTAAAGGAACCTGACCTCACCTCCTCATTCTGTCTGCATGTGGAGAGAGAGCTTGTCCACCAAGGCTTGCATGGCATTAGGTCCCAGAACAGAGATGCTCCTGCCTAAAGTCCAGGGTCCTCCCCAGCTGGGTGCTCTGCCTCCTTCCCAGAATGGGACTCATTCCTATCTTCTGATTCTGTGTCTCAAATTGATCTCTGTTCATTCTGGTCTGCTCTGAGAATCTAGCCACGCCAGACCAAGTGAGCCATATTATAACATCAAGCCCATCTCTTCTCCGTCCAATTCCACCATACCTAGTTTTACTGTCTTTACTGACTGATAACTGATTCCCTTTAAAGGGGAGAGAAAATGTTAATCTTAGCAATTTATTCTTTTATCCCTACAGCTCTCCTGTGTGGAATGCCATATAATTAAAATTCGAAGCGAAGGTCCATTGTGAAGCAAGAATTAGACGCACCGGGCTATTGGCCATGTCACTTGCTTCTGAAATAGGGAGCTATGAAATCTAACCAGGTTTCAATTTCTCCTAATGTCAAAAAAATGGCAATAAAATCAAAAAGTGAGAGAAAAGGGGAAAAAAGGGAAGGCCCTGGAAACAGCATCCAGACAACTGTGTTAAACGTGAGTCCTTTGGACAGTGATTTCTCTAGAAATTGTCTTATTCCAGCCCATATTTCACATCACAGAAGTCATGGACCCCACTGCACCTTCACTAAGAAAACAATTCTTCCTAAGTAGCCTGGAAAGCCAGGTCAGGGCTGGGGTACATGCTACTTTCTGTGGCTTCTCTGGCAGAGTGATGTCACTGGGGGCACTGGCATGCTTCATCCTTCTCCCTAGAAAGGCTGTGGCTCCCCTTCACCTGAGTCATTTTGCTGAAGATTACAGCTTTGCAGGTTCAGACCCACAGAGAACTTGCCCTTCCAAAGGAGTGGTACATGGAGGATGAGAGGCAGCAGGACCACCAGTGTGGACACAGCATTCAGGATATGATTAGTGACTTACAGCAAAGCAGGCAGGTCCCACCCACCCCATATCTCCACAGTCTCTACAGAATCTCTGTAGATAGCAATGGAGGCACAGACACAGCCTTCATGAGCACCAGAGTGCGCTCTGGGAGGAAAAAGGCTTAAAGGTTACCTCCCAGCACATAAAAACAAACAAACAGACAAACAACAAACAAAACCAGGCAGCAAATGAACTGTGCATCTAGAAGAAGGGTAGCAGAGAAGAAGAAGGTTCAACAGAGAACCCTGAGGAAAGGTGTGAGGGGCACCAAGAGTGACCACTATTGCTATGAAGTCCAAGGATGGTCAGCACTCCTGGGGCTGTGTACAGTGCAGCAAGCCACAAAGAGAGCGGCAGATCCGAAGCAAGGTGGTCATGGGAAGGCAGCATTGTGGACAGTCCACCTGTTTCCCTAGAGGTTTTCCAGCCCAACCATGGGCCAAGAATAGCACAGACCCTAGGAGCAGAGTCCACACAGTCAGGGTGTCCTGGTTCAACTTAGTGAATAACATATGAAGAAGGGCCAGTGGCAGCCACATTCTCTGTAAAATGACTGCAATGATAAGAGAGAACATGGGGGTTCAGAAGACCCAAAGAGAAATGAACTCAGTGAAGGGGTAGGGACACTGAAGCCATGGGCAAGCCAATGTCCCAGGCTTAAGATCCAAGATTACCATAGAGATCACAGAGTACCAAGGTAGAGGGGGAGTCTGTCTAGGTAGATCAGAAGGCCTTCAAATCTGTCCATTCCTGTATCCTAAGCAATTCTTTGTGCTGCCACTCTATAGATGATCATTATCCATGAGCATCTCCTTAAATCTGATTCAGAAATATCACACACACACACACACACACACACACACACACACACACATACCACATCATATCACATCACATCACATCACATCACATCACATCACATCACATCACATCACATCACATCACATCACATCACATCACAGGTAGAAGCTAGAGAAAGATGTACCATTATCTGCAATGATGTGCCAAGTCTTCATTATCTTCCCTGCCCACTTAAGCCTCTAGCTCCAACACAGCTAGGTTTCCTGCCCTCCAAACAAGCCTGTATGCTTAGAGACATGGACCCTCACAGCTGCTTTTCAGATGAGCAAAGTGTCTATGTAATGTTGAATGTGTTCACACTCAGTGCTAGTGGAGAGGTGTCTGCTGTGTAAGGGGATGGTCCTTTAGGGCAGGCACAGAGCAGAATTCAAGCCCACTGTCTGCCTGTCCCACATCTTCAGACTCCTTCTCAACCTATAATTTCAACAGTCTCATCATCAAAGCCCAGCTAGAGCACAGAGCCAGCTTACCAGTGCTTTAGACCTGTCTTTGGTCAACTTTTCTAGGGAAGAGGTAGAGACATCTTAGAGTTTGATATCCTTTCTCAGCCCAGCTTAAGCAAATAATCTAGACTCTGGAAAGCCATGAATTACTTGAACAGAAACATGGACTAGGTTTACTGATAATCTCTAGTTAATGTGAAGAATAAAGTGGATTCTCGCCTACTGTAATTACAATTTAAATAGGAATTTTTGTTTCAAAAAGCATTAAGAGCGCAATTAGAATGTTAATGAACATTTTTACACACCCATGGTATAACCAGTGAAATAGTTCTATCATTACAAGGGTGAATATTCTAGATAAATGTCCTTATAAATATAGAACGAATCGCCTTTGCCCCTTGGAGCTAGCCACCTCCTCTGCATAATCACCCTGACTCTCATTCCACAGGACCCGGCAGCTGAGGGCCCATCTGTCTTCCCACCACAGCCACACACACCGCCTCAGAGCTGGGCAGCAATTACACTTCACAGTTATTTAAGGAGCCATTAAAATAAGTTCTGAAATAAACCATTGTGTAATTGTCTAAATGCATGTAATTATTTAAATAACTTTCAACGTAAAGAAGTTTGTATGTTTTCAATATTAATCTTCAAATATAAACACTTCTTAAATATTGCCTGTTCAGATATCAAAATTCTAATTAGACCACCCTCAGAACAGCAGCATGACAGCCATTTTTCACCTGGAAACACAGCCCTCCTTGATCAGACCACATCCTGTCCCTGTAAATTCACAAGAGGAGCCATTCTGCTGGAAGTGAGAATTAGAAATCTAGAAGACACATTTCTGAGTCTGTTAAATATATATATATGTTATTTTTTCCTGCAGAAGGAGCATCATGAGAAAATGATTATTACCTGGAGGAAATAAAAGCCCTACCCAAGGCTCAAAGCCTTCCCCTGCTCTCCTCATCCCTACAGCATTGAGTAGAACACTGGGAGATTTTGTTGGCTCTTTCTGCAGCCGGCTGGGAGAGAGGAGCATGGCTTGTCCTGCCTGCAGCAGCTCAGCAACCAAGATAGCAGTTCCTGCCCCCCGCCCCCCGTGCTGCCCTCGCCTAGGTCACCCTGTATTCCTTGCTGCTATGCCCTCTGTAGCTAGAGTCACCTGTGATCGACAACTCTCTCCATAACCTTCCATCACAGACATCCCAAGCCAACACTTATGGTTGGCTTCAAGGAGGAACAAGGCACGGGGAGTATTTGAGGAAAGCAGCAGCAGTGAGACACTGGCCATGCCACTAATAGGGTATGACCCAGCTCTGCCATGTTTTCCAGCCTTCCAGACTACACAGCAGCAATGGGGCCAAGAAAAACCAACCACTGTGGGTGATACAAGGCCATGACAATGCCAAGAGGTGTCCAGCAGGTCTCCTAATTCTGTCTCTCTGTCTCTCTGTCTCTGTCTCTCTGTCTCTCTCTCTTTCTCTCTCTCTTTCTTTCTCTCCCATTCCCTCTCCTCCATCCCTTATCTTCTTCTCATTTTCTTTCCTCTCTTTCATTCTCCGTATCTTCCTTGCCCTCCTTTCTCCTCCTCTCCATTCCCCTTTCCTCTCCCTCTTTATAGTTCTGTCTTCCAGCTTTGCTCACTACTCCGTCATGCCCAGGCTGCAAGCATATTTTGCTTATTAGTAATAAATTATATCTGCAGTCAATAACTCATTTTCCAAAAATTAATTTGGGAGTGACAGCGCACAGCCTCCCACATGAAATCAAGTAGGCCTTGCAAACTGCCAAAGCACCAAGTCGTTATTCCATGACGGGACCATTTTCTCATTTTCCTCCAGGCAAGATTTATAGTTTCACAGGAGGCACTGCCATGCACCTTCATGTCTGAATCAAAAAATCACACCTCCAAGACATTGTTCCATCTCTGCTGTGCACAGAGAACCACCTCTGAGTAAGTGTCCAGGCACTGGCATCCTGCACATCTAGGGATGCTGGTGGGGCAGGGAAAAGCTAGAAGACAGCAAGCCTCTACCCTCAGTTACAACTAGGAGGTTGCCTCAGCCTCCAAAGACCAGAAGCCACTTTGGTCCTCAGAAAGCTCGAGGTAGAGCTCATGTTGCAATAGATACTTCAGATCAGGAATATACATGCTGAGCCTCAGTCCTACTGAGTCTGCTTCCTGTTATAACTTCTGCCTCTTATCCTGAGTCCAGGTTATAGCAGGAACTAGATTATCTAGAACTTTTACTGTTTCATAAGTCCCCATGACAGATAATGTCCCCCTGCTCAGGACCTCTTTAGTCACCTTCCACAATGAGTTCAATGGATGCCACATCTGAGCCTGGAGAACTAGAGGTCTAGGCAAAGAAGGATGATGAAGAAGTAGAGGCTCCCTCTACAGAGAGCCTCATCTGCTACCATGGAGAGTAGGATAGAGACCAAGAAGCAGACACACCCCAGAGTATGAGAGGCACAGCCTGTGGCTCTGATGGCAGAGCTATGTGTCAGAGCCATAAGCCTTCCAGTCACCAGATCAATGGGCTCCTAAGCAAAGTCCTTTCTTCACTATTGCTGAGAAGTCCAGTGGGCCCCTAGACATCTCTACTTATTCCAAATTGTAAAATGAGGCAAGTCTAAGGTTTGTGTGCAATACACCCCTGTGGGTTCACACAGGGAAGCATCAGAAAAAACTTTTCTCCTCCTTCAGCTATGCCGAGTCTCTGGGTACCTCAGCTGCCCATGGAGACACCATGACCAGAGTGCCCCACAATCCTTTCCCTATAGGGTTGCCCTGAACACACGATGATCCTGATCTCTAGATTTGCTACTCTTAGCTTCCGTTCACCTATGTCCAACTTGAGTCTGAAATTATTCAATGGAAAATTCCAGAATCAAAGCATTCATATGCTTCCCTCTTTGTGCGCTTCTGCGGGGGCAGGATGATGTCCTAAGCTTCCAGCCCAGAATTCACTGCTTTCTCCAGAATAAATGCGCTGCCTGCTCTCTAGGCTCTTTTACCACGTGGTAGCTCACTTAGCTGTCAGAGGGACCACCAGAAAAGAGTGGCACTTGTGCATGGTCCAATTTTACTTAGCAAGAGCCCTCCTATACCCCCACCCCAATTCTTGATGCTGGCAGTTTGGGTGTGACAAAGAGAAATAGTTAAGTGTTTCCTTTAAGAAAAGGGGAGAATATTCTCTATTTAAAATAAAAAAAGCCAAACTGAGGCTGCTGGGATTGGTGATAGGAACACAGTTTTGTTCTTGAAAACAGAATTCATTCTGGTTTTTACTGTTGCACCTCAAGCTGCAAGTTAGAGTCACAGTGCACTGAGCTTCGTTAAGAGGGGAAAGACCTTTCCTCCCTTCTACCGCCAGCTTTCCGCTCTCCTCTTTCCTATCACATGGGATGAGGGTGAGGGTAGAGGAGAAGAGAGTGTGGGTGATGGTGATTCAAAGCTAGGGGTGTATGGAAAAGCCAAATGGAAAGCCATTCCTTAGTAAGCTAATTAAAATGTAATTAAGGGGCTAGAGAGATGGTTCAGTGGGTATAGAACCTACCATACAAGCATTAATACTGGAGTTCTTGTCCCTAGAACTCACGTAAATTCAGGAAGGGCTAGAGGCATATCTATCATCTCAGTGTGCAGAAAACAGAAATGGGGGATCCCTGGAGCAAACTGGTTACTTAGTGTTCCTAAAGGTTAGGTATTCAAAAAATGGAAACAGCATTGAAAATTAGATTTGTGTATATACATAGGGATGGGTGAAATCATGTTGTGAATTAGAAGAATTGTTTTTCCAGGCTGGACCCTCATCATCAGCCCTGCTAGAATCCCCAGATGAACTAAGCTCTTGCTTTCATCTCCAGTCCAGAAAAGCTCCAAGATTCAAACCTCAGGGACTTTATGTCACACGCATGAAGTACAGGGACTGTGTCCACTCATCCTCGTCTCTTAACAGATGAGAATGGCTGTCCCATACCTGGGCTTGGGTATCAGACCCCACTTTACAGTAATGGGGAGGCTGAGCTTGTGTCTGCTTCTTCTTCTCACCCTTCATCACTAAATGATTGAGACACAAGGTTCACATTCAATCTGCAAGACAGGGACAAGAAGGTGATGAAAGAAATGGCCTTTTCCTTCTTTCAAGTTCAACATTGGCCTGAAGTTAAGTGGTTCTCAAAGGCATGATAGGAAATTCCATTCACCTAGTCACAAAAAGATGGAAAACTTCATTCACCTTTCCCACATAAATTATGGGAAACTTGATACATCTAGCCCAAGTACCTGATAGGAAACTTCATTCATTTTCAACAAAAATATAATGCGAAATTTGATTCATCTTAGTCCACATGCATGTTGGGGTGCTTCATTCATCCAGCCAGCTTATATACATTGTGGGAAACTTCATTTCTTGGCCCAAATGCATAATGGGATATAATTTATCTAGTTCACATGCATGATAGGGCACTTCATCTAGTACAAGGGAATGAGGGGAGCCTTCATTCATCTAGACATCATAGACTGAGACATTTCAGTCAGATCTACATGTTTGGCTTTGCCCAGCCAGTCTGTAACTAAGTGTGTCTTTCAAAGTAGAACAGCTGACCAAAGCCATGAGAGTGCAGACCATCAGAAACGTGTGCAGTTGCCTTTTCAAATGTCCCTACCCTGCTTTGTACATCCACAAAACTACTGACAACACCTCTGTGAATGTCAGGAAAAGACCACAGATATAAGTACATGTACATTTTATCAGAGGAGGGCATGAACACCTCATTCCTGGGTGGTTTGGATGGTAAGAATGGACCATGGATGCTGGCCTATAGAATGTAGGGTAGGCTGTAAGAGGAAGTGCATCATATCCCCATGCCTACCCTGATGTATAAATGTACTTTGGACCTCAAGACCTTAATCATTCATTTGCCCAAAACAACCCTGTCCTCCCATGTGAAGCAGACAGCCAAGCAAGCTGTACCCTAATCAACTTCAATCAGGCCACATTAGCAATAAGAATCCCATGCTGGTCACAAGTCATCCCAGAGATGAGAGAGGTCCTCTTGAAGCCATGCTGAACCCCAGAGGAAAGAGACTCTACCAGTTCTCAAATCCTGGAACTGGACAAATGCACAGAACATAGAAGAAAGGCAGATGTTACCTCTGTACAGATTCACCCTTGAATGTAAAGCATTTGGCTTCCAGGGGCTGGAAATTTCTGCAGAAAGTAGATATAATCTGAACCATAACTTATAATACAAATTTGAATATAATTTTTTCTTTTCTGATTGGGCCAAGATACTTGTAAATTCCAAGAAGCCATTTAAAGATGATTCTAGGAAGCTAAGCTCTTGGGGACAGAAAGATGCAGCTACAGTTGAGACTCTAGTCAACTGTATACCTCACTGTCCACTCCTATGTCCCCAGGAAAATGTGATGAGTTAATTTATATGACAGGTCTGTTTCCATGGTCCCAGGAACCTCTGTGTTTCCTGCTTCCAACCTCCCTCCTCTAGTGTGTCTGCGAAAAAGATTCCTAGGATATACCTACATGAGAATTCATTCCCACAAAACCATAGAGTCGTGTGTTGGCTCTGCTCTGGGAATTGGCTTAGAAAAGGAAGGGAACAGAGACCATACTGACCATGCTCAGTATGAAATCCTGTGGCTTCCCAGGCCCTTCTTGATTTCACTGGTGTGCCCGTGTCCTGAAGGAAGGACAGCTCTGTTGTGGAAAAATCTAGCCTGTAAACGTGACAGGTTCCTTCCTCAGCTGAGCATGAGGGCATCTCTTCTTCAAAAGAAGCAGATACAAGGTGACACATTATTTACTCTATAGCTCCTACCAAAGTTCCCAAGAAGACACTGACACAGATGATCAGCTGTATTAGATAGCACTTCAGACCACAGAAGTAAGGAGAGCATTTGGTAGCAAAAGCCATCAAGTACATGCTGGTAGTCAGATTTAAAGCTCAGGCTAGACAAGCACTCCTCTGCAGCCTTTATACAGACCACCTTGTTGAATTTCCATTGTAGCCTGATGCAGCCTGAGTATCATCCCATTTGTAGACAGGAAATCTGGAGCTCAGAGCAGATACAGACAGGCTGCCCAAGGTTACAGGGTAAGGAAAGAGGTGAACTGGCATTGATCATTGCCTAGTTTGACACATTTATGCTCCTGTATCTGCATACACCACCACTTAGTCTAAGGATATGGCTGGTACTGACCCCCAGATGCACCACCACTTTCTATGATCTGAAACCCCACCCCAACTATAAATTACCCATGAATACTTCTAAGCCCCTTATCTAGGAGGATGCTCATATTGAATTTATGAAGCCCCAGAGAGAGCTGGAAATGCATGACTAAAGATAGAAGAGTGTTTCTAAATTGAAGGTAGCATTTTAAATTGGGAGCACACTACCAGAGAAGTATCAACCGTTGGGAGAAAATAAACCCCAAGTTCTATATTCCACCAGAAATGGAAATGCTTACTTGAAGATTCAACAGTACAGCTGGCAAAAGCCTAGCTCCTTGTGAAGGTTCTGTGTCCATGGTCATCAGTGACACTAACCAGAATGCCACACGTGGCATTCTGCTCCACAGTCAGTACTAGAAAACCTGATCCAGCCTGGGACAGCATCCACCTTCCAGAGTTGCATGTGGAGACCTGCATTCTAACTCAGCTCTCAGAAAGATGCTTATAACAGTGGCTTTCCTAATTGCTGTTCCAAAATACCTGCACAGAGCAATGTAAGATGAAGAATTTGTCCTAGCTCTTGATTTGAGAGTGCAGTCGATGACCGTGGTGAAGGCATGACACCAGGATCAACTTGCAGCTGTGACCACAGCAGGGTGAGGCTGCCTTTCCATATCTAGGTGGATTAAGTAACAGAGAATGGACAGGAAGCAGGACTGGGCTTTGTATGAAGCCTAAGGTCTGGCTCCCCGAAATCCTCTTCCTCTTTCTAAGCCTTACCTCCCAGTGTTTCAAAACAGAATCTGCAGCTGGGCATCATGTTTTCAAACACATGAGCCCCAACGGGACAAATCACAACAGTGTTCTCTAGTCAGAGAGAATGGCTATACAAAGGAGCTGAGCGCACGCGCGCGCGCACACACACACACACACACACCCCACAGGGGCCTTACAGAAAACTACTAATAACAATAAAATAAGTTATCTTGGGCCAAAGGTTTATCCTGCCCCCACCCTGGTGGACCAGAAACAGGAAAAGCATCTAATGAAAAGAATAAGCTGAAATGGTTGCAGGGAAACATGAAATTATTTTCCATGGATGACCACACCTTCAAGAAAAACAGAGACCAAGCTTGAGCTCAGAGTAGCATGTTGCCTACTTGTATAGAAGCATGGGTTTGTAGCCACACTCCATGTACCTCTGGATAGAAGGTTCTCCCTGATACATGACCTGTTTCAGGGAGGTACTGGGCAAGTGAACAAATAGGCTTGATCTCAGAATAGTCTGGCCATCAGCTATCAGCAGGACACATGTTGCTCGCTCTATCCAAGTTTAGCATAGAAAAATAAAACAGGACCACACCTACTAACAAAGCCAGCCAAGCCAAGCTCCAGGTCCAGGGAAACATCTTGATTGAAAATCTAAGGTGGAGATCAATTGGAGAAGACACCCAACGTCAACCTCTGGCCTCCATACACAAACATATTGCATATATGAACACACACACATGCACATGTGCAGATGTGCATGCACATGCACACAAACAGCAGAATGTATGTGACCACAGCCTGGACAGGAAATGATACCATAAATTTCTGGAATGTTCTAAGCAGAGAAGAAGAGCAAGTAAGACCAGACCTAGAGGAGGAAGCTGTAGTAGTCTACTACTAGCCAGTATGCGTGCAGGGCACCAAATGAATGCCACAGCTGCTCTTGGGTGTCTACATTCTAACTGCCCCCACCTTCTAGAGACAGATTCACTCTTCCTGAGTGTCCAGGCTGGGGCTGAGTGATCACAACAAATTTTACATTGCACCAATGGCCCTGATGTGTTCCATCTATGGACAGACAGTATGACATAACAAGAGTATCATGAAAAATAAACACTGAAGACATTGAGTGTGGACCCAAAGCAGTCATAAATGAGTTGAACAAGTTGCCTACAGAAAAAAACATTTAAATTAGGAATCCATGAAGGCTGGTAAGAGATGATTGGGTCCTGCATGTGGGCTGTAATACAACCATAACCTCCCATGTCTCCAGGACACATGAGTGAAATAGAGAAGAAGTGGGTGGTATAGTCTGTGAGCTCCTTTTAGGATGTATTCCAGAGCTGCGTGTGAATTTTAACATCTAACAATGTCCCCTGATGTTAGGAAAGCTTTTAGGCAAGGTTTTCATTTCTGATTTTCTCACTGGGAAAATTGGCTTCTGAAATGGCCCCCCAATAAGGCCATGATTCCAGTGTGTGGGGGTGTCTGTGTGCATGTGTATGAGTGAATAGACACATATATGTATGTGCGCTGTAAGTATAGTCATGTTTCCATGTGTGAGCTTGGCCTGTAGTTCCCAGCCAGCTTCCAGCACCACTGGGAGGTAGGGCTGCTTGGTTACACAGGGATCTTGGTGTTGTGGGCTGTGTTAGGTGTGTCCTGATGCTTTTACCCAACCTCACAGGTCCACAAAACTTTAGGGAAGGCCTTACCTTTCACCCTTGAGTATGGAGTTGGGGCTTTAGGAGGCTGAGTACCTGGAGGCAAGGTGCCCGTGTACTGATTGCTGGAGATAAAATAAAGACTACCAGCTGGCTGCCAACCACAGCCCCTATTGAGTCTGTGCCTTGTGTGGGTGCAGTTGGCATCCAAACCTCCATAAAGCCTTGTCACACCATCTTTCCATAGGGCCCTACAGCAAACATGTCGGCATCTGCCACAAAGCAGTCCTTCTGACAGTAGACTGGAGTCAGGTGGTTTTTCAGAAAAACGTCAAGAGAAACACTTCCCTTCACAGGATCCTTAGCAAAATGGCAATGGAAGATTCTATATTTATCTCCAGATCTGTTGTCACAATCAAGCCACTGGGGGACATAGGCCTACAGTAATAGCAGAAGCCCCATGAGATCTTCATCTCAGGCAGCCTTGCTACGTGGAGCCAGGGAGAAAAGATCTATTCTAAAACAGTTGTTTCCTAAATGGATATCGCCTGACGTGAATGGATGTTCTGGGCCAAGGATCAGCTTTGTTACAAGTGTTCTCCTGGAAGGGATAATTCACAGAGGCAGCCTTTCTGTCCATCACTGTTGTAGCCAGGATCACTGGTGTTCCTGGGAGAAGCAAGCATGTAGCTGCCTCTCCCTTTACCCACAATCTTACACTTTCCGTCCTCCATCTAAGGATGTCTCCCTTCACCCACAACTCTTCCTCTCTTATATAGGACCCCCCTCCTTCATATCTCTCTCCACTCTTCCAGAATTCTAGAATCCTTATTTTCACCCACATTTCCTCCCCCTCCTCCAGGACTCTTGGACCTTTCCCTCCATCCATATCTCCTGCCTCTTTCAGGACTTTGTCTTCTCTATATCCCTTCCCCTCCCTTCAGCTTCTTTCCTCTTTCCCTCCAGTGACCCCCACCATGTCCATCCCAGGCCCTGTATTCCATCCTATCTGTTCCATAGACCCTCTGCTTCCAGACTTTCCCTCCCACGCCATCCACTCATAGTCTGCAGTAAGCTACAGGAGAGGCCCAAGGGCTAGGGTTACTTTGGCTTTCTCCCTGCCCCTCTGCCCTCTCCCAACCTCACCCCTTGTCTACTTTGGCTGGGGCTGTAGAAGATGGTGCTTTCCAGACCTGGAAAAGCAGAAACAAGACTGGCCTCTGAGTGAGGATCTCAGAGGTCAGATCATGAAGAACCTTCCTGACCTTGGACTTGCCAGGCAGCCTGTGGGAAAGATAGTCACATCCTATCCAAAGGGCAGTGGCTGCTCTCTGCAGGCCCGGGGACTCTGAGTGAAGGGTTAATTACCTACAGGCCTCAGGTGCCCCGAGAGGCTCTGGGCAGGAGAGGTGTCTTTACTGATAACACCCATGGAAACTCCTGATAAGGAGCTATAGGACAAACCACTGCTATGTGCCCCACCTAGAGTGCAGGAAAGTGGCCTGGAGGTGAACTCCTCTGTAAAGGTCCTCCTTTTCAATTCTATAAAACCCTAAGGTCCCCAAACCACATGCATACAGTACTCCCATGGAGAGACTCCAAGCATACAGTACTCCCATGGAGAGATTCCAGCTGTTCAGTTGTTCCTATTAAAGAATAAGTTTGCTCGGGAGAAGCCTACGTTATTATTTTATTTTACTTTGTTTTGTTTTATTCTTATTATTTTATTTCAAGGACTCCTCTACCAATCCCAATCTAAGATCAATCTAACACCAGTTGAAAACCTGTAGGGGTTTTGGGGTCATATACCCCAACCTCCCCTCTGGATGACCTTTCCTCTCTCCCCTTACCTGTCTCCCTCTCTCTTCTATGACCCACACCATGGCTATTCACCAAGCTTACTAGGATTTAACATCTACCAGCCATAACTTGAAACTCCTGGAGTTTTGGTATGCCATGTAAAGTCAGCTTGGCTCTCCTATGACCTGCCCTCATCTCTCTCTTTCACTGTCTTCTGATCTCCAGAACAGAGGCCTTTTGCTGTTTGGCTACCGCACATTCAACATGCACACACCAAGGCAAGGTCTGGGTTCACTGTAACGGTGCCCTAGACTGATATCCTTGCCCAGACCCTGAATGTTTTGGTTTAAGTAGGTTTGGTCCCCAAAGATTCTTGTGTCTGAATACTTGTCCCATAGGTAGTGGCCCTATCAGGAGGTGTGGCCTTGTTGCAGTAGATGTGGTCTTGTTGGAGGAAGTGTGTCACTTTGAGATCTCATATATAGTCAAGCCTGGCCAGTGTGATACAATCTCCTGCTGCCTGCGTATCAAGATGTAGAACTCTCGACTCCAGCATCCAATTTGCCTGTACATTGCCATGCTTCCTGCCATGATGACAATGGACTAAACCTCTGAAACTGTAAGCCAGCCCCAATTAAATGGTTGCCTTTAAGAGTTGGCTTGGTTACAGTGTATCTTCACAGGAATAAAACCCAAACTAAGACAGTATTCTGGTTTTGCCTGCCGGATTGCTGGAATTGGGGGCACCTGTTCAAGTCTCCATTTCCAGTCACTTTCTGGTTATAGGTGATGGCTTTTTACTAGAAACTAGCCTTATCCTTATCCTGCCCAAGGTGACTCCTCTTTTCTGTTTTATTCCTCCATTTTAGGTTTTACCACTGCGACTTGTAAGGCTAATTTCCTAAACTCTCTCTTTCTCAAATGCTAACCTGGCTAAAAACTCACTTCTGTATCAGTAGAATACCTTACATGATGGGCCTCATTCATTCATACATACCTTTGGTTTGTCTTACAACAAGCCTTAAGGTGTTAGTATGCCTACCAACCAGGGTCTGCAACCAGCACAAATTGCATAATGCTTTTGACTTGACAAATTTCGCTGACTCGTTCTATCAGACAGAATAACAAAAGGTCTGACATGCCACCTTCAAATCTCTTTTCTTTCTTTACTTCTGTCCTATTGATTCCTCCACTTTAGGCTTTACAAGCTCAAATGTCTAAACCTATTTCCCTAAACTCTCTCTCTCCCAGATGCTAAACTGGCTAGTAAGTCCTCTCCCTTTCAATACCAAAGCATATTAAGTAATGTTAGTAAACTATCCCATACTGTTTAAGCCAAGATGGCTCTAAATGTATTTTGCCTTCCCACTGTAGACTCACACAGTGGTCCTCTAAACCCATGCTGGGTCAGGCTACTCCCTGACTCTGGCTGGGAAAGGAGAGCAAGATAGCACAGTTCTTACCACAACTTGGAACTGGATAGCTAACATTGTTTAGCAGTTACTCTTGGCAACGCTGAGAGATGATGCTACTCTGCCAGCCACTTACAGATTCATCTTCCCAGAGCGGGGACAAGGGATTCCTTCCCCAGCTTCCTCATCTTACTTCCTGCCTAGGTCGTAGGTACCATTTCCTTCTATGTCCATATTAATCTAACTTGTCTCTTTTTTAAGGAATTAATGATCCATATCTGATTGTCAAAATTGTAGATTCTGCTGGGACTTGGAATGCCCCAATGGGGAATGGGCTTACTTTACCATGTGACAGAATTGACCTTCAGCAGAAAATACCCATGCAGTTTGATACCATTTTGGCTGATAGGCCTCATCAAGATGGAAGCAACCATGTGACTTGGCCACCATCTTTCTAATAATATCATTAAAAAAGGAAACTGCTATGTAACTTCACCACAATCTTGAATAAGGAGAAAACAGCACACCTCCAAGGCATTCTTGGCTATTTTAGTGTTTGTTTGTTTTTTGATACAGTTTTATCCATGATATATTTACTGCCTTCTAATGAAAACCTAAGAGATTTCTTGGCCACGTTCCTCCAAAACTGGCATAGTTACAAAGGTAGCCAATGCTGTGAGATTCACAGTTCCCTACAGAGAATCAAAAGATAAATTGTCAACGGGTAGACAAGCTACTACTAGTGAGCTGCTTTGGCAGGCTCTGTGGGTCTGGTATCTCCAGGCCCACTTTCCCTTTAGATAAAATGCTCCCACACCCCTTTCACCACAGATTTCTGCCTTTGTTCCTGCTCACCCTTAATATGCTTGCTAAAGATCTGTTATGTTTCCATTTCACAATAAGGATTATAAAAGCACAATTGAAATAAACAATGTTTGAAATCTTGGCTTATTAAAATTGTCTCACATATGATTATGTATGTAGACTACATGTGATTAGGGTTTGCTTTTTATAACATGTACTACATGTACAGCATGTAATATATAAAATTGACTTGTCAGTAAATGCTTATGCAAACTAAAGTTTTTAACTTGGCTCAACTTCATTTTGTTCACAATAAAACTAAAATTAAGGGAGGGAAGCCAAATAAAATAAAATAATAATAAAAGACATATATATAATAAAATAAATAATAAAAGACATATATAAATATGGCCACATAGATGTTAGGTCCAAACACACACACACACACACACACACACACACACACAAGCAACACAAGTGATAGTGCTAATGACATTGTCCAGAAGGACTTTGGTCAAGTAAACAAGTCTAAAGGCAGGTACCCCAAATCCTTAAGGAACCTCCCTTAACCTTCTCCTAAAGGTCCCCTACCTTGGCTAAGAGCACCTGTTTCCCTATCAATTCTGACAGTCTGCATCAACTAAGATCCCCCACTCTGCTGACTGACGTATAAACTCAGCTTGCTTTCCCACGATTTTGCTCCTCTCTGCCCAGAAACACCCAAAATGTCCTTGCCAGCTTGATCCACAGTAATTGTTTGTTTCTTTCTAGAGCAGTGTAGTTCAGTGGTTTCTCCACACCATTGCTATCATAGGTAAAACAGAGTTGGCTAAATATTAGAAATGGCCCTAAATCCTTCTTTGGAACAATTAACATGAAGTTTTAATTGTAAATTCTAAAATTTGCTTTTAAGGAAAAGACATATGCAATCATACAGTTCTTGTCAAGATGTTTATAACCATGGCTGCACTGGCCTGAAATGATTTTAGCAGGATTTGTGAATTGGTGAATACTCTACCAAAAAGATGAGGTGAAAACAGGCCATTGCAGCCAGGTTTATATAGACAGAAGGAAAAATGGGGTGTGTGATCTGTCTGTGTGACTGTACAGTGACCTCACACATACTGAGGAAAGACTTTTCAGTGTGACTACTTCAGTCACCTACACTCTGTTACACCTTACCAACCTTCTGTAAGCCCAGGAAGCCCACTGGTTCCCAGGGTGAGCTTAGATGAAATGGAGATTTGGTTTTTCATTGCAATCTGACTAAAAGGGGATAGAAATTCCTTAGCCCCCCTACCCAGGAAGAAAATCCTCATGGTAGACAGTAAATTCATTTGTTAATGCTATTGTGTCTCATGGTATTAAGCAAATACAAAATATTATAAGTATGAAAACAGAAATTATTTTAGTAAAGAAGGACCTGTGTGTGTGAAGATTAAAATGGATAGATGTTTCAGAGTGAAAAAATGTAGAAATCTTTTGAAAGTGACCTGTGTGTGTGAAGATTAAAATGGATAGATATTTCAGAGTAAAAAAAAATGTAAAAATCTTTTGAAAGTTATAAAAGTCTGAGTAAGTTATTTAAGGCATGCACAGGATAAGACTTAGAGATGATGTATGTGGCATTAAAGTTTCTAAGGTCAAGGATCAATAATTATCAGAACTGGAGAAAATGTATTTCTTGTACACGTTTATTTAATGCCTGATTTTTAAAATATTATACAGTATTTGAAAGTACCAAACTAGTACAACTGATCTTCTGGGTGTTCGATGACCATGCTAATGTAATGTGCTTAGAGGGATTAACAAGAGAATAATTTCCTCCTTGCCTTCTAAGATCACTCAAGACCCAGGGGACTGTGCTCCCTCTCAAAGTGTTCTGCAAGTGCCAACAGTCGCCTATTCTCTTGTTCAGGGAGGCCATGGAGGACCACTCAGTGAGTTCTACCCAGCATCTAACCATCCTACAAAGGAGGTCAATACAGAGGGGAGATTTTCTCAGTGCTTCCAAGGGAAGCCACAGGCAGGCCACACGAGGCCTTTGACTATCTCACAGATACAGACAGCTGACAAAGAAGAGCTCAGGAAGTCAGACGCTCCTCTCAAGCCCAAGTAACCCCTGAGGACCAGACCCTTAACTGACCTTGACAGTACAGAGACAGAAATTAATCTTGACCACCTTCGTGGTATTAAACACCCTGCAGGAAAGTATAACCAAGATTAAAATTCATATGCTTCTTTAACAGTTCAAGGGAAGGCAGTCTTCAGATGTTATGCTTAGCAGTATGAAATGTTATTTGGACAGCTATATCTCACTAATGATTCCAGATATAGTGCAAGACCCCAGTATCAGCAGCTGTAGCATCTATCCACAGCTGACAAAACAAAACAAAACAAGACCAACAGGCTTTATGGCTAAATTGTAAGACTGTGTTTATCAACTGTGGAATACATCACTTTCTGGAAGAGGTCTTCTCACAGGTATAATGCGCCTTTCCAAACCCATGTTCCCTGATTTAAAGAGGCTGCCAGATACTCTATAATCAAACTCAATGTATTTTGGAAATTATTCATGATATCAAAGTGATGCCCTAGGAACAGTGCTAACAATTATATGAAAGGACCCAGTGGAGTTCTATTCATCCTCTAGATGCTGACGTTAGCTGCCTTTTCTTCCAGGTGCTCCTTCCTCATGCAGGCGTCTGATGGAACAAACAGCTGATTGCAGTAATCTTATCCTGCTCCCTGGCTCCGGTACACGTCCAGCCAGTTGTGTAATCACATTCCAACTCCGTAAACAAAACTTAGGTTAAAACTTTTTCTCCTTCCCTGTGTTTCTTACTGTTCCCCACAAGGTTGTCCCGACACTACCTCCTTCACGTAGCTCAATCCAAGCATACATGTGATCACCAGATGAATGTGTTATGCTCTGCATCTCTGTCATCTGTTACGTTTTTATCAGACTCTTCGATGGGCCCTCCTGGGACACATTCTAACTGAAGCTCAAAGTAGTTAAGAGATATTTGCACCCCACGGACTCCTAAAGGCAGTTCAGGTAACCTCTGAAAATGGGAGCAATGGGCATCCAACTCAATACCATCCAACTCAGCCCTCTTCTTGCCATTCTGAATGGGTTTTTTGTTTTGTTTTGTTTTTGTTTTTTTAAGGGCACACAATGAAACAGATGAACCAAGGCTTCTCTCTGCCTCACCACCTTCAAGACCAACCCGATTCTTTGGCTGTGGCCTTACTTCTCAGTTAAAGACGAGTGGATCTGATCCCTGCTAAGGACGGGATCTGTGCCCTCCTTCAAGAACAATGCTCCTTCTGCACCAACAAACCCAAACTGGTTTGAAATGGAGCCCAAAGATGAGGTACCAGCTAAAAAAATTCAGTTTCAGCCTGAAACCAAATCATCTATTTTCAGCCCTCTAGTGATTATTTTTTAAGTTTCTTTAGAAGTATATAATGACAATGCCACAATCCACTGCAGCAGATCCAGTTAAAACTCTCTTCCTGCTATATAAAATTAACCCAATGTATGTCTGTTAGATTCTCGAGAGAGTCTAGTTCTTTCCTCCATCATCCTCCTTCCACAGGAAGTAGCCAATGAGAGAATATGTCTCCCCCTTCTTTTTATGTGTCCTTGGAGTCTGAAATGAAGGGTTGATGAACTAAGGGACTAAGAGGCTCTGGAAGGAAAGTTGACTTAACTGACATTACCTGTGAAAACTTCTGATCAGGGGCTCCACAAACCAACCCTGCTGGGATCTACCACTTCCAGACTGCAGGGCCATGGGTCTTTCCCCTGAAGTTGCCCCTTTCCCATCCTATAAAACCCTGAGTCCCACCCTACCCTCTGCCATGTGATCACAGTGTCACTTCCATGGAGAAACTGTGGCACTTTAAATGTTCTGATTAAAGAACAATTTTATTTCTGGAGGTTTCTGTCTGTGTTCTTTTAGTTCCACATCATCTCCATCAATGCTGACCTAACACTAAGGACCTACAGAGGTCCAGGTCATACCTGGCTGGGTGACCACCTCCCCAAAGTCCTCTTGCAGGGAACTATAGAGACCAAGGGTTAAAAATTATAAGAAAAATTACCAGGCTTGAACAATCAGGTCATGATTCCAATGACTCATGGTGCCTTGTGCGGACATCAGGAGTGACCTTACTGACCCATGACACCTTACACAAATGGACAGTCTTAGGAAAAACAGCTCAGCCTTTAAAACTTTCTACTTAACAAGAGAACATGGTAAGTAACTTCTGCTTCACAGGGCTTTGGTTGGTCCGGGAGCTCTGTTTCCCTCTGGGTGGTTCAATAAACATTATTTGTCCATTCCTTCATGCCTTGGGAAATTCTCTTACCACCAACAGCACCAGCCTTCTACATACCCTTCTGCATAGCCCTAGCCAGTATCCCAGCCAGAGCTGGCTTCTCTCCATTCTTATTCCTTATCCTTCGGAGCACAGGGCAAGCTGATCCTGAGATCCTCATATCCAGAGCTCCCTGTTGTTTTCCCAAAGTGGCTCACCCTGAGCCCATGCAAATTCACCTAAAAGAGGCTAGCAAATCAGACACAACCTGAGAAATCTGAACGAGTCCCAAAGAGCCAGCTAGAGGAGACTCTCACATGATTATCCTGAGGAGTTGTAAAGAAATGCTACTCACCCTACCGAGAGCAGCAAAGACCAACGATGGGATGCTAATCATGTCCAACTCGACTCAGAGACAGCTACGTTACTAGAAAGTCTTACCTCGGCATGAATATCAAACAACTCGCCTTCATGGTGGCCAATGGTCCTATCATGTCCTGAGAAAACATTCCCATTACAACAGTAGCCAAAAGCTGTGGCCCTGCAATGTGCACATTTCGTGTGTGTGTGTGTGTGTGTGTGTGTGTGTGTGTGTGCAGGTCCCAGCCAGAGAGCAGAGACATGAGAGGCAGCAGCAGCATCAATACCTGGGTTTGTCTGGGATGGAAGTGATTTGAACAGAGGCTTTAGTATCAGGAATCAAGTCACCGAACATTAACAGAGAAAGAAACCACTGTATTTATTTCCCAATTCCCCACCTTGGACAGGGTAGGCTAACTGGACACTTCATCACCAGGTGCCTGTGTTGTCCCGAAATCAGTGTAGAACAGGAGTTCACAGTTATGACAGCTACTAAGAAGAGAGTGGCCATCTTGTGCTTTCTGATAATCTCCATGCCAGGCAGAGTCCTCCCTCAGATGCCACCTTTGGTCACCCCTACCTCCTGTTCTCAGAACTGTCTAGAAGAACAGTGATCACCAGCTTCTGTCCTTTCTCCCTGGGAGCAGATATGCCCATTAATACTATAGGAGCCTTGTCTAGGATTCCTTTACTTCTAATCATCAGTTGCCTCCAAAACCGAACATGTTGCCAATAGATGGGGCTAAGCAAACATGCCCTGAGGGAGAGAGGGCTGAGTACTGTGGACAATGATCAGTGGGGTAGCAACCCTAGGCAAGAAGGTGCTACAGGCTACAGACTGCAGTGAATGGGTTGATGAGCACAGTGAGTGAGTCAAGGAGAAGTGAGCAGTACTGAACTGTAGCTGAGGCAAGTGGGTGGAGCAGCCTGCTACAAATGCCTGCTTTCCCCTCCCCCGCCTTCTCTGCCTTCCCCTCTCTCCTCTTCACAATCTACACAGTCTGCTCTCCTGTGTGACGTGCTCCTGCTTTCTGGGAAATAAATAATATAAATGCATATAGTCTACTTATTGGTAAAATACCTCAAGCCCCCATCCAGGTGAGCTAGTCTTCTGGCCTTCAGTGCCCTTTGCTCTCATCTCCCCTCATACCAAGCCTCCCTTTTCACATTGAATGTGACAGTTGAATGACTGGCTCATTATCCAGACAATGCAGCTTTCAGACCCAGCTCTTTCCACTTCTAAGAAACTCCACACCAGTATACCTGACCAGGATATCTCATGGCTCCAAAGGCCTTGGGCAGTCCCAATCCTCTGGTTTTGCCATTCACAACATATATAACTTGTCTTATAGGGTAAGGCCAGCTCTACATCACATCTGACACTGTCCTTGGTCCATTCCATTGTCTTGGCATCTTTAAAACCCTGGTGTCTCCACTGCAACAGAGACCTCACCTTTTTTAATGGCCTTTCAGTGCCTCTCCGTAAAAACTTCTACCCTACCACAAAGTGCCACGCCTCAGCTTCTTTCCACAACACTCTCAACATTAAAGGTTTCATGCTTTCAAAACCAGTACCTTGCGGGCAACCCTTACACATTTGTAAGTTCGGACATCAGCTTTAGATGTAGCCTTATGTTAATGTAACTCTTATTCACCTGATGTGATTGTCGTCTCCAAGGCTTACTGCCTCTGTCTGCTAACCTGGGTCTAGTCCTGGAAGTTTCTAGCCTCCATTCAATCTTATCTAGGCCTAGAATTTTTTAGCATCTAGACTTACTGCTGAATAAGCTCACCTCTTCCTAGTTCTTTCCGATCTCTGGCTGGCTGATTCTACCTCAAACTCCTCTCCAAGCTGATTGATTCCATCTTGCTTCATTCTTGGCCTCTCCTGAATTGCTCTATTTGACCTCAAGCTAACTCTATCAGTCTCTTCTAATCTTCTGGATCCTTCTCATTCTATGGCTCATTCTGTCTTTACCTGTGTCTAGCTTGTTCTCTCTTCAACCTGTCTCTGTAAAAATCTCCTGCCAAAACTACTTCCTCCTCCTCCCATTTCTCTGCACTGCCCCTTAAGTATCTTTCCTTTCCTCTCTCTTCTTGTGAGAGTTTTGCATATCCTATTCTGTCAAATCTTTCTGTGATTCATCACTTTGTCTGCCACGCAATTAGACAACACTTTCAAACATGGGTGCATCCTTCTACAAACTAATTTACCTTCATTGTTTGAGATTAAAGGTGTGTACTAAAGGCATGTCTGTATTCCAGCCAGGGAGATTTGAGGTAGGTGCTATGGGCTGAGTCACACCACAACTAGAAACAGTTTTGTTGTTGTTGTTTTTACTAAATTATACAATCTTGAGCTTCACAATGTGACCAAATATCCTGCAACAGCCTTAGTCCTCTTCAGCTACAGATTCTATGTGTTAACCCTGAGAAAACATGTTCCTATTCACATATTTTAACTCAGTGATGCTAAGCTCTTATTAATCATAGCTAATCGTCACATTCAGATTCTTACTCCAAAATATCACACGAAAAGCATAGAACTTTTGCTTCCTAAGTCAGGCCTCCATTGTCTGGATTTATTTCAATATTTTTATCTTTCAAGTTCCCACAGTGCAGCCCAGTCAGTTCTACCACTCAGTGGCTTTTTCACTTAGTTACAAGTGTTCCAGTTCAAAGTCCCAAATGCCTCCACAAAGCAGCATGGCCAGGTTCATCAGAGCAATGCTCCACTCCAGGTGCCTCTTTATTTTCTAGTTCCCTTTCAGTTGCTATGATAAAGCATTCTGGCCAGAGAAGTTTTGGGAGAAAATAATTTATGTGTCTTATACATCCAGGTCACAGTCATTCACAGGAGGAGCTGAAGCACAATGCAGAGCAGACTGGGGCTTCCCACAGCAATCATCAGTGAAGACGCTTCTCCACGATCCTGTCTGATGCGGCAATTGCTCAGCTGAGATCCCTTCTTCCTAAGTGACTCTGCTTTGTGTCATGTTGAAAATACTGACTAACCAGGACAGAGGGGTCTGGGATTCAGAGTTGTAGCTTTTACCTCTTTCTTATCTACATTCAGGAAGACAGTGGTTGAAGAGTGTATTTTCTCCCATGTCTTAAATCTAAATACCCCACTGGTCTGCCTAGAATTTACAGCAGGAAGAACGTGCAGTTTCCGGTATTCATTGCTTGAGTTTAAAGCAAGCATGCTGTCATTTCCAATCCTAGGGAGTTTAGAGTCAGTTTGAGCAGAATGCATATGAAATTTTTATCAGAGAAATCATCTCTCTTTCAGAGGCAAATTTCATTGGTGTTACTAACTCTACATTTATAGGTCTTTAATTTATAAAGATCCCTAAAGGATTCTTTCCTGCTAATTTTTAAACTTTCACCATAGGTTCCTCTTTGATGTGTAGTCAGTGGAGTCATGACTATGCAGAGACCGTTCTCATTCTGACAAAAGTACATGGTTGGGTCAAGGCAGAGCCCACTGCAAAGACAGCCAGGAAGGCCAGTACCACCAGCAAACAGAACCCAGGACTGTGTGTGTTCCTAACATTAGCTAAAGAACACTACAAGGGAGCCCTGAGGGTGGGCTCAGGGAGGAAGGAAAGCAGTGGGGAAAAGCCCAAGAAACAAGGAGACAGCAGCCTGACCTTGGCATAAAGAAGCCAGAAGCTAAAGGCACTCTAGGTTCTGCAACATTGGTGTGAGGCTGTAGGAAGAACTGCTCTGAGAACTGCTATGTATCTAGAGCTGGCATTGGTACATTTAAAACACTTGAGCTTGTGCTCAAGACTGTATTTGTTATTACAGCCCATTACACACAGACTTCAGTTCCTCTGAAATGGTGTGTCAACTCCCATCTCTCGCAGGGACACTTCCAGGAATCCAGTGCTCACTGACCAGATCCTGCATCCATCTAAGACAACTGAAAACTCTAAAAACCCAGTGAAACTGTGAGCTCCTGTGAAAAACTGCTGTCCTGCCTGGGCACTATGAGTGTCATAGATTCCATGTGGATGTCACAGCTCACCAATCATTCCAGAAGTGACCAAAGACAGCTGTCGTCCTGGGGGGCCTTTCCCACTTCCCATAGTTCCCAGGGAACTCCACCTTGTTCCTATGGAGAGAGTGGTAAGCTAACTTCACAGCCCACGCAGTGACCACATCCCTCTTTCCAGAAAGTGGCCTGTGACATATTACACCATCAATACAGACTCCTTTACAAGTTCCAGGCCATTAGAATGGCTGTGTCACCACAGCGTGCAAGCATTAGCACATCAAAAACAGCCATCCATCAGAACAATGAGCCAATGATGCATGCCTGGGCACCCTAAGGCCCCACTGTGACAAATGCTGCAAAAATTATCCACAGATATTTCCATTCAGACAGTGACAGCTGCACTTTGAGCCATGTGTGATTCCAATGGGCCTGAGTCTGAAAATTGCTATCCCTCTTGCTCAGCGTGTTTGTCCTCAGAACAGTACATCCTCACCAGGCAGATGTGAAACTCAAGAGCAATCCAATTGCACCACTGCTGTGAGGTGCAAAAGGCTAGCAGGGCTTTGATTCATAAGGGGAGCATTCTGCATAGGTCCTCAGCATGCAGCGCCTCCCTGACATGAGCCTCACTGAGAGCTGTCTGGGTGGACACTTAGGGCAACACTGAGTCCCTGCAGCCATGGACATGACTATTCCCACGGACATGACCTTGATGTCCTCCTGGCCTTTCTCACTGATGGTTTCAATGTAGAGAAGATCTCCCCCTTCCATGACAGAGCCCTCTGGAGGTCAGAGGAGATATACTGAGGTTCATGTCAACTATAGAGGGTGGCTGCCTTGCCACCCCAATCCCAAATTCTCCAGTCAGCTGCTTTATTCTATTGATAGGGGTGACCTGGACTAGGCCCTTGTAAGCTGCAAAATCCTGTGCCCAGGCCTCTCCCTAAACCCAAGTTCTTACTTCTGTCTAAATTACCAGGATGGAAGGACTCACCATCAAAGACTAGTAAACCTTCAAAGAGAACTAGAGATAGACCTGGGATGCCACTGGGATAATTCCTGTGCTTCCAGTCAGTGAGTCTGACCACAGGGACAATACACACCATAGACATCACAAGCATCACTCTGGGCCACACATCTGCTTTGGGAACTGCTTTGCAATGCACAAACACACCAACTTGGAAAGCTCATTTTGCCAGTAAGTTCAGAGGTCCTACATGAAACAGCCCCTGACCCAGGACCCACAGAACCGTGAGTCTAACACACTCCTATTGGATTCTTGTTGGCTGGTTTAAGAAGAGAAAACCAAATGGCTCCAGCATGTTAGATTTGCCTCTTCATGGTTCAGTAAGACATGGCTGGTAGCAAAGTCCACAGAAGAGATAGGACATATGTTACATCTAGAGTCACCAGCTAGGGCTGCAGACCAGAACCTAAAGAAGACAAATGCACCATTCTTGCAGGCACATCATTCCACTGCAGTGCAGAGATAGGGTGGGCACAGGCACTCCGCGTGTATCAGAACTAGTGGTTTCTAGGTCAGCATCTGACAACACATGCTTTGCTTCAGACCAAGGGTGCTTTTAACTTGTTTTACAATCTAGTCACCATCTCATTCCAAAAAGCCAAGAAGCACACTGAGGGTTACCCCCACCACTGGCACAACAATGCAAAGGTGCTCGCCCCAGCATGCCCATGCCCTGCTGGCCAGGGTGTAAAAGGAGAATTTCATATCAATGCACAGCCAAGAACACTGTCCAGTGCCTCCATGAACTTGCATCAAAGGATTCTTAGGTTAGCTTTGAGATGAACCTCGGTGCTCTTGGCCTTGCGATGTGTTTCACCATTTGTGTCTTTGCTTTACATCGTCTTAATGAGATGAAGTGTCTTGAAGAATACATGTCTCAGAGAGGTGCATCCCTGGATCCCACGGGAAGCTTTCTTTAAGACTCACTGGGCCCATCATTGCTCAGTGGACCTCTAGACATGTCAGACACAGATGCCCACCTTCCGGAATGATGGCAGGATCCAGAAAGTGAAGGCTCTTCTGAGCCTTCCCTCAGAACCACTGAAAACTGGAATTCCAGCCATGGAAATCTGCATGCAGAAGAAGCAGGCTCTCTGCTCTGCAGAGCACCGAAGCCCCTTCTCATTAGGCCGCCAACTGAAGGAGGTAGAAATCATCAGTGCAGCAGCTGGTGTATGCGAGAGGGTGGGGGCAGCCCACGAATGCAATTCCAAGCTATTCAAGGTAAATTAGCCACATAGTAAATATATGTAATCAAAAATAATTATAGTTTAGAAGTTTAAAAGCACAGGCAACAGAAACTAGGTTCATTTTAAACAAAGAGGTATCCTGAGCTTGCCTGGGGCAGATGGACAGATAAAGAGCTATATTTTCATGTTTGTCTAAAACTTACGAGGGAACAAAGCCTCCAGCTTCCAAATCAGGACATAGAAGCCCAACAGGACAGAGAGATTTTGTCATCTGCTGGTGTCCATCAGCAGAGAGGCAGGAGGCCTGCTGCCAAGTTAGGTGGATTCTGGGCAGAGACGATGGCCCACTTAGTACTCACCTTGCCATGTACATCTGTCCTGTCTCTGGACAAGCTCTTTGGCCCTCACTGGCCACAGGTGGGCACTTCATTCAAAGATGGCATTATTTTCCATGGGGAGTGGCCAATGGCCAAAGCCAAGAGCCTTTCTGTAGCAAGGGGTTTACTGCTGCAACTAGAAATAACCAGGCTCAGTCTAACCCTATCCCAAATCTTGAAACCTGGGACTGCTTGCTCTCCCTCTCCCTCTCCCTCTCCCTCTCCCTCTCCCTCTCCCTCTCCCTCTCCCTCTCCCTCTCCCTCTCCCTCTCCCTCTCCCTCTCCCTCTCCCTCTCCCTCTCCCTCTCCCTCTCCCTCTCCCTCTCTCTCCTGAGCCTGTGAAGGAGGAGGTCTAGCCATCACACTCCTGTGAAGCTGCAAGCAGGAAGAACAGAGGACTCTAGGGATGCCATGAGGTAGGCAGAAGTGGAGGGACTCTGTCCCTCTAGAGGCTTCATGTTGTGATGGCACAACCACCCACCCATCCAGGCAATGATCCCTCCCAGGACTGTCCCCTCTAGAGCCATGGTGTGTGTGTGTGGGGGGGGGGGGAAGCTTGTGCACATTGAGGCCACTTATCGATCCAGCATATGGCCTCAACCAAAACATCAGGTAAAGTGCAGTGTTTCCGTTAGACAGGCTGCTGTCTGCATGAACTGACCACCTAAAGCTGAAAACAATGGCCATGAGATAGATGTGAGGATGATGGTCACAGAAAATACTACCCACCACATTCATTAACATATCCATCACTTACGAGTGATGTCACCTTTTCTTGTTTGTTTTTAAACAGATAATAATAATAAAAAAAAACCTTTCTCAGTTTCCATTGACTGTTTAAATTTTAATTTGAGTAATTATCTTCTGGATGGATGATTTGACACAGCCTGGAAGCAACTGCTGAAGGCTGCTCTTATTAAAAGCTTCCAGGCTTGCCCAACCAGCTCCTATCCTACCCACCTTCAGCAATCCTTCCTCTTCCTCCTCTTCTCCCTCCCCGTCCCCTCCTCCTTTTCTTCCTCTTCCTCCTCATCTTCTCCTTCTCCTCTCCCTCCTCCTCCTCTTCCTCCTCCTTTTCTTCCTCCTCCTCTTTCTAGCACCTGACTAGCTCTGTCCCCTTCACCATGTCTACAGGATGACTCCAAGACAGGTGATATGGGTTTGCTATGGCTCTCCTTCCTGTTAGTACAATTTATGAGTACAACTGAAGACATCCGAGGAGCCACTTCTGAGCCCCAAGATTTCTTTGAAGCACAAGAGGAGCAGCCATCCTGGGCAGGCCCTGAGCTGAGTGATTTTGAGCGGGATTTGCTATGATGATTAATGTTTACAGTCAACTAGAACTGGATTTGGAATCACCTAGGAGACACTTCTAGGCATGTCTGTTAGGATATCCCCGTAGAGGTTTACTGAAGAGGGAAGACTTATTCTGAATGTGGGCAGCACTATCCTATGGGGTGGGGACCAAGATAATAAAATGGGATGAAAGGCAAAAGCCATCTGAGCAGCATGAATCATTTCTGTCAGCTTCCTGACTCTGCATCTGGACTCACTGTGACTCCCTCCTGCTATGGTGACTTTCTCTTCCCTGTGGACTGTACCTTCAAAGTGTGACGTGAAATAAACCTTCCTGTAAGTTGTTTCTGTCAGGTATTCTGTAAGATAAATGAGGAAAATAACCAACACTTGTCTGTCTCCTATTGGTAACATGATAGGGTGTCTGGCAAGATCCCAGGCACCTGCCAAAGAGCTCGACAGCAGAGTGAATGGAAACTGCCTACCAAGATGCAGACACTCCTAGACAACCATGAGACCTCTGCTGGCCACCATCATCCCAGCCACTATCTGGGAAATCTCTGATTGTTTGCAAGAAGTGTTGGTGTCTGTGTTTGGGGGGTCACATCTTCTGTGACCTGTAACACAACAGAGCGAAATGCTGGGGACAGTTGGGATCCAGAGAAAGGAATGTCTGTTTTAATCAGAGCGTGCAAACCTAAAATATAAGTTCAAATACTTCAGTTGTGACCCCATTTAACCTGGCTGGGGTTAAATGCATTTCACTACTTAAGAACAGTTTTATAATTAAACCATTTTGTAAAGAGGACAAGCGTCTCCTTGCTTAATTAAGCATCTGGTGTTAAGCACGCCTGTTTTGTGCTTGCCTGAGTCTGTGTTTGTGTCTGCATCTGCAGATGAGGTGGACATATGTGTGTATCCTGAGCCATACTTTTAAATACTGACCTTCATTTCCATTGGCACTTCTGAGATTGTGCATGTTTAAACATATGATGGCGGAGAATTCCACTCACCAAGTACTTAGCTATCATTTATGGATTCAGCCACCAACCCCGAAGCAACTCCCATGTGGTCTGTGTGGCCAAGGGTGGCCAGAGATCAACAATACTGACACCCCTGAAAGCAAGCTGGGACACAGCCCAGGGCTAATGTGGGAAACTTCACCTTAATTACAGTGTGACATTTTGGACAGTAATGAGCATTTGGGTCAGGTAAGGAAACCAGATCACAAAAGATAAGCATAGGAAACCCAGGCAACAGAGCCAAGCTTCTCACCCTGGAGAAGAATGGCCAAGATGGGCAGCTGCCCAACAGACCCAAGATGGAGGATCATGACTGTGCTCTTGGCCATCCCATTTGGGAAGCCATCACAGATCACCTGTGCATCTGAGGCCAGTGCCCGCACCTGCCACTCCACCACTGGACAATCAGCAATTCTTTGCTCCACTGCCAAAACATGATGAAGAGTTTAGTGGCACAGGTCTGTCACCCTCAGAATTTAGTAGACTATGGCCAGAGGATCCTAAATTTGAGGCCTGTTTGGGCTACTGAGGGAGTTCAAGGCCAGTCTTGGAAACAAAGCGAAACCATGACTGAAAACATAGTTAAGAAGAGCTGGGGATGTTGCTCAGTTGCCCAACATGCACAAGCCCTTGGTACAATCCCCAGGACAGGAAAATTCAAAACAAAACAAATAAACAACAACAACAATAACAGAAACACAATTCCCACCACCGCCACCAAAACCACGGCAGCTGAGGAGTCCTGACAGAAGCTTCTCATGTATGCTTTTCATTTTGCTTAAACTGAAGTACGTAGAAGAATCAATTTTCAAAGAGAAGCTGTCAGATTCCAACAGGGCCTGAACTTGGGGGTATACCAGCCACAGAGTCTGTTGGCAGAAGCTGCTACCAAGAGAATGATTGTGCAAGGTATCTTCCTGTCGTTGTACAAAAAGACCACACCAAGAAGGTCTTAAAAAGATGAAAGATTTGGTTTGGCTGATGGCTTCATTCCATGGTTTCTTAGGGTTGGTGATTTTCAGGCTGCTGGTGAGGTAGAACACCAAGCAGAAATCTGCAGGAGACTGCTTCTCACCTTCTGGTGGCTAAGTGGGGGGAGGGTGGGAGGGTCAGACAAAGATAGGCTATCCCCTTCAAGGACTCTCAATCATTGCCCAATTCTTCCAAGCAGGTCCAGTCCTAGTTTCTATCACTTCCTCCAAATGCCCTCAGTTGCAGTTCTTTGTCAACAGCTCCCGGAGGCAACCCATGAAAACCCACGCCCTGGGGATTATGCTTCCAAACCAAACATCCTTAGGAACATCTCAGGTCCAAATCCCAGCAAGCAGAAAAAGCCCCCTACCCCTATCCCACCTCTCTCCTTCCTTCCCTTCATTCACAAAGACAAGGCAGGGCAGCAGCAGACCCTTGTGTGCAATGTTCCCACTACATTACTTAAGCATAAGGTAGGGACCTCTGTGTGCTATCACGTGGCACAGCATTGTGCAGCCTGGGGAGGTGCTTTTTCAAAGGCTTTGCAGAGCAAAGGCTTGTAAGAATCTCTCTCTTCTCTAATCCTGGAGAAGCAAATTGATGGTGGCTTTAGCCTCTGAAAACTGCCCAGAGGAAACGCTCTATGCCTGCAGTTCTCTGAAGGAGAATCACAATTGGGGATACCAAGTATCCCCATGGCCAGGGATTCAGACTCCCTAAGGGCTTTGAGAGCCTTTTTCTGCTGTCAGCAGTGTCTGTCACTCAGTTGTGTCACAGCTTATCCAGCATGGAGTCATGAAATGGCAGGGAGGAGGGGGCGATTGTACTGGGGGAGGGATGGAAGGATGGAGAAACGGGGAGGGTGGAGGAGGAATTTAAGATGAAGGGAGTTTGCATAGTGAAGGTTTGAGGTTTTAGTTACTGTTTCTATTGTTTGATTTTACTCTTGTGTTTGTAACTCCAGAATTCCCTTGTACTTGAGGTTTATTCACAGTCGTTACATACACATATGTACATACATATACCTACACATACATAATTGTATAGTGTGTGTGTGTGCGTGCGTGTGTGTGTGTGTGTGTGTGTGTGTGTGTGTGTGTGTGTGTGTTCATCTGGGCATACTCATGCATATATTTGCATGTGGAAGCCAGAGACTGTGTCAGGTGTCTTTCTCAGTCCATCTCCACACTATTAAGACAGGATGTCTCAGTGAACTCAGAAAGTCAACCAGGGCCAGCGAGCTCCAAGAATGCTGCTGTGTCTCTACCTTTCCAGCTCTGGGACTAAAAGCAAAGAGTGTGCTGCCATGGTTGGCTTTTACATGGTTGCTGGGGACTTGAACTTGAGTCTTCATGCTTAAGTAACAAACATTTTTCTGAATAAGCCATCTCTGCAACTCTCCACAACAGATACAATTTAATAAATTGTATACACACACACACACACACACACACACACACACACTCAATTTATTTTTGCATTTCTCAGTCCCGGCTTTTGTGACTCTTTTCTTTCATTTCATCCACTTCCTTAGTTAGCTCTGCTCTTTATAGATAAGTTTATAATCCATTTAATATTACATTAAACATAAATTGTGAAACTAACAGCAATATGTTGGCCAGCATTTGCCATTTTCATATGCATTAAACTTTTAGGAGATTGTTTCACCCCTTAAATGCTCCTGGCCACTGACCATCACATCCCTTTATTCATGTGTTTCCTTTCCCCATCAGCCCTGGCCTCTGCACCCAGGATCCCACGCTGACTGAAGCATACATCTGGATAGCTTTGTAGCTTGTTTGGCTACATATAGTCACACAATTTCATGGATCCTTGCTGTTACAAACGATAATTTTGCTATTCACTAGGTCTGAGTCACACCAGTCTGAGCATGGTGAACTGGAATACATCACCATGTCCTTTCTTGGCCTACGGTTCCCTCGAGAGGACAGGGAACCAAGACTGCTACCTTGCCTTCACTGTCTTTGGAACATGAGAATCCACTCTGGTTTTCTTGATCAAAGCCAGATCCTTGGAAGACCAAGGATGGGGAGGAAACTGCTGGGAGGCTCTGCAGCTCCCCTGACCTGTCACTGTCACACTAATAGAAGATGCTAAGCAAGATGTGGGGGTTGAGGTGGGGTGCGGGGTGTTCCTTAGAGGCTAGCATGGTTCACCATAGCAAGGGACCTGGCATGCCACACAGGGTGCTTGCCTTTGCATAGGTCAAACAGGAAGTGGCCAAGACCAGTTCTATCTAAACCATCTCCAGGGAAGCCCGGTGCCCAGAGAAGTGCCAACAAAGTTATTTTCTAAGATAATTTCAATGCTAACCACATGGCCAAACCATAGACACTAAACCCCAGAGAAAGTGCTACAGACTGTTTTAGAAACAGACCAGCAGAGAAGTGGCTCTCTTATTCTCAGGTTGTAAGGCTGGGAGACAGAACCTTCTCATAGGCCCCCTTTAAGTATGCAAAGACATAGCACGCCATTTGAAGAGGCTTCATTTTGCACCTAATGAAACCCATGCTCGCAATGTGTCCTGAAAAAATCCACAAACAAGGACAAAGTTGTGCACGGTAGCATTTGCTTGGCCAAAATGTTAAAGTGGTGCTGTTAGACCAGGGGTTTCGCAATTGACATTTGAGAGTTCTCACTTGAACGTAATTGGGTGAATTTCTATGCACCAATAAGGGAGACTCTCGAGAGACGGTTAAGTTTCAAAAGCCATCAAATGCAACATGACCTTGCAGAGGCCAGCCAGCAGTGCATGTATCTGTAGCACAGAAAGGGTCTATCTGTCTGGGCCACCAAAGGCTGAAGAAGAGGTATAGCTGTCGGGTCTAGATATGATCCGCTTGCAAGTCTTTCTCTGGGTCCTCCTGCTGCGTGTGAAACTTAATCAATTGAAAACACATTCACTTATCACTTTAAAGCAGCAGATATAGGCTGGGGAGAGAGCTACATCAGTAAAGTGCTTCCCAGGCAAGCGTGAGAATGTGAGTTTGATCCTTAGAACCCACATAAGAAAGTGTTGTGTGGTAGCAGATGTCTGTCATCCCAGAATGAGGGAAGTGGAAAAAGGCAGATCCCCAGGGCCAGCTGGCCCAGCCTCACCAAATCAGGAAGTTCCAGGCCAGTGAGAGACCTTGTCCCAAAGGAATATGGACAGTATTCTTAAGAAAGGAACACCTGAGGTTGACCTCTGGTCTCTATACACATAAACAAGGCATATATGCACCCCCACATATAAACATATGTGCACACATATAAAAACAGAGAGAGAGAGAGAGAGAGAGAGAGAGAGAGAGAGAGAGAGAGAGGGAGGAGGGGGCAGAAGCAGCATCAGCAACAGCTACATGCATACGAAGTACTGTCCTTTAATTAAAGAGCTGTGCAGTCACTGTACCAACAACACTTCACATTATGTCCCAGGGTAATTAGACACTCTGCCATGCAGGGAAGCTCATCAGAACACAAGTGATCTGGTATTCCAGAACAAACTCCAGTACACCTGCCTCCCAAGATACCAATGTCCTGCTTATGGGCAAACTGAGCTTGTGTTTTGTGGTATCCCATCCATAGACAACAGCCCTCAAAGCCTGTGTGCATCAGGCCCACATTCCTCCATCCAGATATATGGCCTAATAAAGCCAACCAGGACCAATGTTCAGTGGTTCTCAGTAAATAAGTTTCTATGCAATTTAATTAAAACAATTATGTAGTCATTAGCCATAGAACGCAGCCCTCAAACGACAATGGGACACCCTGGGAGGTCACGTTAGTGTTGCAGGCTCTCCAGAATCACACTTGAGAAAGTGCCATGCCCATGCATCAATGGACCCTTCCGCACATCCTCTGGCTCAACTTCTTGGTAGTTTTAAAGTGGCATCTACTCGGTGACAGCCATCCCCACTGTGCTAAGAGCTGCAAAGCTCTTCATCAGCTCTTGCCCGCCCATTCTAAAGCACAGCTGCTGACGTTCCAGGAGTGGGGATGCCGAATGGAGGTAATTGTGTCTATAATGAGACTCCGCCAGGAGCTTATACTCGGAGAAGACGGGTATTAAGGTGGATAAGTGAGAGCATATACACATGTCCCTGCAGGCTGGCGCACAGAAAAAGTCTGTCTAATCCACTTGCTTTGTGGGTCTCGGCAATCCACTGTTTCTGCGTGTTTCATCCTATTAACATCTGTCTACATGCTGTGCCCTCACTCCCATGGTCTGTTCTGGGAGGTGACATACCTTCTGTGCTATCCTCTACCCTGATCTCTGCCTGGCCTAAACAGCTGTCTGATAAATCTCTCTGTAACCCAGCCTTTAACCACCAGATCTACCTCCTTTCCTTCCTTCCCGAGCATCTCGCTGGTCTGCAGATGTGCAGTGCTGGCTGATCGGCCCTCATATGAACCATCCCATCTTCCTTGCAGAACACACTGCTCAGAGAGACACACGGTAAACTCTAAGATGTGGTCAAAAGGGCATGCTACCATGAGCCACCTAGACCCCAGCAGCACAGCCTTGCTGCACCCTGGCTATCTCCCTCTTTGCTACAGAGCCCACTTTCTAGAATACGTGTCAGCTTCTAGTACACTAGCAGCAAACCCTGACTTCAGTGTACGCCTCTCCTCCTGGGTTAAGGCCCCGGGAGACAGAAGTCTTTTTTGTGTCCCAACTTTTTCTAAGGACCAAGAACAGTTCTTTACATTATTTATCATAGAGTTAAGAAGTAACCATTGAAATGAACGAATGAGTAAATGAATTAAGATAAATAAGTATACCTCCACATTTAATGACTCAGCTTTATCATATGTGAAGGTGTAAACCTATAGAAGGGTGATCTCAGGGATACACATGAGGCTCCATCATTGCATATAGCACATGGGTGCTTACTAAGACCTCCCAAAGGGGCAGTCCTCCACTGGAGCGCTTGGAGTGGATCCCAAGGCTGGGTCGTTTTTAGGTAGAGCTCAGCATGGCCCTTGAGTAGGTGCTTCTGCTCAGCATGGTTTCCTGGGTTATTGGAGGCAGAAGGGAGCAAATCCCATGGAGGAACAAGGTGGTTGGATGTGCTGTGTGTTGCTGACGACAGAGCCCAAGAGCTTATTGAATGACTGCCCATCAGGAATTTTGCAGAAGGGTAGGAGCTCTGAAAACAGAGGACATCTACCTAAAATCTCTTCCTAGCTTTGCAACCAGGGTAGATTGGTGGAACGGTCCCAGAGATCTGTTCTAGGGCATTAAAGAAAAGTAAATGCAAGCCAGGATAGAAGCTGGCATGATTCTGTGTGGTCACCTCTCTGCAACTTTAATAGCTTTCCATTAGTAAGAAAGAAAGAAGAAAAAGAAACTGCTGGAGTGGGGTCAAGGGTCAGGAGGTCAGAAGGGTCAGGGAGAGTCGATGAGGCCAGTTGTCAAAGGGCTACAAAAGTCAGCTCCGCAGCTGAGCTAAACCCAGCTGCTTCTCTTCTTGATGTGTGGGCTAGCAGAACGGTCTTCACCTGATGACCCCCACAGTTTGCAGGTATTAGAGCACCTCCCGTCATTCTCTCTGAGTGCACGATGTTTGCTCATGATCTGTGCTTGCCTTGTTAGATATTCTATTGATTTACCACTGGGCATCAACTCAATGGCCTTGCCCTCTGCCCACCAGCACATCTTCCTGGAGACCTGGCTTCACCAAGCATGCTGCAAAAAAATGTCTTATCTTTACGAAAACAAAAAACAAACAAACAAACAAACAAAACCAAACAAAAGGGTCCTTGTGTTTTGGACAAGCCATGTAACCATTAAGAATAGCAATAGCTGATTCTGATCAATTCTCTCGCTGCTCACAGTACTGGCATCCTGGCCCATGATTGCCTTCTATGCCTTGCAGGGTGTTCTTTCCCTCCCACCTGGCTCCACCGAGACAGGGGACAGCAGATGGCCACGGGCACTTTAGTTAGCATGGCTGCCTTAGTAAGAGATCCACGCCCACACTAGAGGTAAGTGAGGAGTCTTCCTTCCCTAGGAATGTCATCCTGGGGTGACTCTAGAAAATGCTAAGCGAAGCTTTTCCCTAGACTGCAGGGAAGGCTAGTCCTCCAAGCTAGTGCAAGTGATATGGGGTAGAGCTCCAGTGCACACCCAGGGGCCAGCTTCCCACTGTCTACATACTAGCTACACACTAGGAGCGGGATGATGGCAGTTCAACAAGGGAGGCCAGCAGCCAGGGAGAGATTTTACCATGAACACAGGAAGCATGGAAGAAATTCTCTCCAAGGCAGGGTTTTTAGAAAACTGTACCCATTCCTATGAAATCCCCATACCTTCCCCATCCTCTGTGTGTCCCCTCTGTGTGCCTCGAGTCTGTGAAGCAGGAAAACTTCTATTTGCAACGTTGGTAAAGATCCTTCCAGAAATGCTATCTTAGGGTTTTATTGCTGTGAAGAAACACCATGACCAAGGCAAGTTTTATAAAGGTCACTATTTAATTGGGACCAGCTTACCATTTCAGAGCTTCAGTCCATTATTATCATTTCAGGAAACATGGCAGCATCCAGCCAGACATGGTGCTGGAGAAGAAACTGACAATTCTAAATCTTTATCCCCAGAGAGCCAGAAGCAGCCAGCGGGAGGAGGATCCCTTCCACACTGGATGGAGCTTGAGCAGAAGACTTCAAAGCCCACCCCCACCGTGAAGCATTTCCTCCAACAAGGCCACAAATATTCTAACAAGGACACACATCCTAATCGTATCACTCCCTGTGGGCCAAGCATTCAAACACATGAGTGTATGGGAGCCAAACCTATTCAAGCCACTACAAATGCTGAGGGTCTTAGGCAAGAAATAACTTCACAGCTACCCCAGAGAAGCAAGATCATCTCTCTGTCTTTCTGCCCTCATTCACCACACAGGCAAGTACATACTCCAGCCCAGTGCTGTGATGTCTGCCCACCCCCACCCCCAGAGAGATTCATCCTCCTGCCTCACACAAACAGGTATATGCTCAGAACTGTGGCGTTTGGTCCAGACAAGCTCATCATCCTGCCCTCACACGGGTGGGTTCATGCTAACCCAGCATCTTGCTGTCTGGGGTCCTTTCCCACCTAGTGTAAAAGCAGAACCTGTCATTCTGGTCACTGCTGTTTTCTGAGCAGCATGGCTACATGCTGATCTCCCTGCTCACCTAGGAGACCACCTCATTTCTGTGCCTCTCTGTCATCTATCCTTGGACTGTAAGACACTTACCCACTTACCCAGGGCCAAGATTATGCGTGCTTTTCCGCCAATGACCTGCAACACACTACTTTTCCAGAGACCTAGACTCACAACACAGACCTCTCAGAGCAGAGACAGGAGGAAGCTCATAGATCAAGTCCGAAAGGGACCTTTCCTTCCCACTGGAACAGAAGGAAGGTTACAGTTGCCTTTCTGAAATGTAATTCCATGCCTTCAGTTATCTTCAGCCTTTATCAGATATTTAAAATAACCAACAGCCTATAAATTGTTTGCTGATGTGGGACCAAAGATACGCACATAGCAAAGAGAATCCCGTGAAAGTTGTCTATAGTGATGCTCAGAATAAAATGAGAATTAAATGTCAGCATGCATCTTATCTCCTAAAATAAAGGACTCCTCCCCTTGTTATCCATTTGTTTGTTTGCTGCCTTTAAAGAAAGCTCTTTGTGACTTTGACAAGTGGTCTAATACTGGAGACAAGTGTGGTGCTTCTAACACCTTTCATGAAAAGCAAACTCAACCCTAGATGGGTTTTGGCTGCCAGGCAGGCTGGCCATTTACATTTCAGAACAGCAGAGATGACCCAGGGATGATGGGTAGAGGACACGAGAGACTGGCAGCCATACCTACAGAGGAGTTTCCGTGGGTTTCACAGTGGGGACTGCAGACACTGGGGATGCTGGTAGGTGTCATTTCTGGGGAGGTAGAAAGCTTGTCACCTGAATTCCTGCCCAGGATCCTACACAGTAAGAATGACAGCTTCCTCATTGTGTTTCAAGATACCAGCACCAGCCTCTAGCCAAAGACAAGACTTTCTAGGACCCTAGTACCTAGAATAGGGGGAAACTACTCAAAGTGCCCCACAAAAGAAAAGAGAATTCCCCCAGCAAACAGGTGCACAGCAATGGGGTCAGGAACTAGGTATATGAACTGAGTCGATGGTCCTCTTCTCGGACTGCCATGGATACACTGGTACCAAGAATGGAACAAAGCCCTACTCATCCCAGAAGCTCAGCAGTTATTGGCTTGACCCTGTGTCCCTAACTCTATGGGGAATTTCACAACATTGTTTCAGAACACATTCCAAGCCTAATGCTTCCCTTGCTATGCCCACTCTACACATGGACGTTGTTGGAAGCAGCACTGGAAGCCCAGCATAGAGGCCAGGGCAAGCTCAGACCACATAGCTACATCCCACAGCCTCCTCTAGTCAAACAGAGGCTGGCGTGTCTATGAATAACAGTCAGATATGGAATCAAGTCCTGGAGCTGGTTGATTTTATTATCTATCTCTTTCTGCTCCCCAAATCTTGAGAGCAGGTTCTTGGGGCTTTTATACTGAGTGCCCAGTACAGGGCCTGGCACAGACAAGCCCTCATCAAGTTCTTGGTGACGGCAGGAATAAGTATCTCTGGGAAGAACAAAGGGAAGGGAGGGGATATAGGAAGGACACACTGGTGGACAGACAAATGAAGTATCTAGAGAACTAAGCCATTCATCTTTGCACAGCTTAGAGGATGGCACAGTCTCAGACACATAAGAGATGAGTAGGTGTGTCTATATGGCTTGGATGTAAACCTAGTCTCAGGACTTGTGGCTCCCAGTGGAATGACATCTACCTAGTCCTATTATCAAAATGTGCCTATTTGTTAACTTGTAGGATTAGTCTGGGAACAAAACCATAAAACTTGTTGGCATGTCTAAGGCAGAATGTAATTATTAACATACTTGAAAATATGAAAGCGAAGCAGAGCAGCAGAAATTAGAGCTCAGAAAGCTGGGATAAAGATTCATACTAGAAAATGCAGATTTATAATAGAAAACAGTGATTTGCAACAGAGCCTCGGGTTATAGGCAAGAGACTCGCCACTTCACAGAAGATTCTCATCGCTTTATGGAAGGAGAATGTGAAGTTTAAGTGTTTTTATTTTCATTACAATTTATTTAAAGGACACTCAGTCAGAAGTACCTGAAACTAAGGATGGTTATGTAGAATGCTGTGCAGGGCTGCCTTCTGGAGGTCAAGTCTCTAGTGATGCCCCTCTCTCCCTGACTCTGGGTGTGGCCAGCATGCCTGCACTTGCCAATTAGACCGTAGCTAGTGGAGAGCTGAAAGCACTTGTGTCTTGGGTCTGCTCCCTCTTGTTCTTATAGCCTCCTCTCAAAAGAGACAGGTGTCAAGGGAGCAATCAGTAACAAGTGTAGGATATGAGGCCACTTTGGACTGTCCACAGAAGCTGACTCTGACTTGCTTCGTGCTCTAGCCGAGCCATGGTTTTGCCCGTTGCACATAGTTTCTGCGATGGTGTGACATTTGGAATTCTCCGGACGTTTTTGGAAGGTGCATTCATGCGAGGCCCCCAAGAGATTGTGTCGGTGGTTGTTGGTTTTTCGGGGAGGTTGGCTGCAGTTTGTCAGTAGCCATGGTCAGAGAAGAAACAAAAGGAAAGAAATTAGATTCAGGAACTTTCCTAATTCCTCTCTCCCCTCTATTCTTGCTTCTCTCATATCTAGGGTTAGAGGGTAAAACTGGGGGGATAAAGGGTAGGAAAAAGAAGAGCCCACATTCTACCTACAGACAAAACATCACAGTTTACCAAGAGGCAATGCATATAGCCAGTAAGCGGAGTGCCCTGCTGAGCCCACCCGGGGTATATGTGGACAGGAAAGGTAAGTCACCAAGGTTGTCTCGAACCACTGTGTCTTGGAGGTGTCTGCAGTGCAACTGCGGGTGCCTGGCTCAGAAGCAGATACAGGAAAGGGCTGCAGTTCAGGCTAACCATGAAAAGTTACTGAAGGCGTTTTCTTCAGGACTAGGTAGGGGATGAATGTGAGAGGATTCATTCAGAAACAACTGGCAAGGCTAAAAGTGAGCAAGGGAGATCCCGAAGCAGAAAACGAGCTCCACAGGAGGTGGCCTCAGAAGAATCAGCCGGGCTACTTCTGGGACATGTTGGAGGACCCAGTGTAATGACACTGAAGCCCTTGGAAAACGGCTTCTGGGAAATCCTGAGCTGTCGGCTGACTTCCATAGATTGCCTACAGTAAGACGTCAGATGACAAACTGAGCAAAGGACTGGTCAGTGCACAAGTAGAATGGAGAGGGGCTAAGTCTTGCTCAATTAGAAGAACTGGGCTGTTGTTGTTGCTGCTGCTGCTGTTGTTCTCAGTCTTCCTGTCTTAGTGTATTTTACATTTTTGTAACAAAGTGCCCAAGGCTGGGTACTTGTCATAGTTAGGGTTTTTATTGTTGTAACAAACCTTCATGATGAAAACACAAATTGGGGAGGAAAGGGTTTATTTAGCTTACAATTCCACATCACTGTCACCAAAGGAAGTCAGGACAGGAACTCAGTCAGAGCAAGATGCTGGAAGCAGAAACTTATGACAAATCCATGGAGGGATGCTGCTTACTGGCTTTCTTCCCTTGGCTTGCTTATAGCCTGTTATAAAACTCAGGACCACCAGCTCTGGGATGGCACCACCCATAATGGGCTGGCTCCTCCCCACTGATCACTAATTGGGAAAATGCGTTACAGTTGGATCTCATGAGGCATTTCCTCAACGGGGGCTCCTTCCTCTCTGATGGCTCTAGGTTGGGTCAAGTTGGTACACAGTCAGCCAGTACAGTACTTTGTGGTACTCTAAGTACTAGAGCATTGAATAGGCCCTGGTAAGGGTCTCTGGCTGTATCCCATCATGGTAAAGGGCATCATGGTGGGCGTGTGTGGACGAGGAAGCTCCCCCTTAGAGAAAGACAGCAAGTCAGAGAAAAGAGCCTGTCTTGTTTTGTGTCTGGTTTTTGTTTCCGTTTGTTTGTTTTTCTAACTGTCATCCCATGAGATCTAACCAGAGATCTAACCACTCATTTCTCCTGAGGACAGTGCCCCAGTGACATAGTTACTTCACGCTAGCCTCAGTCGCCTAAGGGTTCTGTCACCTCTCAGGCTGCTGGTCTGTTGGCCATGTTTCTCACACAGCATCTTTGGGAGACATACTCGAACACACTCCAGCTATAGAATCCTCACTTGGTGAGTGATTTTCAAAGTGCAATGAGTTCTGAACCAAAGGCCAGATTATAAGACCTTGTAAAAATAAAAATTGATTCTGGAATCTGGCGGGCCCTTCAGCTAGAGGCAACGGTGTCTAAGAAGCTTGCATGCACAGCCCCACAGAGGTCTAAGCTTATGATTGCTCTGATTCTGAGAGAGGCGCATCTCAAACTGGCATGTGGATTTCCCCGTTGTTGAGTCTAATGTGCACCACACCCAGGAGCTTGTGACTGCTATCAGCAGAAGAACAGCCTCCCTAAGACCAGCCAACTCCCTTTGACCAATTCAATTGGCTCTAATCATGGGTCATTCTGCTTTGGATGCCCTGGTGCCTAGAAGGTGATGACTCTCCTATGGCAACAATCAATATGAACTTCATCTCTCAGTGAGCACCAATGGCTAGTGTTCAAAGGTGACAAGCCAACTAGCAAAGATTTGAACACTCTAGTTAGTACTGAAGGATAAAGTAAAAGCAGCGCCACCCAAGAGAGTAAGGACCCAGGGAGTGCATGAGGCAGAGATGCTCAGATTTCAGCCCTGTGCATCTGAATAAGATAAATATGAAGAAACTATTAAGAAAAGCCAAGAAAACATCTGGGGGAAAAAGAGATGAGTGTATCCTACTATGTCAAAGGCTTGGGCCTCAGGGGTTTCCTGCATTTGAGAGGAAAGGAAAAAGAGACAGACACAGAGAGAGACAGAGGCAGAGAGAGACAGAAAGTGACAGAAAGAGAAAAAGGCAGAGACAGAGGTTTCCCTGCAATGTGGGAACCTGGGCGAGTGGCCAGGTGTAGTGAGCCTGGGGGCAGGGTTCTGCTCTCTGTAGTCTGGAAAGGTGGTCAGTCAGGCTTCAGGCTTTCTGGGGAGAGCAGCAACAGGAAGTTTAGCAGGCTTAGCCACTATTCCACAGTCCTCACTGGCCATGCCCAGACTATGGTCTCAGAAGTGTCAGAGTGCAGTGCACACGCTCTTATACAGGTTTTAGATCAGGGTAAAGTCAGATTAAGTTGCTGGCTGAAGAAGACTCCCAAATACTGTTGATCCTGAGGTCAGAGCGCAGAAGGGACATGATAACAGGGTCTTTTTAAGTTTAGGATCCAGGCGCCCCAGACTACAGCGGAGCTTGGTTACAGCCTGGTGCCCTGAACGTATGCTCCAGTGAGGACTGCAGCTTGCTCTACATCTACTGCCCAGAGGTGGCCCAAATCACCCTGCCCTAGACACGTTGAGCAATAAAAACATGACAACCGGAAGAGTCAAGTGTAGAGAGGAGTCCAGGTGGGGCCCAGAGCACAAAGAAGGTGATGAGCCTGTGCTACAAGGACAAGCTTTGAAAGCTCTCACCATGGACACAGCCACACTATGGGACCATCGGTGTCAATTACACCCACAGAAACTAATCCTTCTGCTAAAGGAGGACTCGGGACCTTCTTGGCAAAGGACCCGAGCTGATGGAAGCCTGCCAGGCCTGAGCTCCTCTGGAGGGGCTCATTGGTATGACTGCCACCAGCCTGGGGTGCAGGAACCGTGACTCTGCCACAGGCCGGAAAATAGGCTGCAGAATGTAATTAAAGAGTCCAATGAGAGGAGGCACCAGAGCGATATTAATTACAGTATTTAATCCATTAGGTGGGGTTGCCTGGCCTAACCTCTTTGGAATTCTGAGTTTGTCTATGATTAATTATTTTGGGGAGTAACAGCCAACATTATAGCTTGTTAATAGGCTTAAAATAATAAATTAAAAAAATAAAACCCAAGAGGTTGAAACCAGCTTTAGTTTCTGAAGTGCCTGGCTATCTCATGAGTTCCTTCCATCCTCAATGCCCTTTTCCCATTAAAGCATCTCACACCATCCATCCACATAGCTGTCCATGGTGGGCATATGGAGCTCAGCAGAGCCATCAGCTCATGCTCCCAATACAACCGCCAGCCATACCACGTGTACACCAATCCTCCCCAGAAACCTACTGCCCAGGACTGGAGTGGGCCCTTCTGAAGAGGCTGGCGTAATGGACTCCAGTCAGCTAATAGTTAAATATTTAATCCATATACAGGGCTATCCAGTGCTAAACTGAAAACAAGAAATGGAGAGCTGTGAGTAATGGGGCCTGTGAGACACTTCCCTCAGGCCAGGCAGGCAGGGCTGAGTGGGCTATAGAGGGACAGACTGACTTCTATAAACAACTTGAACAGGAAGTCCCCATCGGATGGGCAGGTGGATGGCTCTGGACATCATGTTCCAGTGCCTTGGTTACTCAGCTTCTTCTAAGCATACAGGATGTATCTCTCCTCCCGGGGACATGCTGGGGACACAATGTCATCTTCACTCTACTGTTCTGTGTCCCTGGCATGACTAAAGATTGGAATCACACCAGAGTGTGAATCCTGTCCCAGGGAAGCTGGCTGGTCTAAAAGAAAACAATGGACTCTTCCAGTAAATTGAGTCTGAGGAGTCTCCAAGACCCAAAAGAACTGAGAATGGAGGATAGGCAGGCAGTACCCTCCCTCTCCTGGTTTACCTGGCAAAGTGAAAGAGCCTATTTTACCAATTTCTAAGGCAGCAGCAGGCTGGCTAGTGCATCCAAGTGCTGGCCCCATAGGGCCTTTTTTACCCTCAGAATGGATGTTTAAATTTTGGGATCTGGAATGGCTTCCCCCCCACTTTTTTCTAGACAATTCTAAACAGGAAGTTCTCTCTTCTCTCTGTACATGTGCATGTGCATCTGCGTGTGCGTGTACTCCTCGACCAGCATAACTACATATGTAGACCTCACTATAGACAGCTAATTAAGGTATAAGTCGCATACCTCACAGCACACCCATTTACAGCACACAGTGAACGATTGATGCTAAAGTAAGGGTCATGTGTCCATCACTACAAGCAGAGTCAGAAATTCCATGCCTGAAAAGGAGCCCCAGGTCTTCCTTTGTCCACTTCCTCCCTTGTCACCTAGATGCAATCTTCTTTAAACAACAACAACAACAACACCTCACCTGTAGGGTCCGGTCTATTAAACATCTATTGTAGATGTTTACGGAAACAGTCCTAGAACACATGATTTGTGACGACTTGCTTTCAGTTCTTTCCATTGCCTGTCTATGTTGAAGCATGCATGGGCCTTCCTTTTTATCTTTTTAGAATGGTGAATAGTACCCAGACCACATGCAATATATCCACTCAGGAGTTGATGGGCGCTGGGTTGTTCTTGTGGTCCTCTTCTCCTGTGAGTAGATGTGAAATGCACATGGGTTTGCACATCTCCTGGGTTTGTACCTAGGGATGGACCTCCTGAATCACGAGGTCACCCTGTATCAACTAGAGAGGAGCTGCTCTGCCCCCTCCAGAGGGCTCTGCTAGCTTGCAATCCCACTGTGATTGGCGGGACAGCTTTGATCTCTCTACATTTTGACCAATGATATATCACTATGCACTTTTTCCTTTCGATGCCTACAGGGTATGGTGATTTATATGAGAAATGCCGCCCACCCCATGGTCTTTGGGCATCTGAGCACTTGAATCCTGGTTGGTGGCTGTTTGGGGAGGTTTATGTAGTTTCAGTTTAGCCTTGCTGAAGGAAGTACGTCACTGGGGATGGGCTTTGAGGTTAAAAGCCTTGTGTCCCTTCCAGCTTGCTCTCTCTGCTTTGTGCTTGTATTTGAAGGTGTGAGCTCTCAGCGTCCTGCTTATGCCCCATGCCTGCTGCTTGCTGCCATGGCTTCCTGACACAATGGACTCCTATCCGCTGAAAACACAATCGCAATAAACTCTTTCTTCTATAAGTTGCCTTGGTCATGGTATTTGATCACAACAGCAGAAAAGTAACAAATCCAAAGGGTGAGTGAGAATGGAGTCTTACTCTGGTGTCATTGTCACTTTCCTGATGGCTAAGAATGTAAGATTTCTGTGCCCACCAGCCATTGATTTCCTTGGCCATTTTTTAAGCTGTTCTGTTTTGTTTTGTTGGTTTTTTGTTTTTGCTTTTGTTTTTTTTTTGTTTGTTTGTCTTTTTAAAAAGTTGGTTGCTTGTCTTGCATGGACATGTTTACAAGTGCACATGAATCTTTCATAAACTTCCTGACATATTGATGGGTAAAAGCAGCCATACCAGGTCCACAGTACAGAACCAACCCTGTAGATACCACCCGCTCTTCCAGGTTCCAAGCAAGCTTCTATGAGAATCCTGGCATGAGCTTCCAGGAATCTTCACCCTGCCCTGCCCTGCCTTGCCCTGCCCTGCCCTGCCTTGCTCTGCCCTGCCCTGCCCTGCCTTGCCCTGCCCTGCCCTGCCCTGTCCTGCCCTGCCCTGTCCTGCCCTGCCTTGCCTTGCCTTGCCCAATAGCTGTTCTGCATAGCATGACCATCTTTACTCTCCATGCCAGAGAGCCTCTTTCTGTTACTTATTTCCCTAGATGTCACCTGAGAAAAATGAGTACAATAAAAATATATAGCATACTCAATAAAATTATAAAGACATTTTGAATGTAGTTTGAGATCCATTTGATGCAATGGAGGCATTAAATATGCAAGTGGAGTGTCACAGAGACATCTTGGCCTGTGAATCTGGAGTCAGAGAAGTGGTCAGACTGAACAGAATTCATGGCACAGTGACTGGGTCTGTGGGACTGGGTAGCTTTGGCCGCTGAGTTGTAGTAGGAGATAGCGTGTAGACTTTGAAAGGGGATCCCAAGAGCTGAACCTGGTCAGCTCATTTAGAGACAAGAGAAGAAATGGCTCAGGACATGGGATAATCCATATAACAAAATGGGGTTAACCTGACCGGGCATGGTGAAGGGGAAGGGTATGGAGAAAGTGATGAACGCTGTCAAACACTGACAAAGGTTCAGTAATAGCAACATAGGAGATATATACTTCTCAGATACGGAAAAGCACAGCTGCTGGTGACCTTGACAGGAGCAGTATCAAGGCTGAGGACATGCCCAGGTTTGCCAGAATTGAGTCCAAAAGGAATGAGGAGAGGGCATTTTATTGGCATATACATACATCCTATTGGGAGGAATCTAGTTTAAGGAAGGGAGAGAGAACGTTGTCGTCTGCGGGAAGAATCCACAGGGGTCAGAAACGCCACTCGGCTTCGTGTGAGCAGAGTCCAGCTTGGTCAGGAATCAATCCATACTTCCTGGCTGAGTGACACCTCGGAGATCACCTTTGACTCCACACTGCACTTCCCTCACACCCCAGCACTCTGCTAACAAGCCTGCTGCTGCCTGTACCTTTAAATGAGGTTGGTCCAGATCCAACTTCTACAGAGCATCCTCCACCATCTGCTTTGTCCAAGCCTTTAGCATCTCTCTCCCACCTGCATAGTCTCAATGGTGCTGCCCTGCTCAGGTGGCTGGCCAAGAACTAATAATTTCACATCCAAATGTCTTCATATGGCCTGGTCGTATATTGCAAAGTTCTCACAGAGATAATACAAGAAAATACTCTCTTCCTACAGCCACCCTGCCTCCATTCGACATCTGGCTGACCAAGAGTCTTGACCCGAATGTATTGCAGAGGTTCAACAGCTGCCCTTACAAGACACATGCAAGAGATAAGATGGTGTCTCCTGGCTCTCAGAGTGGGGTGCTTTCAGAACAGACATTAAGACTTGCCCAAGTCCCAAGCTGGACTAAGCCCAAAGTGTCCTGCCCTGTAAAGGCTTTGTTTGCTATGAGCCCCTAATGACACCCCAGGCCAGCTTTGGACAGGACTGACTCTCTCTAGGGAAGATCAGAGCTAGTGATCTCGTCCACTGACCAAGGTAATTGTCTCCTCTTGGAAACAGGTGACCTCCCTGCACTCATTCAGATTGTACAGAATCTTATCCACAAAGGGCTCATGAGGAGGAAGAGGTTGACTGACTTACTGAGCAGGCAAGGTAGGAAACTACTTAGCAAAGAAAAGCCAGATCTTCTCTCTCTATTTCCTGCAGAAAAGCCCATTCTCGTACACAGATGTAAAAGCACTCTTTTGCCACATTAGCAGACACCACTCAGCTGGAGGAAGGAGCAGAAAGGAAGCCAGGGGCTTGGGCAAGGCACTGCTGGATTCACCATTGATGCTATCTAGACCCCAGAAATCAGCTTCTCCTTGGGTCTCAGGTGTTGTATACAGCCACCTAAGGATGGTCACTCCTCCCATGGACACAAACACACCAGATCCTGGCAGTAGAAGTGCATTCCTTCTTTTGGTGATCGTTACAATCTCTTCTCTTTGTAGAAAGGTCTCAGATGCTTTCCTTATGCCTGTACACACTACCGTATGGCGCAGGGCTCCAGTTAAAGTAGAGTATGGTTCCATCCGGCTGCCTCCCCTGGCTCAGCTTGGCTCAGAGCTGTGCCTGCATGCCTGTGTGCACACACGGGCTCTGCACATGAACAGCTTGTGGGCACAAAGCCTCAAATCCTGGCCCCTCTTTCCCAACCCATTACAGGAAGCAAAACCATCAACTTATAAAAATGCAGGGACAGAAAACAATGCTCAGTACTTCCTCCGAGAATGGGTCAAACAGAGGCCTCTCTGCTTACATAAACTGTCCACACCTACTGACCACCTAGAAACAGGGAGCAGACACCAATTAGACCTGGCTGGGTTTCTGGGAAAGGAACCAGACTGTGGAGGTTTGAACGAAGTCCCCCACAGTCTCAGGCATTTGAATACTTGCTCCCCAGTGGATCCTGTTTAGGCAGGATTTCTAGGTGTGGCCTTAGTGAGGAACTCTGTCTCTGGGGCAGACTTAAAGGTTTCAAACGCCATTTTGAGTTAGCTCTCTCTGCTTCTTGTGTTCAGGTGGAGATGTGAGCTTTCTGCTATTGTTCCTGCCACCTGCTGCCATGTGAGCCTGCCAGGAAAGTGATGAACATGTATCCCTCTAGAACCCAAAGCCCAAACAAATCCTTCTTTCTTAAATTGCCTTAGTATGGTAGTTTGTATAACAATGGTCTCCACAGGCTCACAGACCTGAATGCTTGGTCTTTCAAGGTGGTACTACTTGACAGGGATTAGGAGGTATGGCCTTGTTGGAGGAAGTGTGTCCCTGGCGTTTCAAATGCTCAAGCCAGGCCCAGTGTCTCTTTTTCCTCCTGCTACCTCCTGATCCAAAGGGTAGAACTCTCAACTACCTCTTCAGTACCATGTCTTCCTGCATGTGGCCATGTTTCCCACCATGGCAATAATGGACTAAACCCCAGAAACTGTAAGCCAGTCTCAATTAAATCTTTTCCTTTATAAGAGCTGCTGTGGTCATGTTGCGTCTTCACGGCAATAGTACACTGACTAAGACACTCAACCATGTTTCATTAAAGCAACAGAAAAAGAACTAATATGAGGGTATAAAAGTAACTAAAACATTGACCATGTATTAGTTATGATAATAGGATGGATGAGGGATGGGAAAAGCAGAGACAGCCCACCAGAGTCCACCTGCCCCTGTATGCCACTGTATTCTACAGACATCCAGGAGGACCACCATGCTGGCTGACTGGGCTTCTCGATGGAGTCTCCAGCCCATTATTTTAAAGGGGTTATGTTTGTTTCTCTGTTGCTGTGGGAAAATATTCCAACAAAGCAATTGAAGAGAGAAAGGGTTCATTTTCAACTCACAGGCCAGGACACAATCCATCTTGATGGGGAAGTCAAGCCAGTAAGGTTCGAATCACCTGTTCACTTTACATCCACAATCAGGAAGCAGAAGACCTAAATACCATTCACCTCAATTAACCTAATCAACATAATCCCTCACAGACAGTGTGGCCATAGACTCAGCAATTCCTCAAGGCATGGGGAGAGTCTTGTCTCTTAGGAGAATCCAGAACCTGTCAAGCTGGTGATTAGCCATTACAAGGATGGAATACATGTACAGAATCTAGCAGAACATACCCTCCCCATTACTCACATGCTGCCTGTACACCTGAACTCACCTAAGGCTAATGGAGTTGAGGCTACTTTCATTGCTAATCTGTGCTGTCATCCCACTGTGTCCAAGTGAAAATTCATCATATCAATGCCTGGGGAATTAATGACATAATAAAAAAGGAAATCAGCAGCCAGAAAAGATGCCGATAGTTTGCCAACTACTGACCTAGAGGCCATCCTCACCAGGAACCTGTCACAGCTGTGACAGGACAGGTGGTACAAACTGTCCCCAAATTAATATGACACTGCATATATTCCTGGCTGTTCCTTGATTCAGACACAGATTGGGGCTTCAGCTGGGGAGAAGCAGAGGGAAGTGTCAACTTAAAGACTACAGGAGAATGAAAAGCTAGCCTCAGGTCCCTTGTCACCACCCCAACGAAAGAGAGAGAGAGAGAGAGAGAGAGAGAGAGAGAGAGAGAGAGGGAGGAAAGTGTGTGTGTGTGTGTGTGTGTGCACTTATGAGTCCCAGGAACTTATGCTGTCATGCTCTGAGCTCAAGACCTCAGGTGTCAACGTAACACCCCATCCTTACTGAACCACCCTTGGTTCTTAGGACTAAGACAATGAAAACTTGAAACTGCCAGCTGAGTAGCCCGAGCCACAATCTGAGTCCGTTTACTTATAGGAAGCTACAGACTCTCAAGTACATTCCATTTCCCACTCTTTCTTCTCAGTTTCCACTTAAGTCCCATGTTACTTTCAGGGAAATCGAGACCCTACTCTGGACAGACGAGAACCCTAAGGTGAGCTCCCTTCCGTCTACTGGCTCAGATACAAACTTGACCACAAGATAAAAAGTCTATAGGAAAGATTCATGCCTGCACAGCTTTCCAGTCCTGCAGAAGGGTTAAGAACTTCCTCTTCAAGGCCCTGCTTAACATCCCCTAAAACATTTTGTCCTGTGCTCTGGCCCAACCGTCACAGCATCCACCCCTAGCACTCAGCAGCCCACTCCTCTTTTGAGTGAAGGTAGAGCCATCAAACCTTGGACCACCACACTGAGTGCTGCCTCTCACTAAAACCCTGTTATCTCCCCCTCCTCTACTTCCACCTAAGTCAACTAAATAAAACAATAGCCCATGGATTAGAGGGAAATCTGTGAAAATTGGATTTGTAGTAGGCACTAACAAAAAAAGATTTAAGTACTCATAAGCTAATTCCAAGAAAATGTACATAACAATTAACAAAAGGATGGGCGTGAAGGAACGGCTCATCATTGGAGGGACTTAGAGTGGTCAGAAATAGGGGCAAAGGCAGGCAGCATCTCCCACCATCAGGGAGTGGATATCAAGACTACTGGGAGACAGAGGAGCCTGCTGTTGTGGCACTGGTAGCGAAGAGAGAACACAGGCTCCATGATGGTTGGAGCAAGGGGAACCCTTGTTCACTGATGGCAGGAATAGAAGTCTGTGTGGTCATGACAGACACCAGCACGTAGGATTCAAAAGAAGTTAAGGAAGAGCTGCCATACGGCCCAGACTTCCCTTTTCTGGCTGTACACCAAAGGAGTAAAGGAGTCACCTTTTAAAGAAATCCCTGTTCCTTGTAGCACTGTGACAAGGTATTCAATGAATAACTGAAGATGCTGATGTCTACACAGAAGACATTATACTGGATGAAATAAGCCAGGCACAGAGGGAAAACTGTTGTGTGATATTATCACATGAGAAATATAGAAAGAAAATAAATCAAAAAATTAGTCATAGAGGGGGGAGCATTAACAGTAGCTTTATGCAGGATGAAGTTTAAAGATCAAACACGGGGCTAAAGAGATGGCTCAGTGGTTAAGAGTGCTTATGGTTCTTGCAGAGGACCTGGCTTTGGTTCGCAGCACCTAATAGTGGTTCATGTATGCTTGCAACTGAAGTTCTGGGGGAATCTAATGTCCTCTTCTAGTCTCTGAGGGCTCCTGCACATGTAATATATATATATATATAAACTTACATAGGTTCATACACACACAGGTAAGTAAGTAAGATAGATAGATAGATAATAAATCTTTAAATACCAAATATATAATATGACCTTACCATTATAATAGATGAAAGCTGGTCTTGAGATTGGAAAACAAATCAGGTATCCATATGAGAGATGGATGAGTGTTTGATTAGCTACCATTCCACTATCTACATATTTCATAATGCAGGTCACATGGTTTAAACACAGACATAAGGCAGAACCTTTGAGTGAGTGAGTCTGTGTTAAGCATCAGAGATTAAGATGCAGGAAGTGTGGGTCTCCATCAGCAGCCTTAGACAGACAGAGCAAGAAATCCAACGGAATGGGTTGGCTGCTAGATCAGAGGGCTGAGGTGTCCTGAACAGCCCTGGACACAGAAGGTGGGGTTGAATCCTGCTATATAGTAAGACCTGCTTGTTTAAGAACATCTGCATAGCACAGCTAGGCATTAAAGGAAGGAAGAGCCCAGGAATAACCTCCTACCACTAAATTTTAGACCTGCAAAAAAATGCACACATGCCACAGGAAGAAGAAATCTCTGGAAACGGACTCAGCAAAGTACAGAAACCTTGATGCCTGAGTTGGTGATAAACTCTATGTAATTACTGAGACTTTTCAACAAATTAAAAAATCTAAGTAAACGGGAAAAAAGAGCTCTGACTTCAAGACACAGATCCTCGGTACTAAGAATCCCCCAAAGGAAAATGAATGACCCCGGTGGCTGCCTGAGAGACACTGGACACAGGCAGCATGGTACACTGCAGCCCCATTAGAAGGCACTTCCAGCAGAGGCAAAGCCCTGGAAGCATCCTTGCTTGCCTCTGAGCAGGAGCAGACAAGTTTTCCTTTCAGGGAGGAAATGGTGATGGGATATGGTGGCTGGATGCTCACAGCACAGCAGACTTACCAAATGCCAGAATTGCACAACACAAGATGAAAGAGAGCTTCATTTTACATTTTGAGATTTGTTTGTTTGTTTTAACTCAAATCATGAGTACATTTATTTCCTTTAGAGACTAGGGTAGACACATTTGGAATCTACAAGGGATGAACATCTGCATGTCTATGAGAGAGATTCCTTTTCACAGAACCCACTCAAGGCCTCATCCCTCAGGTGACTATCACCTTTCCCTGCAGATGGCCCATTACCAGGCTCCAGGGGCTTTGACACCTCATAGCATGCTTGAACTGCCTCCAAGACCAGCACCCCCTCATGAAGTCAGCAAGGCATCAGGTTAGCACAATGGTCCTGACATTGGGGGTGAATTATGGTTGGTGTGGAACATTGGATGCTATAGAAAGGACCCAGAGATCCTTCCTTGAAAGGCTTTTGAGTGTTGGCCACCCTACCCTCCATGTCCAAGGGACTTAGGGCTTGGTCTCTACTGGTCTCAGCATAATGGTTCAGGCTACATGAGACCCTTGAACTTTCAGCTGAAATTTTTGGATTTCAGAAATGCAGAGACCATGAAAACAGGGGAGGGATCATGCCCTGCTTCAAAGGCCCTTGTTGATCAATCTTCTCCTGACCTGGTCAGAATTGTCCTGAATCCATCTCTGTGGTGAGAGCTTGGCCCCTACCAATGCCCAGGAAGACTATGGCTCAAAGCTAGTGGCCCCTGCTTCTAGCATGACCCATTCCAGGAGCAGGCTCGGGTGGGAATAGGCATCTTCAGAGGAGGGTACCCTGCATTTCAGTCTTATAGGAAATGGATAGCAATGCTGGCTTTCACTCCAGGGTCTCTCTGCTTAACACTCAATGTATGCACCGGCTACTAGGTGGTGATAGGCCTTAGCTGTGTTCGTTCAGTGGAGAGCTATTGGCAGACAGATCTTCAAGCTTGGTTATATGTAGTGGAAAGAAGCATGTGAACCTGACATTCTGGGGGCGGGGAGGGGGGGGACAGGGGGAGAAAACTAAGCAAATATCAGCACCTAAGATCATTCCTGGCCATGATAATTGTCACAAAGTCAGCGTACAAGAAAGTGAAGGCAGTTATCCCAGAATGCACTGTGGAACGAGGTTTTCAGGCCACCTCTCTGACCACCACTGTCAACCAGCCATATGTGGCACTAAGAGGGTGACAGATGAGCACTCACAAGAGAAGTGGCCTGTGCAATGGTCCTGAGGCAGCCAGGGGGCTTGCTGTGCTTGAGGTAAGAAGAGTACAAGAGGGACAACATCCCAAGCTGGCCACAGACAGAGTACTCTAAGATTGGGGTAGGGGTCCAGCCTAAGCTATTGAGTCAGCTGCTTGGCATATGGAGTATATTTACTGCTCTGAGGCACCCTGCAATCAGTTTACTTACTAGAAGACTAGGGAAGGAAAGGGGCTCTGCCTTCTGTATAATTCATAGCATATTGAGATCTATTATGAAAAACTCAGGAGCCTATGGAAACACAGGACAGCAGGTTGAGAGTTACTTCCAGAATGAGGCCATGGGAATATTGAAGGTGGATGGGTCATTTCTAGGGACCTGGCAAAGGCCCTTGGGAGGGGCACCAGCAGAGTGGGGTCAGAAACAAAGAAGGAAAGAAAGCATTTCTCAAAAGGAAGGTGCGGTGTTCTGTGGCATTTCTGAAAGTGTCCCCAATGTCCCCCCCAAGCATAAGGCATCTCTGCAACCTGTGTAAAGAGGTGATCTGCTAGCATGAGATTTAGGGACACACTAAGGACCACATACAAAAAGAGTCACAGAAGAATGTATAAATGTTGGCTTGTTTCTGTTCAATTCAGCAGAGCCCCACAAGGTAGCATGCAGCCTAGCCAGGGCTGACACATCTGCAAGAGGAGAAGGCATTGCACACGCTGCAGAGGAAATGACTGTGGAGGGTTCATTACTTCTGAAATGGAAGGGGCCAGGTGGGGAGAGAGAGATCAATGGCCGTGTCCTGCCAGCCCCCTTTAAGAGAGGCAGCAGATGTCTTCAGCACTAGAGTCCTTTGGGGTGAGGATATTTTTCCAGTTTCCTCTTCAAAGACAGAGTGGGTAGGACATCATGGTAGAGACGGCAAATAGAGCCCCAAAGTGTGTAAATTCATGGAGAAGGTGGTGGGAATGGGAGGTTCTGGGGGTGCTGGTAAAAGGTGGCAATGTGGTGAGGAAGACTCCAAGTGGGTATGTACTCCTTACTTCAAGATCCCAGCAACAGGATTCCCCACAGAGGAAGTTCTGCCCCTCCTCCACAGCAGAATGTGTAGGAATGCAGGCTCAGGGCATTCTTATAGAGCTCCCTATCAGAGATTAAATAAATACTCGGAGCCTTCTGCTTGCTTGTTTACATTCAATCATGATCCCCTCTAGGCAGGGCGACCTCCAGGTGCCAGGCACTTGGGAGTACCAGTAATTATACTGCTACAGGGTTTATGAATTTTTGTCTCTGGAAATCTCTAAAACCATAATATGTATTATGACACTTTTTATTATAGTAGAGGAAGGAATAATCCATGTAGTTAAAAATAATAATAAAATAAAAGAGGGGCCAACTTTACCCCAAGCGGCTGGCTCTCTGTAGTCAGAAGTAGCCTGGCAGCTGTGGACTTCCCTAATGAGAGAGCTGCCATCACTTGAAAGGCCATGGGCGACCCTGATGCCCTGGGAGTTCTTGGACTTGGTATGTGGCTTAGCTGGCAAGTCACTGGGAGACAAAGAAAATCGTCACTGCCCAGCTGTTCTGTGGCAAGGCAGCATGCTAAATTTAAACCAATAAATAGTTCTGGAAGCGAGAGAACAGGTGGCAAATGGTCTCTGCGGCAGATGGTACTTTCTAATATTTGTATCTGATCGTAATTGGCGATACTGGAGACAGTGTCTCCATGCTCCCATATCACCTTCCTCACTCGAGAGCCTCGGAAAGGGTGGGTCTCACTTTAAAAATGAACTCTATCATTCTTTGGAGAAAAGCCATTTCAGACACTTCATCTGATGGGGAGGGCATCAGGTACCTGGCTCACTTTTCTTAGCAAAGATCTGAGCAGAACTTGGTCCAGTGACTGCAGGCCAGGCAACACCAGAAAGGCATGCCTGTTCTACTCCACATCCTCTGTCTCTCTTCTTACCTTCAACACCCAGACTGTCTTGCCACTGACACATGGGTATGATGCCCAAGACCTCTGTTCCCCTGCATATTTCTTTTATAATCTGAAACCCTGAGGAACTGTGAAAAGTGAGCTAAAATCTGTTTGCTGGTGGCAGGAAGGTCCCTGCTCTGTTCTCCTTTCCTGGTGGCTCCTCCAGCCACCAGCCTGCACTGTCAGCTGAACAGACAAGTCTCCAAATGAGCCTGCTCCTACTCCAAACTGCCCTCTGCCCCAAGTGGGATTGAGGGACAGATAAGCAACTGACATCATTTAGATTCCACAGATGGCCAGAGCAGCTCTTCTCAACCCAACATGGACCCAACAAGGACCCAACAGGATGCTGGATCAGGGATGTCACTGAGTCCACAGATCCACACCCATATCTTAGTCTTCATTGAGGAGTACAGGAAAGACATTCAGTCCAGAAGAGGGACAAGTTCCACAGGTGTCTGGCCTGTGGAGAGCAGCCACAGGCTTTGGCTGTGCACATTACACATCAAAGGAGACAGCCTCATTATAACTGAGCTAGGAGCTGGCCCCTGGCTCTTTCAGTGTAGGTTTAGAACTCCACACACACCAGGGCTGCAGACTTAGTGTAACTTGTCTGGCTCACTTCTCTTCACAGAGATATTTCCTTCCAGTGCTAATGGAACACACACACACACACACACACACACACACACACACTCACACACACCACTGTCTTCCCTGCCCAGCAGAGCTTATCCATGTTGCCCCAATACAAGGTCTCACAGATTCTTAAATGAAATTCTAATTTAAACCAGGGGTTCTATATGGAGGTAGGACATGGGACTGTCAAAAGGATTGCAGGACCCAGCTCTTACACACATGCTGACATAATCAAATTCCATCTCCAGTGGTTGTGTGATATCCCAAGAGGCAAAACTGTCTTCAGTTGAGCCTCATTAACCCAAACTGTATGAAGCCTCTGGGGCATCTGGCTTTTTACATCAAGCAATAGGCAGACTCATCATCTTAAATGGGAGTTACCCTTCCATCATGCACAGTTTGCTCACTGCAGATATACCAAAGACCACAGACTACAGATAACGCTTGCATGGGCAACAAGATACATCAGACCTGCCTTCCCTGTCCATCTAAGCCTGTCTTCTCCACCTCACTCCATACTGAACCCATTTAGGGCTTTGTCTTCCTCCTGATCCCAGCCTGGTTCATCACTTGCAGGGGTTTCAGGAATTTCCTGGCAAGCTGGTCCTCTGAAAAGTCTGTCCCTTCACTTCATTCATTTCATAGACTCGTGAAAGTAGCTTAGAAACAGGCCTATAACTCAATGGGAGTCTTGGTTAGGGGTGTATTGCTGTCAAATATATCAAAAATAAGTAAGTTGGAGAGGAAAAGGGTTATTTCAGGGTTATTTCATCTTACAGCTCCCAGGTTACAGTCCATCATTGAAGGAGTCAGGGCAGGAACTGAAGCAGAAACCATGAAGGGGTGCTGCATCCCGTTTTGCTCCCCATAGCTTGCTCAGCCTGCTTTCTTATAGCACCCAGTACTACCAGCCCATGTGTGGCTCTGCCCACAGTGAACTGAGGCCCCTCTATTCCAACCATGAATCAAAGAAATGCACCACAGGCTTGTGCACAGGCCAATCTGGTGAGGGCATTTTCTCAGTTGAGGTTCCCTCTTCCAAAATGACGTGAGCTTCTGTCAAGTTTACATAAAAGTAAGGAGAGTGATGGCCAAGTTGTGCACCCTTCCAGCTCCTTTTACAAGCTCAAAGGACACTTGATACGGCTTTTTCACAAGAACTATACCCAGAACCCTTCAAAGGCCTTCTGTGCCCCTTAGACAAGAGACTCAGGCCAACACAACCAGGTGGCCACACCTCCCAGAGAAGCCCTGGCTTGGAGACCACTGGATTTCCCTAGAGCTGGAAAGCCAGCAGACAGTACAATGGATGGTTTCTGGATAAAATTTCATAAGTATCAATGGATTGAGGGGTTTTAGCCCACAGCTTCACACAGCAGGAATGTGGGCTTCAAACACAGATTGCCCAAGGGCTTGTTCCCATCACATCTAAATGAGAGTTCACTAGCACACTGGAATGGAATACAGATTTCATTCTGGGCAGTAAGTGTGCTACTGGTCAGCTAGTCTATGAGGCTGGTAGAGGAACACAGAGGCCAAAGGTCCAGTTGAAAAAGACCATGTTAAATTCACCAGAAAGAAGAACAATAACTGAGGGCACACTATAAACCTGGAACATGGGTAATTTACCCTTGCCTTGTATGCATGTGAAAGAATGTGCATATATTCTTTCATGTGTGTGCATATATGCATATGCTTACATGTGCACATATGTGCATGCATGTGTCTCGTCTAGTGATACGTTTCCTGTTGTTGAGAGTTTAGCAAGTCGTGACATGGTTAAACATCCCTCATCCAAAGTGCTTGGCATGTGAACTGTATTGTCTTTGGAATATTTCCAGATCTTAGAGTATTAACATATACATAATAAGACATAAACACAAATTTATTCATTTTCTATAATATGTACACAGGCTTGGGTTTATTTTATCTAATGCTTTAAACAGTTGTAAGCATAAATAAAGTTTTCTAAAGTGGAATTTTTCTGACCTCTGGCCTCAAATCAGTGCTGAGAATTCTGGCTTTGGGTTTATTGATACAGAGTTCTCCACCTGTCTCCTGCAGACTCACTCTGCAAGCTCTACCACAGCACGCGATCAACTCTCGAAAGCAACCAAGATTCGGGAGGGAAGATTCACTCTCTGGCATTCCAAGTTGACGCTGCTCTCACGTTTGAAGAAACCAGCATTGCACAGGACACAGGGCACCCTGATTCCAGTCAACAAGTACAGCACAGACAGCAGCATGCACATCACACGGACACAGCAGATGATGTGGCCAGTCTGGGACCCATTCCACAACTCAAGAGCCCACACCTCTCAGCCTCAGGACTCCAGGGTGCTGGGATACCTCAAGTTCATCCTTTCCAATTCTCCAAAAAGGCTCAGTCCCTGAGGACCAATGGCTCAGGAGCCATCATGCCTCTTGTCCCCTGCCCCCTGCCAGATGGGCAGGACTTCCTATAGGCCCACAGAGCTATCTCAAATCCCAAGCAAGACAAAGGCTATCGGTGTGCAGCTCAGCAGTGGGACCTGGTGCATCACTGGCAACATCAGTTGTTCTTCTTGGGTGAGCCACCCTTGCTCTGGGACATGTGTCACACAAGGAAATGGCTGAGATCGTAGGGTTGTGAAGTATCTATATGAGCTGTAAAGGGGTCTTATCTCTTCACACAGGCACATACAAGAAGCCACATGGGCACAGTCAAGCCGTGCTCAACGGAGTCCATGTGTATTTGTATAGTCAGAGCAAGCCCCACACAAGCCCAACTGAATGCCCCCAACACTGGATCTGGCCTCCAATAACCCACAGCATGTGTCCAGAGGCCGTTACCAAGACATTGAGCTCCTCGGCCCAGCTGGCCCCACTTTTCAAGCTCAATTCTGGGAGCAATTATGACCTTTCCTGGTGGCATAATGTTCCTACCTGAGAATGGGGCAGTCCGGAGGGGGATTCTGATGGGGGTCAATGTCAGGAAGTGGCACGGCTGCATGATGGAGGGGCTCAGGCCCCGGAGTTCCTCGGGGTCTACAGAGACCATGGCAGTAGCTGCAGCAGCAGCCGTGGCAGCAGTGATGGTGATGGTGGGACCCCTGCTGATTGGCTTAAGGCTATCATGGCAACCACCTGTGGGAGAGAGACCAAGGTCAGCAGATGTGACACACACATCCATCTCAGGTAACAGTACCCTCAAAACTCATGAAAGTGACACTGCCCCCTTCAATGACATCCCATACTGATTGGCATTGTCCCCAGAGAGAATTTTATCCTTCAACACATACACTTCACCGTGTGACGTCCAGAGTGGCACACGCCTGAAATCACCAAGGAAAAGCCAGGACATACGCACCATAAAGGGAAATAGAAGCACTGTGGTACACAGGTGTGATGAGAGTCATCTGAAGTGACCTTGAGGATGATACTAAGAGAATCAAGGTGGGGAGGCTCTGGAGAAAGAAGTGATTGGGGGCCAGGGTGGCAGGAGTTCCAAAGCACTGGGAGTCAGGATGCTGACGACCTATGCCAATAGAACGGAGAAACCAGAACCCGCTCAGGTTCTCCCAGATGATCCTAATACAGAACCCAGGGACAATACCAAAGCTACTGACTGTAAATGATTCAGGCTGTGAACTCACTTTTAAACGTTATCCTTATGGCCTTACAACCAATCATCTTTGGCAGCTAATAAGGTGCTAAGCAATGACCAAATGGAAGGCTTGCTTTCCTGAGAACTTTCCAAAAGGAAGCGTACAGTGAGCACACTTCTCCAAAGTTGGTTTTATGATATAGTTTGATAGGTATAAATCAAAGGAGATGGATCAATGAGGGACGATCTTTATTGAGATGAGGACCCATGGCACAGTTAGTTTGGAATAGGAGAATGAGGCATTCTGGCCCCTGGGAAGAAGTACCAGAAAGTGTTAAAGTTCTGGGATAGACACTGCCTCACTCAACCCAGGAGCTTTGAGGAAACTGAGAAGCAGAGTGGAATAGAGCAGTGTGCTTGGCCCATCAGGCTAGGCTGGTGGACACAGACGTGTGGATGATAAGGTGGTGCTGTAGAATGGTGGGCAGGCTCCGATGGGAGAAAGATCTGCTTTCCTATCATGGTCCCACCCTGGCTGCCTTTTGTATATGAACAATCAGGGGACAGGGCTGAGTTCTGAACAGACTCAGAGACAGGGTGTCGAATGTGAACCTCAAGGGAGGCATCCACAAGGGAGAGAGAGATCTGAAGGCGACTAAGAAAGTATTGAATATTGTGAAATCAGATTTTTTTAAAAAAAAATAGTCATAGGAAGGGGAAAAAATCATAATTGATTTCCTCTCCCTGTCTTTCCACATTTACAAATTCCCTAAGAGGGACACAGACCATCTTTTAAAATTACACTTACAGAGCAACCAAGCAGGAGCTACTGTGCTCCCCCAGAGCCCTTCATAGTTCCCTCGTTATTACCACCGTCCCCAGGGGCTGCATGTCAACAGCCATCAGCTCAGACTGACACACTGTTAACTAAAGGCCAGCTTCCCTTTCACGGGTTCTTTTCTGCTATACACCCTGTGGATCGTGACAGGTGTAAGTTGTATCCACATAGCATCACATACAAGAGTTTAACAATAGGCAGCTGTTCCACCTGCCCCTTCTGTTCCACCCCACCCCAACTCCCATCCCCACCCCAACACACACACACACCAACACACTCAGCCACCGAGCCCAGAGAAACGAAGTCTGGCCTTTTGCAGAGCACCATGCAACTTCAGGCCTCGTTGTGCAGCCCTTTCAGTGGCTTTGCCTCCACTCAGTGAACTGCATTGCAGTTCCCTTCCTATCTTTCTTATGACTCAATAGCACATTTCTTTTTTATCATGGAGTAATATTTCATTATAAAGAAGTACCACCGTTAATTTCCCCCTCGCCTGCTGAAGGGCGTTTTGGCTGCTTCCAGCTTTTGACAATTATGCTCAAGGCTGCTATAAGCGTCTGCACACAAGGCTTTCTCGTGGGCATGCTTTTCAGTTCCTTTGGGTAAACAACACAGTGTGATTGATGGGTCACGTGGCACGGGGTGGGGGGGCACTGGGGACCATACACTTGTGTATGATATGCGTGCACAGTGACTGTGCACGTACAGGCAGGCATGTGACAGGGCACACAAGTAGAGGATACAAGACAGCCCCAGGTATCATCTTCCCATCTTCCTCCTAGTCTCTTGGTTGCTATTGTGTATGCCAGACTGCTGGCTCGGAAGAGTCCAGGGTTTCTCCTGCCTCCATCTCCCATCTCACTGCAGGAGTTCTGGGATTACAGACACATGCGTCCATGTCCAGCCTCACAGGAATTGGAGGGAACCTAATGCTGTTCCTCCGTGTGCGGGGTAAGGAATGCACAGAGGTTCCTCTCCAGCCCGTGTGGGGTAAGGAATGCACAGAGGCTCCTCTCAAACCCATGCTCAGCTTTTAAGGAAACCTCCAGGTCTTCTTCCTGCTACATCCCACACCCAGTAAGTGAGCATCCTGGCTGCCTACAACCTTGCATATGCTCTGTGTCATCTGTGTTCTGGGTCTGATCCTTTCTCCCCTCTGTGTCATAGGCTACCAGTGTTGTCATACACACATTTGAAGTCAGTGCTATCAAGAATGTACGACCTTCACGATAGAAGCAGACCGTGAACAACTGGTGAAATGGAGCAAGGGTCCTGTTCCTCACTGGGGCCTGTGCCCTTCTCTCTGCTGGAAGTCTGAATGAAATGGGAATGGGTCACTAACCCCCTGTGTCTTTGCCTTTATCATAATGAGTTACAGAGTCAACAACTTCATCCTCACATAGCTTCCAGTAGCCAATGAATCAGGACACCCAGAGAACAGAGTACTGCATCCGTGTGCCATTTCGCATCCTCACGCTGGTCATAGGTGCTCCCTGTTAGAAGTAGCCATGTGTAAACAGCTGAGCCAACAAATTTTATTCCAGCCACCATAAAACAGTGCTGGGGGCCAAAACACTGTCAGCACTTTGGGAATGTAAGGTCAGCTAACAAGGACAGTTTGAATGTTCGGATGGCTCACCATGAGTCGGGAACCTTGCAGAGCATAGGGACGCCATACTTAGGGGACCATGCCATCGTGTCTCCCCTTTATAAGACAGAGTCAGACCTCACGATCTCAGCCATGTGCCACCTGGTGAAGTTTCTGAAATAAACTTGCTCTATTCTTTGAAATGAAAGTGACCTTGACTAATGGAAGAGAAAGTTACCATTATAAAAGAAACAGATGTTAGCGCAGGTGAAAGCATTTTGCAGCTAGAAATATGAAAACGTTTTTAATCACCACGTGATTTCTGTTGCCAAAAATCATCTGTCAACTTAAAAGCAAAATAACTATGACTCATTAATCTTCCCTTTAAAAACTGAAAAGATTAAAAAAACAAAACAAAAAACAAAACCCATGTTGAGTTCATTTCACTTCTTACAAAATTGCACCTCCTGCCAATGTGTTCACGATATCTGTCAAACTCCAGTGGTAACAGAAAGTTAACAGACAGCATGGACAGCTCCTGGCATAACACCATAATGGAGGGCAATATCTTTTGCCCACAGCCTCGGAGGGTTTGGTCCATTAACATCAGGGAGAGCATGGTAAAGTATCACTGACAGGAGGCAGAAGGAAGACTGTACAGAACTAGGCCATGCCAAGGGCTAGCCCCCACAGACACGGGCCCTTAGCTCCTCCAAGTAGACTCTGCCTCCCCCATTCACTACTTACCAGTAATGTGGTCCCATGGTGAACCCATCCAGAAGTTCATCTATGCATCTATCTGAGCTTTTACGACCTAAACATCTGTAGAAGGCTTCTCAGTACCCCCTCCCGGCAACGGGAGATTCTTTATTACCACCCACAATAGTTTTCAATCTAAGCAAGTTCACAATCAGAATCCACACTCACATACTGGTGGACTGTGACAGGGAGATCCATAGTTTACAATGCATGGGAGAAAGGATGAAGCTGCTGTTGGCTTCTCCTCCTATCTCATTTCCCAGCCCTGGATCACAGCAGAGCATCTCTGTGCCAAACTGCACACAGCTATGGGACTGAAAGACGGTATGATGGATGCAAGGCATGAGGCATCACTGGATACAAATAGATAAATGCTGCTGGGTACCTGCTACTTGAGAATACCAGCCAGGAAACGTGTGGAGCCGAGAGAACCCGAACGCCAACTGCACCCCCATGAGATCTGCTGCTCGGCTGAGTTTGGAGTATAAGCAAGCAAGGGCTCAATAACCTGTGTCAACTGATAAATAATGACAGGAACTTCCTCTCCCCAAAGGACCTCAGAAAATCCCTTAGTGGAGTAAATAAATAGTAAGATAAGATAGGTGCAGCCAGCAAAACCTGCTAAGCCAGCGAAGAGATAAGCCAGCAAAGCCATCCCATAAGGATTACTTATAAAAGTCAGTGTTTTAAGCAAACCAGTAATTAACTAGGTGCTTGCTTGAAAACAAGAGACTCATCTGTATAGGCTCAACTTCAGCTGCTGCCACCCTTGTTCTTGTGAGGCATGCGAGCATAGGAGACAGTTTGCATCCTGGGACTCTACCCCCACTTGGTTTGGAGTTTCTGCACAGCTGGACTCTTTTAACAATGCCCTTAGTAGCCTTCTTCCTTCAACTGTATGTACTGTACATAGAACCCCTCTCCAAACACAGCACCTAGAAACCTCAGAACCCCCCCACCCCCATCCCTCATGTGCAACAGGATACATGTGTTCTCATCTTTGAACAAAGGTGAAAGTTTCCCCACTCCTGGTAACAGTCAAATTTAGACAGTTTCTATTCAAGTGCATTCCCGATGTATCCAGGTATAAAGAAGGGCTAATCTGGCCTGAACTGGTTTTGAGTGCATATGTAGTAAGGTGAGACTTTGTCCTTTAGTAACCTTGTAGAGAGGCCCCTTTCTACCATCTTATGCATATGCATAATTGGTATGGCTATGATTATAGCCGGATGCATTATGGAGTGGGGCATGAGTAGTACATACATGATTAAATAACTCAATCCATAAATCAAAGTAGATAATTCCCCTTAAAAACCAGTCATTCCTTTCCCTTAGACCAATAACATGGACCCTAGACTCAAGACCCAGACCTCTTAAGTATTCTTATTCATGTGATCTACTGCCAATCTTAACGGTGCATCTTTCTATATTTTAACTATCATTTTTCTCCACATAAATTCATCTTGCAGCTGGGCGTGGTGGCGCACGCGTTTAATCCCAGCACTCGGGAGGCAGAGGCAAGTGGATCTCTGAGTTCGAGGCCAGCCTGGTCTACAAAGTGAGTTCCAGGACAGCCGGGGCTACAGAGAAACCCTGTCTCGAACCCCCCACCCCCCAAAAAAATTCATCTTACTACTTTTGCAAAGCTGTGTGAGCATTATTTTCAGTTATTTCAAAGAAGCCAAAACATCTGGCCCAGACCCTGACCACTGGTAACACTATCTGCTGCTGGAGTTTTCAAGGCCACCCCACTTATCCTTGCTCTCAAACTACAAAGGAGCTGTTTGCATGTTCTCTTTGAAGGCAGTCCTCAGACTAACATGCAGAGGAGATCTTTAAGTGCCTTGCCGTGGCAGAGAAAAGCTGGGCTTTGTGATGTACCTCCCCTTAAAGACACATCTGAGACTGAAGTGTCCAGACTTTTCAGAGACATGGACACAGGAGACATCTGGTTGCTAACAGCCCCAGCTTACTAAGACACCACCGGCTTCAGACGTGAAGGCAGGGAGTGGGTTCTACATATACCCTACAGGGCAACTGATGTGTTGTTACTGTCCTCTTGGAATCTGCCTCCAAACTCTGAAACTATTTGGGCTACAGTTTTCTTTCTAGGGACAAGATAGAAATAAGAAGAATGTATGTGAGATCTGAGACAGTGCCCAAGCAGGGGCTCCAAAGCCATAGACATCAGGCTGATGAGCTGAGCTGGCACAGCATAGAACCAGGATGTCCCCCAGCTGGCTGGACCATCCCATATCTCTGAGCATGTTCTACAGCAAGTAAAACCTCAGCCCTTAGTGTTTTATGCTTTAAAATGGAGAATGCTGGCAAAAGGGCTCTAGCATCCACCCTTAAATATTATTGTTAATGGTCATGAATAGCAATAGCTACAAAGTATGTGAAATATTAACATCCAATTTTTATAGGAGAGAGGTCCTGACTATGACATGCCACATCTGTCAAGGAGGACACCCATATTGGGGCAAACTTTAGGCCTCAAGGTTGTGGAGTGTTGGGTAAACAGCAGAACGGTGAGAGCCTCTGCTGAGCAGAGTCTGATGAGCACCAGCTGTCATCCTCTCTGCTGAGTGAAGCATTCAAAGAAATAACCATTCGTTAGCGATGTCTGCTTAGCAAATGGTTTCAGCTCTGGTGGAAATCCTTCAGGCGCTGCGCTACTGACCGGTACTCATTTCTGCTGAAAGGATTGAGTGATGAGGATCGTGGGCTCGCGAGGAGGTTTAGTGTGTGTTGGGTGGGATGGGGGAGGCATAGTGGAGAGACCATGAGACCTGACAGGGGCATAAACAGTCTCTTCATTCCCATTCTGTGCGAGCACTGGTTTCCTGTGCTCCAAGGAATAAGAAAATCTATTAGGATTCAACCGTGGTTTTCTGGAAGAGTAGCGACAGGTTTCATGGGTCTATGAGACGAGCTGATACAAACCCAGCCTCCTTGTGTTTGAACTGTGGCTTAATGATGCGGCCAATATTTGTTTGTTTTGCTGTTTGTTCTGCTTGTTTTCTGAAAGCGACATCTAATTCCTGGTCTCGTTACAAGTGCCGAAGGTGCCAAGGAAGCAAACCTGCAAAGCTGCGCTGGACCATCTGCTGAACTTCATAGGCAACGCTCATCTCACACGCCCAGTGAGAGCTTGCTGGCTTTCCCAAGGACTCGCCGTACTTATCCCACCTATGCTCCCAGGGCTGGGAGCAGCATAGGACCCTGATGCTCAGATTGTCATTTGCATAGAACACCCATGACTGGCAAGAAGGACAACCCTTGGTCACCACTTCTTTTCCTGGTCTGGTTCTATGTCCCAGTCACAGATAATGACCTTCAAGAATGAGGGAGGCCACACTCTCAGGCAACCTCCCATCAGTGGAGCATCACAGAGAGGCACAAGGATGGTGCTGATGCCATTTTGGACTTCGGTGGCCTTGGCCACCTTGCATGGCTTAGAGGTTCAAATGGGTCACCTTAAAGACTTGACTGGCCCACTGAGTCTTAGTGTTCTCATTTTCTGAGACTGTCTTCTTGATCCTCCAAACATGGGGAAGTCTCAAGAGGACTGTGTGTCCCAGTCTGCACCCCTATGAGACACCAAGCCTATAGAGTGCCCTTCAGTGTTGACTACTGTCAACTAACAGCTTGTCCAGATAGGGTATCCTTTCAAAACATACATGTGTGGAAGAAGCCCTTTGCTAGCTCGTCACTGGAATTTACACACTGGGAATCATTCTAGACATGAATCTGGAGCAAGGAGAAGAAGACAAAGAGACCTGGAATGGCAATGCACAGCTGAACATACACAGGTACCCAAAGCCAGATGGGTGGATGGGGACAAAGACCACACCCTTCCTGGGGTCCACTACACTCTCTATCTAGCCAGCACTCAGCTCCTTTCAGACCCCAGGCAGCATCTCAGGCTCCCAAAGCTGCTGCTTCTTTCAGTCTCTCCCTGTAGGACCTAGCCAAGAGCTGTATAAGCAGAGAATCCCTGCCAACCAGTGGCAGGCTAGGAGGCTTCAGACAAGAGTGACAGGAGGTGGTGACCAGGTCCTGGCCTGACCCTCCCATGGCAGCTCTACAAGCTACTCCCATGTTTGCCTTCCTTGAAGCCTCAGACTAGGAAGAATATTTTCCTTATGACAATGATGTCACTAGACTGCATTCCTGGGAGCTACCACCAGGTCACCATGCCTGGGCTCCCATGTATGTCATCCTGGGCAGGGGCTTGGAGGCCCTGGAAGTGGTGGAGAACAGTTTCTGCTCTGGGCTTCAGTCTGTTCTGTTGGTTTCTCTGCTGAGTTTGATGAACCCCTTTGACCAAACTCTTGCACCAATTCGCCCGACTCCAGGGAACCTGATGCCAAAGCCTTGGGGTTTGCTTTCTCAGCCTCAGTAGCCAGAACTGTGAAGGAGCCTTGTCATGAAGGAAAGGTTCCGCTCCAGGGTACCTGAACACGTGGTGCTGGCCATGTTCAGTCCATGCTATTCCTTTGTACCCCTCACCCCTATAGCCCTAGGCTTGGATACAGCAGGTACTGGGTGAGGGATGATTAACTCATGCATAGCCCTTATTGCCCTCTCCCCTGGACGTTCCCCTTTCTACCAGATTACATGCGTGGGGCCTCCTCACTTCGCACACTTGTCCCTAGCTATGTCCCCTCTTCCTTCCAGCTCTCTGGCCACACTTTTCAGTCTCTTCCCTGGATCCCTCAGGGTCACATGGATCTCTAAAATGTCTGACTGGATAAGCCATGGCCCTAGGGAAAACCAAATACCACTGTCCTACTATAGGGATATTAACAATAAAATGTCAAACAGGGCGTGGTGGCGCACACCTTTAATCCCAGCACTCGGGAGGCAGAGGCAGGAGGATTTCTGAGTTCGAGGCCAGCCTGGTCTACAAAGTGAGTTCCAGGACAGCCAGGGCTATACAGAGAAACCCTGTCTCGAAAAACCAAAAACCAAAACAAACAAACAAACAAAAAAACCAATAAGATGTCTCCTAAGGGCATTCTGCTATACCCTTAGAACCATGCCCTGCTCAGCCACCATCAGAGACGCTTCCTCTTGCAGGAGACAGGAACTAACACAAGGATCCACAACTGAACAATGTTCCTTGCTTGGCCTCAAATCCCTGGTCCTCCATGATCCTGCTGCCTCAGCATCCCGAGGAGCTGGGTGTGGGTGGCTCATTCACAGTGTCTAACCCCAGGATCAGGTCCACAAAATATCTCAGGTTTTGTCAGCTTTCCTGGTGGACCTAAGCATCAGCTGGGTGAGAGTCTGTCCAGTGCTGTCACCACTCAGCCCTGGCGGGAAAGATGGAAGTGCCTCAGGCTGCCATCCCTTTAATCCCACCTGGGTTGTTAGCTTGGGTGGCACCTGGCAGGCTCAGGAGGTCAGAGTAGAGCCTGAGGCAAAGTGATGACCAAAAATACTCAGCAGAGTCCTTTGATAGATGCTTTCTTCAAAGTCATTGTCTCCCAAACTCGGGGTGGGGGGGGGGGGGTGGGGGGGGCCTAGGGAATGCCTTTCCCAGTTCAGTACTGAAGGGCCAAAGCCAGGACTAATCCTGACATCCCACCCTACCCCCAGGGCATCAAGACCATCTTACATGAGTCTCCTTCTAGAGGCTGAAAGCTAAAATAGCTTTGTTGAGAATATTAGGGAGGAAGCTGAAGGCCTGAGTTCAACAGGCTCCTGCTTTTACAAACCATCCTACTTCCACATTCCCCACTGGATAGATACCAAGATGTCTAATCCCCAAGTCACCACACCACACAGGCACACACAGGCACACACACATACACACACATGCAAACACAGGCACATACATACACACACATGCGCACACACACACACACACACACACACACACACTGCTCCCACAGCCTTAGCAATGCTGACACTAAAAGACCCAGGGAGGTGGAGAATTCATTTAGCTCTTTTTGTCACTTTACAAATCCTAATTTATTATTTTATGATTTCATGTAACTTGGTACACAATAATTTGAATACTCAGTTTTATTAAAACTAGAGATTAATTACAGTACTCCAAAGAACAAATTGCTGCTAAAACTAAGTACTCTGAACAGCCTCAGCTTGGTCATGAATTGAGTCAGGGAAGAGAAGAAGCCAGGGTACCAATGTTCTTTGTAAGTAATGATGGTGGCTTCATGGTTACTTGGTCAGTTGTTGTCCCAGTGTCCACCTGATCAATACCAGTGGTGGTGACAGCCTTTCTAGAATGTGGAAGGGAACCCATCCCAGGAAGAAGTTTGGAGAGCAGCAGCCGAGGCTCAGGTTCCTTGCAGAAGGAGAACAGTAACAGCACCCAGGCACCCTGGCCACACTAGAGTCTGGGGCTGGTTTATGAGAGCCCCTTGTCTCCCCCATATTCACTGTCCATCAGAACCCCAGCCTCACTCACCTCCACCACACACATGAACAGGTTCCTGAGTGGTACCAGCCTCAGGAGACACCCACGGTGCTATGTCAGCCTTGAGCACTTAAAATGTGTGTCAATGGGAGACATTTATCTCCTGAACGAGCCGTTCAGTACCCACCCTGCAGAGTTCCAAGAGAGTACATAGCTATGGACTAAGAGAATGTCTTCTATGGACTGTGATGGTTCTGACCAAAGAAGGATCTGCCATACTAAAGAATGGATGTATATGTAGAGGTAGAGTGGGCCAGCTTTATTCTTAGCACACAGAGAGCTCCTCCAACCTTGGGTGCAAGAGAGAATCCTATTTGTTTGCAGCACGGAAGTTTGGTGCAGGATTCTTTCTGGGCTCAGGGACTGGCTGTTCATCACCAGGCAGCTGTTTGTTCAAATTCCATGTGCACACAATTGACGCTCACCTCTTACCTGCCTCGTAATACCCCATGGTGGTAATAAAACACCGGAAATCATTCGGAGCCACAACTTTCTCTTCAGAGACACATTTAGACAGCAATGCAATCAACCAGCCTATGGTTTTTAGGAACTTTCCTGCCTCGCGGTACTGATCTTCGTTATGAAATTAAGGTGATTGAATGCTTCATAATTGAGATACCAAATATGCTTTTCTCTCCAGCACCTGCCTGAGCGGCTCCTGCTCCAGAGCATCCCCGGGTGAATGCGGGCGGCTGTTTGCATTCAAGACTTGAGAACTTGGAGCTAGATGAACATGTCCATTGTGATAGATGACTGTACACCTAAAAACCCCAAACACTTTTGCAGGAAATCAGCCTCTAGACCAGAACTCCATGCACACCCCTACAAGTGACTACATGGAAACTCCAAGGCAGAAATCGTCAGAAGACCTTTCTCATCCTCACCGCTGCTGTGATGGGCCCTGCTGGTTGTCATGGCATTTGCTATGTACCGATATTCTGAGTGAGCAGAAGCTCTTGAGAACAGAACTCGGGGCATTGGTGGGACTGAGCCAGGAGCTGTGAGTTCCCGGAGGGCCCCTCCTCCCTCAGACACACCTGGTCTAGATGGGTTGGACCCCTTGGTCCTCTGTTGGCTCCTCTCTCCAGAGAGTGAATTGCAGTCAATGAAAATGGGGCATAGCCCCAGCAGACACCTGGAGCCCCTGGAAGGCCTGCTGATGTGATAGGCCCTCCCAGGGAAGCCAGCAGCAAGTCGGGAGCAGGTTTTGAGGCAGTGTGGCAGGCTTGCTGCAATAGTTGCTCCTGCTACTTCAGCCACACAGACAGACAGCAGAAAAACCTCCTGCAGGCCAGTGAGGCTTTTCCCTAACCTGAGGCACCCAAGAGACTCTCATCTCTTGCCTGTGTTCATACCAGTTAACTTGGGTACACATACACACACACACACACACACACACACACACACACACACACACACACGAGTGCACACACACACTTGTTCTCTGTGTACTTTTCATGTGTACACAGGCTACACTTGTGTCCCAGCTCTCCACACTTCAACATCCAGAGGCACTTTGAGTCAGGTCCTTCTGGGAGCCAGAGCCACCAGTCTGCTCATGCTCTGGTGGAAAGCAAAGATGCTCTGCTAGCAGGCAGGCCTGCCACCTCACCTTCCTCTCCCTGCTCTCTATTCGTCCATATTCATATCTTGACCTTTCAGAGGCAGTCACAAATGTCATTTGAAAAGTAACCGTTGTGGTCCTCTGCAAGAATTTGCTTCTCTCGCCTGCATCAGTGCCGGATGTCTCTTCCTCAGGATCACAGCATTCTATCCCCACAGCTCACCAGCCTTTGCTCTCTCAGTGAGTATGAGAAATTCTAGAATCTATTTCCAACTGAATTCAGTCCTCCTTTCAGGGAACCAACAGACAGCTCACAAGGATCCATCTCATGCAGATCTCCCATCAGGGAATGAATGCCCTCTGTGCCTGATATCTGAGGCGATCCACCCACAGCTAGGAGTCTGTCTCAGCCCTACACAATGAAGGTACAGACTCATCCAAACAAAGGGCATTCGGGGTTCATTTACAGTTTGGAAAAAGCCTTACTATGCTGAGACAGTGCACTGCATGGGAAAGGAGAGAATATCTTCCTCAAAGGAGAGACTCGCCATTGTTTATATGGCGGTACTTGTATTTGAGTAGGTAAAACCTAAGGTCACCAGACGATTACTGTAAACCCTGTGCTTTAAAGGTAGATGCGCCTTGAGGGTAAGGAGGGTTAGTATAATCTCCACGGCATCTCCCAACACTGGTTAGGGCTCTACAGTCTTCTTACCCCTAACGCCACTCGGAGGAAATTCTCCCAACTCTGTGTCCCTCGAGCACACAGCCAAGACAAATATTTGGGTCATCAGCTTTGGAATTCCTCGGGCTTCTACTTGAAGTACATTCTCAGGAATTCAAAGAATAGAATTAAAGAGACCAGGACTGTGGCACGAAGGCATTTTAGAATCTGACACTGTTTCTGGGGATTTTTGATTCAGTTCTTTCTGAAAATGTGCTATAGTTCGTAGTGCCTGGTAGGAAAAAGGAAGTGACTTCCAACCCAGAAGCCAATGAAAGCAGGCTGAGCAAAACACCATGAAGACTGGGCCTCCCCACCTCCAAAACCGCACTGAGTCTGTGCATTCACTATTACAAACTAACACCAAGCAGTTCTCATGGGATACACTTAGGGGTGAGATACAAGGATGTAGACAGCTGTGCCTGCTTTGTCACCCCATCATCCTCAGCAGGGCTGCCAAGTAGGCCACACCGAGGGTGCTCAGCCTAGATCTTGCCTTTGGTTATTGACTTGCCCCCCAAGTGCTTCTCAGGCTCCAAAGAGTTAGCAATGTATCAGACCTCCCTTCTGCCACTAAGCCCTCACCTCCACCCCTTACCCACGTGACACTCAAAGAAGACAATAATAGGACCGGATGGAATATTCTGTTTCCATGAGCTAGCTCTCTTCTTGGGCCTTTATTACGTGCAGGTCTCAGAACCACCTCTCTATCAAATGAAAGCTGTGGTGATCGCTGCTGTCCAGAGGCATCTATGCACCTGTGTGCCTAGCTGTGTGCCAGGCTGTCCGCAATTTATAATCTGAGGGTATATAATTTGAGACGAAAATGTATTCTCTATTGGAAGAATATTTCTTACTATACAATTTAGAGATTAGTTCATGCAGGCCACCAAAATGACTGTTCTTTCAGGAAGGAAAAATACCTACCACCAATAGCAACACCAAATTCCAACTCAGCCGAAGCAGAATATTCTATGGGACTCTGAGCTAGACTCCCTCCGGGGGTGTCTCTGTAGCGTCAGTGGAAAGTTACTCTGAATGGGAGGCAGGGTCAGGGCACCAAAAGTGAGCATAAGCAGGGCGGGGTTGGTTGGCTTCTTTCTATTTCCCATGGGTCCACAGGTGGCAGAGAGAAGAAGCAGGTCTACCTTGAGGGCAAAGGTAGAGCCATCGGGGTCTGCAGAAGCTATAGGATCTTAGAAGCTACCTGGAGCTGCTCCTTGCAGGAGGGCTGTGTACCCGGGGCTGGTGCTGCCCTGCAGTTCTACAAGTGAAGATCTCTAGATGAAGGAGTAACCAGTCAGCCAGAGTTCAAGACCAAGCAGAGAAGGGAGAGAGCTACAATGAGTCAGCAAAACAATAGGAGGTAAACCAGCGCCCAGCTCTACAGGGAGGTCAGAAGTTCACAGAATACAAAGTAACTATGTATGAAGTGTTTTTAAGAGTGCAAGGAAGGAAGTGGGCTTTTTAAAGATCATAGAATAGCTAGAGATGAAAAATATAACCTCTGGAACCAAAAGTTCCTGGGTAATTGAAACAGGAGATGCACTATAGATGAAGAGAGACAGGATCTGGAAAATACCCCCTAAGAAATGACCTAAATCAGCCCAGAGAAAGACAAGTGACCCAAAGGAAGATGAAGGAAGCGAGAATTTAGAATAACAAAGTTTAAATTCCTTACCAAAATTTTAGAGGGCAAAAGTGAGGACAAATGAGGAGGTCGGGGGGGGGGGGGGGGGAAGTAGCATCTGAATGAAGTCCCAGAAATGACCAAAGACAAAAACACATCCTCAAAAGAACAACATGTATGAAGTCATAAAGTTAGGGGCAAATTTTCTGAAACACTGTGAACATAAATGGATGACCTACACATTTTACCAATCAGACTGACAGAAAGCCTCGGCACTAATATATTCATGTCACAAAACACGGAGAGAATAGATTCTCGGAGTAAGGGAAAAACAATTTTCAGTGCCCCCCCCCCAAAAAAAATCTTTGACAATAAGGGAAAACAAATCTGTACTTTTCAGAAGAGGTAGGATTGAGAGATTTTACCATAACCAAGGCAGGACTGAGAGATTTTACCATAACCAAGGCAGGACTGAGAGATTTTACCATAACCAAGGCAGGACTGAGAGATTTTACCATAACCAAGGCAGGATTGAGAGATTTTACCATAACCAAGGCAGGACTGAGAGATTTTACCATAACCAAGGCAGGATTGAGAGATTTTACCATAACCAAGGTAGGACTGAGAGATTTTACCATAACCAAGGCAGGACTGAGAGATTTTACCATAACCAAGGCAGGACTGAGAGAATTTAACCAGTAACCAGTCCTCAGCAGAAGTGTTTTAAGAAGGTCTTTTAGCAAATGCTCTTGGAAGCAGCAGCATCTGGGAAAACTAAATATTTAGCCAGCACAGAATACCAGGAATGATCATTTCTACAACAATATGTTAATGCTCGACATAACCCTTAAGTCAGGTCCTCAGTAAGAAGGAACACCACAATCAAATAGTTACAGTGTCTACTGTTCAACAAGATTGGGCTAAGCAACGTGGTACTCAACACAAGACTTCTTAAGTTAAGCATTTATGATATAAATTATAGACAATAGAAGATAATAAAAGGTTAAAATGACCGCAAAGTTAAATTAACAGCAAAATGTAAGATATGAAAAGAAAGAATAGAAAATTGAGACGAAACCGCAGTGAAAAAGCAGTAAGGTCATAACGAGCTTCAAAGATCGATATTCATTATAAATGTTAATTGGCTAACTCACTAGCTAGAAGATAGATTGCTAATTAAGGGGGGGGAAAACCAGCCATTTAATGTCAAAAATACTCATTTTGGTTCTGAGAACACATGAAGTTGACACCAATCATAGAAAGGAATACTGGTCTATTTAAGAAGAGAGTCTGTAAGGGCAGAGGGTCTACCCTATTGTCCATGTAGGAAGTGACTCTACCATGCAAAGAATAGGAAGGAAATTTCAAAATAAAACTATCATCACCAAATACACTTGGAATGCTCGCAGAGATGCTAAGCCATGAGAGATGCTTAATAAGCCACCTCCATGCTACCACACTTGGCTGCCTTTTGCAAACATTTTCTTTCTTCTTCTATTTTTTTCCGTGATTCTTTTACTCACTTTATATCCTGCTCACGGCCCCCTGACCCTGATCACCCCCTTTCACAATCCTCCTCCCCTCCCCCTCCTCTTCTGAGTGGCTGGGGTTCCCCTGGGTATCCCCCAACCCTGGCACATCAAGTCTCTGCCAGGCTAGGTGCATCCTGTCCCACTAAGGCCAGACAAGGCAGTCCAGCTAAAAGAACATATCCCATGGACACGTAACAGCTTCGGGGATAGCTTCCCCCATCCAGTTGTTCGGGACTCATCGCAAACATTTTCAAAAAGGAAAATATAGTTGAAGCATAATGATCAAGCCTGTCTAGACAGACCTACATAAAAGCACTGTGCTCCCAGACAGATCTACATAAAAACACTGCTCCCAATGCTGAAAAACGTACACTGCAGTGAACCATGCAGGCAATGTTGAAAAACAAGAATGATCTCCTGGTGGCACGGAGAAACACATGGATAGTCTTTCATAGTTGTTCAGTTTAAAAAGGACCAGTGCAAAGGAAATAAAGTAAAGAGGTCAGGGGTCACTGCTCCAAGTCACCAAGTTCCAGGAATTGAGGGGTGGGTGGGGACATAGAAACAAAAATTTTACCAGATGGAGGAGATAAAATATTTACAGAAAAGTACTACGAGGTGAGGGAGGTTACAGGTGTAAGGGATTTGTGGACTACTTGCCCTTGGACGGCTAGAAAACGAGTGCTACCTGTGATAGAAAAAAAAGTTCTCTCAGACTTTCTGACAAGTGGTACTCCAGCATAAGGAAGCTCTCCACGGATGTTAAATGAATGCTTATTACACAGCTCAAGAACATGACTGGAACCTTTAAAATGACAAAGAAACAGGAACAAAATGTCTATTAACAAGTCTCCACAAATAGGAAATTGCTCCAGCAAATTTCTCTATGAAGGCTGTTGTTTGCACCACTATATGGCCAAATGCTTAAACAGAACTTTCAAAAAAAAAAAAAATCCACAGGAAGCCTGACTGTGTAGGTAAGGTGCTTGCCAGGAAGGCCTGGAGACCTGAGTACAGTACCCAGAAACCGTGTCTCTTGGCTAGGTTTCTGTTGCAGTACACCATGACCAAAAGCTGCTGGAGAGGATATTGGTCTACTCCATCTTACAGCTCGCAGCCCATCATGGAGGCAGGAAGTGACGCAGAGGCCTTACTGGATGGCTCTTCATGCCTTCTCTCCTGCTTTTTTATACACTCCAGGACCAATAGCCCAGGGGTGGCCCTGCCCAAGTGTTCTATGTCCCTCCCCACCAATCATCAGTCAAAAAAAAAAAAAAAGTGCCCTTCAGACCCACCCACAAGCCGATCTGACTTGAATGTTTCTCAGATTCTCAGTTGAGTTCTCCTCTTCACAGGTGACCCAAGCCTGTGTGAAGTTGACATAAAGCTAGGCAGCTCTCTATGTATAGACAGCCTACTCCATAAGGTCACCTTCTAACCTTCACGTGTGTGCTGTGGGGTGCGAACCTACCACTACATACAATAAATATCAAATGATTTTTTAATCCACAGGATATAAAATTACAATTTAAAAATCGATAAAACTGGGTAATGACAAAAATAGCACCTTTTAAGTTTTCCCACACAGAGATACACAATTTAAAAGTAAAATAAGTCTTTTTAAAAAAAATATTCTTGAAAGTAATGTAACAATGTGTGGAGCTAAGGTGCAAATATGTCTTAACAACTCAGAAAATACATAAACAAGAGAAACACGCAAACATGGATTAACCACCCATACCCCACCCCCAAACACAAACAACCAAACAGAAAAGCACACATGTCCACAAGGCTGTAAAATGTGTGGGAAAATATCTTAGAATCTGTTGCTTTTTGGAGGAACCAGTGAGCTAAGCAACTGCTAATGGTGTTGTCTGAGTAATTTCTAGAGTAGCAAGGTGCCAACAGGTAATACTACACATGCAAAGTGTGACAACGGTCAACAGGGGTTAGGAAAGTTACTTTCTATAGAACCATGAAAGATGACTACAGGAAGATGTCCTCCAGAGCTCAGTGCAAGGATGGGTTCCCAAGGGCACCCCCTATTCATTTGTCAGCCCTACCAGAGTGAGGAACAAGATGGAGTAGTCAACCAGAAAGAAATGCATGAGATCAATAGCTAAAAAATCTTACCACAAAGGAAGGACTGAGTTCTATTTTAACAGGCAAGCCCTACATTTTAACAAATATTGTATTCTGATATTGGAATATAAAGCTTCCAAAGAATTCAAGTGGAGTGCTGCAGTTTCTCAGTGAGCTTTCACGCCAAACATAATAGAAGATCACAAGACACATTGCACTTTCAGGCACAACATAGATCAAACACACTAGACAAAGAAATGTCAGTAACTCCAGGACAGGCGGCAAGACTCCCCAGGAGGTGCATGCATTTAACATTTACATCATAATGCAGGCAAAACAACCACTTGTTCCAGCTAGCCTCTCTGATGCTGCGATAACCACTCTAACCAAAATCAAACTGGGGGAGGGGGGAAAGTTTATTTGGCTTTCAGGTCCCAGTCCACCATTGACAGATGCACAGTCAGGAGCTCAGGTAAGAACCTGGAGGCAGTAACTGCAGCAGAGATCAAGGAGAATTCTATCCTGCTCACTGCCTTGCTCCCACTGCCTCGTTCAGCTCACTTTCTTACACAGAAGGGGACAGGACAGGCACTCTTACATCAACCATTAATCAAGCAAATGCCTTACAGATATGTCCACAGACCAATCTGATGGAGGCAATTCCTCAGTGGAGATTCCCTCTTCCCTGCTCCGTTTCAACTTGACAACAACTAACCAACACACCAGTTTAAAAAAAGAAAATTCTGGCTACCCTAATAGAAAAAGAGAAAATTGCATAAAAATGTCAACATTGCATCATGGGGAGAAAACTGACCACTGACGAATTAACATGGGAGGGGACTTTCCAAATTTACTATCATTTATGCTATGATAGTATCATTAGGCTTGATAACAGAAACCATTAGAGCCATAATAACTGCATAATACTGCACATTCTTTCTGGTATGCAGATCCTAGCTGGTTCTCTCTCTTAGCACTCTCTCAATCTCTCTCTCTCTCTCTCTCTCTCTCTCTCTCTCTCTCTCTCTCTCTCTGTGTGTGTGTGTGTGTGTGTGTGTATGTGCGCGTGCGCTCATGTGCACACAACACCTATATGTGGCCATGAGTGAATATAGGTCATGAAACTAGAAAGGAGACCCTGAAGGGAGAAAGAAGAGGCTTGAAAGAAGCAGCTCAAGGGGTAAAAGAATAAATATTCCATGAAAATGGAAGGAGGCGGCTGGGGCAGAGGAGGAGAGGAGGAACAAGCAAAGCAAAGTGGGTGGGCGTTGCAAATGTCAGTCCGTTCACTTAGTATGCCCACACCTACCTACGTCATTACTATTTCAGCATTGCATTCAAAGTCCTAGATAATGAAAGAAAAAAATTTAAAGTTTGAAAGTGTAAAATCCCAGCATGAATTGGGAGGGATCTCGAAGTCTTAAGGGTACTGAGGAGTTTTGGGCAAGTGATGGCTACTAAGGGGAGGGAGAGTGAGTTTACTTCAGAGGCGTGGTCTCTGTACACTGCCCATGTTCTGAACGGGATGGGCTCACACCCACTGGAAGTGGGCAGCACTAACTAGACTCAGTGGGCAGATAAATGAATGAATTAATAAATAAATAAAAGAGGACATGATGTTGACAGGGGTGTGTGGTGAGGTGACTCTTGGAGGACTTGGAGGAAGGAAGTGGGAGTATGGATATAATTAAAACACATTGCATGTGTGTGCAAAATTCTCAAGGAGCAAATTAAAATACACATGAAAATGTAAACAAAGGAAGCAGGAGAACAGGAAGAGAGGAAGAAACAAGTCTTTTCCCTGCACATCAGCCTCTCAGTGGCTTCTACCAGCTGTTCTCCATTGTCCTTTAAAAGCCTGCAAAGTTACTATAAAGAACTGATACTTAATCTCCAAAGTGTCCTTGTGCCGTGCATGTCTGGGAATAGGTTTACGCTGGTGCTACCTGTGGACATTTCCTGGCCCTCCCGATGATGCTCTCCTTTTCTTCCACAAGTTAATAATCTCCAGCTTTTTGTATGGAGAGAGCTGATTCTTTTCATACTGAGAAAACAGAATAAATCAAAAAATACAAAGGAAGAGCTTTGCACAGGTAAGCAGCACCCCATCAGTTGCGCCTGGATTCTTTATTTTCATCAGCTACTAGACTGGAGGGGTGGCATCGGGCTATTTGATTATTTGATCACAGAATGCATGGGAGCAGCAGACATTAAACCTCCTGCAATTCTGTCAAGATGTGCATGCCGCTAGCTCTCCAAGACCATTACAAACAAACGTGGCCCTGTGTCTGCCACAGCCATGTCTACAAAGCTGTTGACGTAAAGTGTATATATCTCTCATCAATCAATTTTGCTGAGCTGTCTTTTTAATTTGTTCAGAGAGTTTTAATGTTGACTTTGATGAGATTCTGAGATCCCCAGGTGGTCTTCCGTATGGATACGTTTCTTGGCTAGAGCTGTGGGGAGACAAAGTGGGGAGGGTAGGCAGGACTCTGATGGTCTGGGAGCTTTGACCACTGCCGAAGGCAAAGCTCTTAGCTCAGTGTTGTGTATCTGGCACCACTTTATGTTCCAGATTTGAGATTGTTACAGATGGCTGTTGCCTTTATACATACCCCACGATGCATCTTCATGTAGTTTACTGACATGAGTATGTGTTTTTTCTTCAGTAAGTCAATGGGCTTGATGCCATGGTCAAAGCCTGACTTGCCAAGACACGGCTCCATGATTGTGAAACATGCTCCTCTTGATCCCAGCAGATGTTAGCAACGCTCAGCTTGATACCTTCCATGTTTCCGATTCTTGCAACTATCTAGATAATTGAGATTTATCTGCATAATTAAAGTTTCTAATTTTTTTTTTGCAAACATTGGCAACCACTTTCATAATAGATCTTACAATTTCAGCATTTCTGGTGTTCCAAAATACACATCATAGGAAGTAACACACATGTCAGGTGTAGAAGGGACCCACAGGCAAGGGAAAGAAACAACATGTGGTTACCAAGAACATGCCCAATTAGAGAAGTCTGGAAGCCTACCGGGATCCCAGTAGCTGTGCCATACTGGTTCAAGCTAAATAGCTTCTGGGTCCCAGTGAGGAGTTCAACCCATGACAGAAAGTAAATGTGTCTCTTTATCTTGTAATTAGTTTCGTGTCCACAGGGTGGAGGGAAACATTCTTAATCAACCTTATTTATTTATGATCGTTTAAGCTATGAATATCTGCCTTTTCTTTTTGTCGTTGGCTTTTTCATAATTCATTTTACTTCCTCTAACCCCCTGTGCATAGATCTGGAAGCCAGTCCACACTGCCTGTTCAGCCATCTCTGAGACTTTCCATTTCATCTTCCAATCCATCTCCATGAAAGAACTGCTTGCAAGTTACTCCGTGTGCATTTCAGATTCAGTTATTTTTACAAAAAATTTATTTCTGTAATTCTGACTTGTTCCATTCCTTCCCCCCACTGCAGGCTTCAAGGTCGCTGGGCATTTCTTTAATGCTTGTCATTAACTTCCAGGCTGTATATTAGTTGCCTGAGATGTGTTTTAGCTTCCTTTCCAGCTGTTCATGGTAACACTGGGACTCAGTTGAATTTGTACATTGACCTTGTACCCTGAAATCCTGCAAAACCCCGAGAAACCCTGTACTGGGAGCTTTGGGCAAATTGTATGAGGTGGTTTACACTGGCAATGCCCTGACTGCATTCAAGTAGGACATGGTCCTTCTTCCTCTTCCTCAGTGCCTTCTCTCCTGTTTCCTATTTGTCTGCTTGAACCACCTGCAGCTTCCAGAACAATTTCGCAAGGAAGTGATGCAACCACAAGTCCCTGCCTATATCTTCCCCTGAGGAAAGATATTGAGTTGAAAATGATTTGTACTGTTTTTGTTTTATACGCAGATACTATCTAACTTTGTACCCCAAACTTCAGATTCTTCTGCTTTAGCCTCCGTGCTCCGATTACAGGCACGTCCCACCATGTCCACGGAACACATTTTCTAAATCTACTGATATGATCTTACTACTTCCCTTCTTTCATTTTTGATAAATAAAACTTCTTGGTCTCCTAATGTTGGATTAGCATTTCATTCCCAGAAAGCAACGACTTAGTCCCAAGGCATCGCCTACTGTCTACCCTGCTGGGCACAGTACCTTCTCTGAGACAGTTTTAAATCTGTGCTGGTGAAGCACCTCTGATAGCAGTCTTCCTATAATATCCATGTGACTTTTGTAAGAGAAGAGGACTGATCTCAGGTAAAGAAGTTGGGGACACATTTTTCTCTACCCTCTTGTCCGAACAAGTTTGCGTACACGTGTCTAGCACTTCTTCCGAAAGCAGCTGATGGAACTCACCAGAGAACTCCTCCAATCTTGGAGATTTTTCCTGTTGGGAAAACGTTACCCCACACTGAAAGGCTTCTAAGTGGATCCGCTGCTCGTGTACATTTCGTTCTAGTCACATCCCGTTGCCTCTTTGACTCAGCTTGTTCCGTACAAAGAGTTCGTCTGTTTTGTTAAAGCTTTGAGTACACTCCATGAGGGAGTGACTCACATTTTCTCACTGCATTTTGTATAAAGCCTGGACTGATAACTGATTTCGTTCTTGATAGTGCTCATCATCATTGGCTTCCTTTTTACCTAAGATCCACCCGGGAGACGACCAACTGTACTGATCTTTCTAAAACTTCAGCTTTGCTTTCATCCATTTTCTTACCACCACTCGTTTTAAATTCTTTGACATCTCTTCTTATATTCTGTGTTAATTTTAATTGTCAGCTTCACACAGTCTAAATTCACCTAGGAAGGAAGTCTCAATGAGAGACTCTCTAGCCCAGGCTGGTCTGTGGGCAATGCCTATGGTTATGATAGTTGAGTTATGAAGACCCACCTACAGTGGGTGGTGCCATTCCCTAGGCTGGGGGTCCTGAACTTGATTAAGCCAGAGAAAGTGGGTTGAGCCCTAGCATGCATGCATTAATGCATTGCTATGGATGCGATGTGGCTATGGATACGATGTGACTGGTTCTCTCGTGCTTCTGACACTGTGCCTTCCCTGTTATGAATAACTATAGCTAGTAATTGTGAGCTCTTTCTCCCTTAAGTTGGAGAGTTTTATCATAGCAACAGAAAACAAAGCTGAGTCGTCATTTTTTTTCCTGTTCTTTTGGCTTGTTTTGGTGAGGAAGCTCTCTCTTTTCTAGTTGCTTAAGGGTAAGCATTGATTTAAATTTTCCTTACCAATACAGACATTTTCATGTTATAAATTTCTGTCTGTGTCCTGCTTTGGCTATGCCCCACAAGATTTCTTATAATGATTTTCATTTTCATTTAAATCAAAATATTTTCCAACTCTCTCTACCTCTGTGACCCATGTGTTACTTGAGTGCATTATTCTATTTTCGGGTATTTAGAAATTTTTCAGATTTTTTTTTCCTGTTCCATTACTGGTTTCTAAATTAATGTTGTTTTTTCCAGAAGGAAACTCATATAGATTTTAACCACTCAGTACCTGTAAGGTTATTTTGCAGCCTCAAATGTGGGCATGATAGATGCCCTGCATTTGCACAAAAACACATGGTGTCTGCCATGGGGTGTCTGTAGCTGTCTCTGACCAGACTGGAGGGCAGTCTTCCGTCAGCTTTCCAAAGGTGAAAACATGCCACCTTCTTGCTGTTGCAGGAGGTGCTGCTGCAGCCTCAGCTGTGCCCGAAACCTACCTGTACCGACTTCTGTTCTGTCCATGTTCATCCTGTGTAGACGCCCCTGGTTGGAACTGTTCTGTCCATGTTCGTCTGGTTGGATGCCTCTGGTTGGAACTGTTCATCCTTCCGGACACTTTCTCTGTATTTCTTTTTATGCAAGCTCCTTTTCATCTCTGAATTCTTTCTTGCCTATTAGTTATGCCCCTCCTCCTAGTCCTCTGGTCTCACACTGAAGCAGGTATCACCCCCCTCCTTTTAACTTTCACCTAGTTCTTGGCATTGGATCAAATAGATATCACATATTTGTGCAAAAAATCTGAAAAACTCTGCCTGTCAACAGGGAGTTAAGCTTCACATTTCAATATCCACTTTATAGTTTGTTTTACATGTTATGTAAAACAGCAAGACAGTGACACGGTTTCAGCTTTGGAAAACTGACAGGAGTCTGCCCTCCACTCTGGCCAGAGGGACAGCTACAGACACCCCGTGACAGACAGCATGTGTTCATGTGCAGGTGCAGAGCATCTATTACGCACGACTACCTTGTTCTCCTATGATATGATCCGTCTCTTTCTTTTTATACCTGATCTTGTGTTGAATAACTATATAGTGTTTTCCATTTTTGCTTTGTTGGGGTGGTTAACGCACTGAGACTGCTGCAGGAGACTCTCTCGGTGCCTTTTTATTTACTCATATGGATTTTTCCTTTTTTCCCCCTTTTATTGAAAATAGATTTTTTTTCTCATATAATATATCCTGATTACTCCTTCAGTTCTTCTCTACTTCTCCTCTCATCCAGATCGACCCCCTTCTGTCTCTTATGAGAAAACAAGCAGGCTTCTAAAGAAAAAGAATATAATAAAAACATGATCTATAATGTAATATGAGATAAAACAAAAACTAACACATTGGAATAGGATAATACAAACAAGGGGAAGGAAAAGAGCCCAAGAAAAGGCACAAAAATCAGATATAGATCCTGAAGATCACTTGTTCACACCCTCAGGAATCCCGTGAAAATGCAACAATACATGGAAGAGGGGGAAAGAGAGAGAGAGAGAGAGAGAGAGAGAGAGAGAGAGAGAGAGAGAGAGAGAGAGAGAGAGAGAGGTGACTAAGTTTATTTCCTGTTGGTCACCCACTGTTGGGCACATAACCCACCCTTATGAGTAGTTTGTTTCCCCAGTGAGACTCCTTTGGAGAAAATTAAATTTTCATTTCAAATGGTTATCAACTGGAGATAGCTTTAAGGATGGGGCATTTGTCCACTTCTTCTTTCAGCTCCAGGACCGCTTCTGGTGCAGACCCATGTGGGTCCTGTGCATGCCTCCTCAGTCTTGGCCAGTTCAGATGAGCTCTGGTTGTGTTGACATAGAAGATCTGGTTTCCTTGGTGTCCTCTGTCCCCTCTGGCTGTTGCACACTTTCTGCATCCTTCTCCATAGGGATTCCTGAGCCCTGAGGAGAGGGATTTGATGGCCACATTTCTTTAGGGCTGAGTGTTCCAAGGTCTCTCACTCTTCTGCATACTGTCTGGCTGTGGGGTTCTGTATCTGTTTTTATCTGTGGCCAAGGATGCTTCTCTGATGATGCCTGAGCAAGGCACTGATCACATTTGTCTTTCTGGGTCTGGGTTACTTCACTCAGCATGATTTTTTTTTGGTAGTTCCTCCATTTACTCGCTTCTCTGGCAGGCGTGGCTTGAGGGTTACCAGAGGATGCTTGTTGGAGGGGGCTGGGAGAACAGGATGTGAATAGAAGAAGGTTGGAGGAGAAGATCTGTGTGTTCTGTTGGAGATGGGGGCAAAAAAAGGGGGGAATCTGGAGCAGTTGGTCTGTTGCAGAGCTGGGGCTGAGACTGGGGATTGGATTTGGATGAGAGGAGAGAGAGGTGAAAATCTGCAGTTAGCCTACTTGCTTCCCTGGCCAGAGTGGTCTTTGGGTCCCCAGAGAATGTTGGTTTTCATTTTTTAGAAAGGGTCTCACTGTGTAGACCTGGGTAGCCTAGAATTTGCTATACAGGCCAGAGTGGACTTGAACTCACAGAGACCTACCTGCCTCAGTATCCCAATGCTGGATTGAAAGTGTGCATCACCACACTTGGCTTTTGTTTTATTGCTTTTGGTTTTGTTGTTGTTGTCTGTCTGTCTGTCTAACTGTCTTTAAGAAAGAGTCTCACTATGTATCCCTGGGTGGCTGGATTGACTATTTATTATGAATCAATTATGTCTACAATTATTTTGTCATACATAAAGATAGCAGGTCTATCTTTAAGTCTACAGAGTGTCCTCTCAGATTATCATTGTGTCATACAGTGGATGGTGCAAAGGCACTCTGACTTCATACTTCCTGTTCCTCCTCTGAGACCCCTGTGGAAGCCAGCATGCATCTCGCATGTTGCAAATGTTGTAAACTGTCCGGGCATGCTCTGTCACTAGTCAGTGCTCCTTTACACCATCAGCTACAATCAGAGCAGTTGAGAGAGAACCATGCGACCCTTATCATCTCCATCCAGTTACTTTCGTGTCTAGGGGAGGTAAATCGCTCTCTGATGCTACATTATTTATTCTTTACAATTTCTTGAGCTGACGCTATCCAGACAAGGAATTCTTTTCAGTTCTAGTTTATCTGGGATGGTACTTCACCTCAGGTTCTGCTTGTTTTTTTTTTATTGGTTTTAAGTTGTAGATGGAGAGATCTTTACCGATATGGAGCCCTTCCAATGTATCGCTTCCTCAGGGCAATAAAACTCATGAGATTTTTATCTTTGTTCTTGTCTGTGTAATGTGTCTTCTCTCTCTCTTCGAGACCTGCTTTTAGTCTCTTCCTTACAAGTTTGACTCTGACTTGTCGAGTGCTCAGTCAGTTTCTGTCTCGTTTTCCTTTGCTCTTTTCCAGTTGGGTTGGCTGAGAGTCTTGAATCTACAGTTTGACAACAGAGTTTATTTTTGTATCACCTTTGCTCATTATCTCTCCAAATGCTTTCCCTGCCATGTGTTCATCTAGGACTTCAATCACACATATGTTAACCATCTGATGTTACCTCTCAGCTCGGAGGGTGCGGGCTCCATTTCACCACTCCATTTCACGGCTTGCTCTCTGAAATGCAATCACCAAGGTTTCTATCCTTGAACCCCTTCCTTGACTTCTCCACATCCACTCATGAGCCCATCAAAGCTCTTTTCCATCTCAGATGTTATAGTCTTCTTAATATTTCCATGACTTCATTTCCACATCTCTGATGAAATCCTACACCTGTACCTCCATCAGGTGATTAACCTGCTCGTCAGTGGGGTGCTGGGAGTTTCAGTCTGCAGGTCTCTGGTGCTCCTGATCTTTTCTTGATAGATGAACTTCTTGCTTGATTTGCAAGCCCTGTAATGCTCTTAGCAAAGGCTAGCCCTTATAAGGAGAAAATGCCACGCATGGGGCTTCCTTCTGGGGAGCACTGTAGCCTTTCTTGTGTCAGGCTGTCAGCATGGGAAGCAGGGTCAGTATATTCAGGAGCTGACCTGGACTTGGCCCCTGTTGTCATTTTTGCCTGCATAGGCTTCAAATTCCCTTAACAGTGACTTTCCCACAGGGCTTTGAGTTCTGGGGTACCTGGCCATCTCGTTCAGCATTTGTGTCCCCACCCATGGCCATTTATATGCCTAGACCACAGAGGGGGCACATCACCCACCTTCCCTGTGCTACCTAGGGGGTGGGGTCCTGGTCCACCTTCAGTCTTAGGGAACCTTGTGATTAGTTGTGTGTTTAGGGGGTTCTGACAGCAAAATTTGAGATTCTGCATTTCAGTATAGCTTCTAGCTTTTTGCTCACTCCAGTGACCAAACTACAAACATTCATATCTATCCACTGTTATTAACCACAAATGCTGATGCCTGCAAATATTCTGAAGCCTGACTTCCTCATTCTGAGCTCTTGTTATAGATTCATTTCTTAGTAGAAGAGGTTAAAAAGAAAATAATAAAAATATACAATATGAATGTTTTCAAATGTCTCGTTTCACAGAAGGCGTCTAAACATAGTGGCGGTCTCATAATTTGAAATTAAAAAAAAAAAACATAAGCTTGTCAGATTTCTTAAACATCTCATTTGGTAATTGCTGGGGGGTGGGGGGACAGAATCCATATGACATACTCCTCCTAGTCACCTTACACTCAAAAGTAAACAGAGCATAAATGACACCAGACTAGAAACAGCAAAGCAGAGAGTAATAAGAAAATAGAAATCAAAGTGCCAAATCATATAGAAAAATATAAAGTGTAAAGTAACGAACGAAGCTTCATTTTGAAAGGCAGATATTATACTTTGAAACAACCCGAGTATAAACAAAACAGAACAAAACAAACAAACAAACAAAAAAAAAAACAGAAATTGTGCGGAATGACAGCAGCTGCCTTGCCAGGGAAGCCACTTCCATACAAACGGGTCCCTTGCAGATCTGAAAGAATCCTTCCCCACCTGAATGCCAGCATGACTCTCTTAGCGTTTCTCGACAGGAAGAGCAGCTATCCGATGTGGTGATTCAACGGTGGTTTGAGTGTGGAATGACCCCCAGAGGCTCAGGCATTTGCCTCCATAATGGAATGTATGCCCCCTCAAACTGTGAGCCCAAATACATGTTCTCTCTCCCTTTAAGTTGCTTCTTCTTAGGTATTCGGTCACAGCAATGAGAAAAGCGATGACTGCAGCAGGCTTTGGGGAGCAGAGATACCCTGCCTCGGCCCATTCCCTTTGTTTACGGGAGGTCGGGGCATCGGGATCTGTGCCCATCGCCTTCTCTGAATAGGGACTGCTTTACAGAGTCACCGTGGCACAGTGACCATGTTTGCAGACTGTCTTCAATGGGCCTTCTCCTGGGTGGTTATAATCACCATGTTTCAGAACTGCCCTTGTGCCTCTTTCTCATTTCTTCTGATGGTCTTTCGCTGTGGCCACTCATTTTTTATTACAACCCTTTCTGATCTTCTGTGGTTACTTATTTATTTATGCGTGTTAAATTATACTAAAATTCGCCCTACCCTCAAGGGTGACCAGGTTCTGGGCAAAGCCTTTCTTCTCCATCTTCAGGATCAAAGGATTCTGAGCAGAATGTTCTATGCTGCACTCCTGGGTTTTTGTCTTCTTCCCCATCTGCCTCTCACACAAGTTGGGATGGAATTTGTATAGACTCGGGCTTTCTGATCTCAGGCTAACGGCCAGAATCTTCAGTTTCCCAAGACACTATTTTGTGTCTCTACTGGGCAACGAGTGAGCTTATGATCTTTCCCCACTGCTTGATGCTTCCAGCCTTGGCTATTTTATTTGCGAATGGCGTCCTGACATGCTACCACATTCCCAGGAATGACCTACTCATAGAGGAAGAGGACTGATAGAGAGATGAAGAGGGTACCTCCTGTAGCCTGATCAGGAGGACCATCCTGGCTCCTGACATTCTCTTGCCTGCCTGTTTCCTACCCTGAGTCAGCTGCTGAGGGCTGGGAATGAAGGAGGCTTGAATCACTTCTCAGTTCGGCCCATTAACACCATCATTAGGGACAATTTCCACTTAATGATTATCACAGCCCTTGCTTTCTACAGCTGTGACTCTGTGCCTTCCCATGCTGGACCTACTGGCCAGTGAGAAGAAACTCAGCCTCCTGACGCTCCCCAGCTTCCCTGGATGAATCCCTGCTTTCCTAGAGGAGGTGTGGATCCATCAGAGTGGGAAGACCATGCGAAATCTCATGACATTTATGAAGCCTGAGCTCTCAGGGATGCCTCTGGCTAAAGAGGGCCTGAGCCTAGTCCCTACTGTCCATCTAGGTTCCCCATTGACCCCTAAGTCCAATATCACTTAATTGCCTGTAGTTGCGTGCACGTCATATCTACTGCCTGGCTTAGCAATCTACTCTGCCTGCCCTGATGTAGCACCTCAGGCTTCCCTCGAGGCCCCATCGTTTATAACTATGTCACATGATCTTGACCTGTTTTCCATTTCCCCAGTAGACTGCATAGCCCAGCTCTCATGGCTACCCCCTTTTACCAGCATCAATCATAATTCCCACATTGGAGGCGGCCGAGGCTGCTTCTAGCTCAGAGCAGAGGAGCAATCCTGCATGAACACAGTTTGTCTAAACAGTGGGAGCCTCTGTAGTAAGTCACACTTCAGATAGTTTTCCAAGCTCAGTCAAGTTGAGCTCATATGAACTGAACCTCTGAGCTTACACTTAGCTCTTAACCAGTATACGTGAGGGAGATGTGACATTAATCTAAGCCTCAGCTTTCTTCCACAGTGACCTCTAGCAAGGCAGCCAATAGCACAGTTATTCAAACTGCTCGCTAGGCGTGCATCAGTTGAGTCCCTGGCATGTAACCTTCCACTGTCCCTCAAATGCCAACGCATGAACAAACAGCACTTAGAGAATAATATTACATGAAAACCACTCTCCAGCCAAGGAAAGTAAAGTCTTAGTTCAGTAGCACTGTTTAAAATGTGAGCTTAAGACTCACTTCTCCTGTTCTCTGGAAATTCTAATTATGTTTCTTTGACTAATTTGAAAGAAATCAATAAAATATTTCTGATTAAGGCCACTGAGTTCTGAATAGAAAACATATATAACAAAGTTGGTCAATATGATATGTCAATCATATGCTATATTTATAATGATTTACTTTATATTATGTGCTTGTATAAAAATGCACATGGTCATAACCATGTATATTTGCATAATATGAATTGTAACGTGCATTAAATACAATATGCAAAATTGTCCGCTTATAAGGTGTAAAATATAATTGTTTTACTAGCAATATATCTGATAATTTACATACATATGCTTTGATAAAGGTACAGTTTCTAGCTTTCATGGTAAAATTGAAGTGATATATTTTAAATTTTAACTGATTGGGGAATTAACTCTGTCTTTCACCTTTTCTTGCTCCCTCCTTAGTGCTTGGATAGGCAATTAATAACACTTAAATAACTTCATACATATATATTCATCAGGCATTCAATTTATTCTTTTCAAAGGTGAATAATTTCTGAGAATTCTAAAACTTATCAAAAAGTCAAATTAGTGGTGCAGTTTAGAAACTCCCATCTCAAGCAGACGTACGTGACTGTCAGCCACTTTGGAAGACGGGTCAATATTTTCCTCAAGATAAGTCAAGCCTCAAGTGTTGGATTCAAAAAACAAAAGAGAGAACCCTGGGATGATTAAAAGCAAAATTTTGACTAATTGTGGGTAGGTAAGATTAGAGTGAAAGATTATTATAACATTATGTTTGTAATAAATAGTATGTCATCCTTTAAGAGTTACTAATCCCCAAATCAGGAAGTGAAATTAATAAATGCTTACTGAATAGCATGTAAGATATGGGCCACATCATAGTAAGTAAGCAATCTGAGAAGTTATCAGTTTCTCAGTGTCCCTGGTCTTGTGCCATGAGTGGAAAAGAGGAACTCCACAGATGGACTGGGTGACTTTACCCATCATGGAGAAGTATCATTCTTCCAAGAGTCATCGAGAGTCACGGCGAGCTCATATCATATGAATGTGTCATCAAGCTATCTTTCATGATTATTAATGCGGATAGAAACCATGAAAACCTCATGCTATGAGATGCTACAAACACGTGTGCACCTGTTGTTCGGTCAGATCTCAATCAATCAGCACTGCATAATGACAAGCAATAATGGGGCACTTTTCAGTCAAGAATCACAAAGGCCTGCAGGACCCACTGCCTTGTTCTTCCTGAGTTATTGCTAAACAGGAGCCCTTGCAAATTGGAATAAATATGCAGCCAAACAGAAAGAAGTAGATGCATCGCCCGCCCTGGTGCTGATATCCACAGGAGCAGCTTCTTATTACTAAATTGTAGAGACACATATTGAGATAAGCTTGGTAGGTAGGAAATTACAGGAAGATAATGTAATTCTGCAGTCATAAAATATTCCATAATGGAAGGGGCTGCGAGACAATTTTGGCACCAGCAACATTTGCTTTTGTAATATGATCGTATGTTAAGGTGATTTTAAAAAAAATCAATTTAAAAATTCATAAGATGATTTTATTCTCCTGTTACAATACAGGTTTATTATGCAATATTTCACCTAGGGATTGTTTTGGGGTTGGGGGTGGAGGGGCTGTGTTACAAGACAAATGATCTATCTGGTCACTTGGTTCCAAAGATAGAACAAAGCTCGACTTCCAAGTGTTTCATAATACGTCACCACTATCACCTTCGTTGACAATGCAAAAATGCACGGACTCTATGCATGTACCTGTCCCCTGCAGATCCACAAGCATCCTTGCATGCAGCACTCCAGACAATCAACACTGTTAAAGATGATTGTTCATCTGGTGTCCTTGTTCACAGTAGCAGAAAACATAGTCCAGTCACGAAAGCAGAACATAGCCAATATTATCTGTTATCCTGCACAAATCCCTCAGCTACCCCCTCATCTTCAAAACTGACCCTAGAGAGCTGAAGCATAACAGCAGCTGGGTGACTGGATTCAACTTTTAAACAAGACACACACTGTGCAATGCGTCCATCATAAGAGAATTTGCTAAGAGAATTGTGTCCTGAAAGTGACACTTCGTTTTCAAGCTGACTCCTGATTAACACAGGCACGAAAGTCACATCATCATTGTTAGTTAGGCACTGACCTGGTATGGGTTGAGCTGCTAATACCACAGTGGGGAGAGGCCTGGAGGCAGGAGTGGGCCTGGACAGAGATGGAGTTACTTGGTTTGCCAGAAAATGAGTTTTTTCGTGGCTGTGGAAGAGTACCGATTCCTCCGGGTACATCCATGTTGAGTCCAGAGCAAAGGAATTGTTAAAAAAGATCTGTCCAAAACAAAGGCAAGCAAACATTTAAAACAAAGCACTTGGTAGAAAGTACAGATGTATGCTACTGCTCACTGGTCAAAAGGTGGGTGTTTCACTACGGGGCATGTCGTACAAGTGTGGATCTAAACCTTAAAGGAAAGGGTTGCTGTGAGAAGCCAGAGAAAGGCTTCTAGCTGAGACTGGGCTAATCTTTAACTGTCAGCCTAGCCAGTTCAGCCCAACAGCCAAGTAACACTGAAGAATCACACACCGAGACCACCACTCTGTGGTGTGTGTAACAAATTAATGTGTTACTCCATCTTTCATAGGCAAGTAAATAAACGATATTCCGAAAACTTGAATTCATAACCATCAGGAAGAAGAAAAAAACCAAAATGAGAATCATGAGGAAAATGCCTTCCCAAATGTAAAAGTTGCGCTATATAATGTGTAAGAGTGGGGTTTGGTCCATAGTTATACATTTTAACTTGGAAAAACATCTGATTCAGAGATTTGGTGCTTTTATCAACAGAACCCAACCCACTCATTCGAGTTATATCAAAATTATCCCTGTCTGCTGATGTCTTTGAATAGGTCAGTCTGGTCCTAAAATGAGCCCTCTTTGTACTCAAATAGCCAATCTATTACAATTAGAAAATGCATAATGTTTCTGTTAACATGGTGATACCCAGCAACTTATCAATTAAAAATCCACTTATCCAATTAAATCCCTTGCACTTTTACCTTGTAATTAGGCATCCTCTTATCTATCCAGTTTTTCCCAAGAGGAGGTGACAGAGTAGAAGGACAGACATGTGGGAAAAGGGGCACCAACTCCACAGCAGAGGAGGGGGCTAGTCCTATGGATGGAGAATGACCACCAAACAGCCACTAGAATGCAAAATTTTAAAAGAGAGAAAGAAAGAAAGAAACATCAGCACGTTTTGTACCAAAAGATGCTGGGATTTTACAGTGTAGAAATTTGATGAGAAAATTGTCTCATTTCTAATCAAGAAATACCATGACCATTTATAAATTGCAAAGAAACTTGTGAAAATTATATATATGGATCATCATAAAAATATCATTTCAGTCTCTTTGATTATAGGGAAAGAACTTCCAAGATAAGACCACGAGAGACTCAAAGGTACTTCCACAGTCCCTGGTTACACAGAGACCTAGGTGAGCTAAGTAGGTCAGGAGGCAGGCCCTAAGGTCAGGAAACCTGGATAGGGATTGGTGAGGAGAAAGCAGATGATGGGAGAGGAGAGAAAACAAAAGAGGGTGGGGAAGAAACCAGAAAGGCTTCAATGCATTCAGGACCTGTCAAAGGACTAACTTAAAAAAGGAAGGGAGGGAGGGAAGGAGGGAGGGAGGGAGAAGGGGGAATGAAAAAGAAAATGAAAAGATAAGGAGTTTCTGGCTTGGGCTGATGGGAAACCATGATGGGAAGGGCAAAGGCTGACTTTGGGGCCTTTTCTTTTGAATTCCCAGCCTCCAGTCATGGAGAGCACAGAGCTGTATCTCTGGTATCTCCTTCAGTGTGTTACTTTGCATCATTTCATTTGTCATTTTGAAACTATTTTAAGGAGTTAAGATTGTAACTTTTTGAAGGTTCATTAAAACAAACAGATTCTAGAGAAAAGAAAATTGGTGGAAGATCTCAATGCAGAAAATAATACAGCCAGCACAGGAAGGGGCAGACAACCAAGTATGGGTCACCCACTAAACCACCCCAGTAATGCTGAGGTGGGGGAACACTCAGTGGCTACTGTTTCAAAGTCACATTTTTTGTTTGTTTGTTTGTTATATGTAAAAATAGCTTTCTGATTCTCCCTATCCTTATTTGGATAGTGAATAGCAGCAATATTCAAAAGACTAATGCTAAGATTTTTTTTCTGAAAAAAAATTTTTTAAATTATTTATGCAGGGTGGTTTTTTTTTGGGGGGGGGGATTTCTTGACATTATGTACCTCTAGTGGTAACACTCTGAAATGGCAACCCTCCTAAACATGGCAAAAGCTAGCAGAGCTTATCCAATAAAGCTGACTACTATGTGTATCACACATCAAGATAGGATGCCCAGTACAGCATGTATCTATATCATTAAGTCTAAGGAATAGCTTAGGGGGAGTTTCATGACGTCTTCTAAAAAAACTCACAAGGTGGTACCGGGCTAAAATAATGAAAAGGTATATTGTGACAGAATGCTCGTTTGAATGTGCTAATGATATCCATCTCGGTGTGAAATACGAGCTATTCCTGCATTCAAACTCATTCGCACAGATAGTGAACGAGGAATTTAGCCGAAGCCAGGAGAAAGGCTGCACCACGACACCATCAATCAAAGGTGCAGTCACTTTTCTTTGCTGTTCCAGTCTCTGCATGCCAAACTCTTCTAAAGTGGGATCTGGCTTGAGGGAATTCAGAGAGCAGGAGAGGAATTCCCCCCACAAGACACTGTCATGGCAGGATTTCCAGGCTGTATTCCGTGGCTGGAATTCTCTTAAGCACTGCCCTGAATCTATGTGAAGGAGTAGGGGGACCAGATCAGAATCAGAAATAGCTATTGATCTGCAGCTTGCTTTCAAGTCTGGTGGAGACTGTAAAAGTATTAACTTCGAGGCGATGGCAGCCACGGTTGTTGGCTGCAGCGCTCTGCTCGGCGGCAGAGACTTCAGGACCGCGTTCTGGACAGCGCCCGGCGCCCGGGAAAGTTGGGTCCAGGCTGTTTGGCTTCAGCCAGGGCTGCGGGATCTAGGGCGGTCTAAAGAGAGCCAGGGGAAAATATTGCAAAAAAAGACTGCCAAAGCAAAACCGGACGTCGAAGCATGAACTTTCTTGCCAATGTATGAATGCGTGGCTGCGTCCTGATGGTATGGGGAACCCAGGACAACCCAGGGACAGAGAAGAGCCAACCCGAGGGTCAGGGCAGCCCCAGGACAGGAAGGGACCCGCAATACCGAGCCTGGGTGGGATCAGGGCTGGAGCCGTTACCTGTCCGTGGAGCAGGGGATAATGGTGCACGGCGGCGTGGTCTGGCGCAGAGGACAGCGGCAGCAGGGGCAGCAGGGGCTCTCCCGGGGCTGGCCAGCCCGGCAGCCGCGGGAGCAACGGGGCGGAGGCAGGCTGCGCCGAGGCCAACAGGACCGGCGGGGGCGCGACCCCGGCGCCAAGCCGGAGCAGCCCGGCGGTGCCGGGGACCATCCAAACCCAGGGCGGTGGCGGTGGGTCTGCATTCATCGGCCACGGGAGAGGCTGCCGCCACCGGGGCTGCTGGGGCTGCTGTAGCTGCCGCCGCCGCCGCTGGAGCCTGGCGCCCGCCAGCATCCTACACCCCCGCGCGGGCGGCGGCGGGGGCGGCGGGCGCCCGAGGTGCGGGCCGGCGGCGGCGCGGGCTTCGGAGCGAACTCACTTGGTTGCGCGACGCGGCCGCTCGCTCCGCCCCTGGCCCGCTCTGGAGCCCCTCCTCCTGCCCGCGCCACCCCCGGGCCTGGCGGGGCCCCAGTCCCCGCCCACAGATCCGGACCCCAGAGGCGGGGACACAGCGCGGCACGATGGGGTGCTCCCAACCCAGCCGGCTGATTTTTTTCTACTGTGATCCCTAGCCCACTCTGTTGTCGCTACTGGTGGCCAATGGCTCTAGCTGACGGTGCGCACGAAGGGTCCAGGGGCTCCAGACTCCTCTTGCGATCCTAATGGCAAGCTGAAGCCGAGGTGGCTGCGCTGGAACCGGGCAGGTCCCGCCACTCGCGGAGCTGGCGGCCCCGGCGTGATCTACCTGGTTTAAAGTGAGTCTAGGGCCCAGAGCCCAGAGGGAATACTAGACTGCAGACGTTGACGCCAGCTGGGTCCCGGACCCTTCTAGGCATGGGTCGATTTCTCTCTTGGATAAATATGCAAAATATTTTCCCAAGTCTCTAGAGGTTCACCGTGCCAGGAAACCTGAATTTTTAGTACTGAGTCTAAAGTCCTTTCCGGCTATCTGCTGGCTTCAGCGCCCTCCTTTGCCTCTGCTTTAACCCACAGACTCCCAACCTCTCCCCCTCTCTGTGTCTGATGCAAGGCACAACACAAGTGACTTCTCCTAGAGGGCTTGGCCTCGGTGAACTTGTTTTTAATCCCTCCGGGCACAGGACTGAGTTCCTGCCTGCCTCGCCATAAGCTGCTGTGCCGCAAGAAGTGTCTGGGTCAAAGAATCTCTTGCTCCACGCGGAGCTTCCTTCCTCTAAGCGGGCGCCTGCTGCGGAGCCAGGCTCCGCGCTGATCACAAGCAGTTTCCGCCAGGCGGCGCTGGTCCCAGCCCCTGTGCTGACCTAGCTTGCGCAGAACACTGGGTAGACTGGTCCAATGCCAGGTCTTCTCCATCAGATCCTCTGACATCAACTGGTAGCGGCTTCCAGCCCCAGTCCAGTCCTAGACAGTTCGTGCCGGCAGCAGGGCACAGACGTCACGTGCTAAAGAACCTGAAACCCTAGGCATCCAACTTCTGGTACCAAGCAGGAGCTTGCCAATGAAGCCTGCTTGACCGAGGTGGGTGGGGGAGTGCAGTCCGCACAGTTACATCCAAAGGCACACCTAGGTCAGGCACATACTCATCACCCTTCATCCCGTTAGCAGCCCCTCCTGGTAGAAATAGAAGCACCCACTTGGCTCCAATCAGTTTCTAGGTAGGATTGCCTTCTCATTTTCCTAATTTGCCTACCTTTCTAACTTCCTCCGGACCTGTCATGATTTCTTTTTGTCTCAGCATATGCTGATTTACATAGCTGGCACATCGCTACTTCTCTCCACCCAAACCACTTACAATTCGTGAGGTTTTCCCTTTCTTAGATGCCAAAGTACTGACAAGATTATTTCCCATGTAGAGCCCCAAAGCTTCTCAAATTAGAGCACTGGTATCATCCACTGGAGGCTGCACTTGTGTGTCTCTGTATGTACACAGGTGATGTTATGTGGCCATCTTGGTCTCTAGGCTCCCACTCAACCTGGGATGTTGTGCCAGTTGCTAGGTAAACTAATTCACCCCCCCACCCCCTCGTGAGCGTGCTCGTGCAAAGCTGTATTCTTAGAGAAGCAGAACAGGGTCCATTCCTTCCTTCCTGGTGTGACCTGGGGGCATAGAAGATCCCCAGTGGCCTTGTCTGGGTTGTGTGTACTCTCAGCAAAGCAAAGTGTTAGGCCTGCAGCACCTCTAGCTCCTGGAGTGAAGGAAGGGAGTCACCCCAAGTCTGTGGGTACTTACCATCCTGGGGGGTTTCTACACCGGTTCTCACACAAGGCCTCTGCTAGCCAACTTGGCTAAAGGTTAAGTTCCTGTCTGGGCTGGTGTTCAAAGGCCTTGACGCCTTGGGCACTTCCTGACCCAAAAGAGAGCAGGCTCAAAGAGCCTCCAAATGATCACACTCCTCTTTTTCTGTCAACTGTCAGAGGCTCAACACTATCCAAGGATCTCAATGTTAGAGTCACTTTTCTGCATCATGCTCTGTGCTGGAGTTTGGGTAACAGAAAAAAAAAAAAAAACAGCTCCCACTAGTTAATTGCTATGAGGAGGCTCAAGGGAGTTTAAATCCTCCTTCAGGTTCTCATTTCATCGACTCCCCAGCCTCTGCCTCAGCCCCCATATAATCCAGGAACAACTTTATACCCTGGAGGATGTGAGTTCTTCTCTTGGGCACCCTGGCTTCCTGGTTATTTAAGAGGATTCTCCATGATCACTCCTGTGAAGATTACTGTGTGTCACGAGGATGGCTTAAGGGTCAAAGAGATAGGAACTATAAAGGTGGTACAGGCGGATACTACCATCAAGCCAGGCAGCATTAGCTGAAGGTCAGAAGCCAGCAGACCAGCCCTCTTTGATCTTAAGCTACCCACTTAGGAGATGTGGGGGTGCAGTGGACGTATCTGTATCTGCTTACTGGTCAGCACTTTAGGGGATTTGCCTACGTGGGGCAGAAAGTGGCACCTCATTAAATGCATGTGTGCTATGCATCTCCCCAACAAAAGTCAGTGGGGAGTTTGCTTTATAGAGGGTTTATGTCCAACTATCCTGACAGCCAAAAGCTGTCCTTTATATTTAGACCAAACCAACAATCATTTATTTCAGTGAAGGTGAAACAGGACACTGTGTAAGCAGGCCATCCACAGAAGGAGGAAATTGGGCTAATTATCCTCGGATACTAATGAGTTCTGAGTTGTGTATCATCTTTCAGGGAGAAATAATAGAGGATGCTAGGGAGAGGCTGATGGAATGAGATATGGCAACCTGGAGAAGGTAGTCTTTTATTTTGTTTTCCTAAGTAAGATTGGAATGATTTAAAAAAAAAAAAAAAAAAGAGGAAAGTGCAAATGCTCCCATGCAGCCTGCAAAGTTAAAATGCTGTCAGGGGAAGCTGGGGGAGGTTCAGAGCCCAGGCTTCCCTCCACAGTTCCCTGCCCACCTGCAAGCTGCCTCTCCAAGGACCCCATCAGGTCCTCCGCTGCTAGAAACCCATCATTGGTGACACAATGGAGTCCTGGATAAAAGACAAGCAAGCAAGCCACCACCTTGGGTGCTGGCATATGCTGGAGGGAGGAGGGTTGACAGTGTGACACCAGGTCCCTGAAGCATGATGTGAAAGGTCTCCCCAGCTTTGTCCTTTCAGAGCAGATTCTGAAGGTTCCTGGGCCACTTAGAAGATCTGTCTTTGTCACTGTTGGAAACTTCAAGCTAGAGTTCAGGAGCAAGGTCCTGGATGGAACTGGAATTGAGAGTGACAGCTGTCAGTAGTCATGGATGTCACCAATGCACTCCGATGCACAGACCCAGTGTGGTGGAGAGAGGGCAGCAATTTGGGGGTTAAGAGGAGGTGCCTGATGCTCTGAAACACAGAGGAAAGCAAGATGCACCTGTGCAGGCCAGGATGTGTTTTAGAGGAGGAGGGATATAATTGTTGTTTTCTGTGTGTTGGTACAGACGTCTTGACAATATAGAAAAGCTGAGTCAACGCATACAAGGAAAAACAGTGCTGACATTTGACGACCTTCCCTCTACAAGTTTTTCTTGATTTTTAGATTTTTTTAAAATTATATCTTTAGCATATGTGTGTGTTTGTGTGTGTGAGACAGACAGACAGACAGACAGACAGACAGACGTGAGGTAGGGGGGAGAGAGAGATAGAGATCAGAAGACAACTTACAAGAGTTGGTTTTCTCCTTCTATCATGTTGGTCCAAAGAATTTAACTTAGGCTTGGTGACAGACATCCTTAAGTACCTAGCACAACAACTCTCTACTAGCATCTTCCTACCTACAATGTGGAAACAGACGTCTAGACTGTGTATCTAGTATGTTTCATCTGGTCATAGCGCATTTTATATGGCTTCTTTTTAAACAAAGAACACTGGCTCAGCTCCGACTATGCATGGTTGCAAATCTTACTAGCACACAGTGCAGCAGCCTGGGAGATTTGCACAATACCGCAAAGTCTGCTCACTTACATCGAGCACACACCTCAGTGAGGACTGGGCACCATGGGTAAGTCTGCCCAAAGCTGGCAAAGAGAACAGAAACCCAAACGCTGTGGATCTCTGCCTGTGACACCTGTTGCTTACAGGCCTGCTCCCCAGACAGTTGTGCATTTGCTAGTCTCCAGGGTTCCAGCCAGCTCAGCAAGGCAGCCAAGTCCTGGTGACATTTGGGGTACATTTCCCTCATAGTGCATTTCTGGAAAAAGCCCCAGAACATCCTCTTTTGTGCTACCAAAGACCTATACTACCTTTGTTCCTTAGCACACCTCCACCTTATGCTCCAACTCAGTGGCCTCCCACCCTAAACATCCGTCCCCACGGCCTCAACCACCAAGGTTGTCCTGAAATCTCTTCCCTTTGAAAGCCCCAACAAAGCTCTGCTACATGGCTTAGTCTAAAAGGAAGACTACAGACTTGCTCTTCTGGGATGACTTGCATCTCAAAAGGCATAGCTATCTGAACATTGTCTGATGGTTACAGCCTTGCCCAGTGAAAGGGTCCTTAGAGATGCAATGACGATAGGCTATAGGATCTGTACTTGATCCAGTGTTAAGATTTTAGTTCCAAATATACAGAATACGATATAATGTAAAAAAAATTAACTGTTGACAATCAAAGACTAGTGATAGAAATAATAAAATATCCATTCTGTGCTTAAAATGGTGTTACAGAAGTATTGAAAAGGAACTATGTAAATATGTACTACATTTTAAGGAAAATAATTTCAAAAGAGAGAGAGACACACACCCCACATAATGGCTCTAAACCTAGAATGTGTGGGAGTTCTGGGCCACACTGCCCTTTTCAGCTTTCCCATCTGTGTATTGAACATCTATATGCTGAACTCCACTTATTCTCCTGTTTATGTACCTGGGCGGATCAAGTGGTTTATGGGCTGTTTTGTCTCAAATGATCTTTGTGTCTGGAGTCACCCTAAGTGCTCCTTTGCCCACACTGCACAGTCTCCTGCATTGTATCCAGAATGGGGACTCTGTGGTCCCTCCCCTCTCTGCTCTTCTCTCTCTTAACGTTTTTACCTTTTGTGTCATGGGTAAGAAGAAGTTGGATTAAGCAAACAAACTGAAAGCCCTTCGATAAGCCTAACAGACATGAACTGTGACCCTGTGTGAGGGATCCACACTGGATGGAACCAAGGTTGACTTGAGAAGGAAATTGAGGCTCCTGACACCTAGGTTTCAAGCAGGGACTTCTATTCTGGCTCCACTGTGTGTCTCATTTTTAACTTCTTCTTTGTTGGCTTATCCTTTGGCCAAGGATGGGAAGTGTCCCTGCCTGGGTATCCACACTGTATCATATGCACACTTAGCCCTCCAGCAACCCTGGAGAACAACATGTAGAAGCCCAGGGCAGGAAAGCATTCCTAGCTGCCCCTACCTCTTTATGACAGTCTCTTTTCAAGAGTATGATGTCAAATCAAAGCTACAGACCCAATGCCTGGCAGCTGTCCTATCCACACTGGGAGGCTCCCTTACAGAGACGTTGGTGGACACCAGCCATCTGTGTGTGGTCTGAAGTAAAATGGCATAGAGGAGAAGCCCATCTTCCTCCACGGGCAGGTGAAGTGGACAGCAATGGAGCTGCCTCATAGGGAAGATCTGCCCTACTACCCACCATCTCTTTACCCAATAGCAAACTCAGTAGCAAACACAGAAGGCACCCCACCTACCAGATGCTCAGGCGTGTGCACGCAGACACACAAACACATATGGAATCGAGGGTAAAGGAAATCTCTCTCTTATCTATCCACCATCTGTGGGCATATCTGCCATGGTTAATGCTGGGCCTGAGCTGTGTTCCTTGCACAAGACTCCCAGAGCGGTTATAACTTGAAATCTGGTCAGGATCTGTATAGATGGGCAGCAACATAGGGTTGGATCATTGGACAAGCACTAGAACCGCATTACCTCGAGCTAATACACAGATCAATTCACCCACAATGTCACAGAAAAGATCTATGGCCTGTTTAAATGACAAGAAATTAAGGCAAATGGGCCAGCAGATGAGATGACTCAGTGAGCAAATGAATCAAAGCACTTGTGCCAAAGCCCAATAACCTGTGTTCAATTCCCAGGACCTTGCATAGCGGAAGGGAAAACTCTTCAAAGAACGCAGATATTAACATGCATAACTTCTCCTGACCCTGTACACACACAAAATAAATAAAAGGTTTTATAATTATAAAAATTAAGAAACTGAGGCAAAGTAAAATCTGCAGTGTGACCCAGCCCCTGGAGCTGATCATTTGCAAGATTGGAATTTAGATCCAGAGAACCAGAAGAAAGCCAAAGCTCTGAGACGTCTCAGGGACGATAGAAATAGCTGGGAACTGAGAAAGAATGGGAAAGAATGGGATCATTCTTTCTAGATCCCTTCTCTTTGACAGAGTCCCACCAACAGAGATGCTCTCCCCAAGACTGATTTCAGAGCAGTGTGCATGAGAGAGAGAGAGAGAGAGAGAGAGAGAGAGAGAGAGAGAGAGAGAGAGAGATCACCTCTGAATCAGCCATCACAATCCTTCAGTCACACTCTCAATTCTTCCTAGCGAGAAATGCTTGAGGAAATGTTTGATGCTACACCATTAGAAATGAATGAGGAAACTAAGTGTGGTCTCATGGTCTCAGCACCATTGATTGTCTTAATATTTTTCACCTTGATAAAACAGTCTTAAAAGGAAAAAAAATTCACTGAAAAGTCAGTGTTTTTCTTCCCTGGGCTTTAACTTTCATAATTCTGTGCATTCAGCAGCTTCTATCATTTATCCTTCTTCTTTCAGTCTTCCAGCTCCTTAGTAAATAATAACAATGAAATAATCTCACCTTAGTACCAGCACCTGCGGCACCTGGCTTCCAACCGTTCCCCTTGGTCAGAATTAGACAGGGCAAGAATTTCCACTCTCTAAGGAGCTACGTCGATCCACACGTGAAACCGTGGTCCTGAGAGTAGTGAGGTTGTCATGCAGACCTTGTTGGGAGAGCTAAGCCATCAGAACAGGCAGTTTAGTGACTGCCAGGAAATCAGAAAGAGCCTAGATGATGAGCAAAGAGGCAGACTCTCCCCAGTTGTCTGAGAAAGTCTTTTCACGTGGTTGGGTAATGCTTCACGGCTCACCTCTAAGGACATCAGCTTGGTATAGGGATCTGCCTCTGTAAGATACCCCTCCTACCCCCCTCCCCCATCCTCCTGGTCCCAGACATTGCTGGCTCTCCCAGGACTCACTCCTATGTGAGAGGCCCCATCAGTCATTGATCATCATGTCTAGCACAGTGTCTGGGAGACATATTCTGGACCCTGCTTTGCTGTGGGCTTCCAGGTAATTCTGGGCTAGTTCTGTGATCTCTGTAGACTCAGTTTCCCCAGATGGAAGCATGTCTCTAGTGTAAGGAAAATGAGGAGTATTTATAGGAGTCCTTCCCAGAGGTTGAGAGAGCTTCCTGAAATCCGGAGTGGATTGAAAGATGGCATTCCATTTTAATAGCTTCCCTGTCCAGTGGCACTGCCTGGCTCTGTGGCTCCTTTGTTCATGTCTGTGCCCCCAGCCTGGTTATGATTCCTGGAATACAGGGGCACATAGTCTATTGTGAGCATCACACACAAACATACAAACGTTTCTCCTATTTGAAAATAAAACAAACTATGTCAGGTATCCCCTGGCTTGAGAGCTGTCAGAGAGCAGACCTGCCAGTGGCTGAAGAGTAGTGTCCTTTTGTACTCCTGACCACATCAGACCCACACTGATGTGTCCCTGTCCCTGCCCACATACACATGCCAGTCCTACCACAAGCCTGAAGCCCATTGAAAAGTAGGTAGTAGGTCAACCATGGCTACTGGGAGTGGCAATGCTCTGTCATGAGGACCATTTGATAGCCTGGCACTCAGAGCCCGGGATCCTCAGGAAACCTGGCCACTGCTGGGAAGGCCCTTAAAGGGGGCAGCTTTCCTCATGTGAGTCAAAGATAGATAGATAGATAGATAGATAGATAGATAGAGTATAAGTAAATAGATAAATGTATACATGAATAAGTAAATAAATAAATGTATAGATTAAATAAATAAAAAGTAACTCCTGAAGAAGAAAGTGTCCCCAAACAGGAGAGACCAAAGTGTGCTAAGACAGAGGCCCTCACTTATAAAGAGAAATTCCTTTCTCAAAACCACAATAGATCCATACTACAGAGCTAAGCCCTTCTAGGACTCAGGATCTCCTGCATGCTGCTCTGGGCCTGACCTATGGACATGAAGGCTTCAGGGATATAGGAGTTGCAAGAGCCCCTGCTGCCCTGTGAGACAGACCTGGGCATCAGATGCGTCTCCAGTGTCCAGTGTCAGGGCTCTATCCGCTGTCTTCTTCATCAGCAAGGCAAAGACCAAGTAGAGATGATAGTCTCTGATTTTGGAAAGGAAAAACATAGTTTCAGGAAAGTCCCAGGAAAGGCTCCAGCCACCACAGTCAGCCAAAGTGCTGGGAGGCACTCGGTGGAGGTTGGTCTCATGGCAAATGCTTCCATTCTCCTTTCCTTCCCTCCACCTTCTCCACCACTTCAAGAATGAATGAGATCCTGAACTGCTCTTGAAAAGTGACAGCCTCACCCAGTCAGCAAATCTGGTGACAAAGGAGCAGGTGCTTATGGACCCGGTGACCCAAGCTTCTCTCTAGACCTCTAAGCACAGAAAATCGATAGTGAAAGACCCTCCCGACCAACCAGAAGTAGCCTTCTACATGACACAGAAGTGATCATGTTCCTTGAGTAATGTGACTCTGGTGTCAAGCTCGGTGTCTTCCTGATTCATCTGCAACTGTCACTGAGTTCTCCCACCAGGAGACAAGACATGTGGCAAGAGGACATAGGGAGATTAAGGGAGTTGGCGGAGGATCGGGGTTGTACTTTGACATGAAGAGTCCCTCAGAGGCTTGTGAGTTGAAGGCCTGGATACAGATGAAATGGAATCATGAAGATACTAAGGTCATAAGTGGGTTAATCTATTGATGAGTTCACACTGAGTGAACAAGGTTACCCCCAGCTTTGGGGGCACGGCGAGTCTGTGGAGGGCAGTTTCATGGGGGCACTATGAAGTGTTTCTGCAAGGTCTTTCTAGCTCTCTGATGTCCCCTCAGTTCTTGTTCACAGACCTTGTTCCACAGGTCAGAAGAGTGCCCCCTTCTCCCCTGACCTCCTTAGGATGACGAAAGGGATAAGGCTTTATCGAAGGCATTTCCTCCAACACTATCCCCAGATCCACTTCTCCATGCACTTTGGACTCAGCCTGACCATTTTATACTCCTTGTTGGATGGACCTGTCATCCTCCCCATTCCAGTTGTAGAAGGTGTGCTACAGGGATGGTAACTCACCTGTGTGGTGACACCGAAGGCAAGGGAGGGCCAAGGCTGGGGACAAGTCTGCTAGACTTGGAACTGGGGTGAGATCATGGATGTGATGGCCTGGGTGCACCTGAACCCCTAGCTGAGGGGACGTCTTACTGACTCTGTGTCTTAACAAAAATCCCCCTAGTGTGGAATCTGCATAGTCTTCATGTTACGGCTACTATTTTGGAAGATGTAAGGCTGAACTGTCTTCAAAGATGGGGAAACTCCAAATGTTTGAAAACGGCAAGGACACCCCAAATAGAGAAAAATGGTTAAGCTGAACTCCTTGTTTTGTGAGGACTATCATCGGCTCATGGAGAAGTGGCCAAAGCCATTGTTTGTTTGTTTTTTGTGGAATCAAGACTGATGCCTGTGAGAATCCCAGGTAGAGTTGGCAGCATGCCTATAAAGTGACAGGGCTCTGTCACTGAGGACCATCTGAAGCCAGGCACTCAAACCACAGGATCCTCAGGGAACCTGACCTCCATGCCCTGAAATCTCGTGGGTGCCCACTCATTCTGCCCTGAGGATCCTTGGAACACCTGTCCACTTTCCTCTACCATGCTGTGGAGAACCCACCCTGCTCAACCCTCCAGTTCAGAAGAAAGCACCTTGCCAAGAGTTCAGCCCCAAACATACACAGAGGCCCTGGATTCAGCCCCATCATATGATAGAAAGACCTCTGGAGGATACAGCCTAAATCCAGTCCCAAAAGAGCTGCCACACAGAAGGGTCCCAGGTGCACCTCAAAAGAAGGTACAGGAAGTGGAGACACTTTATGACTGAGATGTGAGGAAAAATAAAGGATCAAATCCCCCAAAGACAGCTCGTATAGGAATTATAGGGCACTGACTATGAAATGTGTGTGAGGGATTCATTTGAATAAAATTTAAATGTGTTACAAGGCTCTGCCATGAATGTTTTAAAAATATTCTAAAATAGCATCATGAACTTGAGGCTGAAAATGAAAAATTATTTTAAAAATTTCTAGGTGAATTTGTAAAATTAATTTAATAAGCTTTCTGTGAAAAGTGAGGTTTGAAACAGAATGTGTGTGGATTGAAAACCAGAAGAGAGAGCTGGGGAGACAGCTCAGTAGGTAAAGTGCCTGTTGGGCAAGCATGAAAAGCTGAGTTCAAATCCCCATCACCTGCATTAAAGCCAGGCATGGAGACACGTGTGTGTAACCCCAGTTCTGGGAAGATAGAGATAAGCAGATCCTAAGGGGCTCGCTGGCCAGGCGTTCCAGCTAAAACTCTAGGTTTAATGAAAGGTTCCATCTCAAAAACATAGAAAGTAATAGAAGACACTCAACATTGACCTCTGGGCTACGTGTGCACACATGTACGCAGACATACATGAAACACACACACTTGCAAAGTATAACAATAAAATAAAAATAGAAAATAGAAACATGAGTCAGATCATATGTACATATATATATATATATATGTGCATGAAAATATACGAAGCTTATCATCATATTTAATGAATACATGCTAATGAAACCACAAGTAAGTAAAGAGCTCGAACTAAGCTGAAATGCTGAGGGAGTTGAAAATTATACAAGTATTTACCCAGAATCCCCTCCTTCCCAGGCAGCTCTTATGATCTTGGAAGTGAGGGTGAGCAGTTAGAGTATAAAACAAGCAGTGTGAGCATGCAGCTAGGGAGAGCAAAGACGGAGGAGTGATGGAGAAGAGACCGGGACACAGTGTGTGAACACTCGGTCCCTAGCTGCATGTGCTACTTCTTCTTAAAGAGGTGGGGCTTTGAGGTAAGAAGGAAGTCACCGAATGTGGGCCTTGAGAGTTTTGGCCTGGCCCCACTTCCTTCCTGCTCTCTGTCTCCTGTTCCTCCAAGATGGGAGGTGAGGAGTTCCAGAGGCACACCCCTGCCACGACAGAGCTACCTGCTGCCACGCCTTCCCTCCTCAAGGGACTGACTGTAACCTCCAACCGTGAGCTAAGGTAAACCCTTGCTCCCTTTGGTTGCTTCTTGTGCTGTATATTGTCAAAGCAATGAGAAAAGTACCCAATAAACGAAGTAAGGGACAAATAATGACATCAGGAAAAATGACAGACCTCAGAAGTCAGTCAAAGTGAGGTCCAGGAAGCAAGGAGAGTCCCCTCTGGAGGAAGGTTAGAAACACTGGCCCAAAGAGGGATCAGAGAAAGAATGTCCATCAACCCATCCAGCCCTGGGAGGGCAGCAATAATGAAGAAACACTTTGCAGGGTTACAAATTAAGCTAAAACCAAAGTACTTGACCAAAATAGCATGTAAATTTGGAGGGAAAGTAAAGATACTTATTAAAATTTAACTTTGCCAAATTAAATATTCATGTTGGGATTTCTACAGTGGATGCTGAAAGAATAAAAATAGGATTTGGCAAGTTTTTTTTAAAAATCAATATATAAATGGTATTTGCATTTCCACAATGTATGCAATAAATGGAGAACATAATTTAAAAATATGTAGTATTTACAATAGCCACCAAAACGATGAGGTCCATAAGAGTAAACCAGCAAAGAAAATATGTAATTTCATCACGGAGAAAATTGTATAACTTTATTGAAACATTTAAAAAGCACTTAGAAGTAGAGAAATGGACCACTTTTATAGACAGGAATATAATGTATTAAATTTACCAATTCTTCACAAATGTATGCAGAATTTCAATGCAATTAAAATAATGAGAGATTGTTTTTACTAGGCCATGGTAAGTTAACTATCAAATACACACTGTAAGGGCAAAGGGAAAGAATAGCGGGGTCAGGGCTGACCTTCTGAAGAGGACACTGTCAACAAGCAGAGCAAGCCTCCCTGGATAACAGGGTACTGTGACAGATGCCTGCAAGTCCAGCCCTTGGGAGGCAGAGGCAAAACTGTGGCAAGTTCAAGGACAGCTTGGGCTAAAGAGTATGAAATCACTCCCAAACAAAACAAAGCACTCACACACAAGTATTAGGTGGAGCTAAAGAGATAGCACAGCAGTTAACAGCATTTACTGATCCCCCAGAGAAACTGAATTCAGTTCCCAACAGCCAATCAGGAAGCTCACAGGTATCTGTGACTCAAGCTCTAGGAGATCTGATGCCTTTGGCTTTCGAGTGCACCTGTATGCATATGCACATACCCCTCCCATACTACACACACACACAGACACACACACACAGGCGCTTATACACATACACACAAAACTAAAAATAATAAGATGAGTCTTAAAATAGTGTTGGATAAAAATGCAAAAGAACATGAAGACAGAATAAATCTTGAATCCTTCCCTCATTCAATATGTATCATAGAACTAAAAGTAACAGATAAAACTATTAAGCCTTTGGGTAGATAAAAAATTTATAGGGTACAGAAAGCAGAGTATTTTAAAAGAACAATGAGAAGTTGGTACCCATCAATACTGTATTTGAAATGTTGCCCTTCAGAAAACATCACTCTGAATTTGAAAAGGAAATTCTTAGCCTAAGAAAAAAAGGTCATAATACATATACCAGCCCAGGATCCCCAATCCCAATATTTATAAAGAATTAGCAAACAACTAACAGCCTAATAAGAAAATACTAGACCAGACATTTTATAAACTATATCAACAGATGGCTGAAGTCTCCATGAGGACTACAATGCCTAGAGTCTCCATTCCACGTCTAAGTTCAACTTCTTGTCTGCTGATTCTAGGCGCCAAGACAACCGACTGCTGTTGAGCTCTGCATTTGTAACTCTTCTTGATAGCAGCAAGATTCACCTGCTGGGTCTGCTCCAGGGCCCTCATGGTTGCTGTGGAGCCCAGTGTGCTCAGAATCTGTGATGCCAGAGAGGCCAGGGTACTGTTGTACTCAGATACTGGCTGCTGAGAAGTAAGGGGAGATCCTGCCTGAAAGGACTTAGGTGAAGGCGCCAGGGATGAGATTGGACTGAGCTACTCCATAACTATATCTAAATGTTACCAGATGCCTGCTAAGAGGACCACATACACTCACTGAAAACAGTATCACAGAGCACAGCAGAGGTCCCAACAGTGACCCCGCTTGCCCCTCTGGATCTGGGCTACTTGGATCATGTTGGTATCCTTGCTCTGAACAGATGTGCGCATGCCTCCATCTCTCCATTCAAGTTCGATATCCACACAGCTACACATCGTCGAGAGCTTAGCACACAGATCGCCAAGTCCATTGGTCACCAGTTTTAAAGTCTGGGCACTTTGTGTTTGCACTGTAGCAAGTATTCCCCTCTCCTAGTGACTGTCTTCTTCTACCCACTTCATCCGCAGGGCTCTACAGGGTGAGAACAAACTCCTACCTCTGACAAAGCACAAAACCTCACAAAGACCCAGCTATGCATTTCTGGAAGTTCTCCACCTCAAGGAATGTGAGAGGCTATTCCTGCAACCACCGAAGTGTTGGTTTATGAGCAGTCAAGTTTATTTTTCATGATGCATGCTAGCCAAGCACCACCCTACCACTGAGCTCCATACCCAGCCCTTCCATGTGTTCAGTGGGATAATTCCTTATTGGGAATCTTCATACACGAGCATCAAGGAAAGCAGCAACCAGCTCTCAACAAATCCACTGATGTTAGTACCTTCCAGCATGACCTTGGTTCTAGATCCATGGGCCACACTGTGAGAATAATACCACTCTTACAATCAAGAGCAAGATGCTTTAAGATCGCAAGGCTCCCTCTTCTGCTGCTGCAGCTGCTGTACAATGGGAGGGCCCTGGCTCAGAAAAGCCAAGTGAAAGATGTCAGCACTCCCATTGCCCTACAGATGCTAGGAAGGGGTACATAATAAAATGGAAGGTCACACATGGAGCCTGCATGCCTCAAAATACCAGAAATGACCCTGCCAACACAGGACCAAACCTAGAGGTATGCCTTCTGCTGTGACGGTGGCTAAAGCCATCGCTGGCTATTCAAGAACAAGTTGCTTTGATATCCGTGGTACTTCACCCCAGACACTCTTAACAGCTTCAGCTGCTGAAAACAGGACCACGAAATTATCAGGAAGATAATAGTGGAAAGGTAGGTGGTTCCATGACTTCAGAGACACCCTGCGGGTTCTAAAGAAGAAAATGAGTTTGCAGGCAGTGCTGAGTCTGTACTTGGTGGTTTCTGGAGGCCATGTTCCGGCCTCTGTTCACTGAGTGCTATTAGTGTTCCTTAATGCATGATACGAACCCTCTGTGTGAGGAAGGCTGGAGGGGAGGCTACCAGGTAAGAGTCATAAGTCCTGTGGTAGGACTAGTGTCCCTACAGGAAGAGAGGAGTAATTCCTACATCAAGTGGAGAGAGAAACAGGTGGCCACCTTCAAGCTAGGGAATTGTGAGAAATGGATGCTTCCTGCTTAAGCCATGGGTCATTGGTGGTACACTGATATTTCTTGTTTATTATCCAGAGCTGAACAACTCAAGCTGCTGCCACAGGATGGGGGTTCTCCCTCCAAGAATCACTGAACTGGGTAACACAGGGAACTCAATCAGCAAGCAGGGAATGAACTTCCATAGAGAAGCTGACACAGCCTCATAGACAGACTAACTAGGGGCGTGGGGACATGACTGGGCAAGGTGTTACCTGGGTTACCCTCCACCTCATTCAGGCTATCCCAGAGAGTAACATCTTACCCAGTTCATTGGCGTGCCTCCCTCCCTAACCGAGAAGACATTAGGCTGTTTCCGTCTTCCTCGGTCAAGCACTTTACCTGCCGCATACTCTCTCTGTCACCATCTTCTCTTCATTTCCTCCAAGTTCCAACCCAGAAGTCAAGTCCTGTGCACCTGACCTTGCCATGCTGTACTGACCGTGATCTTCAATGTAGCATGAGCATTCGTGACAGTGACATCACCACAACTGGAAGATCTTTTTGTCCCTCCACCTGAGTTAGAGAGCAAAGAGAGCAACTCAGTGCTATCGGTGTGGCCTCTGTGAGTGGTAATGGGCAGGTCAGGTATGCAGACACCACCTCACCCACTGCTCTAAAATGAAACAAAAGGGAAAGTTCAGGATGGTTACACACAACCCTTCAAAAGAGAAAGGATATAAAGTTGCCCTGTTCTTTTCCGCAACTGACCAATCTATTTGCAAAACCTGTTAGCAAACCTAAGATGGTAAGCCATTGAGATCATAACCCCCAGAGGGGGTTAACTTCAAAAGCAAAAGCTGCCCCCTTGGGCTTTAAGTATGAGGAGAGGGGGTTCACAGCCTGTCAGGCCCCACCCACTCTCCCAGAGAGCCAGAGCCAAGCAAAGCTTGTGCTTGCTCTGCGGTGAGGAAGGAGTCCTCCCCTGTGCCAAGGACAGACTTCTCCTGAGGCACTAATTACCATCAGCCCACACACAGCTTCATCACTCCACACACTGCCAGGAAGGGCTGCTGTGAGAAGCCTCTGCATTAAAGGACAGTTGGTACGTGGACCGTGAGGAGTTATTTAGAATATTGTATGGGGGTGGAGGTGGGATGGAAGTATTGTATGTACCTGTTTGCTGTATCATTTTATAGCCACTTCTGTGTGCCCGCTGACCAGTTCCATCTTAGCAGAGCGTACACAAGCTTGTCTGCAGCACAGCAAGGACTCTGCCCCCTTCGCTACATCGCTACAAGTGGGGAATCTCCCCTGTGCTTTCTTTTCTCCATCCTTCTTTCCACAGAGAAGAAGCTGGGTCACGCCTCCATCACCTCCACTCATTTTATTTCAAGAAGAGAAAATATGGAGGTATGTATGCAAAAGAGGCCCCTCTGTATCACGTGGCAGCACTGCCTTGCATCCCACCCAAAGTTTAGAGTCCCAGATGCTGTACATCTTTCTGCTCTTGGTGACTTTCTGTATAGTTTTATGACTGCCATCCTCAAGAGTTTGGGGAGACACCAATTCATTAAGACTCTGATCCCATCCCCTATTATGAATAACATCAATCCTCTTTATGTGTGTGTTGGTCACTGGCCGTTTGTATGTCTTTTTTTGTTTCAGTGTGTGAGTGTGTGTCTGTGTGTCTGTGTGAATATCCCTATGTTGGGGTGTGGGTGAAAGTCAAAGGACAAACTCATGTGTCGGTCATTGCCCTCAGCCTGATTAGGTTTAGATAGGATCTCTGGTCTATTGCTGTATATGCCCTACTGAGCTTCTAGGGATTCTATCTCTGCCTCCCATTTGACTGTGGGAGTGCAGAATTACAGATGTGTACGTGGTCCTAGTTCAAACACTCATACATGCAAAGCAAATGCTTTACCCACTGAGCCATCTCTCCTGCCCTTATATGCCTTCTTTATATAGTGTCTGTTGCCTATATGAAAATATGGTCATTTGTCCTCTTACTGGTGAGTAAAAGTTGCCTATATGTCCTGAAATTCACCTTTTAACAGATGTAGCATCTGAGGTGTCTCTCATATTGGAAAGCAGGGAAGCCTGTTTTCTTCTTCCTCTGAGCATTTCCTCTGGTGCCTTGTCTTATGTTGACATGGCCCAGTTTGCCTGTGCTTCGTCTCTTTGCTCCTTCCATCTCTGAACATTCTTTGTTCCTCTATGTTATTGTGTTGCCTTTAGCTTTCTTTGGCTGTGATAACTACTACTACCCAAACCAACTTGGGAGCAAAGGCTTTATTTGGCTTCCATGTCTCCTTTATAGTTTATCTACAAGGGAAGTCAGGGCAGGAACTCCAGCAAGAGCCACCGAGGAAGCTTCGTAGTGGCTTGCTTCTCTGCCCTGCTCAGGTATTTCCCAAGCCCATCTGCTCAAAAGGATGGCATCACCCACAACAGGCTGGGTCCTCCCAGAGCAATTATCTATTAAGAAAATGCCCCTACAGACATGCCCGCCAGCCTATCTGATTAAGACAATTCCCCAATTGAGATTTCTTCCACCCAGATATGTCTGTGCTTGAGCTAAGTCGACAAAAACTATAAAAAGCTCCTAGATGCATCAGGCTTTATGAACGATGTGGTTTTGAATCAAAGTTCCAGGTAAAATTCTAGTTTGTCTGCTTTCTCCTCTGGAGAGCAGAATGGACACCCCAGCACTTGCTTCAGTGCTTCATGACTGTATTAGAGTCACGATGCACACATATGTATTACACACACACACACGCACACACACACACACACACAAAGAGTGGATTTACTGGAATGGCTTACAGAGTTGGGCCTGTGTAGTGGAGAGGCTGAGAGAACAGTAGGTCTTCAGTTCACATAACTGGATGCCTGAATAGTCTGAAACTGTCCCAGAAGGATGGAAGATTCTTGGAGAGCTGCTGGTCTTTGGGGTGCGCATGAAGGCCTAGAATCTGAGCTCTGATGACAGTAAAGGATGGTAGGGCCAGCAACACTGTGAAACAGAGGCACTTACCAGCAAGATGTATAGACAGGCAGGCAGTGCAACTTCTCCCTTGCGGTTAAAGTACTGCCCACTCTGGGGAGGGACTTCTTCCTGCTAATACTCCTGGACATGCCCTCATAGGTTGTCCTCCAGGCCTGTCTCTTAGATGATTCCAGATCCTCTCTGGTTGACCATCAAAGCTGTCCATCACAATGACCCTGGCTGACCCAGGGCAGCACCCACTCACCCCCAGGAATCCTTTGCACTCAGCTTTTGAAACTACAGGACCCTGCTTCCTGAGTACAGTGCATAACCCCCCACAACCTGGAGAACAGAGACTTCCACTCCGACCCCGACTCCCTCACGGGTTCCTCAGAGATGGCTTGGGCTTTTTTGCTGTCCTGTACTTTTGCTGGCTAACGTTGGCTGCTTCAAGTTTGTCACCTTCTCAGTTGTACGATTCTGAAAGAGATCCTTTGCTGCGTAGCCTCTCTGTGCACACTGGCAGCTGCCTCTGGGAGCATCCCAGAGACTGTCACAGAAGACACCACCACAGAAGAGACAGCGACACTGCACTCAATATTCCCACAACATACTATTTGGAAAAGTCCTTGGCATTTTGTCTACTGAATTGTGAGATAGAATTTACTGGAAGGAACATGATTTTGGTTTTGCCTTTCGTAAGTGTAGTATTTTTTTAAAATCACCTTCTTAAGTAAATTTTATTTAAGTGTCCATTATGTACAATAAAATGTATCCATTTAAAATATTTTTACAAATGCCAGCACTAGAGTAACATGACAGCCACTATGTAGATATTCCCACATCCCATGAGAGAGTCCTGAACCCCGTCCCACCTTAATGTTGCATAGCTCATGGGGCTTTAATCTGCCTTTGGACAGTCACTAAAGACATCGAGCAACTTTTCAGGTGCCTGTGTTCTCCCTCACCAAATGTTGTTTCAAATATGTTGCTGAGCTTTTAATATTAAAATTTGAAATCACTCGCACCTAGATTTGATTTGCACGGGATAAAATGCATTTATTTAAAGTGTGTAGTTTGTGCATGTAGTGTAATATTTTATTGAAGTGCCTTTCCAAATATTTTTACCATTTTTATTAGATTGTTCATCTTCTAAAGTTATATGAGTCATCCGTATATTATGATACAACTTCAAGATTCAACCATTTTTCTTAAACAAGTACTCCTAAGATTGTTGTGAACTCGTAGTTAATTTTAAGAATTCTGAATTTGACAGTTCTTTACAGTGTTCTCACTGCCTGCCTAGAATGACAGATTTCCAGAAGCCCTGGCCATTTGCAAATATTCCCTGTAACTCTTCCTTTCCACCAGTGCCTGCACATTACATCCAGTCTGTGTGGCCCAGGTGGTTGTCTCTGTGCACACAGCATGGTGTATTGTTTAGTTTATTGTAAGTCTTAAGATCAAATGGTATAGTCACATAAAAATTGTAAGGACCTCAAAGAGCCAAAAAAAAAAAGAAGAAGAAGAAGAAGAAGAAGAAGAAGAAGAAGAAGAAGAAGAAGAAGAAAAGAAAGAATGTAAGAAACAAATAACAAATAAATAAACAAATAAAAAAACTGACTACAAAGAGATAACATTAGAGAATTCAAAAGTTGATTCAGAGAGATCTGAGATGCCAAGGTCACGTGAAGGTCACTCCCCCTTTGGGGCAGTGCTGAAGCTGGGGCAGGGGGCACTTTTCTATTTACAGCTGGCCACAGTTTCAGGGTAGACACTGGGGGTCCTGTCAAAGGAATTTTCTGCCCAGATTTAAGTCATGATATTTCCCCCTATTGTTTCAATACGGTGAAGTGAATTGATTGATTTTTAATGTAAACCATTCTTGTATTCTGGGAACAATCACCTCTTGATAATAATATATTATTCTTTATAGGAATCATGCATAATTAAAATGCCACCACCGACCTTCAGCTGCTGCACCTTGGCTACAGAAACTCACAGCAGCTCTCTTCAATCTTCACTCCCCGCTGTGTGTGTCACTGTCACCCGTTTTTCTCGGGTGCGAGTTATAAATGCCATGGTGCATTGTTTTTCAAAATTGCATTCTCTTAGGTCTTCAGAGAATGGCCTGGTGCTAAGCCAGGGCCTTGCCCCCATCTGGCCGATTGGAACCCAAACATCCTCAGCACGGCTCCCTCCCTAAGCCCTAGGGATGATGGCTCTGCACCTCTGTGGCAGGTGTTCACTGAAAATGTTATAACGTTCTATGTGATGCAATGCAGTTTACTGTCCAGGCAAATATGCAATGGGGCCATGGCCCTACCTGAAGTTTTCTCCCACTGCTTCCTCCTTCTGCTCTGCAATTGCAGCCTCACATGGGAGTGAGTGGAACTCACCTATGGTTCCACAATGAACAGAAAAGATCACTGTAAAAATCGGCAATGTTTTTCTTAACTTCATGTCTATTGTGGAAGATTGCACACCATTGACTCAACTGCAATTTCTCTCTACTTAATCTCTTTTGGAAGAGCCTCTTGCTTTTCCAGTTAGTGGAATTGTGTTCCCCTCTGTTTGATTTGAGTTAGAGCCCTCACCTGTGAGGTTACTGCACATGAAAGAGGACATATAGGTTGTACACGCAGCAGAAAATTGGGGCCCTAACCCTGTTTGATGGGTGCCCTCATTAACAGACATTAAGATTCACTCTGAGGGTAGAAATCTACAAGCCTTTGACCTTGGACTTTCAGAACTTTAAGACAATTATGGCTCATTACTTAAGCTGCTTTGGGTGGTATTGGTTTATGACAGGCCAAGCAGACCAACAGAAATCCAGTGGGTATGAAGTGCTGCTGCATTCGTGGAACATGGTGTCTTGGCCCATCTTATGCTGCTATAGCATTGTAAGGAAGATTAAGGAACGTGAAGAGCTTGATTGGGCTCATAGTTCTGAAGGCTACACGTCCACACGCAGGGTACCAGCATCTGCTGAGGCTCTGATGGAACGCTTACCCACCACATCTCAGCAGGGAGCCTCACAAGTCCTGACGAACCAAAGGTACTAGAGACATCTCTCTTTTCAAACTTCTTCCATAAACTGTCATTCTATTACTCCAGCTGTCTGTCATCTTGGGAATGGATAAAGCCATACATAAGAGTATGCCCTCCAGGATCCCCCTTCAGATCATCCCTGTCCACACAGCTACAATAGGAAATGCTTTTCCAACAGGTGAGATTTGAGGGGCATATTCAAACCACAGCACACAGCTACACCCTCTTCGGGAGAAAGTATTATGTTATCCAGAAGTAGCACTGGCATAGCCATGTATCATCATAGTCAATGAGCTATGAGACTTGTCAGTCAGTGAACTCATTAAGAGTTTTGTATGAGAAAGGCAGAGAGAAAATGAACAGCTGTTGTATGGTTAGTCCTGATGGAGATGTATACCAGCAGGAGGGACGAGGCCAGGGGATGGTGGGAGAAAAGAGGTCAAAGAGAGCCACTTGTCCCTGGGTCATGTGTCCATTCTGGGCCACCCCTGCACACAACACGATGGTTATGGCAGACCCCATCGTATCAGGCAACATCATTCTTTATCCAAAGGTGTGCGACCAAGCATGCCACTATTCTATAGCAACAATAATATTATGCACTTTGTAACATACATATGTATTTATACATCATGATTTTCCATGTCATTAAACATTTCTTATAAATATGATTCCTCACAACCACAGAATGCCTGAGTTTTCCATCTTCCTGTGGTGAGGACTTAGAGCTTCCAGCTTTATGTGCTTGGTACAGAGGAGCTGTCAGAGACACCTTTGTCCTCCCTTCAGATGATATCAGGACCAGGGGAGCAGCCCACTTCCGACTCCCACTGCGTGTGCCTAGGGGGAATCACAGAAGGCAGGCCAGCCTCTCCCCTACAGCTTCACAGGATGTGATCATTTGAAAAATCCCTCTGACCCGCTTGCCAACAGATGATCTCTGTTTCCCTATCAAGGTTTGGTTTGCAGGGAGGCAGGCTGTGGGGCTGAACCCAGGGCCTTGTGTATCTGGACACTCTACCACTGAGAAGCAAGCCCAACTTGGTTCATTTCATTAAAATGTTCCTTAGTTTGCTGTCCAGAGTTGCATTTCTTACCACGAGTCCCCTGCTTGCTGCTCTGTGACACAGTGCCTCTTCCAGACAGGAGCTCTTCCTAGGGCCACTACATTATTTCCTTCTCCACTGTCAGACTTAAAAGCCTAAGTCACGAACCTTCTTCTATGAAGAACACTTCATTACGCTTGTCCTTGACCATCCCATACCTACTACATCCCCATAGCACACTGTGCATCCTCATTGTACTGTGCAATGTCATTCCATCCTTGAAAACTTGACACTCAGGAAACACATGGTGCATGAATGAATGAGTGAACGAACAAACTACTGGTGCTGAACACACTACCTTAGTGCTTGCAGGCCTGTGGCAGGACATGACTAGGAGGTCCTCAGATAGGGATCCTGTTCTACATCTATCACAACCGATAACTGTCAAATGGGAAGACCCCTTATTCAGGACTGAGGCAGAAATCTGGACCAGGCAGAAGACAACAACTCCTCTGGGCTGCCTGTTCATGCTAGCTTAGTTGTCAACATGTCATTGTCACTAAAGCAAAGCCATCGGAGTAAAGTCAAGGGAAAGATACCCACACACATGGGTGTGATGTCCCTTCTTGCCTGTGTGCAGGGCTCCAGAGTGCTTCATTGTGGTCCACTGTGATCCAGTTGACACCAGGGCCACCCACAGTCACCCAGCCTTCATTCACTAGGGTGCACAGTCATCTTTAAACTGTCCGTGAAAGTCCCCATCTCTGAAGCTTTGCCTGAGTCTGTTAGGTCTTCATCTATAACCACAGGTCTATAGAAATTAGGTTTTCTTAAAAGCTTCATCAGGGAGAAACTCACTTTTGCTCATTCTTTCCCTCTCCTCTATGAATCACCGGAAAGTAAGACCCAGGTGGTACCTTTTTGTTCCTAAGCTGTACTTTAAAGTATTATCCAACTGTATGAAAGGTAAGCACAGCCCAGATGCTGCAGCTGAGGCCGTTCACAGGAAGCAAGCCTTTGAAGGTCAGCAGTGAAAGTCCATCTTTCTTGTTTTGGTAGACTCATCTTCACGCTTTCCTTTGGCATTGGAGAGTTAAAGGAAAGCTGCTTTAAATGACCAGTTGTCTCATCTCCAAGAATAATGGAGATCCTGAAATAACCGGATGAAATCTTTTTTTAAAAATGTTTATAGAAATGCATTTCTCTACAGTTGGAATAACGGAAGGTTGGTGTCTTGTTGGTTTCCAGGATTTTTGCTTAATTCCATTCCACCAATCCTGCTTCTGTGGTGCCTCCTCAGTGACCAAATGCATCGCTTCATCTCCTCAGTGCTGATCATTACACCTCTGCACTGCCAGGGCACATCAAGCAGCAGGGCTGCCTTCCACTACAACACCAATTCCAGAAAGAATGTGATTACATTGGCCTTGCCCCTCCTCAAAACAATGCTCTGTTCTCTCCCTGGGAGCCCAGGAAGGGGCCACACTCAACTCATCTCTTAAAAGAAGATAGGTCAACCTCTCTAGTTAGGTCCACCACCACCCCTCAGTGTTTAATGCTACCACTCAAATTGTAAAGGGGGCAATCGCTTTCTAACAAGCCCCAGACAAGGCTGTATGTCTGCAGTTCCTCCTGTGCCTCTCATAAGCACAACTGCTCAGAGTCTAGTCAGGGAACGCTCATATCAGAGAAGACTGGATCCCCACAGGGACCCAATGGTAGATGCTCCAGCCCACCTGAGTTAATAACTTGTCTCCCTGGTGTGCCGCTGATAGAAACAACTGAGAGAGGAAGAGTTTGTTTTGACTTACAGTTTGGAAGATGTAATCCCTAATAGCAAACACATGGAACAGACCCTGTCCATGACATGTGGAGCTTGAGGCTGGTCATCTCCTAAAGATCCTATACCTTTCCCGAACAGTTCCACCAACTGGGTGGCAAACATCTAAGCACGTGAGTCTGTGGAAGACATTTTACATTCAAACATGACCCAAGTTTTCCCAGGTTCTAGTCATCAGCCAGTCTCCAAGAAGAGAAGCCTAGGGGGTGTGGCTGCAACTGTCTGTTCATGAGAACCCTACAGTGAACAATGAACTGCTACAGTCACAAGGTGTGCCGTGTTGCAAACACCTGCATGCTCAGCGGCCTAAAGAATGGATGCTGATCTAGCTCATATGACCCTGGGTTGTCTAAATGGTTCTTTGGTTTAGCTGGACATTGGAGAGCCATCAGTGGGTCCTAAACATCTGGAGTGACTGGTCCTCTTATAAGCAGCTGGAAAATGCTACCCGTCTTCATAGGATAAGATGCTTAGCCTGTGGCCCCAGACTTGTTCCCAGCACCTTTTGTACCTGAGTCTTAAGTCTGAGGAAGGGACAAAGGCCAAAAGCATTTGGGGATTGAACTCAGAGCAACGGTCTTGGTGGCAAGGGTCTTTAAACACTGGTAGCCATCACAGTAGCCCATCTTTTCTTTTCTGGAAGTGACTTTTGTCATTATGGCTTCCAACTTGTAAAACACTTCCTGACCATATGCCAGATGAGCAAAGCATTCCTGTAGAACCACGTTTCTGCTCATTGTCGCTGGAATTTTACGTCTGGTTTAACGTCTGAGTCACTGGAATTTAATCTGCTGTGGATGAAAACTCTGAGATGCACACATGAAACTCTCTCCTGGGTGGATGAAATGTGGAGATGCTGAGAAGGTGGAGGGTGCACATTCTCCTTTCTGTACTGTGGCCCAGCTCTGTGTGTCTTGGTATAAAGAGCTCACTATAACAGACAGACTTCTGGTCATTCTTGCCCATGGGCTACCAGAATGCACAGCACAGTGACATGCATGGGTTTGCACTGGCCTAGTGTAGCACCACTACAGGAAAACTGTGAAAGATCTGCTGGCCACAGAGCTGGAGCCACAGCAGCAGGCTCCAGAGACAACAGTGGTCCATGGGTATTCTTCCTGCTAGCCATGGCCTGTAGACATCCCGGACAGAGGTGTCCAGTGTGGGCTCTGTGCTCAGTAGCAGCAGCTGTGAAATTGCTGGAAATGCCTGTTCTCAAGCAGCCCCATAGGTTGGGTCTCTAAAACCTGGAAAGGTTGGCTTATACAGCTGAGGTCTGAGGCCAAAATCCCAGAATCAGTCTTTCTCTGAGGGTCTCAGAGGGAGAAAATGTGCCTGGCTCCTGTTTCTCTTCAGGAGGACACAAGGACGTTGGGATTTTTTGCCCTATAGGTTTCCTGCAGTCTTGAGTTTTTTCCAAAAGAATTCCTTCCTCCTAAAACTTTCCTGAACCACATTTTAGGAAATTGTTCAGACCCAGCTCACATCAGAAAGCAACGGGTAGAAACCACCAGGAAAGAGGGGCTATTGATCAGCTAGCTCCGTTCTAAAATTGACAAGGCGAGGACAAAGCCAGTACTTAATGTCACTGTGCTGTGCTCCCAGGTCTCGATGGATGTGTGAGCAAACGAGCAAGCTTGTTACTATTCACACATGCTGATGATGCTTTCCTTGCCCTCAGGAGCTGGAGATTTCACAGAAGATAGGTGTTTGATCAGCTGTAGGAAAACAAACCCACTTCAAGCAGGGGAGCTGGGATTCCATTCTCCAGGTCTAGGGTAGAGTGTCTGAAGAGCTACACGGGCTTGTTGCATCCTAGGCTCTCCGGCACTCTGAAGAGAGAACTCGAGTCTCCCGGACCTGACCCTTGGAGGTGATGCTGAGATTATCATACTTTGCTGAGGTTGAAATGAAAACAAAACACCAGGAAGCTCACCAGGCCCCCATGGTTTGTAGAGATGGATCTTGAAGAAGTCAGATTTGGGGTGCCTGCACCTAAAATATCAGAGCTCTTAGCATCCCCACTGTGTATACCTGAGTGCAAAATAGCAGCAGTCTCCCATATGGAGAGGGGGCACTTCAGCTCTGTGGGTCTGTGTCACAGCCTAGTCCAAAATAAAAGAGCCTTAAAAATATGAAGGAACACTACAGTCAGAAGCGATCCACACTGGCCACTATGGTCTTCTTCAGAGTGTCCTTCCCTGCAAAGTCTGAGATCCCCATCCCCACCCTGATCCCAGGTCTCAGGTGAGCAATGCTCGGGTTGCTTTGATCAACTGTGGCTCAGTAAACAGTGTGAAGAGGACTGCCTGGACAGAGCACTCTGGTGCCAGCCTCCCTTGCCGGGCTCAGGAAGTATGCACTCCATGAAGGGACCCAAGCAGCAGTGGCACAGAGCCCTTGGCCCAAAGCTGTCTAGGTCACTGTGCCCTCCCTCTTTGCATCCTTGACCTTCCACCTCTCTTCTCTCAGAAGGTACACTTAGACTTTAAGAGTGAGCCCATGTGTCTCCCTCATGCCATTTCCCCCAGGCTGTCTGCAGCTGCTGCACCAATGCTACCCACTAAAATGTTTATGGAAGGCATGCTTCCATGCCAGCCCTACCTATTGTGCCATCTCCAGATGGCATGCCATCAGACTAGCCTGTCTCTAAGGCAGGATCCAGATCCTGGGAATGCACTGTGCATGGCTCAGCCTATGATGGGTACTGAGGTCAGTCACTAGGCTATGTTTCTAGTCTATGATCACTGTAGGACATCCTTAGCACTTTCCCTTCTGGTACTCCATTTCATATGCCAGGTGTGAGTGAACATGAATGCAGTTAGCAAAGCCCCTTGTCTGGGATGGTTTTGCAAAGGAAAATTCTACTTGATATCAGTACAAGTTGCACAGTCACCTTTTCAAAAGAATAATTTACTATTTGTGTGGATGTATACATATGTAGGCAAGTGTGTGAGTACATGTCCACATGGAAGCTGGAGCCCAACCTCAGAGGCCATTCACCATCATTTTGAGACAGTCTCTCACTGGCTTGGAGCTGACCAGCGAGCTTCAGGAATCATCTTATCTCTTTCTTTCCGGGGCAGGAATTACATGCATGCACCATCCTGCCTGGCATCTTTCCATGTGTGTTCTGGGATTTGAACTCAGGTACTCAGGTTTGCAAGCCCTTTACCCTCTGAGCTGTCTCCCCAGGCTCCAAGTCATTTCTGAGGGAAATATTTGGGCTTAGTCTTCTTTATTACCAAGGATCAGTCACCCCCTGATGCTGTTTGCCTTGGTTTTTAGCCACACACACTACCAGCTATTGCTTTGTCCTGAGGGCTCCTCCCCAGAGTGCTCTGCTTGTCCTCCAGCTGGGGTGAAGACTAAATCAGGACTCATTGAGATTCCGCACCACTAATGCAAACAGCTCTCTGTGCCACAAGATCCCATCCTGGAACCTCTCCCCTGCTCTGCAGGCTATGCCTGGCCCTTCATGCGGCCATCATAAGCACTTTTTTCTCTGTGTGAAGGCTTTTATTGTCCATAAATCATGAAGAGCCAAGCTGCAGTTGTCCTTGCTGGAAGGTGGCAATCTCTCCATAAAATCTTAGGTTCTCCATTGTGAGGAAGCATAGTTTGGGCAGGATGGGGAAGAGCTGGAGGCTGTGGGGTGGACAAGAAGCCATCCTGGTCTCACAAGGGAACTAGGTTGACGTCCATCCACTGTCAGGCATCCACAAATGAGGTGAAAGAGGTGCTCTGTACCTGTAGAGGAGAGAGGTAAAGAAGAGAAGCCCAGCAGAGCCAAGCTTGGCTTCTGCATGCAGAGGGTGCAAGCTTTCTATCAGGACCTCGAGTCCCAGGGTAGAGCCACAGTCACACAACAGAGCCCACCTCTCACCTGTGCAGAGTTCTAATGGGGGGTCATGTGCTGATTCACAACTTGGTTTCCATCAGTCTCTTGTCCTCTTTCGAGCCTTCCTTTCTCCATCTTCCTTTCTCCTTCTTCCTTTCTCCCTCTCAGAGCCTTGGGACACTTAAGGACCAGTGACTGGTAAGAGCTGAGTGGGTGGGCAGGCTTCCTGGAACATGGTGTCTATGGACAGACATTCCATAACTGGGGTATGACACATTTGATAGGAGGCAATTCTCCTGAAGTGGCAGGGAACATAATGGGCTCCCCCAATACTCCCTTCTCTCATTCTCAATCCCCATCCCGCAGGAAGGAACAGCCTTCCAGGATGAGCATTTCTTTCTGCTGTTCCTACGACTGACTTTTGCCCCACTTCCTTGAGACATATTACTTGAAAGAGAAAAAAACAAATACCAGCTTTTTCTTGGGTTTCCCTGGAGGGTAGACCTACATCAGATCAGAGCCTTAGTTCCCACTTGACACACTCCACAATCATTCACTTCCTGAGACCTGAGCCAAAGGTACCAACTTACCATCATTACCAGCCCGCCCCCAGGAAAGTGTTGTGGAGGATACGTTGATGAGAACTGAGCTGTAATGGGTCTTGGAGCAACAAAGAGTCCAGATGCTCAGCTGCCCAGCACTGTCCCAGTCACTTTCATAGTAACTCCTTTAATGGGCCCATAGGCTGACCTTGAGGTCAGTGTCTCTATTAGCATCATCCTCAATTGCAGTGAAGGAACCCAAGGCACAGGGGTGAAGTAATTCATGACAGATCTAGGAGGGGCAGAGCCAGGACTTAGAGCCAGGCTTAGCATCTGTGTTTTACCCTTTACATTACAATTTTCAAACACTTCTAGAAAAGCACGCAAGGTTGTCATGGTGGGTTTGGATGAGGGCGCTGCTCAGGGTCTGGACTGAACAGGGAAGCACATTGATTTTCCTCTCTGTGAATTTTCCGGATGGAGAACATTGAAAAATCCTCTCAGCTCAATGTCACAGTAGTAGGTCTAATCCAGCTACAGCAGAGACCTACTTTCCGGAAAAAAAAAAAGCCTTACTGAGTACATGGGAAGTTTATTGTCAGACGAAGATGGTCTAGCTTCAGAACCACTTCCTCCATCAAGAGAGAGCTTGTTCTAAGGCGGAAGGCACTACCTGGGACTTGGAATCCACCCATCTGTGGACTCCACAGATAACTGGATGCAGAAGACCTATGAGGAACATGATGCAGGGATGAGAGGCCTGGAAAAAGGGGGAAAGGACACCCTAGCAGGCAGGCGAAGGACACAGAGGGGTGAGCAGGGTCAGCCTGTGGAGTTGGTGAAACCATCTTGGCATCATCTCCTCAGGGGACTGCCTGGCACTGGGAATCTGCAGCTGGAAAGACTCTGGAGCCAAGTCCCCTGGCCTAGGAGAATCTGGGTCCAGTGGCTGTCCTTTCTTTAAAGCAAACCTGGTTGTACCATTCTCTGGACCCCTGTATCTCCCAGGCAGACTGCGCCGCCATTACCTGTGAGGATTGGAGTAAGTGAATAGTAACCTCGGTTGGTCTGACCTTCATCACTGTTCCTCACCTCAGCTTTGAAAGCATCATCAACAGGGTGCTTACTGTTGCTGCTTCCTAACTATGAAAGGAAAAAAAATAGCCTGGAGCAGCAGAGAGGGCAGGAATTTGGGTGGCTCTGTTTTTATTCTGCCTTTTCTCTTTTTTTATTTTTCTCAGACACAGGGTATGCAGCTATGGATTCCTTGAGAGCACAGCTTGAAGCTTCTAGAAGAAAAGCTGTTCCCACCTGAGGAGAGGATGCCTCTCATCTTGGCACTAGCAGAAATGACTTTACTTACCTGTTAGTTGGATCTTTATGAAAAAAGAACACACATAAATTAGGAGTGGAGCCATCTAACGTAAATGCAGGATGCGGTGGGAAAAGCAAATTGTTGGAGTCCCAAAGCAGTGAAATCCCCCAGAGTGGCTTCCAGGGAATGAGTCCAGTGAGGAGTGTGTGGTCCAGGGTGATGTGGGGGATTAGGAGCTCTTGTGTGAGACAGAGAGAGTTAGATGGACACAGCCAGATAAGAAGGAATCTGAAAGACAATGAAGCCAGGGAAGTCTAATGTCTGTGGGGAGGCAGGAGTTTATGTTGTGGCTTGGAACAGAATCCTCTCCTGGGAGCCAAGTTTTTTGCTGACATTAAACTCCATCCATGTCCTTGGTCAAAGAAGAATTTCTAAGATGCCAACTGCAGACACCAGGTAATGTGGAGCTCCAGCTCTGCTCTGAGGCCCAGCTGGGTAAACACTCAGGGCTGACGTCATGCACCTAATGTTTCTGTGCTCGTTTTAAGAACAGACTCATCTGTATTTCCTTTATGCAGAGGTAGAGACAGATTTACCTTGCCAGGTGCCATGTCCCTTGGAGACCCAGGGGGAAATTGTGGCTGGTGAACTTTGGCCCTAGCATCCTGCTTTCCCAAGGATCATGGGCAGGGACAGGGCAGTACAGAGACACCTGGGTTTCATTCAGAGTGCTGTCCTCTTTGCTTCTGAGGCAGCCCTGAGACTGCTGGAGGCATGGGCTTGATGACAGGAAACAGAATAGTGACTCTAAAAATACTTTAACAGGGTCCTCTCAGTGGATCCCAGGGTAGGTGATATATAGCTCAGACACAATCCAGGAATACTGTCAGACCCTCACTCTGGCCATGCTGACCCACAGCTCTGACTGATCACAGGACTGTGGCTAAGATCACCTCTGTCAGCTAACAACCTTCATCCATGATGGCCAGGCCTCCTCTTAAATCCTCGGACCAACCTTTCACCAGGTGACTTTGTCAGGAAACCAGTGTGAACGGAGAATCTGGCAATCAGAGTTCTAGCTCCTTCATACAGAGGCTGCCTGTCAATGTTCCGAGCTTCAAATTCTTTATTTGAAAACAGACTTAAGATTGGTGCAACCTGCCAAACAGCAAGGGCTGGATAAAAAACATCAGCAGGCTGCTGGCAGCTAGAATATGAGTGGATGCCTGACACTCCCTGCCTTCTTTCTTTTCACACATCAGCCAACAATATGTGGTGACCAAGCCATGCCCTCTTCCAACAGTACAGCAAGCTGAGAGTGGCTGGGACAGCAAGCACAGAAGGCTCTTCACCTGTCATGGCCCACCGTCACGTAAGATCTGACTCACAAAGCATGTACTCACTAAAAGACACAACCCCAAGCTAATTTACACACCTCCTGCACCTTATCCATCCTCATCACAGGACTCCAGTTAGAAATAGACTCCTAGGTTTTGCTCTCTGTTTTCTTATTCCAGACTGGAATTTGCCAAGGCATTCCCAAATACCCTAGATGTATCTTCCAGACTGTTTCTAGATGGAGGCCTTGACCCATTTACTTTCTTGGGTGTCACTTCCACCCTTTTCTGATTGTTTCACATTCTACCTAAGTAAATCCTTCAGTGTGCAGAGTTTTTGATACTATTCCTTTGGGCCCTTCTGCCCTGCTCTGCCCTGCCCCGCCCCGCCCCGCCCTGCCCCGCCCTGCCCCGCCCCGCCCCGCCCTGCCCTGCCCTGCCCTGCCCTGCCTTCTCCACTCCCTGGAAATGTTCATGATCCAAAGATAGAGAGCTCTTAAGACTTACCACCAAATGACTTGGTCCCCAGCGCCACCTGCTGTCTGGGCAGCTCTCTGCTCTGACTACCCTTTCACAAGATGCCCCTGGTCATCCAGGGTTCCCTAAACTCCAGTGTTCCAGCATCTCTTCATGCTGCCAATCACTCTTGCAGATTCCTCTCTTTAGCTTCTTCTCTGGCCATCTTTCTTGGGAAAAAAAATCAATCAACTGGCTACTGCCCCACTTCCTTGGGACCAGCCCTGACTATCTTCTGTCCAGAGCAGTCGTCTCTCAGGCTTGCCTCAAGGCTTATGGCTCCTTCAAACCATTTGACTTTCTCCCGCAGTGTCTATCACCCAATTTACCACATTTATTGTTTTATTTTCCATTCATTATATCTCTGCATTAGAATGCAACTTATAAACTCTAGGGATACAAAGATTTCCTTTCTGTTGTTATTGCTTTGTCTGTTTGTTTTTGGAGTTTGATGGGGTTTCTTCCTTTTTTCCTGAGGGGAGAGGTTCAAGACACTCTGAATTTGTTATGATTTGTGTGCTCAAGGTTTGGCAAAGGCTTTGTAACCTGGCCAGGTGCTGCTGGTTTCTATGGGTGTGTAAGACCCCTTTACACGACTGTGACCAAAACACATGTCAGAAACAACTTTTAAAAATGAAGAGAGGTTTATTTGGTCTCATAGTCTCAGAAGGCTCAGCTCATATACTTGACTCGCACAACGTCATGGTGTCAGTGGCGTATGGTAGAAATCTGCTCATCTCATAGTAGGCAGGATTCAAAGATAAAAGAGGAAGAAATCACACCAAGATACAGCCCCAAAGACATGCTTCCAGGGAGCTACTTCATATACCTAGACCCCATGTCCTGCCGCTCACCACCACCTCTCAATGCCATCATATTTTGAATCTATCAGGGAATTAATCTATTGGTTATATCAGAGTCTTAGTGATCTAATCTCTAGAAATAGCCTCACAGACACACCCAAAGGTGTGCTGTCTAAATCTCTTAGCACTTCTCAATCAAATCCAGTTGACAATCAATATTAACTACCACAGCTGAATTCCTCCAAGTCTCAGAATGGGAGAGGGGCTTGCTTGAGGCACAGGAAGCCTGTGTTTTCAGCACCTCGGACAGTGCAAGACTTCTCTTTGTTCAGTGACCCTCACCTATGAAAGTCATTCATTACTGAGAGGTGAGTTTCCTTTATTTTATCCCACTTGGGTAGCATCCCTGAAATTTGGGTCGGTAGCTTCCATTTTTCCTTCTTACCATTTGATGATACAGAAATCAAAGGAACATGCTGAACGTGAGCCGTTTCTCCGCGCTTCCCTCCTGTGCTTGACAGAAAATAATGATCACATTCGCTACATCAATTTAGGGTTTAAAGTCATGGGGCAACCCAACGAGCACCTGGTTTATAATTTAGCTTTCCCTCACCTAACATTTGGACTTAGTTTTATGGCAGGGAATATCTGAAGAGATTTTTCATTTTTTCTGAGTTTGAAAGGAAATTTAGGGTCATTTTCAATGTCACCTTATTAAAATAGAAGCTGAAGAGGCTTTGAAGCACTGCCAGATACAGTGAGTCCCCAAGTATTGAGGCTTTTTCTTCCACCAGGAACCAATAGCTTATCCTCTCCCCTTTGCCACATACAGCATGGAAGCTTTCTTTCTACCCTGGCTTGTCTTAGAGCCTGATAGCTCATAGCAGAGGAACAGGCAGGAACTCTTGGGTCTGCAGCTGGTCTTTGCTTCTCTTCATACTCCATACACCTGTGTAGGAATGGAAGAGGGGTGAAAAGGACATGAGAATCACAGCCCTCATCCCACCCCCAAGTGCAGCTTCCACATGGTGTCCACAGCCAGAATTCCCTTCTCCCCTCTTATCTGGACTCACAGTTGTTCTGGAGCTGTGAACTGAATACTTCTAAGTGGCTAGTGCACAGTACCACAGAGCCCCTCCTCTCCCTGACCTGCCATTTCTGCTTGCTTTTAACTCTAAGATTCTAACTATCCAGAAGTTGATAGAAGTTAAGAGGGCGGAGACGGGACCGAAGAGCTCAGGGACAACTCGTCAACCAGAGCCTGAAGTCTGTAACTGGCCCAGAATTTTAACCATGTTAATGCTGCTGGCACCATGACAAGAGTCAACCAGAGAGGGTTCAAGACCACTGTGGGGCATTGCTACCTCTGTGGAGATGGCTTCTACATGACAGTTAGCAAAGCTCCCTCATGGGTGAAGGTACATCCATTTGGTTTTCATTTTTACAGTCTGCAGCCTCATTTTGCATGACATTGACCCAGTGTGATGCTCCTCATGAGTGACACAAACACACAGCAGGCACTGTGTGGGCTTCCATGTGCTGGGTGATAGCCTGATGCTAGACCCAGAACTCATCATGATTGTCACAAGTGACAGACAGTGCTGTCACTGCCGCTGAACCCTTGCATTTAGAGAAAACATGGCTGCCCTTGCCTTGATAACAGAAAACCACAGAATCACCCTGTCACACATATAGCTCATTAAAATCACAAGGAGTTACTGTGGAGTCCTGACACCTCTTGGGACTAACCAGACCTTTAGGAGTTCAAGCTCCCAAGTGACTGTTGTGTGATCTGGGCCTCCTGTGCTTTGTAAAGACATTGAGCAAACAGAAGCCATCCCCCTTATTAATTATGTGTCAGTCATTTAAAACCAGTCAACCATTCACAAGGCTTGCTTCTCTGTCATTTTGAGAGAAGAGCTTCTGGCTTCTTCCTTCCAGCTCTGCAGGTGGCCTAGGCTGCTTTAAAATGACAAGGAAGAAGGAATTTGAATACCTACCCTGGCAAAAGGACTTGATACAACTGTTAGTTATTGAATAAAAATGGGGGGGCGATAGTTATTGGAACACACTCTCACAAAGCTACTTTAACAACCGAAGGGTGAGTAGGAATGATATTTTTTCTAGCATCAGTGAAATTCTACCTCTGTCAGAAATGTGCCCAGTCAGCAAAACCACTTTCCTCTTCCACACTAATAAGAAAGATTTTCCCCCATTTTCTGACCATGCAGCTCTCAGCCAAACATGCCCAGCTCTGAGGACAGTTTGTTTTCCCCACAAAAGGAAGAAGGTGGTGGTGGGCTTTCCCCAATGGTGTTTGAATTCAATGTTGGTGACTGTCGTCCGCTGTCTAATTTAGTTTGTCTGCTGCCTTGTTTCTACAAGGTAAAATGCTCCACTCCTGATGATGTGACCGAAAGACAGGACTAGGCAGATGCTGCTGATGTCTTTGTGAGTCTTTCTTCCTTCCTTCCTTTCTTCCTTCCTTCCTTCCTTCCTTCCTTCCTTCCTTCCTTTCTTTCTTTTTTTTTTTTTTTTTTTTGGTTTTTTTGAGACAGGGTTTCTCTGTAAAGCCCTGGCTGTCCTGGAACTCACTCTGTAGACCAGGCTGGCCTCAAACTCAGAAATCTGCCTGACTCTGCCTCCCAAGTGCTGGGATTAAAGGCGTGTGCCACCGTCATCATTTATCTGTGGCACATGGAGGAAGAGGGGCTTTGACCTTCCCCTGGAGCTTGCCTGTAGCTCTTGGACCCGAGCAAGCATGGAGGGGCCACATGACTCACTCGGCCCCAGAGGATAGCTGTGCAAGGCAGAACTGATGCCCCAACATATGATAGAAACATTTAGTAAACATACCTTGTACCACAAGGGGGCCCCAAATTTTGAGGGTTCTTTTCTTTTGTGTTCTCTGTCACGTGATGATTTCAGTGTCTCATGACAGAATTGCTTCAGACAGTACACACTGGAAATTTCCAAACAAATGAATCAAGGAACAGCTTCCTTCACTTCAAAAGTACTTTTCTGAACTGTGTGAATAGGCACCCACCCACGGTTCACAGCTACCTGTGATCTGAGTGTCCCCCAAAGCACAAAAACCTCTAGCCGTCAGGCTGGACACACTGGTGTTTGTGGCTTGGCCAGATGCACAGCCTTCCCCTCTGAGGCTTCCAGCACATTCTCCTGCCTCAGCACTTTTATGTCCCAGGGCATGTGATTGCCTCTTCACAAGGTTTGCACACAGAGTAGATTTTCTTTTGAAATTGAGATGGAAAAACACTTAGAGAAATCCCCCAAAGCACATAAAGTTCTTTTTGTTAAGTAGTGATCATATAACGGTGCACAGCAATCTTGTCAACACATCAGATGACAAAAATGCCCATGGCCACAGTGGCTTCTCCAGTGTAATCACAGAAAATGTGTCAGACTGAGCTTGCACCAATGGATTTTCAGGTTATCACACCAAGGAGACTCTCTGACCTAGCTGAAGCTGGTGGTGTATGCATGTGTGCATGTGGGAGCATGCAGCAATATAGTATACTCTGTGTTCATGTATGTGCACATACTTTTTCTCATGTATGCATGCATCTGTAGATGGGTGTGCACATCTATGTGTATACATTGGCATGCTTGTGTATATTTATTTGTGGGTTCACACAAGTATGTGCATATGCATGTATGTTTGTTGTGTTGTACATATGTTTGTGTAAGTGTGGCTGTGTGTATATAGTTTTGTGCTGTGTGTGTATATCCATGCACAAGCCTGTATGTGTGGCATGTTCCAGTGGAGGTTGCTGCAGGGTATCTAGTTCATTACAGCATGCCCCTTCCGTTTATAACATATCAATGAGAGAAGATTCCAAATGGGTTGAGCAGCAAGACCAGGCAGAAGCTCAGCATGAAGGAATGAGAAGAAGGGCAACTATTTACAGCAGGTATATCTGTCTCCATGGCTGTTGTTATCCCACTGTAGCTAGAGTTCCCCAAAGCTTAATCCCAAGAGGGAATTTCTTCTCCACACCACCTTAACCCATGATGACTGAGTAGCTGTATGCTTGGGTTCCTGGGGGCAGAGGAGTCCATCTTGCACTGGGTGAAACTGCACTCATCATACATAGGAAAAGCAGAAACAGTCTGACTCCTTAAGCTCTGTCTTGTCTGTTCAGCAACACTCACGCAAGATATGGTTCTGAGAGACTTGGTTGGACTTCAGCATCCCTGCAGATGAGCAGAGTTGGTTAGAGGAAGGCCTGTCACCAAGTGGCAAGTTTAATTTAAGGGAAAAGATCCCAAAGGTCACCAGTATTTCAAGATGGGCCTTTAAATCTCATGTGTAATTGGCTCGGCCTAGACTCAAACATCCATAGTCTTGGGGGTGGGGTAGCAGTGCCTTTAGATCAAGGAACTGGCTATGGTTAAACCTGGTTCTTCAGATCCTGTTTCTTCAGATAGGAGGATATAGCTGTTTTAAAGGGCAATGGTGGGTACTTCACATTGAGACTCAAACACTACCCATGAGCTCTGGTGTAGAGGGCAGTAATGGCACCTCAAGGATGTGGGCAGGAGAATAGCTGGGAGCTGAGGGTGGCAGGCTGGGTATCCTCATTCGAGCATCCTCAGCCTTCTCTCTCTCTGCGTTGCTTGAACCCTGGACAGTGGAACTAGGGGCTCGGTGCAGTGGTCACTCTCAGTTACTCCCTTAGGACTGAGCCACTGGAATCCAATGAGGACTGAGGGTTATATGTTAGGGATTTTGTAGGGCGTGCTCCTTGATCGTTCAGGGAAGGGGGATGCTTTTGAAGACTGATTCATTTTGATTGCTCAATTCGAACATAAGCACACACAGACAGGGATCCATAGTGGAATCTTCCAGACCTTAGTGATCACTGGTCACAGCCAGGAGCAGGAGTAGCCTGAGCTTTATCCCAGCACGATGAGTGACATCAGCCATATCTCTCTCCCTGTTTGTTTCTACTTCCACATCTGCCTCAGCCAACCTTCTTCTTCTTCTTCTTCTTCTTCTTCTTCTTCTTCTTCTTCTTCTTCTTCTTCTTCTTCTTCTTCTTCTTCTTCTTCTTCTTCTTCTTCTTCTTCTTCTTCTTCTTCTACCTTGGAATCCATGTTTCTGAGTCTTCTCTTTAACCAACTTCTAGCACCTTCTGGCCTCTCTTAAGTCCAGCCTGGCCAACCAAGGCTCCTCTGATTAATTCACCTTCTAACACCTCTCCCCTCAGCTGACCTCCCTAAAGGGCCTCATCCAGTTCTGGGATAACTCTCCTGACCCCTCAGTCCACAGTCTGCTAGGTTGCAATTGTATAGCTGACTCCTCACAATCAAAATGCCCACAGCTCACTCTGGTCTCCCCAGACTCTGAAAGAGTTGCCGCCCCCCCCCCCACGTCCCTACTTGGACTCAGGTGGCCAGTGTTTACTCCAGACATCCTGGCCCATCCTTCACCCTCGTGCCCTCACTACCTACCTCTAGTCAAGCCAGTCAGCCTCTCAATCTGACCATGTCCTCCAATATCTCCCCTCCCTCTCCATCATCCTGCTGGAGAATCCAAGAAGGGTGTAACCACAAACTCTCCTGTCTCTCTCCATTTCAGAGAACCCCTCCATGTGCTTGTTTTTCCAATGACTCCTGTGAAATGTAGCAGGGTTTTATGGTGTAGAACCTGATACCTGGCATGTCCCTTTCCCTGAGGCATCTCCGGCACATGCAGATTCCCATCTATATGCTGCAGGTAGCCATTCATCAGTGCATCACTCCCTTCAACTGGCCTTGTGCCCTTTCCAGCTGCCCACCCATCCACTCCTCTGAGACCAGAATGGTTCTCTATACAGGTGATGTCTATCTGCACAGAGAAGGTCAATTGGCCCACATAATGCTCCACCAAGCTGCATTATCTATCTAACATGGCTTATCTATCCCGTATGTACCATATTATCCCATATGTACCACCTCCCCTCTCTAAATCAAGACCTTGCTGAGATAGGATGTGGACCATGGTATCATTGAACTAGGGATGTATGGAGCTCTCCATACCCTGGGAATCTGGGCCATTTGTGAGCACATGGAACCAAGATCCTACCTGGGGGAGAAACATCATGTAATGTAGCTAGTCTGTGCAGAAGCCTCCTCGGTGCTTGGCTCTCCCCACCTCTGGTCTCTGGGACACATGAAGTATTACTCTGACGCTTCTTCTCTTGGGCTCTGGTTTTTGTCATAAGGGCCAAACACTAGAAAGAAGAGACTTCAGTTCCAGGAGTAAGGCAGAACCATGGCTCTGTCTCCCACTGGGAGTGTGACTGTGACCGGGTTACTTTCCCACTGAGGATCCCAAATCCAGATTTCTGTCCTGAAGACTCAGAGTCCCAGCAAGTGCCCTAGGCAGAAGACACTACTGCCTGTGGGTATCACAGGCTCATTTTGTTTTTGCTGCAGTGAACATGCATTTGAGACTCACTGAGTCGATCCATGATATTTGTAGATGTAGTCTATGTGTGGGGACCTGAGAATGTGCCAGGCATGGTTCCAGCTCTCATGAGCCCTGTAGGAGTTTCACTCTGTCCTCTGACCTCTCCTCTTAGTGTTGGTTGTGAATCAAGGTGTTCTCTCTCTCTCTCTCTTTCTCTCTCTTTCTCTCTCTTTCTCTCTCTCCCTTCCTCCCTCCCCTTTCCTCCCTTCCTCTCTACCCCTCTCTCCCTCTTTCTTTCTTTTGTCTTCCCTTCCCTTCCCTTCCCTTCCCTTCCCTTCCCTTCCCTTCCCTTCCCTTCCCTTCCCTTCCCTTCCCTTCCCTTCCCTTCCCTTCCTTCCTTCCTTCCTTCCTTTCCTCCCTCTCTCCCTCCCCCTCCCTCCCTTCCTTCCTTCCTTCCTTCCTTCCTTCCTGCCTTTCAATTTTTTTGACAGCATGTCATGTAGCCCAGGCTGGCCTATAAATCACTATGTAGTTAAAGATGACCTTGAACTCTGTTTTTTCTTTCTTTACCTTCCAAGTGCTGCGACTACAGGCATGTGTCATCACACCAGTTTACACAGTGCTGAGTATTGAGCCCAAGGCTCTGTGCTTGATGAGAGGCAAGTGTTCTACTGATTGAGCCACATCTCTGATCCAGAACCTATTTCTTCAGTGTCACTGTGGCATCTCTCAACTTCACTGTAGTGTTGGCTGACAAAGCAATCTTCCCTCTCCAGCCTCAGGATCATACACAGCAAATGTCAATCACAGGACAGGATTTTAAATATGACCCAGTCCCAATTCTCCCTTCCCTCAGGACAGTGGTCACCTGGATGTCTGATAAACAATTGTTAAGGTGTTTTGCACATTTGCAGGTGAAATAAGATACCAGGCTGTCAGTGTGCCCACTTCTAGCAGCCCTGGAGTCTCCAGGACTGTCTTCTATGCTCTGTAGAAGTGAGAAAGAACTATTTTCCTTGCAGAGTGGAGTTGAATTTGAGTCCCGTTACTTGGCAGCACTGTATTCTCAAGCTGCTCTGTGTTTTCTTGGATGCTTTGCTGATGTGTAAATTAAACCATTTCTGCCCTAACTATCTTTTCCCTGTGGGTTCACAGGGAATGTTTTATAAAAACTAGTTCTACAGAAGAACTTAAAATGCCTTAAGTACTTTACTCATTGGCTGTTGGAACAATAAATGTTTCCGAAGTCAGTCATTGACCCATGTCTCGGCTCTGAGTATGGCCTCAAGACACTTTAACCCTTTACCACCTTCAGTGCCAGTAAGAACCACTCACTATGGTATTAATGGATGGGGATATGTGTAAGAGGGGAGAGGTGCAAGCTTTCTGGTGCTCCTACATCCTGAGGAATGGGAGGTCTCCAAGGCAACTGGGTGGCTCTCAGGTGCTCAGTGACCCTGGCATAAGCAAGACACACAACAGGAGCAAGTGACCCAGGTGGTCTGCCCTGCCAGGAAATTGAGACATTTGAAAAGTAAAAAACAAAATGTTTTCAAAGATACCACGAGGTAGATGTTAAGCATGGGCCTGGGACTTGGGAGTTAAGTTCAGTCATGTCTGGGTGAGCTGCTGCACCCCACATCTTTGAGCCCTTTTCTTCATTCAGAAAGCCAGTTATGAATGAAGCTATTTAGAGGGTGGCATGAAAGGCCTTCGACAAGCAAAAACACTCTCTTCGACCTCTTCATATTACACATTCTGTCGTGATAAATGAAAAAGCTGAATATAAGCGAGGTGGCAACTACGCCAAACGGACACGCCCAGCTTTGCCATGCTTCTGAGCGCTGGACACTGGAGATTAACCTTCAGATTTCCCTGCCCCCACTCCAGATCTCTGCCAAAATACAGACAGCACACGCCTAGGTCAGCATCAGGTTCTCAGACTGGTTTTTGACTTATATACAGACAAGGGCGTATGTGTTTTTCTGCTCTGCAGTACCAGGCGTCATTAAACTTAAGGAAATGACATGTAAAAAAGAAGGGACCTATCCAATCAACTTCTAATGTTTCCCTGGAATGGCTTGAAACCATTGCTTCTCTTAGCTTGTACTAAGTAAGAGGCCTGGGGAGATGGGAGGACAGAAGAGATGGCTCAGTCAGTGAAGTGCTTGTGGTACGAGTTTAAGGACCTTAGTTCAGACACCTAGAATGCACATAAAAAAACAAGCCTGTAACCCCAGCCTTGGAGGCACAGAGATAGGTAGGTTTCTCAAGCTTATTGGACAGCCTGCCCAGCTGAATTAGTGGGAGTCCCTGTCTCCAAAAGCAAAGATGGAAACCCCTCAAGGAAAGGCACCTAACATCAAACTGGGGCCTCCATACACATGTGTAGATATCACATACAGAACATCAAACACACACACACACACACACACACACACACACACGACTGCAGAGCTCAATGCTATTAAAAAAAAAAAGTGCCCCTCTCGGAGAACATGGTGAGCCAGGATAAGCCTGTTCTTTGAGGCTTTCCCTGCTTCTGACAGCAAAGCAGGCCGCTACCAGGTGCCTTTTTAGATTTGCTTATTCTCCGTAGGTTCTGTCTTCCTATCACACTCCCTAATTGACATCAAACAGAGCTATTGATTTCAGTGGGTGATGATGTCGCCTTGCTGAGCTGACTTGGTTCATTATGAACACACAGATAAATGGCTGGTGAATGCGGTAGTGAGGGATCGACAGAGCTTCTTTCACCCCACACAAACTTGTGTGTCCTCGGGAGCCACTGAAGCTTAAGTCTCTAAGCTTCTGCATACACAAACATGCTTGTAAGCCCACACCCATATTCTGGCTCTACCAGAAAGAATGTAAACAACCACACCCAGGGTTCCATGAGTGACTGCTCCTGAGTCCCCAGTCTTGTCAATGCATCTTCAATCTTGACTGTCTCTCTGTGTCCTGTTAAATTTCTGCCCATATTCTACCAGGACATGTATGGTTTTTTTTTTTTTTTCCATTTTTGACCTTCTACGATAATTCTTTTAAACAGATCCATTGTGCAAAATGGTGCACGAATAATAAATGCCCAACTTGAACTTCTATTAAGTGTGAAGGTCTGTGTAGATGAGTGACAGCCAGCCCTCGTCAAGCTCCCCAAGTCCAGGCTGGATTAGTATGGCCTCCAATGTGAGAAGCCACACTGCCACCGTGCCACCCTGGAGGGCGTGTCCTTAGAAGCTGATCTAGAGTTACTCAGACCTTGCTGTGTTTGTCTTCTGACAGTGAGAGCTCAGGAGCTGAGGATAACCCCCACGGTGCACATGGTTGTGAGCCATCCCAGTTAGTGTCCATCGAGTGTCCCACCGAGGGTCATCACTGTCTGCAGCATGTGTGTGGCTTTTCTTTGGAAAATACACCCAATGGCAAGTGGATGCCATGACAGCAGGTGTTTGTTGGCACACACCTGAAATGGAAATTTCTGGTTTCTTTGGAGACTCGGTTGTGTCATGTGATGTTTTTCTGGAAACCGTCTTAGATGTTTTTGCTGAAGCAGGCATGTGGGAGGATGTTTTGCAAAGAACAGACACCTGGTGTTTTTCTGGAGGCAGCCTAGAAAAGGGGCATATGATGTTTTGCTAGAGTGGATGCTTAAGAGAATATAGGATGTTTAAAAAGATGTAAATGCAGCCCAAAGGACAGTGGATGATGCTAGATGATATTGCTATACCTTACCATTCTTTGTTGATGATCATTTGTCGTGACTTCATAGAAAGAAACACACTAAAAATCGTCTGGTGGTGATCCAGCTACTTCTTGCTGCTCTTCCATGGACTCCGGCAGATTGGCAGAGCCTTATGCTTTCTTCTGGATTGACCTGCCATTGCTGATTTGTAAATGGTGTTTGTAAGTCCTGCAGTTGCTGATTCTTGAATAATGTTTATGAATGGACGAAACTGCCTCTACTGGTTCATGTGAACTAAACTGCTTTATTTTTCTAAGGGGATTAGAACCAGTAACCTACTCAAAATGCATTAGTAAACTTTGATGGGAATCACTGTATAGTGATTACTGGAAAAAGTTGGCAATACTAAATTGTAAACAATTCAAACAAAATTTTGATTTTCAACTTGCTGGAAAAATATAGAAAGAAAAAATTTTAAATTTTTAGGCAGCTATGAAATGCAATATTTAATGCCCTTGGTATTAATAACACATTGTGGATATTTCTCACATATACCCTGCCTCATGGTTCCCTGATCTGTGCTTTACACTGGAAAGTGAGCTGCAGCAGAGGGTGCCAGGCTGTACTGCCCACTCCCTTCCTAAACGGCACCTCTGTGCTAGCCAACTTCCATCCCTTTATAAGATACCAGAAATATGATCTACAGAGGAGATTAGCAGAGAAGATTTGTTTGGGTGCAAAGCATTACAGGCTCCAGGTCATGATCAGACACACACTGTTCAAACGGCCTATGGGCAGGGTTGCCAAATCATAGTGAGTATGCATGCATGGAAGAACAAAAGCATTCACTTCATTGTTGAGAAAGTGATGCGACTGGGGTGATAGAACACACACATGCACGTGCGTGCACACACATACATCATAAATAAATAAATTAAAATGAAAAAAGATCTCCTACTAACCCTAACCCATGAAGCTCTACTAGAACCACACTGGGAACCAAGACTTTAACAACTGAAGTCCTAGGGGACATTCTGCATGAACAGTATGGCATGGTTTCCCCAGGAGCAGTGTCAGATGCCGCCACAGGGACTGGGCTTGGCTATGGAGTCCTTTGGCTGGGTCAAGACATTTCCCTGGGGAGAGTTGGTCCACATGCATTGCAGAGACACCAGCTGCTGCCACGTATCAAAATATACTAGATTGCATCTCACTTTTCCTCCCCATTGGTTTCACCTGCCCTGGTTCTCCTGGGTACTCTCTAGTCAACTCTTTCAATCAAGTCTCCTTGTTTTCTAAGAAAAATCTACCCAGAGAAAAGTTGGCTCTGAAATGGGATGTGGATGGCAGGTAAGAGACAAGATGACTGGGGGGGGTCTATGAAGCAAGGGTAGTTCCCGGCACACAATCAGAATAGAGCAGGTGTCTCCAGGCAGCCCTGTGAGCAGCCAGCCCCACCCCACCCCCGACTTGGAAGGGTCACCCCATCTCTAAGCCATCTGGCCTCATCTAGTTGTTCTTGCTAGATGATCATCTTCATGCAAAGCCCGTCTCTGAGAGCTTGCTTCTCAGGAATCAGACATAAACTCAACGCTTTACAGTGTGGTTATTATTTGCATAGAATAATACCTCATCCTATTTCTTTTTGCATTGCAGCTAAAATTGATATGAAGCTGTTTTTTTCCAAAGCGTATTTTCTGCAACAATAGACCCAAGGGATGCATTAAGGGAAGGAAGTACTCTGTGGTCACCTAAATCTGGGGAATGTGTATAGACTCTTCCTTTCCCTCAGGAATCCAGCATGCCTGTTAGTCATTACAAGCTCCCAAGAATTTTGCCATGGAGGAAGTTATTTATTATTTATTTTTACACAGTGTTTCCAAAGTTTAATTAAATCTGCCCCATGCATGGCTTAGTACCCTCGGCCTGTGGTGCAGTGGGAATACCTCAAAGCCCTTGCAAGATCTGGCTGTAACCACATGGGCAGTGTACAAGGATGAAAGAATTAGCCCTATGCTGCAAACATGCTGTCCTAAGACTGTGATCTCCCTGGGGCTTCATGATAACATCTACAGCATTATTATATGACCATGCCTTGCCTGAGATGATGCCAAGCAGCAGAGATCTTCCCCTCTCCCTTTGAGCAGAAGGCTAGTCTTGGAGAGGCACTAGTGAAGGAGCAGAGGGCAGAGTTCAGACAGGGCCATCACAACAGGCACAGGGGTACCACAATAGAGTTTTGCAGGGTGTGTGTGTGTGTGTGTGTGTGTGTGTGTGTGATTGTGCTTGACATCAGGCAGGGAGTAAGGATTATAGCAGAAAGCAGGCTGAGGGTAAGTGGCCAGATAGTTAAAAGGGAAACATCTGAAGAGATCCCAGGGCCTAATGGGGATTCTGGGTGATTCAGGTGACAAGACCTTACCTGGTAACCACGGAGGATGAGGGTTTTGATTAGGGCGGATAGACTGCTAAACTGACTCAGGTTTCTTATTGATGACTGAATTTTACATGTGTATAGATAGACGTAGAAGATTTAGGAATGCTTCTAAGGGCCAGCTAAACACAGCTTTCTTAGTATTCCTTTGAGGGAAAAACTCATAGCCTTACATTTGGCTGTGATGTGAAGACAATAGTCACCTGGACTATAGATGACCGCCCCCGCCTCTAGAGACCAACATTGTCCCTTTTGTACCAATCCTGATTTCAGACATTAAAGAGCTGGGCTCCTGACTTTCTTCAATACTAGTCTTCCATGGTGGCAAGTCATTAGAAGAGAGAGGCGTCTCCTGGAACTACTTCCTAGCCAAAAAGATGGTGCAAATCCACCACCTTTTCCCCATTAATTTATATTTATTCACTTTACATCCCACATTGCAGCACCCCCACATTCCCTCTT